>NC_086329.1:41151329-41771954 GCF_036172605.1 Pelobates fuscus | reverse complement strand
GAAAGAAAAAACGTATATTGTACATTAACTATACATTTACTTCTCTTGTCTCAACAGAAATGTCATGCAATAGCCTTAGATTGTTGTTAAGGAATGCTTACCAACTGTGAGACTTCTGTAATGTTCCAAGGAGCAGGAAGCAATAGACCAAGCTGTCCCAAGACTGTCGGGAGGAATATAATCAGGAGAAAATTAATATCAGGTGCGCAAAAAAATTGCAAAATAAAATACAGTGCAAGAGCTGCCAAACAAACAGTTACAAACAGAACATTTTAAAATTAGAAAGTCTACCTTTTTTATTTTATATTTTTTAGTAATTCAGGCAGTCAGACCAGCTAGAAACAAAGGGTAATGCCACACAGATGCAGCTTTTTCAGCAAGGTTTAGCATCGTGTTCTAAAATGTTAATATGGAAGGTCTTTATTATCTTGGTTTGTCGTTCTCATTTCTATCCAATTCTCCCTCCAGTTGGCTGACTTTCTGAATGTTACTTGCTGTTTTTAGAAGAAAAAAAAATATAAGGTCAACCTTTGCCTATACTGTTTATCAAATGTATCTGTAAAAGGTTGTATTTGTAATATTTTACAGCGTAAGAACGTATTGTTTAACAAAAAAATGCCTAAAATATATGTGGGCTGGGAGGGGACTGTGTTACTTAAATGGACACTACTGCCCAAATACAAAATAAATAAAAAAAATCGCTGTAGATATACCGCAAATGAAAACTTGCATGCATTCAATAATGCATTTTTCCATTGATGGTATATCTAAAAAGAGCTTGCTAAACCTGCAGTTATCTTGTCTACTGTCTTTGTAAACACTCCCATCCTAACCCCACCAAGACTTTTTGTGGCTGTCCAATCACAGACTTCCCAATGCAGCTCAAGGAGAAGTCTTTGCAAGACAGGTGCTCTGGGCAGTTTAGCTTCACTGAGCTATCCAAACCAGGTAGTAACAGGACTTGTTGTCTGCTTGAATGCCAAGGTGGTGTAACTAGGTTAATTTATAAAAGTGGCAATTTCTATTGAAATCTGCACTTTCTGCAAAAAAAAAAAAAAAAAAAGTACACAACAGGGCCAATCCTGGGCAGGTGCAAGGGCTGCACAGCGCCCAGGCACTCTGTAGCTAGAGATGCATTGCAGCATTAGAATCCACCCCTAGTAGTAGGCTCCACCTTTTAGCGATAAGCTCTGCCTCCTGAATTATTCTCACTTGGCGCCTGGGACCTCCATTGATCAGGATTCTCCCCCTCCCTGGCCTAAGGTAAGCCTCAGCCTCAGGGAGGGGTGGGCTAAACTAGTTTTTGTTTCAGCCCCTACCCCTTAACGCCCATCTACAGCTCTAAACCCCCATCTACAGCCCCTAAATCCATTGAAACAACAAAAAAAGTAAAATTGCACAGAAACAAATTGTTTAGAAATATCTTAATTACACCCAAAGATAGCTCTATAATAATCATTTCAGCTCGTAAAGATAACCTTGTGTAAAGAATGGGCAATAGGAGGCACTAAGTTATTGCAATCCTAGAGCAGACTGGAATGCCTACTTTAGTTGCATCAAGAAAAGTTGAAGAAAGTGATTAGGAACCTAACGTCTTCGGTAATAAAGGACAGCGTTATATAATGGTTTATTTTTAAGGAAAGTTTTTTAATGAAGGATAAAATGCTATACATATTTATTTTATTTATTTATTACTGGTATTTATAAAGCACCAATAGGAATATTTGGGATACGGCTGAGAAATCTATAATTGAAACATAAAAGTGTACATAGTGTAAATCTACATAAAGTAATTAGTAAGTGATCATGAAATGCACTCACGAGATGTAGATGAAAAAATAGCGTTTCAAAGGTGCCTCCCCCGGTAATGATGGGGGGCTGATGCCTTTCTCCACTTGCTCCAGACAGTAGGTGAGAAAAACAGGACTTCCAGGTGGTGGAAAAGATAAAACAATTTATTAAGGATGAAACAAATCACCCAGCAATAAAAATAGGAATACAGGCTTTAAAAAGAGGTCCTACGCGTTTCGTTCACAAATTGGAACTTCCTCAGGGACCAAATGAATTAAAATTACATGTAGAAATCACAGACATGAAAAAATACAGCCTACTCCCACCCTCCCACCAGTCCTGTTTTATAGGGCTAGTCCCTGAGTTAATTGATGATCATCTGGGCGTTCTCCTTTCTTTCCTCCCTCATTGGTGGAACAGTGGGTCATCTCCAGCTGATTTCTTTCAGTATTAGTTGAATTTCCCGGGTTCTGTATCGGCCGAAAACCGGAACCGGAAGTGGACCTTCACTTCCGCGTTCCACTGAATCATGCGTTCCAGCAGTGGAATTCAAAGAGGTTAGGATATGTAATGGTGTGGCCATCTAGTGGTCGCCAGAAGAACAGTCCCAGAGAATAGGATTTTTAAATAGATATGAATCTAACAAGAAAAAACATAATGATATCGGCAGCAAAAAGTGGAAAATAGATTTATGCAACATACATCGCTTATACACCATGAAAATCAGTACAAAACACAATTCATATATAATTTCATATTGGAATATATAAATTTGAGAGAATAGTACTACATCTATGTAGATAATATTTACTAAAGTGCCCTGTTTGTGCTCAAGTATATTAGATTTTGTTTAAGATTATTTAAAGTTATAAGATATACAATTTGAATTTAAAGTTATAAGGTATACAATTTAAACAATAATATATGTGAATTTAGAAGATAATATTTGTGATATACACATCTACCCTCAGGATACTCTTTATAAATAAACGTGTATTAGTCCCAGTGAGACACCTTTAATTGAGAAATAAGAGATAGTGATGATAACAGATATCTCCTTATTAAAGGAAGTATATGTAGAGTTATAATGTAGGGGCCTAGATCAGATGCCCCCTAGATATCAATGCAAATTTAATACAGATTTAATAAGAATAGCCCAGAGATATACTATATATAGATGAAAAATATATTGAATGCATCTACCTTAAGTGTGTCTTTCACACTGATGATATGTCCTTAACTAGATAGTTAGGACAAATTATGGATTAAGAGAGATGAACGGATATTAATCTATGAACCACAAAACCACTGTACTTTATAGGAAACAGATAAGATCTATGTCTACGTTCAATCCCATAGGTTCTAATGTTTGTAGTTGATGAATCCAAAAGGTTTCCCTTTGGGATAAGTTCTTGATCCTATCGCCCCCACGCCAATGGGGCATGACTCTCAATACCCATACATCTGAACTGTTTCCATGAAAAGGAAGGGCATGTACTGCAATGAGCAGAGACCGAATGGGTGGTTAACCCTTTCCTGATGTTATTCAGGTGTTCAAGAATACGAACTTTCAAGATTCTCGTGGTACGACCCACATACTGTCTGCCACACGGACACTGCAGTAAATAAACCACAAAGTCCGTGTGGCAGCTGATATCTGATTTGATGTGGTATATCCTCCCAGTGGTATAACTGGAAAAGGTGTCAGATCTTACAATGGACACAGTTCTGCAAGCTTTGCATACATTACATCCCCTGCAAGATCCCGTATTGGTGTTGATAAGGGAAGTTTTTATAGCGTAGCTAGGGGCCAGCATATTCTTCAAATTCTGATTCTTTTTAAAGATCACTTGGGGGTGTTGGGATAGATGTTTTCCCAGCACTGGATCTTGCAATAATATTGACCAATGATTTTGTATTCCCTTTTTAATCTTCCTATGGTCAGTGTGGTATTGAGTAAGAAAAGCAGATCTAAATCGATTATCTGTAGTGTCAGGGGTGAGTTTGTCCTCCAATAACTTATTCCTTTTAATTTGTGTTAGATGACGAATTTCTTTTTCCAAGGCATTTCTCTTATATCCCTTTTCTAATAATTTCCTTTTAATGTGGTGTGATTGGGTATGAAAATCATGATCATGTGAACAATTGCGTCTAAGTCTTGTGAATTGACTCTTAGCTATCCCATTAAGCCACGGCTTATGGTGACAGCTATCCTGATGTACAAAACCATTGCGGTCTGTTGGCTTGAAATAGCATTTGGTGCGTATCTGACCAGCTTTACTGAACAATGTAAGATCCAAAAAATTAATTATGTCTTTACTCCAAACTGGGGTAAAGACCAGATTATATTGATTAGAATTCAAATATTCAACAAACTCGAAAAATAAGCTAGAAGGCCCCTTCCAAATGATAATCACATCGTCGATATAACGCCGCCAGAGCACCAGGTTTTCCCTCCAGCCATGCCCAGACCACACAAATAGCTCTTCCCATCTGCGAACATAGGTGTTGGCATAACTGGGGGCAAACCTGGTGCCCATGGCGGTCCCCGTGATTTGTAAATAAAAATTACCATTGAAAAAGAAATAATTGTGCTCTAAAATAAATTTAACAGCAAATGAAATAAACGTTTTTAGGTCCTGTGGTAAATCGGGATCTTGGGCCATGAAGTGATCAATCGCTTCTAGCCCTAATGAATGACTAATAATTGTATATAGGGATGTGACGTCCAAGGTAGCCCAACTATAATCTGGATCCCACTCAATATTTTCAATTTCTTGCAAAAAGGATTTTGTATCCTTGACATAGGAAGGTGAATTTTGAGCAGGGTACAATACATATGTACTTTTGAAATCTGACCCTACACATCAATTTAATTTACAACTAAGAAATATTTTGGAACAAGCTAAAAACGATGAAATTATTTCTCAAAAAAATTTTTTATATTTATTTCAGAAAAATCCCATCACTCCCATTTTTTATTTTCTCCCTAAGACCCATAAACGCCTCCCTAACTCACCAGGCCGCCCGATTATAAGCGGGATCAATTCGATAACTGCTAATCTATCTGCCTTTGTAGACTCCTTTTTGCAGAAATATGCTCAAAATTCACCTTCCTATGTCAAGGATACAAAATCCTTTTTGCAAGAAATTGAAAATATTGAGTGGGATCCAGATTATAGTTGGGCTACCTTGGACGTCACATCCCTATATACAATTATTAGTCATTCATTAGGGCTAGAAGCGATTGATCACTTCATGGCCCAAGATCCCGATTTACCACAGGACCTAAAAACGTTTATTTCATTTGCTGTTAAATTTATTTTAGAGCACAATTATTTCTTTTTCAATGGTAATTTTTATTTACAAATCACGGGGACCGCCATGGGCACCAGGTTTGCCCCCAGTTATGCCAACACCTATGTTCGCAGATGGGAAGAGCTATTTGTGTGGTCTGGGCATGGCTGGAGGGAAAACCTGGTGCTCTGGCGGCGTTATATCGACGATGTGATTATCATTTGGAAGGGGCCTTCTAGCTTATTTTTCGAGTTTGTTGAATATTTGAATTCTAATCAATATAATCTGGTCTTTACCCCAGTTTGGAGTAAAGACATAATTAATTTTTTGGATCTTACATTGTTCAGTGAAGCTGGTCAGATACGCACCAAATGCTATTTCAAGCCAACAGACCGCAATGGTTTTGTACATCAGGATAGCTGTCACCATAAGCCGTGGCTTAATGGGATAGCTAAGAGTCAATTCACAAGACTTAGACGCAATTGTTCACATGATCATGATTTTCATACCCAATCACACCACATTAAAAGGAAATTATTAGAAAAGGGATATAAGAGAAATGCCTTGGAAAAAGAAATTCGTCATCTAACACAAATTAAAAGGAATAAGTTATTGGAGGACAAACTCACCCCTGACACTACAGATAATCGATTTAGATCTGCTTTTCTTACTCAATACCACACTGACCATAGGAAGATTAAAAAGGGAATACAAAATCATTGGTCAATATTATTGCAAGATCCAGTGCTGGGAAAACATCTATCCCAACACCCCCAAGTGATCTTTAAAAAGAATCAGAATTTGAAGAATATGCTGGCCCCTAGCTACGCTATAAAAACTTCCCTTATCAACACCAATACGGGATCTTGCAGGGGATGTAATGTATGCAAAGCTTGCAGAACTGTGTCCATTGTAAGATCTGACACCTTTTCCAGTTATACCACTGGGAGGATATACCACATCAAATCAGATATCAGCTGCCACACGGACTTTGTGGTTTATTTACTGCAGTGTCCGTGTGGCAGACAGTATGTGGGTCGTACCACGAGAATCTTGAAAGTTCGTATTCTTGAACACCTGAATAACATCAGGAAAGGGTTAACCACCCATTCGGTCTCTGCTCATTGCAGTACATGCCCTTCCTTTTCATGGAAACAGTTCAGATGTATGGGTATTGAGAGTCATGCCCCATTGGCGTGGGGGCGATAGGATCAAGAACTTATCCCAAAGGGAAACCTTTTGGATTCATCAACTACAAACATTAGAACCTATGGGATTGAACGTAGACATAGATCTTATCTGTTTCCTATAAAGTACAGTGGTTTTGTGGTTCATAGATTAATATCCGTTCATCTCTCTTAATCCATAATTTGTCCTAACTATCTAGTTAAGGACATATCATCAGTGTGAAAGACACACTTAAGGTAGATGCATTCAATATATTTTTCATCTATATATAGTATATCTCTGGGCTATTCTTATTAAATCTGTATTAAATTTGCATTGATATCTAGGGGGCATCTGATCTAGGCCCCTACATTATAACTCTACATATACTTCCTTTAATAAGGAGATATCTGTTATCATCACTATCTCTTATTTCTCAATTAAAGGTGTCTCACTGGGACTAATACACGTTTATTTATAAAGAGTATCCTGAGGGTAGATGTGTATATCACAAATATTATCTTCTAAATTCACATATATTATTGTTTAAATTGTATACCTTATAACTTTAAATTCAAATTGTATATCTTATAACTTTAAATAATCTTAAACAAAATCTAATATACTTGAGCACAAACAGGGCACTTTAGTAAATATTATCTACATAGATGTAGTACTATTCTCTCAAATTTATATATTCCAATATGAAATTATATATGAATTGTGTTTTGTACTGATTTTCATGGTGTATAAGCGATGTATGTTGCATAAATCTATTTTCCACTTTTTGCTGCCGATATCATTATGTTTTTTCTTGTTAGATTCATATCTATTTAAAAATCCTATTCTCTGGGACTGTTCTTCTGGCGACCACTAGATGGCCACACCATTACATATCCTAACCTCTTTGAATTCCACTGCTGGAACGCATGATTCAGTGGAACGCGGAAGTGAAGGTCCACTTCCGGTTCCGGTTTTCGGCCGATACAGAACCCGGGAAATTCAACTAATACTGAAAGAAATCAGCTGGAGATGACCCACTGTTCCACCAATGAGGGAGGAAAGAAAGGAGAACGCCCAGATGATCATCAATTAACTCAGGGACTAGCCCTATAAAACAGGACTGGTGGGAGGGTGGGAGTAGGCTGTATTTTTTCATGTCTGTGATTTCTACATGTAATTTTAATTCATTTGGTCCCTGAGGAAGTTCCAATTTGTGAACGAAACGCGTAGGACCTCTTTTTAAAGCCTGTATTCCTATTTTTATTGCTGGGTGATTTGTTTCATCCTTAATAAATTGTTTTATCTTTTCCACCACCTGGAAGTCCTGTTTTTCTCACCTACTGTCTGGAGCAAGTGGAGAAAGGCATCAGCCCCCCATCATTACCGGGGGAGGCACCTTTGAAACGCTATTTTTTCATCTACATCTCGTGAGTGCATTTCATGATCACTTACTAATTACTTTATGTAGATTTACACTATGTACACTTTTATGTTTCAATTATAGATTTCTCAGCCGTATCCCAAATATTCCTGTTGTTCTATATTTTGCTGTGTAAAGGTCATCCGATCTGGGTGATGACCTGGGAGGCTGTCTCATTTGAAATACTGAGATAAGTATATATTTTGTCACTTATATATTATTTATTGTAGTGATTTCTTTACACTTATATACTTGTCTATAGATTGTATTTATAAAGCACCAACAGATTCCGCAGCGCTGTACAATTAGTGGAGAACGTACAATATACACAGACTAATACAAGAGGTAGAGAGAGCCCTGCCCGTAAGCTGATAACTAGCCATTGAAGCTCTTTTATACAAAGTGCTTAGCTAGATAGCCTGTGAGTTTACAATCTAAAGGATACAGTGGGGATTTGAGACGAGGTAGCAGGGGAAAGACAAGAGGTAGCAGGGGAAACATCATATATTACATCTATTTAAAGCCTGGAATATTACTTAAACTTAGGTAGATAATAATCTAAGATTCCCAAGTACAGATTTTCAAGGAGTTTAATCTGTCATCAACAGAATGTTTTCCAGTTATTAGAATAATTAAGGAGGTTAAGAGGTACACGTTTAGATTTGATAAACTACTGGTGAGGTTAAGGAAACATTGAAATGTCTTGTGTGTGAGAATTTTTGGTAATTCAAAGTAAATTTCAAATGTTGTTGTGAAAATCAAAAATTTAGCCCAAATACTCTCAGACACTTCAAATTGCTTCTTGTTATACTGCATAGGTGACAGATCGGCTATTTTGGTCTTAAATTTTAAATTCACTCTGAATTTCTAACATTCCCAGTTTAGTGAATAACCCGGTCATTGTCAACAATATTACATAGATGCAAAATCTCCTGTTCACCTTCTAAAAGTGTGTGTTGTATATACTCCCCCAACCCCCATAGTGAGACTTAATCCATTGTAGTGCCATTTATTCTATTTACATACTATAGGACCTTTAGAGTTGAAGGCTAACCCTAGCATCCATATGTTCCTAAACTACATTTCCCATGATGCTCAGTCAGGTATAAGACAGGCAGAATAATAGCTGACTGAGCATCAAGGGAGCAGCTAGGTTGCTATGGTTACCCACCTTTGCCCTGCAGGGTTAGTACAGAGTTGTTTGGTCACATTCAGCTGCAGGCAGGAGGAGTGCAGGGTGTTTTACACAGTGCATTCTGTGGGATCATACTGTTAAAGTTTGACCTCTTATTCCTGCATTATAACCCCATGGGGACAGGATGCTGTGCTGGGGGCAGGGTATTTACTTGAAGTCCTTCTGACATTCCTCAAAATCCACAGTCACCTTCATGCTGGTCCGGAGCTCTGTGGCGTGAAGCGGAAATGAGCTCAGGGGCTTTGGCTGGGTGCTAAGAGGACCCGCAGTGCTGCGCTGTTTCCAGCCTGAACTCCCTTCCTCTTATATTGCATTCCATCCTCTCCACATTTCCACTCAGCCAGCGGCTCCGTCACTTGTCAGCATGACAACGTTGAGACTGATAGGAAGATCTACCAATGGCCAAGGCGCAAGGTGGTCCAGCCGCCAGATAGGCTGTGTCTGCTGGTTGCTAGAAGCAACAAATTGAAGGAGAATGACTGACTCACCGCGGCGGTCCTAAACCCGAAAACGTCAGTGGACAGAATAGGTTTGGCTAATCAGAAAATATAGGATATGGCGTATACTGCGCCCAAATATTATACGTACATACACCTCTGCGAGGAAAAGTTGGTATAATACCTCGGAATAATAAAACAGAAAAAAATAATAGTGCAATACAGTATATAACAGTGCAAATATTTGTGCTAGGTAACTGTAGGAAAAACACTCACATACAGTAGAGCTATATAAGAGCTCTACTTTTTTCAGCGTGGACGGTATAATCCCCGTCTAAGGATGTAAGGTGGTGTAGATGGTACTGGTCCTCCAAATGCACAATGGGGATAAAAGAGAAAGAGACGCTCTGATAGTGTAGTAAGTACTATAAAATCAGGGTGATAAGATAAAGTAATGTACTTACAATTTTTAGAGCAAGACTTGCTCTAGTTATCACAGCATGGGTGGTACTATCCCCACCTAAGGATATGATGGCACCAGGTAGTTGAACAGGACATAGAGGAATAATATATAAAATAATAAAAGAATAAATGTCTAAAAGTATAAAATAGACTATTTATTATCAAATATCACATATAAAAATATAGGTACAAATGTCCAAAGTATAAGGGGGTCCCACTTGACGCGTTTCGCCTCTCCAGAGGCTTTATCAAAAGTGTGGGGTGGTTTCCTCGCAGTCCTGTATAAATATGGGTGAATTGATTGCAGAACGCTACCTGGTGGGTCTTTCTTCCGGTCTCGTGGTGCGTACCGGAAGTGATGTAGTCCATAGATGCTGGCTTTGATTTGCGTTCCATTGTGGACCGCACGCGTCACAACCGGAAGTGACGCGGGTGGTCAGAGTCTTTGCGATCACATGACTTCTGTTTGGAACGCACGCAACGAAAAAAGGGCGTGCATTGCGTTCCAAGGGTAAAAAGACCTATATCTCCCACATATAAACATAGGGGGATAATAGAGAAAAACGGAATCAGTATAAAAATGTTAACCTGTGGCATACTTTAACATAAAAACAATATGGAGCATATTCAAAAAACATGGTCTGGGGAGAATCATGTATAAACATACCACTTTGCTCAGATATCTATTGGATAAAATTATATAAATAAGTAGTAAATATAATGGGGTTATTAGCAGTAGAATCTGGCATTTTTAACATATATCCATAATCAAAAGGACAATATAGCAGCATATATACAGTGCAAATGGATATATTGTAATAAGAGCGGTGGAGATATATTAAACAAAAAGGGTGGAGGCTAAAAAGAGCACAAGTAGAAAATTGGATGTAAATAATTAATCTATATATAAAAAAATGGATATGTATATAAAAAACGGATTGTTAATAATAATAATATAGATAAAAAGTAGATGATTGGAAAAAGGATTAAATGACTTAGAGTAAAAAATGACTTGCAGTAAAAAAAGGGGGATAATAAAAATGGAATAGGTAGAAGTTATAAAAGATTTATAAAAAATTATATAAATCAAATTCAATATTTAATCCTTTTGGGTGCAGGGTATCTAAATAGTATACCCACTTCATCTCCATCTTGCCAATCTGTTTAATGTTATCGCCGCCTCTCCAGTGTTTGTTAACAGTTGCAATACCCGTGAAAGTAAGTAATTTGGGGTTATTGTTGTGCATGCAAAAGTGGGAGGAGACAGCGTGGTTGGCAAAGCCCTTTTCAATATTACGGCAATGTTCTGCTATTCGGACTTTGAGAGGTCTGATAGTCCTACCGATGTATTGAAGCCCACATGGGCATTCTAACAGGTAAATTACATTTTTACTATTGCAGGTGATAATGTTTTTAATGTTATAAGTTTTTCCAGTATTACTGGACTTAAAATCGGTGGTTACTTTGGGTGTTATCCTGGTTTTCTTGCATGCTATACAACAATTACATTTGAAAAAGCCTTTTCTTGCTGTCATAAAATTATCTGTTTTCTTTGTGTCTGTTTTTGTAAAATTTTTTGTTATATGCATTTTTAGGTTGGGGGCACCTCTAAAGATTATTTTTGGTTTGTCAGATATAATTTTACCTAATATCTCATCTTCTTTTAAAAGGTGCCAGTGTTTATTTAAAATATATCTAAGTTGTTTGTTTTTATTGTTAAAATCCATTACGATAGGTAGTTTGAACTCTTGTTTAGCGTCTTTCTTCTTTTTGTGCACCAATTCTTTCCTATTTAAAACCAAAGTCTCTTTAATAGTCTCTTCTACTTTAGTGTCCTTGTATCCTTTTTGTATAAATCTTTTCTTTAGCTCATGTGCTTGTTTATTAAAAATCGGTGTCTCAGAGCAGTTCCTTAACATTTGGCTCTTCGGTATGTTATCGAGCCAAACTTTGTTGTGGCAGCTATTGGTCTTTATATAGTTATTAACGTGAACATCCTTGAAATGGGTTTTTGTATGTATTTCATTGTTTTTAATATATATATCTAAGTCGAGGTAGGTCACTGTTGTAGTGCTAATGTTAGCTGTTAGAGTGATGCCCTCGTTATTGGTGTTGAGGAAGGATATAAATTTGTGTGTTGAGGACTCAGGACCTTTCCATACGAAGAGGAGGTCGTCAATGTATCTCACATAGGCTACCAGGCTATCCACCCAGCCATGCCCCCTCCAAACCATGCGATCTTCCCAATCTGCCATGTAGAGGTTGGCATAGCTGGGTGCAAACCTGGTGCCCATGGCTGTACCAGTGTTTTGCAGGTAAAAGCTATCCTTGAACCAAAAGAAGTTGTTTTTCAAAATCAAATCTATCCCATCTATTACAAAGTCTATCTGTTCTTGAGGCATATGATTATCCTTTTCTAGTATTGTTCTCACTGCATTACATCCTTTGTCATGTTGGATTATTGTATAAAGTGATTTGACGTCACAGGTCATAAGAGTGTAATCTTTTTGCCATGTTATAGCTTCCAGTTTTTTGATAAGGTCGATCGTGTCTTTTAAATAGGACTTGGTTTTAACGACATAAGGCTGTAGCATAATGTCAATATATTCCGACAAGTTGGAAAGTGGTGATCCTATGCCTGACACAATAGGACGGCCCGGGGGGTTATTGAGATCTTTATGAATTTTGGGTAAAAAATAAATAACTGGAATTTTTGGGTGTAATATATGGATGTATTTGTATTCCTTCTCATCTATTATACCACAGTCTTTTCCTATATCTAGATAGGCTTTTAGTTTATTCTTAATGTCAATAATGGGGTTATTTCTTAATTTGGTGTAGGTGGATGTATCGTTTAGTTGGTTGTAGGCTTCAGCTTCATATTGTTCACTTGATAGAATTACAAGTCCTCCGCCTTTATCCGCGGGCTTGATTACTATCGATGGGTAGGTTTGGCTAATACTGCAGTTTTCCCACACAATAAAATAAAAAGGTACCCAAAATAATGCAACTCACAACCCCCCAAATTCTCCCACAGCCAGGTAAAAAGAAATAGCCATATTTGGCAGGAAAACCAAACAAAGATACAGAGAGGGAATTAAATGCCACTGCTTCTTTCCCATAATAAAGTTAATAAAAATGTTCTAAATGAGTGTGTGATAGGTGTTGCAGGGTGCATTTCCTACTTCCAATGCTCCAAAAAAGCAATACATTTGAAATAGGGTCGCAAACACAGTCAGACATTTCAAACTTCTTCCTGATGTACTGTGTTTTTTAATTTTTTTCATGCCAAATTATGTATTGGGTAGCTTTTTAAATCAAAAGTACTTTTGCATACAGAAACTTTCCTAGTTTTAGAGCTTCTGTTTGAGTGCATTTGGACCTCCATATAAACTGGTGTGCAAATGCACCAAACTGACAGAAAGCAGTGCTGTTTAGCCACATCAGTGCTGGATAGCCTATGAGAAGATCTTAACTAAAATGCTCATTCATGGGTAGAAATACCTAGAGGTTTTTTTTTTTTTGCATAGAAACGTGTTATTTATATATTTTTATTTGTTTTGCTATTCTCTAGTAAACAGGACACCAGGGAATTTTATGAGCGTATATCAGATCTGTGTCACTGAAACCAGGACATTTGGAGGTATGAAAACTTGCTTTTGAAGTCGTACACTAGAAGATATACCGTATTTTTTCATGTATAAGACGTCCCTGTGTATAAGACGACCCCTATTTTTTTTAACCCAAAATTAAGAAATACATATTTTAAACATCTATAGCACTGAAGTCCAGTTTGGCTGACCAGGATCCCCAACCTGTTCCTGGCCCCCTCACACTCCGATAGGCTGCTCCCCAAAGTCTGGTTATGTCCGAACATTGGTTCCCTGGAACGCTGTCCTGCTGTTGGCAGCAATGATGCCCTCTGCCCACGGTACCCAATGGGGGATGTCTGGGCAAGGCCTCATTTTGCGGCATCTATCTGTAGCCTGGCTGAAAATGGGACACATTTGCCGAAATAACATTTTTTTTTTATTATTTTTTATTTTTTTTAAATATTTAGATTTTTGTAGTGCATAGTTTAACAGACATGTTTGCATTAACAATTCAGATGATTATATATCACAATTAAAGATAGTAATGATAACACGAAAAGTCAAGAATACTGCACTTGGGACGGTGGGGGGGGGGGAGAACACTATGGGACAAGGGAGGGGGGAAAGAACACTATGGGACAGGGTCGGGGGGAAAGAACACTATGGGACAGGGTCGGGGGGGAAGAACACTATGGGACAGGGTCGGGGGGAAAGAACACTATGGGACAGGGTCGGGGGGAAAGAACACTATGGGACATGGGAGGGAGGAGAAAAGAACACTATGGGACATGGGAGGGGGGAGAAAAGAACACTATGGGACATGGGAGGGGGGAGAAAAGAACACTATGGGACATGGGAGGGGGGAGAAAAGAACACTATGGGACATGGGAGGGGGGAGAAAAGAACACTATGGGACATAGGAGGGGGAGAAAAAAAGAACACTATGGGACAGGGGAGGGGGGAAGCACACTATGGGACAGGGGAGGAGGGAAAGAACACTATGGAACAGGGGAAGGGGGGAAGAAAACTATGGAACAGGGGAGGGGGGAGAACACTATAGGACAGGGGAGGGGGGGAAGAACACTATAGGAGAAGGGAAAAGGGAAGAACACTATAGGACAGGGGAGGGGGAGAGAAAAGAACAATACGGGACAGGGGAGGGGGAGAGCACTATGGGACGGGGGGAGAACACTATGGTACAGGGGATGGGGGGAAAGAACACTGGGACAGGGGAGGGGGAGACAAGAACACTGGGACAGGGGAAGGGGGAGATAAGAAAACTAAAAAAGAGGTAGGGGAGAGGAACACTAGAGGGGGGAGAGAGGAACATTAAGCAGGGGGGACCACTAAAAGAGAAGGGAGAAGGGAAGTTTTTCATATTAGATTAATTAAATTCATTAAAAAGTCTAATATTAATAAAATTATAGGGACAAAACTTTTTAAAAATCATTTGGGGAAAAAAGCTGCAAATGTTTTCCCTATTTGTAGTCTTTACTGGTATGCCTTAAAGTTAAAAATAATCAAAATGTTCAATGGCTAAGGAATCCTGGGTACAAATGTGTTTAATTTTCCTGAACAAATCTATCCAAAACACGTGGTGTTTGTAACAAAGGGCAAATCAAAATCAATCAGAAAAATACATTAAAAACTGAAGCTAAATTAAATGTAATTTATTTAAACATATTTTTATTAGAAACCATTTTAACTGTGACTGAAAGTTTAACTGATGTTATGCAATATTTGACATGCTTAAAGGAAAACTGATACAGACAAATGGACACGTTATTCTAAATATTCAAAGTAAGTATTTAATAAAGCATATTTATTTTGTTTATAAAGCATCTCTGCATATTATGTGGTTTGTAATGTAAATTGATTTAAAAAGTTGGATTCCTTGTTATACATTCAGCATATGAAATGGTTTTCACAGTTTATCTAAAAGATAGCTGTTCTATTTCATTTCCCCATTATGTACTCCTGACTTAATAAGCCTTCACATTTTTACCTACTGGATCATCTTTGGGACAGCTATTATTACACTTAGCCTGTATAGGCACCCTTGAGTTGTTCATACAGAGCCTGGTACAGCTCTGCATCATGTGAGTATGTTTTCAGCAGTTATTCCACTTTTCTTTCCCATACTGTATTACGCTATGCATTTTTATATGTTTTTTCTTAGGTTTATATCTGTACTATAAAGAATATTGGCATTCATCCTTTTAAGTATATCTTTGAAGTGTGAGACACTGTGGCATTTTATTGGTGCTTTGCATTTATTTATTGTATTTCTGGGTGCTGGAGGAACTTTTGTACCTTCATCACACACTTAATATCTTTAGGAGTGCCTATACACGTTTTTTCTATTTTCTTATTTATAATTATAAATCTAAACAACTCAGAGGGGTGGCAAAATGGCAGGCACCACAATAGCAATACATGTGTGGGGATATAGGTGAAGAAAAATGAATGTGATGACTTAAATAGTTTGCATTAATACGATTTAGTCAGTTTTCACTAAAAATATTTATTAATTAAATTAAGGAAATGTGATGATATGCCTGTGGGGAAATTTAATGGTGCTAGCTACCCCTCTACACCAACACGGGCAAGCTACATTACTGAGTACTCTCAGCAAGCCTAGTGGGGTGAGATGGTGCTAGTTCCGATTTTTTTCTCAGATGCCAACAATGGACATAGTTGGTTTTCTTTCATTATTCACATGTTACTCACTCAAAAAGGCCAGCAATCTCAAATGCAAAGCACCATGCACACCCGGTGGTAAGGAAAGCCTTTATGCGCCATGATGGATTGATATTGCTAGTTTGGCTTTACATGAGCAAGTATCTGTACATTGCATACACTGTGGTCGATCCTACAAAAATAATACATTGCCTGGCCAAAAGTCGCCACCAAAAAAAAAAAAAGGCCACACACTCTAATATTTTGTTGGCCTGCCTCTAGCTTTGATTACGCTGTGGCATTGTTTCGATAAGCTTCTGCAACGTCACAAGATTTATTTCAATCCAGTGTTGCATAAATTTTTCCGCATTATGTTGTATTGATGATGGAAGAGTCGGACCACTACGCAAAGCCTTCTCCAGCACATCCCAAAGATTCTTAATCAGGTTAAGGTCTGTACTCTGTGGTGGCCAATCCATGTGTGAAAATTATGTCTCATGCTCCCTGAACAACTCTTTCACAATTTGAGCCCAATGAATCCTGGCATTGTCATCTTGGAATATGGGAAGAAAAAAAATCCAGGGATGGAATAACCTGGTCATTCAGTATATTCAGGTAGTCAGCTGACCTCATTCATTGGGCACATAATGTTCCTGAACCTAGGCCTGACCAACTGCAGCAACCCCAGATCAAAGCACTGCCCCCACAGGCTTGTATAGTAGGCACTAGGCATGATGGATGCATCACTTCATCTGCCTCTCTTCTTACCCTGATGTGCCCATCACTCTGGAACAGGGTAAATCTGGACTCATCAGACCACATGACCTTCTTCCATTGCTCGAGAGTCCAATTTTTATGCTCCCTAGCAAATTGAAGCTTTTTATTCCGATTAGCCTCACTGATTAGTGGTTTTCTTAAGGCTACACAGCTGTTCAGTCCCAATCCCTTGAGCTCCCTTTGCACTGTGCATGTGGAAATGCTATTACTTTCACTATTAAACATAGCCCTTAGTTCTACTGTTTTTCTATGATTTTGTTTCACCAAACGTTTAAGTGATCGCCGATCACGATCAATCAGGATATTTTTCCGACCACATTTCTTCCTCGAAGACGATGGTTTCCCAGTATCCTTCCAGTTTTTGTTTTTTTTAATTCTTTATTTTTGGTATGACATTGTTGTACACTGGTGTGTTAAAGCATATGTTACATGGTATATTCATTAGTCGACATCGGTTTGTAAACAGATCATGCTCCAGTTTGCTTCTGACTATACCGTGTCTTCAGTTTGCATGTAGTTACTCAGTTTGCATGTATTTGCTATTTGGTGTAATTATTTATACATTTCGTAAAAATCTTTGTAGGAATTTTGTAGAAACCTTGTAAAAACAATGTAAGATAGTAAACACATATTAAAAACATACTAAGAGAGCCATGACTGATGGCTGATATCTTACTCCGGATACAGATTTCTGAATTATGAAACCTTGATCGTTGCGGAGTGGCCCAACGTTTAAGGACCCTGACCTCTCGTGGTTGGGGATGGATAGACATGGTCTCTCCTCCAGCAACGATGTTAGGATGAGTCGGGGGGGGAATGAGAGGGGGGTAGTAGGATAGAGAGGGGGGTTCTCATGGTGGAGTTCGGAGCGCCGTGGTGGGAGGTTCTCTTGGTATCAGCTTTGGGTATTGGGTCTGCGGGGTGACCCTAGTGTGTTCTCCTTTCAGTTCCCCCAATCCCCAGCCATCCACAGTTCCCAGACTTTTTCATAGGTTTTCATGTTGCCTCTCACCAGTGGCGTGAGGTGGCCCATGACCTGTATGTCTTGTATTTTGTGGATTACTGTGTTTACCTGGGGGATTGCTGGTTTAAGCCACGCCTGTGCCATGGTAAGTCTGGCAGCAAGCGTGATTTTGTGTAGGAGTTTTTGTTCCTTCCTTGGCCAATCATCTAGTGTTCTAGAGAGCAGAAACACCCATGGGTCTATTTTTACTTTCCTGTGTTCCTTCCAGTTTTTAATAATGCTTTGGACAGTTCTTAACCCAATTTTAGTAGTTTCTGCAATCTCCTTAGATGTTTTCTCTGCTTGATGCATGCCAATGATTTGACCCTTTTCGACCAGACTAACATCTTTTCCACAACTACGGGATGTGTCTTTCGACGTGGTTGTTTAAGAAATGAGAAACTACTCATTGCATCAGTTGGGGTTAAATAACTTGTTTCCAGCTGAAAGATAATCGCCCATGCAGTAACTATCCAACAGGAGGCTCTTACCTATTTGCTTAGTTAAATCCAGGTGGTGACTTTTTTTTTGGCCAGGCAGTATATTAATTAATTAACCACAGGCTTGCTCAATCAATACTTGAATAGAGTATTTAACAATAGAGTGCACACCATGAATATAGAGGGGTTACAAAAATGTATGTGATAGCTATGGATGAATTAGAGACCATCATCTACCCTGACACCAAAATAGCTGGTCCAATCTTTATGCTTCTTAGCAAATTGAAGCCTTTTTTCCAATTAGCCTCACTGATTAGTGGTTTTCTTAAGGCTACACAGCTGTTCAGTCCCAATCCCTTGAGTTCCCTTCACACTGTGCATATGGAAAAAAGCTCTTACTTTCACTATTAAAAATAGCCATGAGTTCTACTGTTGTTTTTCTACGATTTGATTTCACCAAACCTTTAAGTGATCACTGATCACGATCAATCAGGATATTTTTCCGACCTCATTTCTTCCTCGAAGATGATGGTTCCCCACTATCCTTCCAGTTTTTAATAATACATTGGACAGTACTTAACCCAATTTTAGTCGTTCCTGCAATCTCCTTAGATGTTTTCTCTGCTTGATGCATGCCAATTATTTGACCCTTTTTTCGAACAGACTAACATCTTTTCCACTACCACGGGATGTGTCTTTTGACATGGTTGTTTAAGAAATGAGAATCTACTCATTGCATCAGTTGGCATTAAATAACATGTTGCCAGCTGAAAGATAATCACCCATGCAGTAACTATCCAATAGGAGGCTCTTACATATTTACTTAGTTAAATCCAGCTGGCAACTTTTTTTATGGCCAGGCAGTGTATTAATTAATTAACCGCATGCTTGATGATATTTTACAAGAGAGTGCACACCATCAATATAGAGGGGTTACATAAAATGTATGTGGTAGCTATGGATGAATTAGAGACCATCATCTACCCTGACACCAAAACAGCTGGTAACACAACATTTGAACATCATCAAGAGAAATCTAGTTTTACAACTGGAATTAAACAGACTACAGAGGAAAATATCAACCATGGACCATGAGGAGGAAGAAATTCCCATACCCACATCCATAGCTGCAGAGAATGGCCAATTTGAATCCCTGCCTCAAGATGGCATAACAAAAGATATAACAAAAATGATCCTAGAAAAATTAACAGTCGTTGACCAGCGGACAAGACTACCAAAGATCACCGGAAAACCGCCACCATACAGCACTGTCCACAATCCCAACTTGCACCATCAAAGAGACCAACAGGCTTATATATGTCACAGCATTAGTGGTCCTCCAGCTGCTTGACTACAAGATCAGGCTCAAAGAGATGTAATGCCTACCATGAAGAGTACGATTGGAAGTCAAGATAAAGACAACACAGAAGCAAATTAGTAAGCTGGAAGTACATACCATAGGCGCTAAGCTAAGACTGTCAGCACTGGCAACCAGACTGACCAGATACACCAGAGAAGCAGAGGCTGATAATCAATGCCCTCTTTACCAAAGAACTATCCAAGGTGTATGCACAGCTGCATGGTAACCACCGCATTTCCTCCCAAAACCCACCCAGAGCAGAGACTGTACAGTACTGGAAGACATCTGGGAGAAAGCAACTTCTCATAAGACAGAGGCCCTGTGGCTACTAGACCTGAAAGCAGACCACTGCCAGAACAGGAACCAGTCACCATCACAGTCGAAGAAATTCATCAGCGAGTAGCACACATAAAGAGTTGGTCAGCCGCTGGACCTGACCTCTTATAACACCTACTGGACAAAGAAGTTAACAATGCTGAATGAACGCCTAGCAGCACAAATTAACCAGCTACTTGCAACAGGCTCCCATGCTGACTGGCTAACACAAGGCAGAACAATACTGGTCATAAAGGACCCTCAAAAGGGAACACCACCATCCAACTACTGACCAATAACCTGCCTCTCCACAACATGGAAGTTCTGGTCAGGCATGACAGCCTCAAAGATCGATGGGCATATGAGTCTGTACATGCGCAAAGCTCAGAAGGGGATTGGAAACACCCACTACTGGTTGTCAGGGTGGCGGTCCGGTGACCGAGATCCAGATACTGTCTGGGTGGCGGTCGGATGACCGGAACCCAGCATGCCTGATGTTGAAAGTAGGAGTCATAGTGTGGAAGTGAATTAGCAGGGTCTGGTGCAGGGTAACCGCGCGCCCACAGCTGTTGAGCACCAGCGTTTGTGCGGCCACATACCAGGACCCTGAAGCAGCTACAGCAGATCCCAGGAACTTGGAGCTTGGAAAAAACAGACCTCCCAGGAGCTGAATAGGGAGCCTCTGCAGCAGGAATGTATCCAGTACAGAAACAAGGCAAGACTAGAACAGACACCAAACATGAAAACAAGACAGAACTAGTAAAACCCAGAACCAGAGAAGGATAGGAAGCTAAACCCAGAACATGTACACAATACATAAGGGAAACAATAACAGAACAGGGGAAGGACAGGACAGGACTGTACATGGACTGGGAATACAAAAAAACAAGACAAGATATAATAGGCAAAACAAGAGGAGACATAACTAAGTACTATATGTGAAAAACTATGGGGATTTAGTTACATTATATGATCACACATTGCATAAGCCTGCCACAACGCCAATGTACCCCATATTGGGCAGGTCGTACTCTAACTGCCTAATGTCTGCTAAATAAACCATAATAAAGCACATACGGCACTTACCTGCAAGAAAACGCAGAGAACTTGAGCAACTGCCTGCAGGGACCAACTGAAACAAAATACATCATGGAAAAGGAACGGGTGTGGCAGCATAAAACAAACATTTAACCCCTTAAGGACCAAACTTCTGGAATAAAAGGGAATCATGACGTGTCAGACATGTCATGTGTCCTTAAGGGGTTAAAGGTATCCAGGAGACTGGGAATTACAGGAACGGAATACAGGAAGGAAACCAGAAAACCCATCCTAAAGAAAACCAGACATAGAATAGAAAACCAGAAAAACCAAGGAAAACAAAACAAAAATTGTAAAAAGAGTACTGGATATCAGAAGCCATAGCCAGAATGATCCGCAGCTAGGGACAGGATGTGACACTGGTAAACCAAGCTGTCACAGGGGATTCTAGGACCAGACAGACCAATCTGTGCACGGTCTTGGTTGACTACAGGAAAGCCAATGACACAATGACACACATATATGCTGGAATGCTTGGCTCTATACAAGGTCAATAAGATAAGAGCTTTAATCAAGAACTCCGTGGGCAAGTGTAAAACAACTCTAGAAGCCAATTCTAGGATAATAACACAAGTGAACATTAAATGCACGCATATATGAAGGTGATGCATTACCTCCAATGCTGTTCTGCATAGGCCTCAACCCCCTTAGCCAGATCATCAAGAAGACTGGATACGGTTACGGGTTCAAGAGTGGAGCCACCATCAGCCACTTACTCAACATGGATGACATTAAGCTGTATGCCAAGAATGAGCATGAAATTGACTGCCTGATCTACCTAAAAGATAAAGGATATACAGCAAAGACATTGGAATGCCGTTTGGACTAGATAAGTGTGGGCCGGTGATGGCAAAAAGGGAAGATGATCAGGAGAAAAGAAGTTCAAGTACCAGAAGGCTAAATAGAAGATGTAGAGAACAGCTACAAATACATAGGGGTACCACAAACACAGGGCAATCATGAAGAAGAGGCAAGGAGGATAGCAACATCCAAGTACCTCCAAAGAGTCAGACAGGTCGTAAAGTCCCAGCTCAATGGCAAGAACAAGAAGCAGTCAACACACATGCCATACCTGTCATCAGGTACGCAGGTGGAATAATAACCTGGCCAAGAAAAGAACTGGTCACCATGGATGTCTAGATCCGGATAAATGGAGGATGCCACCCAAAATCCTGCACCCAGAGACTGTACACTAGCCGCAAGGAAAGAGGTTGGGGCCTGGTGAGAGTCATGGCTCTGTGTTTAAGTCCTGGATGAAACATAGAGCATCCACAAGTTAATCACGAAGATGGCACCCAAAGGTGAACTGCTAAGGGAGTGCCTGAGACAACAACAGATAAAGAGGAGATTCCATGGCAAGACAAACCTCTCCATGGGGTGTACCACCAGCATGTAGTGGATGTGGTTTACATGACAAAATCCTACCAGTGGTAGGAAAAGGCAGGACTATAAGACAGCACTGAGGCTCTAATCCTAGCAGCACAAGAACAAGCACTCAGCACCAGATCAATTGAAGCGGGAGTCGACCACACCAAGCAAGATGCAAGGTAAAGGTTGTGCAAAGAGGCCTTTGAGACAATCCAGCACATAGTAGCCGGATGCAAGATGTTAGCAGGACCAAGTTGCTGGGATTGTGTACTGAAACATCTGCACAGAATATGGTTTGGACCTGCCTAAGTACAGATGGGAGATACCTCAAAGGGAAGTTGAGGATGACACGGCTAAGATCCTGTGGGACTTCTGGAATCAGACATAGAAGCAAGTACTGACCAACCTGACATTGTGGTGGTAGACAAGAAACGGAAGGCTACAGTTGTGGTGGATGTGGCAATGCCCAGTGACCCTAACATCAGCAAAAAGGAACATGAGAAGATGGACAAACACAAAGGACTGAAAGAAGAACTAGAAAGGATGTGGAAAGTGTAGGCAGTAGTAGTCCCAGTTCTAATAGAAGCACTTGGGGCTGTCACTCTCAAATTGGGGGAGTGATTTCAACAGATTTCAGGTGGAACATATGAGATCTCTGTCCAGATGTGCAGTTCTAGGAACAGCTTAGATACTGCACAGAACCCTCAGACTCCCAGGCATCTGTTAGAGGACTTGAAAATGAGGAATAAACATACCATCCAGGAGGGGTGAATAAATCAAACAAAATATTATATATATATATATATATATATAAATATAAAAGCTATACAGCAAGTAAGGGCCTGGCCAGTGGAGACCCTTTGTGACCCTTTGTGTCAAAAATGGTTTTACTTAGAACTGATGGATGGCCAGTGGCCACCAAGTACCCACCAAGTACCCTAACCACTAAAACAGGCTGTGGTTCTGACTACCCCTCAGTTAGCAGCAGCCAAACCTTTCCACCTGGGTCCTGATTGCATCAGATAATAGTAGATAAACATTTATTTGTTTACTCCTACAAATTAAATATCCAATAGAGGAGAAAATTTGACTAACTAAAAATGTAAATAGTTGACTGCTCAGTTACAAGTGTTCTGTCCTTAAGAATAAGCAACTACGCATGAACTATCAAAAAGCTTGTGTGTGTGTGTTTCACATTTATGCACTTGCATAGCATGTATGTTATGGTATGCTGGCATTTCCTTATTTTACCCACCATTTGCCCTTTCATACAAGATTTTGCCCCTTTTATATGAAAGAAGCGTGACCCCTCCACTAGACAATATTCCCCAATTGTAAGTATTGATATATTTATACAAGGACTGCCTCCCTTTTAACTCCAGATCCTAAAATTCGTTGTCCAAAAGTAGTTTATGATTCACCAATAAATATCAACAGTTTACCAATATGCAGATTCTATAATAATTGTGGTGTCTGGTAGGTAAAAACTTAGTGGAATGGTGAGTGAATATTTGTATAATACTGTACATAATTTATACATAATTATAAGATACAAATGAAACAATTAATAAAATCACAATTATTCACCTACGGGAGGCAAGCATAATATTATGGATAAACTTTTCGATATATATATATATATATAGAAATACCAAAAATGAAGGCTTGCACTCACGGTCTGTTGTTTGAATTAAAACACTTCTTCTTTATTCAAAATTGCTTAAAACATGGTTGCTGTCATCTCATCGACGTTTCAGCCACATCAGTGGCTTTCATCAGGATCAACTCAGCTTACAAAAACATTGCATATACAAATAACTGCCCATATGTAGTCAAAAGACAACTCAGGGATGGTAACACTTACCAAGAACTTGAGGGGGACCCTACCACCATGGTACAGGCAAGAATAGAAGAAATACTGAGTATGGGATTAAGAGCCAACTACATAGATTTGAATTTGTATGCATACCTTACTCAAAAATCACCTAGAACACCGGTCATGTACACAATACCTAAAATACATAAAGACCAAACCGCACCACCAGGAAGACCCATAGTATCGGCGGTAGGTGGAGTCCTTGAACCTCTGGTGAAGTGGTTGGATGCACAGTTTAAGGAGACAGTCCTAAACCTACACACGTGCATTAAGGATACCCCCTCACTGTTGCAAGCCTTACGGCAGCTTTATGTGGAAGTACAAAATCCAGTCCTGATAACTATGGATGTGAGTAGCCTCTATACCATCATCCCGCATGATGATGGTATAGAGGCTATGAGAAGAGTCCTGTGTGCCTCATCTACATACAGTGGTCCACCGATCGAGTTTACTTTGGAGATATTGGAGACTGTATTGAAAAATAATTACTTCAGGTTCGAACAACAGTGGTACATGCAGATCTCGGGCACTTCGATGGGTGCGCCGATGGCACCCATGTATGCGAATACATACATGTATGTATTTGAGGAAGAGCACATACTGAAACCATATGGACACAACATCATAAGATACTTTCGCTTTATCGACGATGTTTTGATTCTATGGAGTGGTACCATGGAACAAGCACGGCAGATGGTTGAATCCATCAATGAGTTACCCACACCAGTACGGATGACAGCGGAGATTAGCACAGAAAAAGTCAATTTTTTGGATGTGGAACTCTCTGTAGCAAACAATAAAGTTGAGTTCTCTTTGTATACCAAGCCTACGGATCGGAACACGATTTTACATTATACCAGTGCCCATCCGAGAAATTTGAAAAACTCCATCCCTCAAGCCCAATTTCTCAGGGTTATGAGAAACAATTCGAAAGATGATGTTAGACAACAACAATTAGAACAGATGAGAACCAAATTTGTGGAACGTGGATATGGGGGTACAGTCCTAGATTTAGCATTGGAAAAAGCACAAGATAAAGCAACCAAGCCACAGGACCCCTTAAAGAGACCAGCACTGGTCTTTCCCATTACATTTCATAACCAAGCTCAGAAAGTTTCCAATATTATTAAGAAAAATTGGAACATGTTGTCACATGAGGATACGCTACCTAGTGAATTTAGAGATCCCCCAAGAATTTGCTTTCGCCGGAATAGAAATTTAAAAGACATGTTAATGAAAACGTATCCTGTTGAAAGCTACACCAAACCCCAGAAGTCACAAATACGAGGATGTGTGCGATGCCTAGGATGCGTGACGTGCGGCCATATGGTGCCAGCACGCACATTTTCTCATCCGCATAAGAATAAAATCTACAGGATAAGATATACAATTACATGCAAATCCACGTATATCATATATAAATTATCATGTCCTTGCGGCCTGTGCTATGTCGGCAAGACGGAGACACAAATTTGTGAACGTATCAGGGGACACAGGTCCAATATCAGAACGGCTTTCAGGGACGGAGTCACAGACAAACCGGTGGCGAAGCATTTTTTGGAGTATAAACACTCTCTGGCCACCCTAAAGTTTGTGGCAATTGACCATGTTCCACTCCCAAGAAGAGGTGGTAATAGAGGCAATATATTGCTACGCAGGGAGGTGTTTTGGATTTATGAACTGGACACAGTTGCACCTAGGGGTTTAAATGAGCAGTTGTCATATGCCCCCTTCATTTGAATAAGACTATATGTTAATCCTCTTGAGTAAAGCTATGTTTTAAAGAGTAGAATTATCCCCAATAGCAGCACAATATAGGGCCTCAGTTATATGACCTAGTAGGTATTAAACGATGGAATAAAGGGGGTTTGACTTAATCAAGTATGCTTTATTATAAGGGCAAGTAGTATCACTTTAAGAACTGTATATAAATAGCACATAGTATCACTTTAATATTCAAATGTGAGCACTTTAATGTACATAAACGCAAGTAGTATCACTTTAAAAAATGTACATAAACAGCACAGAGTATCACTTTAATATTTAATGTGAGCACTTTAATGTACATAAACGCAAATAGTATCACTTTAAAATCTGTACATAAACAGCACACAGTATCACTTTAGTATTCAATGTGAGCACTTTAATGTATATAAATGCGAGTAGTATCACTTTAAAACAGATAATGCAATTTCAAGCATCTATTCACTTAAAATCACAGGCATATACTTTGATGTATACAATAGATTATTATAAGCACTTTGATGTACATAATTGATCACTGCAAGCACTTTAATGTACATACGAGCACTTAGTATCACTTTAAAACAATATTTTGCACTTTGAATGGCTATGTTTTTAACACTGTGGATAGGATCCTTATTATATAGAATAATGGGTAATTTCCCTTTAAGAGGCACAGGAAATACCTTTAAATAGACTTTATTTCTCTGAAGGTTGTTCAAAATCAGATTTAGATGGTCTTGGAATTTTAATAGTATTAACTCCAATAATTGTACCATTGTCATATATTATAGATAGGACACTTGAGAACTTAGAGCAAGGATGAGTAGCTGGCACTTTTCTGCACATCGTAGGTGGCATAGAGCCAGTGAGCTACATGTAGATTGTGCTGCTATATCAGGGGACTAGGATAAAACGAATGATCGATTTTAATTGTCTGATGAATTCACCTAGTAGGCGCCCGGGCAGTGTGCAGCAGCATTTCGTTGCCGGGGAGCTTGTTTACATTGCAGGTTACCCTGACAACGGCAAATGATGCGAACACGCTACTTCCGGTTTCGGCGTGTTCGCACATGCGCACATGGAAGTGAGAGACGCCGGGCGCCTGAATACACAGGTGGTAAGTGTTTTTAATTTTTTTTTATGAGTCTGTTCAGCTATATATGGGCAGTTATTTGTATATGCAATGTTTTTGTAAGCTGAGTTGATCCTGATGAAAGCCACTGATGTGGCTGAAACGTCGATGAGATGACAGCAACCATGTTTTAAGCAATTTTGAATAAAGAAGAAGTGTTTTAATTCAAACAACAGACCGTGAGTGCAAGCCTTCATTTTTGGTATTTCTGCATATTTTTTGGCTATGGCTGGAATGCACCCAGCATTTTTTGACATTCTGTGAGTGTGTGTGCTGGGTACAATTTTATAACATGACAGGAGGCTTCGTATTTGCTTAAGTCTCTCTTTACTAGAACTCCACAGCAGCACAGAAAAACAACCAATCAGAAAAAAGTTAGGTACTATAAAACTCCCCTCCCCATGCATCATTTCCTCTTTCTTTGCTGCTCCGCACCAGTACAGGTCAGAGTACCACTGCCTCCTGCTTATAGTGGGTGGCTTTGGGTTGTTTTATGACTTATTGGGATTTATTTTGATATCTCAGTATATTTTCTTATTTGTTATTTGTACCTTTATCTAGTATCTGTGTTCTGTACTCCTATATTTTTTGGTTATATTTCGTGTTACTTTTGCTTATACATTTTTACTACTTGCCTTGCATTTGCTTCCCCTGTCTTCTTAGGGATTCTTTCCCTTTCAGGGGGTAGTTTTAGGGGAGCCTTGGTTTTTTTTCTCTGTTTCGCCATGCCTTCCCCCCCCCCCTCCCCTCGCTGCCCACTCTCTTTGCCCGCCATTTTCCGCAGGCTGCCTGCGCGGTATAGGGGTTTCAGGAGACTAGCCTCTGGCTGCCTCCTGATTTCCCGACCCCCTAGTTTCATTCCGGCAACCGAGGTACTCGCGGTCTGACGCGAGTACCCGGCGGCCGCTCCGCTCACTCTCGTGGCCGCCCCGTCCGCCACGTGGTCGACCGCCGCGCTCAACTTCTTCTCAGAGCCGCAGGCGGCCGACCGGGTGGAGGAGAACGCACTTACTCGCGACCCCTCCTCCACCCACGGTGGTCGGATCGCGGCTATTGTTGCCCTGCCTTTTCCCCGGCGGATTCCCTTCAGTTTTGCCGGAAGGCAATGTGCTATCCCTTTTCCTATGTGCTATTTATTTTCAGCGCGTATCCCACAGCTTCTGTGTGTCTTAGGGCATTTTTCATGTCGGATATATAGTAGTCTGAGCCTTTTTAGTGATATATATTTCATATCTGCTGTGAGTTTTACTGGCACAGATTCTGTTCTTGCTGTGGTTTTTTCACTGACATTGTGTATCACATAATTAGTTTTCCCACAGTGTACATCACATAGACAGTGTATAACACACATTAGTTTTCTGACAGTGTATAACACATATTAGTTTTCTGACAGTGTATAACACATATTAGTTTTCTGACAGTGTATAACACATATTAGTTTTACTGACAGTGTATAACACATATTAGTTTTACTGACAGTGTATAACACATATTAGTTTTACTGACAGTGTATAACACATATTAGTTTTGCTGACAGTGTATAGCACATTAGTTTTACTGACAGTGTGTAACACATATTAATCTTCTGACAGTGTATAGCACATATTAGTTTTACTGACTGTGTATATCACATATTTGTTTTACTGACAGTGTACATGACATGTTGGTTTGCTTTGCTGACTGTGATACCACAGATTCTGTGAGTTTTTACCGACAGTGTGTATCGTGGTTTACTGTGGGTTTTTGTTGTCAGTGTATATCACAGATTGCTGCGTGTTTCTGTTGACTGTGTATATCGCAGGTTGATGTGAGTTTTGCTGACAGTGTATGTCACGGATCGCTGTGAGTTTTTTACTGTCAGTGTATATTAACAGGTTTTGTGAGTGCCTGATGGAATATATTGCAGGTTATTGTGAGTTACAGGTATATGAACTCTGTTACACAGATTCTGTACAGGGTGTTTACAGTGCCAGTTAGCTCTAGGATTCATCTCCTTCTCAGTATATATATTTTTTCTGTCCGGCTGGAGGTCTCTTGAGACTACTCTGGTATGATTTCTCTGTCCATGGCATATATTTCTCACTTACAGACCTGGCTCTGACTCAAACTAGTAAGGGAGACCAGTCTACGCTGATGCCATACATTTTTATCAGATTCCCGGGGGAATTCATTGGGTTGGCTATCGTTGGCCCTACTCCTGGAAGTGCCCATGGTTACAATACCCTTCGGGTGGTATGATGGGGGTAATCTATTATATGATAAGGAATTTCCAACAGATCTGTGTGAACACGGGCATACCAATTCACAGTTTAAGGAGAGTATTGCTCAGTGTATCTTACATTCATGGACATGATAGCCTCTGGAACAACTTCCACTTATACCCAATACAGACTGAATACCACTATTTGCCTGCTGGGCATCTAGGGACTGCCAGTCCCGGTTCAGGTTTATTCACACGGCATTACACTGCCTAATGGGTTGGAGTCTAGAGTTCCTATGTCAGGATGCTCTCAGAATCTGCTATTCTTAGGGACCTCCACTGGAACTAGGAGGTCCCCATTACTCATTCAATACCCATTGTAACGCGCTACGGAATCGGAGGGCGCTATTTTGAATAACATGTTATCATAATATAACAATAATACACAACCAGGACCATAAGAACGGCCTGCTATGTCTGTGCCCATAAGAATGGCCTGCTATGTCTGTGCCCATAAGAATGGCCTGCTATGTCTGTGCCCATAAGACCGGCCTGCTATGTCTGTGCCCATAAGAACGGCCTGCTATGTCTGTGCCCATAAGAACGGCCTGCTATGCCTGTGCCCATAAGAACGGCCTGCTATTGTCTGTGCCCATATGAACGGCCTGCTATTGTCTGTGCCCATAAGAACGGCCTGCTATTGTCTGTGCCCATAAGATCGGCCTGCTATTGTCTGTGCCCATAAGAACGGCCTGCTATTGTCTGTGCCCATAAGAACGGCCTGCTATTGTCTGTGCCCATAAGAACGGCCTGCTATTGTCTGTGCCCATAAGAACGGCCTGCTTTTGTCTGTGGCCATAAGACCGGCCTGCTATGTCTGTGCCCATAAGATCGGCCTGCTATGTCTGTGCCCATAAGTACGACCTGCTATGCAAGTGCGGCCGGCTATGTCTGTGCCTATTAAGAATGTCGGTACCTATTAAGACAGCCTGTTATGTCTGGGTGCCGAACCCCTGCTAGGCCGCAGACCTGGGGGAATATCACTGGGGAAATGCAGGTGCCCATCAGTGACATGGAAATAGGCAGGTGTCCAGACAGGCACCTTTGCCAATCTATCCAAGAGGAAACCAGTATACGGCCATCTGAATATGGTGGGTAGGGTGAAGGCCCTGAACCTCATGCCTGAAGGGCAGGGTTTTTTATAAGGCACCCGGTCATACATCTCCAAGGAAGACTTCGCACAGGCAAGGATCGGTGCTCAGACACCTAAGCAGAACGCGGTGTTTTTTTTTCCTTGCCTTTACATCTACCTCCGTATCTGCTCCCCGGTATCCTTAGAGGTATCGGTAGTTACTTCCCACGTTAGGTTAGCTCCTGGCTCGGTTCAGTGGGTCTTACCTTCCGGCCTGCTATTTTCCCTTCTATCTGTTCTAGAATTTATGTATTTTCTCTTATCTACGTTAATTTTTTCGTTTTCGTAACTTCCTTTTCCTTTCGCTCGGGTCGTCGAGAGGCCTGACTTGACCTCCCCCGACCTCCCGGGCGCTTGGGGATTGCGGAGAACGTCTCCAGCTTTCCTCCGGCTACCAACGGTCGTCCTGGACCCCGCGCACGCGCACGGGATCCGGGCGGACAGTTGGTAGTTTTTCTTTTCCATTGTTGTTTTCTTCCGTGGATTGCCATCGGCCTTATACTGATATTGGTATTGGGTGTACCCTGCAATTGGTCACCCTGAGTCTCTAGGGACTCTAGTTTGGACCACAGGAGGGTGCGGCCCTCCATCATCCCGATTCAAGAATACTTTATTTTCAGGAACAGAGAGCGAACCCTCTCAGATACAGGACGGACACTGATTTGTTATTGAGGGACACAGCCCTCCCTCAACCTCGGCCGAATACTGGGCTGGATACAGAGTACATGTTTGGAGGACACGTTCTCATAGAAGGAACCGATCACGGATGTAAACCCTACTGTTTGGTTGTTAACAGGCGCGGCCCGCTCAGGCTATCGGCCGGACGCTATCACGTTAGTCGATCACATTAGATGAGAACGCGGCTCTCTCATACACTCGTCACTCTACAGGGCCGGCCATTCGCTCACCACACAGGCTTGTACCTGTGCAAGACATCGGTGACTACATAGAGGGGCGTCCCTCCTGCATTCAATTGGATCTGACGCCCGTACTACTGATTTCGTTATAGAGGACTGCCTAGTCATACAAGATATAAACTTTAGTCTGGATCCCTCTATTCTATCTCCTGTGAGAGCTCTACTGGGACCGGATCACTTAGGTACACACACTACTGAAGATAGTACGGCTAACGGATGGCTTCAGGTATTACGAGAGTGCAGGTGTTTGGTATTTTCTACACCTTATAAATCGTAAATCTGCTTTCTGTTTTGGATATCCAGGCTATTGCGGACCAACCGCACAGACCGTTTCTCCCATATCAAGATGACAGGAGCTACGGAAACCTTCATGGAGCGAAAGGACACTGCCTTGCTCGGGTACCAAGATTAAGGAGGGCCAGTTATCCGGTCTCTGGGTAACCGTACACATGGTTCACATGGTAAGACCGGACATCCCGGTTGGCTTGAGTTCCCTGCTCATTACGATCTTGGGAGAAGGGGGCAGGACGGCCCCATCTCCTCGGAACGCATACCTGGTGAACAGGATTCGGAGTTGGTGGGTCCTCCGTCTATTAGCTATTTACCCCTCGCGGGAGCCATTCTGCTTTTTTGATTCACGCTAACCTACTCTTCAACTACCGTCGAGGAGACCTACGAGACCTTGTGAGAGTACCTGGGGTACCCCGACTCCTACACAGACACCTTTCACTCTTAGGCGAGGACATACCTGGATGGAAATCTGCACTCCGGTTTGCACTCTCCATCCCTTTGAATATTTCTGGGATTCACTATTCCAGAAAATAGTCGACCACTGTTCCTCCACACGAGTTCAGTTCGGAACCATGACTAGACGTCCTTTTGGAATCTTTTCTCTACAGAGTCCGAGGATTACACAGTCCATTTGGAATGTCGGAATCACTTAGGATACGGCTAGTTGACAACACTCTCACAGGCACTACAGATTTATCCTCGGATGAGACATCTCACCAGGTAGACCAGGAGAGAACGAAGGATCATACTCGGTTATATTGCGTCTTGGTGGCAGTTTCTTCTCGCGGCCTTGCATCCGCAAAAGGCCTTCGTTATTTTACAACTACAGGAAAATAGCTGATAGGTCAGTTTGCAAGCTCAGGTCCCAACCGCTAGGAAGCGGGTGACAACACAAGTTTGTTGGATCTATCAGCAGATGGTGTTTTTTCTGTGTGTTGAGATGCTTCCTCGGCTGACATCTTCATTGATTCGTCTACTGTCGTTTTTTCGCAGTTGGTAAGTACAATTAGGATTACTCTGCTATCTCCTGGAATAGGTACCAGCGACACAACCAGCGTTGGATTGGTGATCTGAGCGTTGAAACAGCAAATACGAAGCCTCCTGTCATGTTATAAAATTGTAGATTATGCTAGCTTTAGTGTACCTATAATCTTAATTTTATTAATGACAGGAGGCGAGTATTTCCCAGCCATTTTTATCCCTCCCTTGTTCTATGTTTATAGTTTGGTTTGATCAGGTACGTATGCAACTCTGCTTGTTGTCTCTGCTACCTGTTGCATGCTCTTATGTCTTTTCTTTCATAAGTAGGGTTGGGATATCTTCATTTTAAGGTAATTTTGGTTGCTACATTGGGTGCACACATGTTTATTCAGAGTACCTTTCATTGGATAATCAACCTGTCGATTCTGTTTTTTCTCTCGTTTCAGTTTACAGTCCATCACTAACTGGTTTGGCAGTTCTTCTCGGGTGGTGGACATCGTTGTATTCATCGTATCTAGGACTTCGTTTCTTCCCCATTATGTTTTCTGCCTTTTATTCTGTTTTGTCGCAGCTTGAAAGAGGAAATGATGCATGGGGAGGGGAGTTTTATAGTACCTAACTTTTTTCTGATTGGTTGTTTTTCTGTGCTGCTGTGGAGTTCTAGTAAAGAGAGACTTAAGCAAATACTCGCCTCCTGTCATTAATAAAATTAAGATTATAGGTACACTAAAGCTAGCATAATCTAAAATTGGATACTATATATATATATATATATATATATATATATATATATATATATATATATATATATAAAGTCTTATAGGAACGAAGCATTTTTCATTCAAGCCTTTAGGGTAAAATTTATTAAATTCTGATATCTAAAAGGTTTCACGTTGTAGCAGAATTCTTCACCTGTCACCACCTCTAGCTGCTGTGGGAACATGGTCTATGGTCTATGGCCACACATCTTAAGGAAGAGAGCTGATGCTGAGTCTCTGGCCACGATAGGCAAGGCAGATATTTGACCTGTGGCCTCTGATTCTCTCGCAGAGAGCAGTCTCTGTTCTGCCAATATAACTTAGTCCACAAGGACATGTAAGTTTATAAATGACAAACTCTGTGCGGCAGTGAATTATATTGGCAATTTTATTAATTTTACCCATATGTGGATGGGTAAAGGTTTCCCAAAGGAATTACATGACCACACGTTACACAGCCCAAGCACATCACATATCCATTGTTCTTCTTTTCAAGCTTGGTGGAGTTGTAGCAATGTATGGGGTCCGTCTTGACCAAAAGGTCCCTCAAGTTTTTATTTCTTTAAAACAAAACATTGTTTGTTTGTGCTACTTCTCTTGGATGAGTGGGATCTTGTTTTAAAATGTTCCAATTACGGTTGATAGAGTCTGTCACTTCTTTACTTGCCGAATGGAATTTCATAGGAAACACTGTTCTTGTGTTTGGTTATTTTGGAAACAAAATGTAAATGTAATATGGACTGACAGTGAGAAATAAATATACCCAATGGGATGAAATAACAGTAGGGCTGCGTCACATACAAGGGAGCGACTTATTAAATGAAACCGAAAAGATATAACTGGTATGTGAGCGCTCCAATTAATTATGCAAATCTACATAACAATCAAGATGAAAAATATCAATAAACTTAAAAATGACCAATCTCGCCGAGATCACCACAATGACCACCATAAACCACAATTGAATGTACTGGGTGAGTCTTATCTGAATCAGAATACTCTACACATATATATAAGAGTATAACAAAATATCATTTATTGTATAATAAACCAATCATAAAAAATGAAACAACATCTCAAAACGTCCAGTATCAGATGTAATCGTGATGAATAGTAAGGGGCCCCTTATTCATATTCTTGTCGACAAAGGACTGATGTAAAAAAATCAGAGATGTGCACATTAGCATAAAAACTATATGTGAACTCAAAAAAGTTCAAGCAGTAGGCTCCAGTCCAGTCCGTGAAAAAATATATATAAGTGGATAAACGGATAGTGCCCAGACGACCAAGCCGTCTTACGGAGAGGGAGCTCAAACACCAGCCAAACACCCTGGTCAAGACTAAGAGGGAAGCGATAGGGATGGCCCCAAAGGTGAAAAAATCACATCCAGATATGGAAAACTATGGGGATATCACTTCAGCAACTTACCCTATCCGTCCGACCATCGGGTGAGAAACTGGGAGCACATAAACTCCAAACCGTGAGGGCTGCAGGAAAAAGGCCGTTCTCGCCAGGTCGCTTGCCGAAAATCAATGGCGGGTCGTAAAGGACGAATCGGCTGGGAAGTTCAAATCCGTCGGCGGTGTGGTGAGGTAGCAGACAGCACGTCTACGCGTTTCGTCCTAGCTGGAGGACTTTTTCAAGACCTTCACCTTTGGGGCCATCCCTATCGCTTCCCTCTTAGTCTTGACCAGGGTGTTTGGCTGGTGTTTGAGCTCCCTCTCCGTAAGACGGCTTGGTCGTCTGGGCACTATCCGTTTATCCACTTATATATATTTTTTCACGGACTGGACTGGAGCCTACTGCTTGAACTTTTTTGAGTTCACATATAGTTTTTATGCTAATGTGCACATCTCTGATTTTTTTACATCAGTCCTTTGTCGACAAGAATATGAATAAGGGGCCCCTTACTATTCATCACGATTACATCTGATACTGGACGTTTTGAGATGTTGTTTCATTTTTTATGATTGGTTTATTATACAATAAATGATATTTTGTTATACTCTTATATATATGTGTAGAGTATTCTGATTCAGATAAGACTCACCCAGTACATTCAATTGTGGTTTATGGTGGTCATTGTGGTGATCTCGGCGAGATTGGTCATTTTTAAGTTTATTGATATTTTTCATCTTGATTGTTATGTAGATTTGCATAATTAATTGGAGCGCTCACATACCAGTTATATCTTTTTGGTTATTTTGGACACTGTTTCTCTTTTGAGCTGTGCTGTAGCTCAACCTTGGCCAAAGCTTTATCCAATTCCAGTCGTTTGTACCCTCTTGCTTTAAATTTAGCGTACATGATTTTCAGTTGTTCTTTACACTGTTTTTTCTGAGAGTTATTGCGAAATACTCTCAGAAATTGTGACAGTGGTAGAGAATTCTTTAGATGTCTTGGATGAAAACTTTCATGATGTTTCAAGATTGTGTTTCGATCTGTAGGTTTAGTGTATAATCTATATTCCAGTTTCTGGTTAATCACTGTTAGCTCAATATCCAGGAACTGAATGCATTGTTAATCAATTTGTGAAGTTACTTTGACTGGGGGGGGGGGGGGGGGGGGGGTGTTTGTTCAAATAATGCCAGGACCTCATCCTTCCACTCCATATCGTGATAAAATGTGCTGTTGTTCAAAATCATACATAAACATATTTGCATACATGGGAGAGTAATACAGGCTAGGTAATGATGTCTCAGTAGTTAGACTATTCTTAAAATGGCAGGTCAGGCAGGTAAGCTGGGCTTGCAGAGTGAACTAGGTACAACAGTAGGAGCTGCTGACAAGTGGTGCTGGTATGGTTAAGAAGAATCGGTATAACTGCCTATCCATCATAAGAAGAGGCTCAGATGCACTGGAAGCTTATTGCGAAGTTGGGGAAGGGCGCTGCGCCCATGAGTATTGTTAAGTTGATAATAGTGACAATAATGCCACAAAGTGGAGCAGTGGTAGGAGAGACTAGGGTGTGGGTTATGCTTAAACCTAGAGAAGTGGCCTTAACATTGCATTCATGTGTAACATTAGTAGTTGAGCCTCATTAAGCGAGCTAGAGCTTGCAGTAGTGTATTATATATGTGAGGAGACCCTATTTGCCTGGGTTTGCAATTGGTTAGTTGATCTTAAGCGTGAGGTGACAAATATAGGCTGGAGAGTGCTTATGTGTAGGCAATAATATAAAACACAATACAATACTTTGAGGTCCCCTGGGCTGGCCGACAGGAAGATGGTCAGTTCCCTATGCACAAAGAGGGGAGTCTTGCAAAGTTAACAAGTAGTGTCTGGATAAGCTGCACTTTTTTTTTTTGGTTATAACAATATAATGTTAGAGCTATATGTCTGGGTAATGAGCATAAACAGAGTCAAAACATCTACACATTATCCTACCCTGACAAGACAAGAGGTGACAGTATTATACTGCTGTGCTGTCAAGATGCAGAGTATAGGGAATACAAGAGAGAAGTCTAGCTGTATTAGCGGATATGTAGCTTAAGAAAAGTATTACTGGGTAAGAAACAGAGTTAGAAGGAATAAGAGGCTTACTAGTGTGTCCATTAGCATAGGCTCGGCCATGAGACCAGGCAGTGGTCGTGGCTAGAGCAAGTGAGTGTCCAGGCTTGGTCATCCGATGCCTCTCGTGGGCCACAGCATAGAGTCCAGCACCGTGCCTGGCTCCATAACTTCAGGCGGGTTATGCTGTACTAACTGCCATCCGATGTGCAATAAGCTGCACTGCCTCTGATCTTGGCTCCAAGCTCTGAAGGGGTCTGATGCATTGAGTCCACAAGACCTCCATGTTGCAGAAGTAGGGTCACTAGTCTGTGGTTTCCCGAAGTGCCCGTGGGAATTTGAATTGCGACGTGAGTAAGGTGCCATGCAGACTCCCGGATGTGAGGAGGGGCAGGTAGGTAACTCTGTTTTAAGCTCTATCTGAGCAGCTGGTGGGTCAGGAGTTGTTTGGCATCTTTCAAACTGTTGCCTGAGTTCGCAGAAGGTTTTCTGAATTCTAGTGTGGAAGTGATAGCTCCAGCACTGACTGTTACTAGAGGACTGGCCCAATATATTGCCCTAAAACAGCAGGCATTTGCAGAAGCACAAGCTAAACACGACTTGTCGGCTTGCTGGTCAGGCTCTGCCCCCCAAGTAAACATTTTTACACAAAGGGCATGGTACATGGGAATTTTTAAAATAGAAACTAAATTGTTGCTTCAACCAAATTGGCATCAGTAAAGTAGTCTGGACCCCTACAGACTATTATGGATTCCTCATCTCTATGCTCTAGAGAAGAAGACGTCGCACAGAAGGTGTTATGGACTTAAATTCTTCAATGACCTCGTTATAAGTAGCCGACCAAGCCAAATCTTGCTTAATATATAATATCATGAGTGCATCCAGGCGTTCTTGGGACATTGTACTCCTCAGTTTTGTTTTTACATGTGTCAGTTTTGAAAAGGCTCTTTCACATGAACAGCTTGTCACAGGTAACACTGTAAAGCACTGAACACACTTATAAAAAGCATTAAATGTGTTGGATCGATCTGATTCTTTTAACCAATCAAGCCACTATTTGATGGTATTTGTGGTACAACCTTTAGGAGTAGGTCCATCATAATCCCTTAGCAGTGTGGCTTCTGCTTCCAATTCATCCACTGACACCTTAAATTTGTTGGCAAGGATTTCTATGTCACCTTTAGGAATCTCCAAGCTTAGCAGTTTTCCTACTGCAGTTACAATATCACACGACTCCTGTTCAAATCGCTGGTCAATACCAGTTATCAATGAATCCAATAGTGGGTAAAATTAAGTTATCCTCTCCTGCTCCTCTTTAGTTTCATAGTGATACTGAGACTACGCTGCTGCTTCATCAAGAAGGACAGAAGGTTTTCTCTTCCTAACTGGTGGAATGGCGATGTTATTTTCGGCACCCTTTTTTTCACAGTCATGGAAAATGGACTGCAAATAATCTGGGTCACTTCTCATGGAAACCAAGGAGTTGCGCAGGCTTTTCACCACTGTCATTGCAGTAAGCAAGTTGAGATTTGATGCTTGCAGAGTCTTGCTAACTTTTACCACTATTTGGAGAATAGGGTGCATCATGTGCAGAGCAAAGATAAACTTGAAAGAATTTAATTCACAAATAAGGCCCCTTGCTTTTATTTTAGCATCAGCTAAGCGACTTGATCTCATTTAAGGCCTGTAAAATAACTGAGACGTTTTCTTTTACTGCAGCCACTGCTTCTGCTCTGCATGCCCACCTTGTGTTTGACAGTGACTTTAGAGTCTTCAACTGAGTTCCTACTTCTTGAGAAATCTTCTCCATTACAGCATGTCTCACAGCACTTTCCTCCATGAAGGCATAAAGAGTCTGGATAATGCCAAAGAAGTCAAACACTGTTCTGTTTTGTCTACTTGAGGTGCATGCATCAACTAGGACAAGGTTTAAACAATGTGCATAGCAGTGTACATAGAGTATTTCATGTTTTTTTTCTCTTTACATTTCATCTGAACACCTGCAGTGCATCCAGACATAGTAGATGCTCCATCAAAGCACACAGAGATCACTGATGACCAGTCGGTTTTAATAATTTCAAGAACATTATTTATTTGGTCAAAAATCGACTGAGCATCAACTTTTAAGAGCCTTTGAATAGAAACAAAATGCTCAACTGGACTTTGCTGTTCATTATTAAAGTATCGTACTACAACAGACATCTGTTCATGGTGTCCACAGTCAGCAGTATCATCTGCAATTATTGAGATAATTTTTCCATTTATTGCTGACACAATTTTTTGTTGCACAATATTATGTAAGGCCATAATTAAATCATTCTGGATGCGGTTACTCAGATATGTAGCATTTTGAGGAGATTCTTGCAAATGTCTTTGCATGACAGGATCATTTTTTTTAAGTAGATTGACAATATTTAGAAATAAACCTCTCTCGTGGCTATCGTTTTTTTTCCATTGTGACCTCGAAATGGTCTGCCACCTGTTGCCAAACACCGAACAATGTCAATCAGTCGCTTCATAAGATTTCAAGATTTCTGTTTTTCACCTTTCTTCTTCTTTTTTTGATAGATAAACTTTCTTGCTCTCATCTAGTAACATATGAATAGGTTTTCCTTCACTAAAGCTTTACCATGCAGAAGTGCGCAGCATATGAGATTTTGATTGTTGGTGAGTTGTAAAACATTCATTAGCCCTGTGCCAGTTTCTGAATCCCTTTTCAATAAAGGCTGGATCAGCGTAACTATGTGTTGCATCATTAGAAGAAAAGCAACGGCAGTAGAAACAAAATGCTGCATCTTTTGCTGGACTGTATTCGAGCCACCTGTATTTTCCATACCAATCACTCTGAAAAGGTCTTTCTTTATTCCCTATTTAAGTTCTCGGAAACATGCTTGGTTTTGGCTGATAGGGGCCTCTAGCTACTCGATTCTGGCGTTCAAATCTGTTTTGAGGAATACTACAGACTGGATCATCAGCTGCTATGTTTGATTGCTTTATTGTACATGAAGTACTCTGACTAGAAAGACCTGAACTAAAATATGTAAGGTCTTCTGTTTGGTCATGACCTGCTGCTTGCCACTCACTGGAACTACACATTGGTTCTGGTTCATCAGTTTGTATGTCTGATGGCTTTGAATATGAAGTGCTCTGTTCTGAACTAAAAAAAATAACATCCTCCGCTTCATCAAGACTTGACGCTTATATACGTAATATACTTCTACACACTGAGTCATCAATTGGTACATTTTCTGAGTGTAAACTGCACTGATCGGAACCAACAGAAATATATTTTTCTGCACTTTTATCAGCAACATACTCAGGCACAGTGTTAGCCACTGAGTCTGAGGTATTGGCTTTTCTTGGTTTCTTGATTACAAACCGATCCATATTTTGAAAATCTGTACCTCACAATTACTCTTTTCAGGATAACAGACGATGTTTCAATATGTTCGATAAATCTTGGTTAAGATTTAACCAGACTAACAAACGTAAAACAAGCTCTACTCCCTTGTTGTCTTCTGTACCCTAACCCTAATGAACATGAAAATCTTAAAATAAAGAATAAAAAAAAAAAAAAAAGATTTAACCAGACTGACGAATCACTCTGGACATCCACAATGAGGAAAATGTATCAAGAGTTCATAACCTGTGAAGTCAAACATAAAACCTATATTATACCTATAAAGTACATAATGATAATCTATATATATATAAAAATGTAACAGAGGATAGGCTAGAGGGATGACCTGATAGAGCAAGCAGCAACAGGCTGCCTAAGTTTGAATGGACACGTGTTGGGGAGACAAGTAACTAACAGACACATCCTCTGAGCATTAAAGCTGCCAGTGAAGATCACTTCCCCCTGGTCCGCTAAGCACTACAGTGCCTTTCTTGATGTGGAGTGTGACTGTGGTTTTTAATGTGCAGTGAATGAGTATCACTGCACAGATTGTACTGTACTAACCTCCCACCTCCTCCCTCCCTTCCTTTCTCCAACCACCCACCCTCTCCACGCCCTCAAACAAGTAATAACTCCCCTTACAGAATTGCATGATTAATCTGTATGATGACCAGCTGCACAGATATGAGTAGCTGTGTGCTACCAGTGTGCCATTACATGATCACTAAACACTGGAACAACTTACTGCCACCCATACAGAGCATAGTATTGACAGATTAGACATTGCACATTGATTGATGGGACATGGCACATTGATTGGACATGGCACATTGAATGCATAGCAATGGTACAAACATGGCAATGTGATGGCCCTATAATGTGTCAGTGCCGTACAGACTCTCTATCCTTGCAATTTACCTCCAGATAGTACAAGTTGTCGAGAGAGGTGATCTGAGACTGAGAGTCCAAAAAGTCTTCAGTTGCTGTGAAGACACCAGCAGGCTCAGGGATCAGTGAGGAAAGGCTGTGAGACGGGTGACGGACGCCGCTCTGCCGTTCTGGGGGGAGACTAATGCCGCTGCACTATGACCCTAGATACACACAAAGGTGAAAATCAGGGATAAGATACACTAGTGAGGTACTAAGGAGGGACTAAGAAACACATAATGGGTACGAAATTCAAGAGGGGGGTAAAGGGACGAAAGGTGAAGATGCAATTTGGGCGTGCCAACAAAATCAATTTTTGCCTGTGTAGCCCAAAACCTTGCACCGGTCCTAGGTACACTTACTGATAAGTTCCATTCCACTTTGTATGATTGATTCTATTTCTCTCTTGCTGTCATCTTCCTCCACTTCTTTGTCCTGTACTCTAGTCTGTTGAACAATGAAACAGAGGCCAGATATAAAGTCTTCTCTTGTTACGAGCAGTGTATCTAAAGGTAAAACTTGCTTCATGCTTCCCTTGTTGAAATTTGTTCTGTGACATTATTCTTTAATACTCAATTATTATTTTCTAATTTTTATGAGCATTCTGCCCTGCTTCACAATAAAACAATGGGTGTATAATCATCATTAAACTAAAATAATTATCATTGCTATCTGCATTTTCTTAAGTTTTATTCTTATCTCTTAAACTTGGCTTTATCTGTTGCCCCTTTATATTTGAAGGATATAATACTACCTATACTGATTTTGAGGAGCATAGGCTTGCTCAGTAATGTCTAAGCAGCCATGTTTTATTGCTGAGTGGGTGGACTTTGCATATACATGGTGTCAGGGAAGCAACATGCAAGCTCACTGATAGTCTTTTAATTGACATGTGATGTGACTGCAGAGTGTGTTTTTAAGTAAAAAAAGGTAGTGTGTGTCGTGACTGATTGCAGAGTGTGTAAATTAATAATGCCTGGCAGCCTGGAGTAGTGAAATGAAATGCTGTAACCTGCAGTTCTAGTCCATTGTTAAGCTGCAGGAAGAAGGCTGGATGCAGCCTGATGCCAGTGTATGTATTGCTGGGAGCCAGTTAACAGCCCTATTTGTGAATAATATAAGGACCTTATTTAGGGTTGTGTTTTTCTGTTAGAGGTGTTTATGGTCTATCCCTTCATATTCATATTACTAATAAAGATAGTCACACATTCACATAGTCACATGTTCAGATGGATGAAATGGTCACATTTGGTTTTATTTTAGCAATTTAAACCCTGCAGTTTAATGAAGGGACTAGGGAGATCAAATCATTTTTAATTTCAAACCTTACTTTCTCAGTTTCTCTACTTGGTTGCCTCAAGGAAGGAACCCGTTCTGGCCTTCTGGGAGAAAAGCGCTGGCTGGGCTCTGCTCTGGCACTGCGACACGGCCGGCCTCACCCTAGCGTTGCCGTGACTCCACTTCTGCGTGACGTCACGTATCGCGCGGACGCGAATGCGTACATTACAGGGGAGGTCTGGAGGAGGAGCAAGTCAGTCCTTCACTATGCGGCGCTTCCGCTCGCATAGTTAAGGATCGGATCAGGAGACAAACGACACGGGCGGCAGGCGGCCGTGCAGCATGGAGGTGACAGAGCCTCAATTTTGAGGCTTGATTAGGGTGTGCCCAGGCAAACCCGGCACACCCCGTGCGCACGCCTATATCTGTGTTTGTGTCTGTCATACTTTGGCAGCTTGTTTAACTGTGAAAAATTTAAAATTAGATTAAAAATGGGCTTTATTTGAACGTATTTTAAAAAACCCATTAGCAAACTGATTTTATGTATAGAGCATTTACAATATATTGGAAGAAATATTTGGAACATCAGCTTTGTTAGGTATTGTTACTATTACTTGTATGTGTGTGTGAGTTTGTATATGCTATACTGTCTTTTATTAAATTAAAAAATATATATTTATTTTTGAGCAGCCATAATGCACAGTACAAGCACCTACAGTTAATGTGTCATCGCAAAGGGCATCTAGATTTACCTATGCATTCAGAAACAGCATTACATATAGATAGCACCTGTGATCACGGTCACTTGACCACAAGAGAAATAGACTGTAATTACCATTTCCACCAAAACCAGACAATGTAGTTAATGTAGACCACAAGGTATTACATGTTTGACTTCCATTTATAATAAAAATATATAAGTTACGAAAAGTAGTAAAGTAAAAAAACAAAAACCTAAAACATGAAATGCTTCAGCCGAATAACGCCATATATGCGTTATTGATCCTATTGTGGGCGTCCCCATCCCTGCCCCCACTTGTTCTTCTGGCCATGCCCCTGTAACCCGCTGCAAGGCCGCCCATCAGTCTACCCCCCTCGTTTGCTCAATTCTGCCAAAGTTGCCCAGACCCTCTCAAAGGACTTTGTGGTGTTTTGTAGTATAGCTGTGAGTTTGTCCATTATATAGTTTTCTTTAATCCTATGTGTTACCTCGGCCATGCATGGAATAAAGGTGTCCATCCATTTAGTCGCTATGGCCCTTCTGTCGGGCCAATGTGATCCTGTTAATCAATTTCTGGTTTGCTGCCGTCGTGCCCTCTATTGGTCTGGCTAAAAGGAAGGCCTAGGGGTCCAGGTCTATCTGTCTGTTGAGAATAGTAGTCAGGAGGTCCCTGAGCTCTCTCCAAAGCGTCTGTAACCTATCACATACCTACCACATATGGACAAATTCCTTTAAATAACTGTGTATTTAACTTCTTTAGGCCCAATTTTACATCCATCACTACAACAAGGCCATTTAATTTTACTCAGCCTTTATTTTCCACAGTCCCTCTCCTCAGCGTTTCTGATGCCAGACTCTTTTATGACGCAGTGCATGCACGCAGATGTCATGACGCTGATGATGTCTCAACCCACCAAAAAGTTTGTGTTCAAATTTTTGGGGGTGTGGATATACAATTAAAGACACACACTATAAAAAGGGTTCCTAGGGCATGGATCATTGCCCTGTTGTGGTTCTAATTTTAGTTCCCAATAGTGCTTAGTATTCTCTGTGTATTTCTGGCTATTGGATCTCGGCTATTCTGACTATTCTCCTTTCTGTAATCCTGTGAGTTAGCTATTGTACCTCACTTCCCTGATTTCTGGTTTCTCTGACTCTGCTTGTACCTGACTATTCTCTATCTAGCAAATGTAAAGCCCGGCCACTCTAAGGACCGGTATAGGTTTATTTCTATTTTCATTTACTCTCTACATGTTGGGCCACTTACTAATTGGGACACTGGGTTATTGCTATTTGACTAATTGAAAAGTAAGCTTTCATTTCTCAATATTGATTAATTTATTTTTCTTGTCAAAGTCTGTTATAGTTACATTTTGTTCAACCTACTAAAGATAATCGTTCTTGCATTATAACTGGCTAAATAAAACAAGCCAATATCAATCTATGTGACTAATATTTACTTTCTAATTTTTTGCAATCATCATTTTAGAATATATGTACACATATTAGTTGTACACTTATTAATCCGAAACACATTTTATTAAAATAGTTGTTTTATTGACACCGTATTTAATATATTCACATTAGTCTGCATTGCTAGGTGTGGACATAACCAGTCTTATCCAGGCACTATAAGTCTTCAAAGGGTCAAAGATACTTATTTCTCTCCATCGAATTTGATGAGGATAGGCATCATAAGCTGTAGCAAAAAATAGAATACAGTTATATTAACATATTTAGACATTTATAGAGATAAAGACATTTTATCATAACTGGAAGATTCTAAACCTTGTGCCTTTTTATATTATACGTTTATTTATACTATGTATTTATTATTGAAATTGAGGCACAATCTTCTTTTTAAACGCAAAACATGGCCACTGTCACTGCCATTTGGAGCAATAAAACAACTTCTGCAATTTCCGATAATCTTATAGAAGTATTTCTAAAAAGACCAGTGATTAAACACAAATAAGATGTAACCAAAAAACAAAACACTTGAAGTCTGGTTGGTGTTTTCACCTCCCAAACTACCAGTTTAAGTGCAGCTCTATAATAGTGTGTACAGTAGATTGAGTCTCAAATAAGTGCATAAAACACCTACCCCTCTTTACAAGCTTGTTTAGGGGTGTACATAAAAAAACAAAAGAAAGATACAGGTAATAGTGCAATACTGTATACTGTTATAGAGAGTATTTTTATAGGTTGTGAGTTGAAATTAACTCGAATTTTTTTGAGCCTTTTCCAGATTTAAGGCTCTAAACTTCCATATTCTTGTGTCTGTAAGGTAGACAGCTCAACCTCTTTTCTGTAGATTAGTGTATTTATTCCTCTCCATGGTATATGTAATAAACAAAAGTGAAGGGAAAGAAAGACTCTAGATGTAGTACTTTAGGTGACTAGTTAGGCAATTTCCATATACAGGAAATTCTAAGTGCTTACCTTTTCTAGAGCCTTTTAGTAACTGGCTCTAAATCTGCTGGCTTAGTGTCAATTTCTGGGGTGACATTCCCCTTACCGGAATCAAGTTGCAGGATGCAGGTGAAGATTGATGTACTAGAAGTAAATGTAGTAGTCCACTTGATGCCAAGACGCGTTTCACTCTGTATGTCGGCTTCCTCAGTTGGCTTTAATCTCCATTCTGCTTGTTCTGTCTTTTCTCTACTTAGAACTCCTGCCTAGTTGTCAAATATCCAATCCGGATCCTCGTGCACTTTTTCTGACATTTAGGTAGCGTCACTTCCGTTTTTCTTTTCAGCAACTCCAAGTCCCACAATGCTTAGTGTTTTTCAGAATACTTGTATTTCAAGCTTAAATACATGTATACAAAGTGGAAAAAGTACAATATAGCCCCTTATTACAAGGTCCTTTGTAAGATGTACGGGTACACATAATGTGACGATGTTAACTTGGCAAAAAGAACACTGTAGGCATTGGAATTGCTTCTTATTATTAAAATGGTTATAGTGTGTGGAGTCCCCTGAGGAGTGATGGGTGTCAGTGAGAACCTAAGAGTATCTGAATCCGTTGACTCAAATGATCACAGCCACCATTAGTGGTATGAATGGTATGGCTAGAAGGGTGTGTAATGATTTCCTTAGACATACCTCCAATGAGCATCCTCGGCTGTTGGTGGCCAGGAATCCTTGTTCAGTGTTAAACTGCTCAAAACTGTCTTTAACATTGAATAGAGGGACAGAGCCAGAGGATTACAGGCACAATAACCAATTCAATGAGATGGATTGATTGCAGTGCCTACAGTGTCCATTTAACAGCATACCTAATCTGAATCTGATAATTAGGGAATATTAAAAGTCTAGAAAGTTCAATTAAGGATTGAGATGACTAGGAACTCTTCAGAGCTTATTGCTAGTTGGTGGTTGCGGGACAGAGTTGGTAGGTCCTACGGGATGTTTACTGGTAACACCTATAAAGGTCTGCAACCCGATAATGAGGGCACAGGCCCACCCACTGAAAGTGCATGGTAGCCTGGCGTTAACACACGCCTGTTTGACTGACAGCCTCCAGATCAGCCCCAAACACACAAGACCTTTCAGCAGCACTCTCTGCATGGTCTTAGTACCCGCAACCCAATGTCTGTGTTTAATGAAGCATTAGTGCATAGTTAAATCATGAGTGAAAACATGCAACAAAACACAGCTTGATCATCAAATATACATTTACTTTTCTTACCTGGGCAGAAACGCCCCTCCATAGCCTTAGACAGCTCTTGAGCAATGCTTGCTCTCTGTTCTTCTCTAGTGTTTCCATGAGCAGAAGGCTCAAACACTGCCTCTGTTCTGTCAGAAGGAATATATTACGAGAAATGTAATATCAGTTGCCACCACAAATTGCAAAAAAAATAAAAACACAGTGCAATCCAAGAGATGCCAAATAACCTACTAAAAACAAAACATTTAGATTTAGAAAATCTACCTTTTTGTTTTGGGTTTTTGAGTAATTCAGGCAGTCAGGGCAGTTGAAACTTGAGGTAATGCCAAACAGATGCATCTTTTTCGTCTTATGGATGTTACGGTATCAACTTCGGCAATGTTTAGCATGTTTAGTTTTAAACTGTTCATATTATGGAATGTCTTCCTTCTCTTGGATTGTCTGTCTCATGGCAATCCAGTTCTCTCTCCAGTCTTCTGGCCGTTATTTGCTTTTTTTTTTAGAAAAAGAAATCTAAGGTGAATGTTTGCATAGACTTAGTTTGTAAAATGTATAATTCTAAATAAACGTATTTTTGTAATATTAATAATAAAATATAATAAAAATAGTTCTCCAGCAAGTTTTTATTATATCAATATACATGCGGGCAGGGAGGGGGATGCATGGTTTTCCCCTGCTTTGTGATTGAGCTTTGGGATTGTAGTTATCGTAACTATGAGGTTTGCAAATCACTACAATTACAAGATTCAGAATGCAGGGAACTCTAAAATGCTAATAAAGCAAAAAGTATAATAACTAAAAAAAGGAATAAAGAGATACGAGAAAATAGCTCAACTGTATGTTTCTAAGATTTGTCTCTACATGCAAACCTGAAACTCTTGAAAGAACGTTAACATGAAGCCCAACAATCCAAATGTGGACAGCCACTCGAATAATGCTCCGATGGAATAAATCTAGAAGAGAGGATGCAAGACATGTAGGAAGTTATACTGCAATTGTATTTTTTCTATAGTTTTTACACTTTTACCGGAGGCGATTGTACAAGTTCTGATCAAAACATAAAACATATGAATAAAATCCAAAAACATCTGATAAAGGAAGACATTTTGTTAGTGTTTTAGTTCTGTATGGCATTTTAACTGGGAATGTGATAACACTGTTAACTTACACTGCAATATTTTTATATATATCAAATTTAATTCTAAGTATATTTTGATACAATATAAATATAAACATCAAAATACAGTTAGAATGAAATTACATATATATGTAATTTTTCTGAATTATTTTTTATTTTTGTTAATTTTTATTTTTTTAATATATATTCATTATTATATATATATATATTATTATATATATATATATATATATATATATATATATATATATATATAATACCATTCTAAGTGTATTTTGATATTAAATATGTATTAATATCAAAATACCCGAAGAATGAAATTATATATATAAATAAAAAATTTAATTGTTCATACTGTGTATTTAATCATTTTTGTTAGCTTGATTTCCTTAGAAACAGGACACCAGAGAACAAATCTAGTACCAGGGTATGTTGGCTGCACATTAGGTCTGTCTAACCAGGACATTTGGAGGCACGAAAACTTACCGTTAAATTACCATAGCCTTTCACCAGAAGATGGATAGTGCACGCAACAACTATTAACATATTATATTAAGGGAAATGTATAATAGATTGGTTGCTTGTAGTCCCCTAGTGTTCAGCATGAACTCTGTTATTGGGGTGCTATTTTCAAGAATGACCCTTATTTATAGCTCATTAAGATCAATTTTGTCCTAGGGCCTATGTTATGTTGCTGTAATTCTACCCCTGTCTCTAACTCTGTTGGAATAAAGTTTAGTTCCTTACATTTTGCAAGTCTGTTCCCAAGTCACACTGCACTGTTTAGTGCATAAATCCCAATGATTTATTGTAGTCATTTAATCACAGCACTGCAAGTATTCCTATTCCTTCACCTAGTAGTGTTAAGAGTACATTTAGTGCAACATTAGATCATTCAAAAGGATACAAGGCAGCAAGAAAATCAGTGTAATGGAAGCCAGTCCCACTCTGATGCAACACGTGGTATTGTTGATCCATCGAGGACTAGCTCTGTAGCTGATTAATGCCAGAGATATTATATAGATCTCCTCAAACAGATATGCGACTCCTCCTCCAATAGCATGTACAACTCCGTATTGATTTGACTGGAAGAAAAAAAATCATCTAGTCAGCATCACAGTGCACCTTACTGGTGCTGCAAATAACATCTTAAAAATAAAAGTATTGCAAGTCATTTGGAAATTGTGTGGATACGTAGTTCACCTTCAGGTATAATTCAGATTCTATTAATACACATAAATTCCTTGTTAAACATTCAGTATGTGAAATGCTTCTCACAGTTTATCTAAAATCTAGCTTTCCTATTTAATTTACCCATTGTGTACTCCTGACTTTAGGAGTGATGTTGCATCAACCTACCTAATACTTGGTAGAGTTTTCATTGAACATGTTGATTTTTAAATGACATTTAAACATATGATGATGTGATTGTAGGAATTTCGAATGGTGCTGGCTAACCCTCTTCCCCAATATGGGAAAACTACATTACCGATTATTCTCAGCCAGCCTAGCGAGGTGTCCAGGTGAGCTGTTACTAGTTCAGGTGTTTTGTTTTGTTTTCAGATGCCAACAATGGACATAATTGGTTTTCTTTCATTTTTACCAATGTTACTCACCAGTATAATGCCACCAATCTCAAATCCAACGCACCATTACCACCCGCAAGCAAGGGAAGCCTTTGTGCACCATGATGGAATATTACTATTGCTCGTTTGACTTTTCAGGTTCATAAACCTGTAAATTACCCAAGCTGTAGCTATTCCTAAAAAAAAAATAAAAAAAAATTAATAGGTTTTGCAAACTAGCATTGAACAGAATATTTTACAAAAGCACACTCCATCAAAGTATGTTTTACAAATGTGTACGATCGATATTAGCAACACAGCGGGAGAGGGGCCTGGCCGGTATCTGGGAAACCATTCTTCTGTGTCACTGATGAACTGGTGTATAACCAGAAGCTGCCTAGCAAACTTACCAGGAAAACGGATTGTGGTGATTCCAGTGCTGAGACTGTTAATAGACCATTAGTTTGCAGCAGCCAAAACTGCCCACTTTCGCTTGGCACAGATTTGTAAGGTTTGGCCCTTTAGATGAAAGAAGTGCTTTTGAAAAAGTCTGGACTTATGACCTCTCTTTGTGAGTCCTGGCCTTGATGTTCTGCCTAGGGAATCCCGTCTAATCATTCATAACTAGACAATTCATCCTCTAACACTTGCTTGTTTGTCTCCTAACGTTTAAACTTATTATCTCAAGGCGGGGCCTGACTGTCATACTGGCTGGACACATATATAGGGAGCTCCGGCTCATGGCCTCCTAAACCAAGCAATTATCCTGTACTTCAACCCCATCGATTTGGGGATCGACTTACCTTAGCAGTATTCCTCCCAAAGTTTGAGAGCACGCCTGAGATCCCCAGTACCTTGCAAAGTGACTATCACTGAGAGCCCAGAGATTGTGACCATGCAGACGGCTGATGCGGCCCACCGTGACCTGGCTATAATGGTGTGATGACACTGTCAGACAAGTACACTGGGGCTGACGGTATGTAAACCATTGAAACGCCCCAGAGTTCTCAGCCATTACTACACACCATCCTGGTCATCGAGAAGAATCTGGTGGAATTTACCAAGTCTACCTGACTATTACCCTGTTACCATATACTTACCCTGATGTGGTCAAATCGACCTGACTCTGGGAGTCCTATGGTGGCACTCTGTTGGAGGGTTTTTTCCATTATCAGTTATTCTCCGTGCAATCTGCCTACCTACATCCTACCCTCACATCATGTTTTATATATATGCACAGTGTGTTGTTGTTTCTTCTTTTTAATTTTTCCATATTTCTCTAAAAGTGCAGCATTCCTAGCATGTTGTGTTTTAACTTTACAATTCTGTTTGATTTATTTGTCTTATATGCTTGTATTTAACTCCCTGCAAGCCAAAATAAAGAATGTAAAAAAGTTTATTATACCTAACCTATTTTTCACATGTAGAAAAAGTACCCAACACAGTTTAGATATTCAGAGTACATTCACTTGTCATTATGCATTTTGTGGTCGCTTTTGGCATTTTATGTGATAGGACAAGTACATATACAAGAAATAAAGATTCAGTGTCCTTTACACTAGTTTTCAAAGTGTGTGTATCAAATACACCCGCTCGGCGACGGTTTTAATACTATTGGGTTAGGAATACATGTTTGTTTTCCTGACCCTATGAGATTTCTACTGTAAGTCAGACCCTTTGCACCATACATATACATTAATATTTATAACGCACCTACAGTTTCCATATCTCTGTACAATAAGGTAGACAGAAAATTCTATCCCCCCACTACCCTATTGAATAGATACCTACAGGTTCACTGTGGAACTATAGTTCATATTGCCTTGTAGAATAAAAAATGCCTGATTTCAGTCTTGGTTTAATATTTTTCGGTACACATTTTAAATAATTTATTATTGTAAAAGATTTATATTTTAAGTTAATGGATGCCACTCAACATGATACAATGGTGAATATCTAAAAGCAGCTGTGATGCCATTGTATTAAGAAAAAAACCCACTGGGTGTTACAGTACAGTGATACAGCCTGGGGACGTCCAGCATGTAGAGAGGGATCTTTTCCACAGTCCCTCTCTTCAGTGTTTCTGATGCCAGACCCTTTTACGACGCAGTGCATGCACGCAGATGTCATGAGGCTGATGATATCACGACCCACCAAAACGTTTGCGTTCAAACATTGTGGGGGTGTGGCTATACAATTAAACACACACACTATTAAAATGGTTCCTAGGCCATGGATCATTGCCCTGTTGTGGTTCTAATTTTAGTTCCCAATAGTGCTTAGTATTCTCTGTGTATTTCTGGCTATTGGATCTCGGCTATTCTGACTATTCTCCTTTCTGTAATCCTGTGAGTTAGCTATTGTACCTCACTTCCTTGATTTCTGGTTTCCCTGACTCGGCTTGTACCTGACTATTCTCTATCAAATGTAAAGCCCGGCCACTCTAAGGACCGGTATACATTTACTTCTATTATCATTTACACTCTACAGTGGGTCGCTTAGTAATTGTGACACTGGGTTATTGCTATTTGACTAAGTGAAAAGTAAGCTTTCATTTCTTAATTTTGATTAATGTATTTTTCTTGTCAAAGTCTGTTATAGTTATATTTTGTTCAACCTACTAAAGATAATCGTTCTTGCATTATAACTAAATAAAACAAGCCAATATCAATCTATATGACTAATATTTACTTTCTAATTTATTGCAATCATAATTTTAGAATATATGCACACACATTAGTTGACCTTATTAATCAGAAACAAATTGTATTAAAATAATTGTTTTGACAACATATTGCTAGGTGTGGACATAACCAGTCTTATCCAGGCACTATAATTAAGTCTTCAAAGGGTCAAAGATACTTATTTCTCTTCATCGAATTTGTAGGTCTGTTAGCATTTTTTTTAAGATAAGGATATGCATCAAAAGCTGTAGCAAAAAATAGAATAGTTATATTAACATTTATACATTTCTAGAGCTAGCCAGTCCCACTCTGATGCAACACGTGGTATTGTTGATCCATCGTGGACTAGCTCTGTAGCTGATTATTGCCAGAGATATTATATAGATCTCCTCAAACAGATATGCGACTGCTCCTCCAATAGCATGTACAACTCCGTATTGATTTGACTGGAAGAAAAAAATAATCTAGTCAGCATCACAGTGCACCTTACTGGTGCTGCAAATAACATCTTAAAAATAAAAGTATTGCAAGTCATTTGGAAATTGTGTGGATACGTAGTTCACCTTCAGGTATAATTCAGATTCTATTAATACACATAAATTCCTTGTTAAACATTCAGTATGTGAAATGCTTCTCACAGTTTATCTAAAATCTAGCTTTCCTATTTAATTTACCCATTGTGTACTCCTGACTTTAGGAGTGATGTTGCATCAACCTACCTAATACTTGGTAGAGTTTTCATTGAACATGTTGATTTTTAAATGAAATTTAAACATATGATGATGTGATTGTAGGAATTTCGAATGGTGCTGGCTAACCCTCTTCCCCAATATGGGAAAACTACATTACCGATTATTCTCAGCCAGCCTAGCGAGGTGTCCAGGTGAGCTGTTACTAACTAGTTCAGGTGTTTTGTTTTCAGATGCCAACAATGGACATAATTGGTTTTCTTTCATTTTTACCAATGTTACTCACCAGTATAATGCCAGCAATCTCAAATCCAATGCACCATTACCACCCGCAAGCAAGGGAAGCCTTTGTGCACCATGATGGAATATTACTATTGCTCGTTTGACTTTTCAGGTTCATAAACCTGTAAATTACCCAAGCTGTAGCTATTCCTAAAAAAAAATAAAATAAAAAAAAAAATTAATAGGTTTTGCAAACTAGCATTGAACAGAATATTTTACAAAAGCACACTCCATCAAAGTATGTTTTACAAATGTGTACGATCGATATTAGCAACACAGCGGGAGAGGGGCCTGGCCGGTATATGGGAAACCATTCTTCTGTGTCACTGATGAACTGGTGTATAACCAGAAGCTGCCTAGCAAACTTACCAGGAAAACGGATTGTGGTGATTCCAGTGCTGAGACTGTTGTTGTTAATAGACCATTAGTTTGCAGCAGCGAAAACTGCCCACATTCGCTTGGCACAGATTTGTAAGGTTTGGCCCTTTAGATGAAAGAAGTGCTTTTGAAAAAGTCTGGACTTATGACCTCTCTTTGTGAGTCCTGGCCTTGATGTTCTGCCTAGGGAAGCCCGTCTAATCATTCATAACTAGACAATTCATCCTCTAACACTTGCTTGTTTGTCTCCTAACGTTTAAACTTATTATCTCAAGGCGGGACCTGACTGTCATACTGGCTGGACACATATATAGGGAGCTCCGGCTCATGGCCTCCTAAAACAAGCAATTATCCTGTACTTCAACCCCATCGATTTGGGGATCGACTTACCTTAGCAGTATTCCTCCCACAGTTTGAGAGCACGCCTGAGATCCCCAGTACCTTGCGAAGTGACTATCGCTGAGAGCCCAGAGATTGTGACCTTGCAGACGGCTGATGTGACCTACCGTGACCTGGCTATAGTGGTGTGATGACACTGTCAGACAAGTACACTGGGGCTGACGGTATGTGAACCATTGAAACGCCCCAGAGTTCTCAGCCATTACTACACACCATCCTGGTCATCAAGAAGAATCTGGTGGAATACACCAAGTCTACCTGACTATTACCCTGTAACCATATACTTACCCTGATGTGGTCAAATCAACCTGACTCTGGGAGTCCTATGGTGGCACTCTGTTTGGCTCCAGCAGGGTATTGGTTGACTACGGAGCTGTGCTGTTGTGCTCTTCATCTCTGGCATAGTGTCCCAGCATTACACCCAAAGTTATTAAATGCTATGTAAGAATTTTTATTTTGAGTGTCTTCAGTTGGGACTATTGGTTTGCTTTGCAAAGGGGCCTGTTGGAGGGTTTTTTCCATTATCAGTTATTCTCCCTGCAATCCGCCTACCTACATCCTACCTTCACATCATGTTTTATATGCACAGTGTGTTGTTGTTTCTTCTCTTTAATTTTCCATATTTCTCTAAAAGTGCAGCATTCCTAGCATGTTGTGTTTTAACTTTACAATTCAGTTTGATTTATTTGTCTTATATGCTTGTATTTAACTCCCTGCAAGCCAAAATAAAGAATGCAAAAAAGTTTATTATACCTAACCTATTTTTCACATGTAGAAAAAGTACCCAACACAGTTTAGATATTCAGAGTACATTCACTTGTCATTATGCATTTTGTGGTCGCTTTTGGCATTTTATGTGATAGGACAAGTACATATACAAGAAATAAAGATTCAGTGTCCTTTACACTAGTTTTCAAAGTGTGTGTATTAAATACACCCGCTCGGCGACGGTTTTAATACTATTGGGTTAGAAATACATGTTTGTTTTCCTGACCCTATGAGATTTCTGCTGTAAGCCAGACCCTTTGCACCATACATATACATTAAAATGTATAACGCACCTTCAGTTTCCATATCTCTATACAATAAGGTAGACAGAAAATTCTATCCCCCACTACCCTATTGAATAGATACCTACAGGTACACTGTGGAACTATAGTTAATATTGCCTTGTAGAATAGAAATGCCTGATTTCAGTCTTGGTTTAATATTTTTCGGTACACATTTAAAATAATTCTTATTGTAAAAGATTTATATTTTAAGTTAATGGAAGCCACTCAACATGATACAATGGTGAATATCTAAAAGCAGCTGTGATGCCATTGTATTAAAAAAAAAAACCACTGGGTGTTACAGTACAGTGATACAGCCTGGGGACGTCCAGCATGTAGAGAGGGATCTTTTCCACAGTCCCTCTCTTCAGTGTTTCTGATGCCAGACCCTTTTACGACGCAGTGCATGCACGCAGATGTCATGAGGCTGATGATATCACGACCCACCAAAACGTTTGCGTTCAAACATTGTGGGGGTGTGGCTATACAATTAAACACACACACTATTAAAAGGGTTCCTATGCCATGGATCATTGCCCTGTTGTGGTTCTAATTTTAGTTCCCAATAGTGCTTAGTATTCTCTGTGTATTTCTGGCTATTGGATCTCGGCTATTCTGACTATTCTCCTTTCTGTAATCCTGTGAGTTAGCTATTGTACCTCACTTCCCTGATTTCTGGTTTCCCTGACTCGGCTTGTACCTGACTATTCTCTATCTATCAAATGTAAAGCCCGGCCACTCTAAGGACCGGTATACATTTACTTCTATTATCATTTACACTCTACAGTGGGTCTCTTAGTAATTGTGACACTGGGTTATTGCTATTTGACTAAGTGAAAAGTAAGCTTTCATTTCTTAATTTTGATTAATGTATTTTTCTCGTCAAAGTCTGTTATAGTTATATTTTGTTCAACCTACTAAAGATAATCGTTCTTGCATTATAACTAAATAAAACAAGCCAATATCAATCTATATGACTAATATTTACTTTCTAATTTATTGCAATCATAATTTTTGAATATATGCACACACATTAGTTGACCTTATTAATCAGAAACACATTGTATTAAAATAATTGTTTTGACAACATATTTTATATATGCACATTAGTCTGCATTGCTAGGTGTGGACATAACCAGTCTTATCCAGGCACTATAATTAAGTCTTCAAAGGGACAGATTTGTAAGGGTTGGCCCTTTTAGATGAAAGAAGTGCTTTTGAAAAAGTCTGGACTTATGACCTCTCTTTGTGAGTCCTGGCCTTGATGTTCTGCCTAGGGAAGCCCGTCTAATCATTCATAACTAGACAATTCATCCTCTAACACTTGCTTGTTTGTCTCCTAACGTTTAAACTTATTATCTCAAGGCGGGACCTGACTGTCATACTGGCTGGACACATATATAGGGAGCTCCGGCTCATGGCTTCCTAAAACAAGCAATTATCCTGTACTTACTTCAATCACATAACAAACCTACGCTCTCGCCATTGTTAAATTATAAATCTAAACCACTCCAAGGGATGTCAAAATGGCAGCCAACGTAAGAGCAATAAAATCATGGAGATGTTGGTGGGATAAAAAAACCTTCTAGAATAAATTAGTTCGATAAATTGTATAGTTTGCATTAGTAATATTTGGTAATAGTTTTCATAGAAAATATTCATTTTTAAATGAAATTACAAAAAACATGTGGTGATGTACTTATAGTAAAATCGAATGATGCTGGCTAACCCTCTCCCCCAGGGTTAGCCTTTTTTTAATTTTTTTTTACCACGTTACTCACCGCAAAAATGCCAACAAGCTCAAACCCAATGCACCATAACCACCCGCAGGCAAGGGAAGCCTTTGTGCACCATGATGATGTTGTTGCTTGTTTGGCTTTTCAGGTGAACAAATCTGTACATCACATACGCTGTGGTTATTCCTAAAAAAAAAAAATACAATCATTGAATTAGCAGGCTTTGCAAACCAACACTTGAACAGCGCATTTTACAAAATAGCACACTCCATCAAAGTATGTTGTCCAAATATGAGCAAAACTTTTGTGTAAGTTCCATATTGGCAATACAGTGGGTGAGGTGCCTGGCCGATGTCTGGGTGACCCTTGTTATGTGTCGTACACCATGAAAATGTTTGATTTAGAACTGGTGGATAGCCAGTAGCCGCCTAGTACCCTCACCAGGAAACCGGGCTGTGCTATATACATGTTATCTACTACAACAAAGGACTGTGTTAATATAATCAGAAGTTGCTCTGAAGGGACAGTAGGTCTAGATATCTGCCTGGCCGATCAAGATAGCCTTTTGTTGTTAGGGTGAACTTGCACAGAGGGGAAGGGAACTGTAGAGAGAATGGTGTAGTTTGTATATCCTGATGTGAAATGTGAAAAAGTCAGTTGCTGCTGTTTGCACCAAGGAGAAGATGGTTTGTCTCTTCCTTGAAGTAACTATTCCTACAGTAATCAATCACTCACTATAGAGTGTTTCTAGTTCAGTAATTGTCAGTGACCCTGAGCGGTAAAAAATCCTGTGGTATCCGGAGCCAACTCTGCAGTATATCCTGTATTGCTGGTGGATAAAGTGGCTCAAAGCCCGAGTCATAGCACTTAGTATAGCGATTGGCTGTGAAAGTTAACGAAAGTTAACTGGTGAACACACTACCAACGCGGAGTCCTAGTATTTAGAGGAGCAGTTAGTGGTGCAAGTTAGGTGTAAGAAACCCATGGACGATAGCATTCTGGAACTAGAACAGCTTCAGTGCCAGAGACACCAGGGCCATATAGTCACAATCTCTATAAAACAAAACACACAAACCCGAACCCCCCCCCCCCCCCCCCCCCCCCCTTCCAAAATAATCATTGCTGCAGTCATGCAAATGGATATATGTTAATAAATAATGGGGAAAATACTTGCCTACCTCATCATACAAGATTACTTTACTCGCCCTAATTGGCAACACTAAGAAGTAACAAGCTCATTAAAATTAATTGGGGGTCTGTATAAACCCCATATTTTCAGAAAGGGACCTCTAATTGTTTTAATAAAATCGGTCCGTAAGATGCTTAAAAATGTTGTTAACTTCTTTGCTCATGTAGTAACCGCTAATACGGGCGGTTAACGTATCAGACCCATGTGAAGATTCTCGACTAAACTGAATTGACCAGAACTGAACAACAGACATTTCTCTCTTGCCTAATCCCCTATCTATTGTCTTTAATTGTCGCCGACCTGGACGGGACCTTGAATACTGTCTCTTTCTCCAGAATAACCCTATTAGTTGCCGAGCCAAACCAGATCTTGGATTCTGATTCTCTTACTCTCATATTGCCCTATTTGTTGCCGACCTCGACCAGACCTTGGATTTTGATTATATTTCTCCTGGATTGCCCTTGCTGACCCGGGCTATACTATGGATTTTGACACATCATTTGGATTACAAATTCCTGATAATTCTATTAATTAGTTAATGTGTTTATTTCTACATGAACCTCTATTAAAGTGATACTTACCTTCTACCTGGTCGAAAAAGGAAAATAAAGGAAATCAACCTAACTTTCTACAAGTGTAAGTAAAGCTACTTTATTACTCGGTTATCCTGACAGTTTGAAATGTCCTGACATTTGTAATCACTGACTTAGACATAGCTTCAGTAAGGGCTCGGGTTTGGGTGGCCAGGAACCTCACTCAGTGTTCAATTGCTCAAAAATGGTTTAATATTGAATGGAGGGCCAGATGAGTCCAGACACAAAAACCAATTCAATGAGATGGATTGATTGTGGTGCCTACAATATCCCTTTAAAAAATAAAAAAAATACAAAAATACGCATGCTTAAAATTAAAGCTGATAATTAGGAAATGTTACTGTGTATAAAATGCCATGTAGGAACAATTAAGGTTTGAGATAATTAGGAGCTCTTTAGAGCGTATTGCAAGCTGGTGGTGGGACATGATGGGTAGATCCCAGGGGACATCATCAGTGATGTAACTTGCATTCACTGGTGACACCTATAAAGATCTGTGTAATCAGATAAGAAGGGCACAGTTCAGTCTACTAAAAGAGCGTTTCAACCTCGGGTCCACACGCCCATCTGACTGACAGCCTCCAGACCGGCCCAAAAAACACAGGACCTTTCCGCAGTGCTCTCTGCATGTTGTTACTTCCCACTGCTTAACGTCAGGGCATTTAATGAATCGTTCGTACTGTAAACACGTAGTTAAATCATGAATGAGATATGCAACAAAAACATAGCTTGATAATAAAATATACATTTACTTCTTTTGCCAGGACAGCAATGCCATTCAAAAAGCCTTAGATTGCTGTTAAGCAATGCTCACCCTCCTTCTGTGAGACTTCTCTTGTGTTCCCAGGAACAGGAAGCAATAGTCCAAAAACTTCCTAAACATTTTAGATTTAGAAAATCTACCTTTTACTTTGTATTTTCTTGAGTAATTCAGGCAGTCAGGGAGCTGAAACTTGAGGTATGCCAAAACGGAATGCATCTTTTTCATCTTCTGGATGTTGCAGCATCAACTTCAGCATTGTTTAGCATCATATTCTAAAATGTTAATATCTTGGGACATACAGAAGAGCAGAAACGATATGTGTGCTTGTATGTGTGTCTGTGTGTTTAGAACATGCTTACATTTAAACACTGCTCCGTGCTAAACACATTAAAAACATGAAAACATTTTGTGCGTGTTTTTGACGTTTTAAAATTGTGTGGGGGGAGAGGGAGGAGCAGGCTGCAAATATAGGATCCGTCCCGGATGACAAATGCTCTAGGTACGCCCCTGCTCTCACTTCTGTTTTCCTATTATGAAAGGTCTTTATTCTCTTGGACTGTCTGTCTTATTATTATTATCCAATTCTCCTTCCAGTTGTCTGGCCTTCTGACCGTTATTTGCTGTTTTCAGAAAAAGGAAATCTAAAATGAACTTTTGCATATACTTAGTTTGTCTAATGTATCTTTCTAAATCAAACTTATTTTCAGAATATTTCAAATATAATAAAAACTTGTACTCCAACAAAAATGCTTAATATATATGTGTGCGGGGAGGGAGATGCATAGTTTTTCCCTGTTATGTGATTGAGCTGTGAGATTGTGGTTCTAGTTGCCTTGAGTTTTGCAAATCACCACAGTTACAAGATTCAGAAAGTAGGGAAAACAGGAACAGGGGAACTTTAGTATTTAGCGTTCTTGACATGTCGTTTTAAGCACTTTAGGAAATGCTAATAATGCATTAGGAGTAAGAACTAAAAAAAATAAAATATGAATAAAATATTCCTATAGTAAGACTAGGAGATGAGATAAGAGGTTTACTGTTTATTTCAAAGATATTAATATATATACAAACCTGAAACTCTTGAAAGAAAGTGAGCACGAAGAACATCAACCCAGATGTGGACAGCAACATGAAGAATGCACACAAGAAAAAAATCTAGAAGAGAGGATGCAAGACATGTAGAATGATCTATTGTAATTGTATTTTTTTCTATAGTTTTTACACATTTAAAATACAAATATTACGAGATTCAAATATACACATGCTGATCTTTCGTCAAGCTCAGGCTTTCTCGACTGCCCTCAGCAAATGTATCACTCCTCACCTACAATTTCCACTGACACCAGAAATTGGAATCTTTCATATTCTACCACCATCGCCATTCACGCTTGTTAAAAGTTTTGGCAGCGGTGGCTGAGAAAACTTTACTCCAAGTCTGGAAACAACCCACCCTACCATCCCTCTTTTTATTTAATTGTTTGTTGCTTTCAAAATTGACAAGTTAGGCACATTAGAAAATACAAATTGAAGTGCCCAAAAATTCCTTTAGTGCTGGAAACATTATAATCAAATATTAGACCACTTTCTCCTACAGAACTTGACCTCCTCCCAATGGCCCAATATATATATATATATATAGGCAGTATAGCAATTCAGGCAGTCAGGGAGCTGAAACTTGAGGTATTCCAAAACGGAATGCATCTTTTTCGTCTTCTGGATGTTGCAGCATCAACTTCAGCATTGTTTAGCATCATATTCTAAAATGTTAATATCTTGGGCCAAACAGAAGAGCAGAAACTATATGTGTACTTGTATGTGTGTCTGTGTGTTTAGAACATGCTTACATTTAAACACTACTCCGTGCTAAACACATTAAAAACATGAAAACATTTTGTGGGTGTTTTTGACGTTTTAAAATTGCGTGGGGCGAGAGGGAGGAGCAGGCTGCAAATATAGGATCCGTCCCGGATGACAAATGCTCCAGGTACGCCCCTGCTCTCACTTCTGTTTTCCTATTATGAAAGGTCTTTATTCTCTTGGACTGTCTGTCTTATTATTATTATCCAATTCTCCTTCCAGTTGTCTGGCCTTCTGACCGTTATTTGCTGTTTTCAGAAAAAGGAAATCTAAAATGAACTTTCGCATATACTTAGTTTGTCTAATGTATCTTTCTAAATCAAACTTATTTTCAGAATATTTCAAATATAATAAAAACTTGTTCTCCAACAAAAATGCTTAATATATATGTGTGCTGGGAGGGAGATGCATAGTTTTTCCCTGCTATGTGATTGGGCTGTGAGATTGTGGTTCTAGTTGCCTTGAGTTTTGCAAATCACCACAGTTACAAGATTCAGAAAGTAGGGAATACAGGAACAGGGCAACTTTAGTATTTAGCGTTCTTGACATGTCTCTTTAAGTACTTTAGGAAATGCTAATAATGCATTAGGAGTAATAACTAAAAAAAATAAAATATGAATAAAATATTCCTATAGTAAGACTAGGAGATGAGATAAGAGGTTTACTGTTTATTTCAAAGATATTAATATAGATACAAACCTGAAACTCTTGAAAGAAAGTGAGCACGAAGAACATCAACCCAGATGTGGACAGCCACTTGAAGAATGCACACAAGAAAAAAATCTAGAAGAGAGGATGCAAGACATGTAGAATGATCTATTGTAATTGTATTTTTTTCTATAGTTTTTACACATTTAAAATACAAATATTACGAGATTCAAATATACACATGCTGATCTTTCGTCAAGCTCAGGCTTTCTCGACTGCCCTCAGCAAATGTATCACTCCTCACCTACAATTTCCACTAACACCAGAAATTGGAATCTTTCATATTCTACCACCATCGCCATTCACGCTTGTTAAGAGTTTTGGCAGCGGTGGCTGAGAAAACTTTACTCCAAGTCTGGAAACAACCCACCCTACCATCCCTCTTTTTATTTAATTGTTTGTTGCTTTCAAAATTGACGAGTTAGGCACATTAGAAAATACAAATTGAAGTGCCCAAAAATTCCTTTAGTGCTGGAAACATTATAATCAAATATTAGACCACTTTCTCCTACAGAACTTTACCTCCTCCCAATGGCCCAATATATATATATAGGCAGTATAGCAATTCAGGCAGTCAGGGAGCTGAAACTTGAGGTATTCCAAAACGGAATGCATCTTTTTCGTCTTCTGGATGTTGCAGCATCAACTTCAGCATTGTTTAGCATCATATTCTAAAATGTTAATATCTTGGGCCAAACAGAAGAGCAGAAACTATATGTGTACTTGTATGTGTGTCTGTGTGTTTAGAACATGCTTACATTTAAACACTACTCCGTGCTAAACACATTAAAAACATGAAAACATTTTGTGGGTGTTTTTGACGTTTTAAAATTGCGTGGGGCGAGAGGGAGGAGCAGGCTGCAAATATAGGATCCGTCCCGGATGACAAATGCTCCAGGTACGCCCCTGCTCTCACTTCTGTTTTCCTATTATGAAAGGTCTTTATTCTCTTGGACTGTCTGTCTTATTATTATTATCCAATTCTCCTTCCAGTTGTCTGGCCTTCTGACCGTTATTTGCTGTTTTCAGAAAAAGGAAATCTAAAATGAACTTTCGCATATACTTAGTTTGTCTAATGTATCTTTCTAAATCAAACTTATTTTCAGAATATTTCAAATATAATAAAAACTTGTTCTCCAACAAAAATGCTTAATATATATGTGTGCTGGGAGGGAGATGCATAGTTTTTCCCTGCTATGTGATTGGGCTGTGAGATTGTGGTTCTAGTTGCCTTGAGTTTTGCAAATCACCACAGTTACAAGATTCAGAAAGTAGGGAATACAGGAACAGGGCAACTTTAGTATTTAGCGTTCTTGACATGTCTCTTTAAGTACTTTAGGAAATGCTAATAATGCATTAGGAGTAATAACTAAAAAAAATAAAATATGAATAAAATATTCCTATAGTAAGACTAGGAGATGAGATAAGAGGTTTACTGTTTATTTCAAAGATATTAATATAGATACAAACCTGAAACTCTTGAAAGAAAGTGAGCACGAAGAACATCAACCCAGATGTGGACAGCCACTTGAAGAATGCACACAAGAAAAAAATCTAGAAGAGAGGATGCAAGACATGTAGAATGATCTATTGTAATTGTATTTTTTTCTATAGTTTTTACACATTTAAAATACAAATATTACGAGATTCAAATATACACATGCTGATCTTTCGTCAAGCTCAGGCTTTCTCGACTGCCCTCAGCAAATGTATCACTCCTCACCTACAATTTCCACTGACACCAGAAATTGGAATCTTTCATATTCTACCACCATCGCCATTCACGCTTGTTAAAAGTTTTGGCAGCGGTGGCTGAGAAAACTTTACTCCAAGTCTGGAAACAACCCACCCTACCATCCCTCTTTTTATTTAATTGTTTGTTGCTTTCAAAATTGACAAGTTAGGCACATTAGAAAATACAAATTGAAGTGCCCAAAAATTCCTTTAGTGCTGGAAACATTATAATCAAATATTAGACCACTTTCTCCTACAGAACTTGACCTCCTCCCAATGGCCCAATATATATATATATATATATAGGCAGTATAGCAATTCAGGCAGTCAGGGAGCTGAAACTTGAGGTATTCCAAAACGGAATGCATCTTTTTCGTCTTCTGGATGTTGCAGCATCAACTTCAGCATTGTTTAGCATCATATTCTAAAATGTTAATATCTTGGGCCAAACAGAAGAGCAGAAACTATATGTGTACTTGTATGTGTGTCTGTGTGTTTAGAACATGCTTACATTTAAACACTACTCCGTGCTAAACACATTAAAAACATGAAAACATTTTGTGGGTGTTTTTGACGTTTTAAAATTGCGTGGGGCGAGAGGGAGGAGCAGGCTGCAAATATAGGATCCGTCCCGGATGACAAATGCTCCAGGTACGCCCCTGCTCTCACTTCTGTTTTCCTATTATGAAAGGTCTTTATTCTCTTGGACTGTATGTCTTATTATTATTATCCAATTCTCCTTCCAGTTGTCTGGCCTTCTGACCGTTATTTGCTGTTTTCAGAAAAAGGAAATCTAAAATGAACTTTCGCATATACTTAGTTTGTCTAATGTATCTTTCTAAATCAAACTTATTTTCAGAATATTTCAAATATAATAAAAACTTGTTCTCCAACAAAAATGCTTAATATATATGTGTGCTGGGAGGGAGATGCATAGTTTTTCCCTGCTATGTGATTGGGCTGTGAGATTGTGGTTCTAGTTGCCTTGAGTTTTGCAAATCACCACAGTTACAAGATTCAGAAAGTAGGGAATACAGGAACAGGGCAACTTTAGTATTTAGCGTTCTTGACATGTCTCTTTAAGTACTTTAGGAAATGCTAATAATGCATTAGGAGTAATAACTAAAAAAAATAAAATATGAATAAAATATTCCTATAGTAAGACTAGGAGATGAGATAAGAGGTTTACTGTTTATTTAAAAGATATTAATATAGATACAAACCTGAAACTCTTGAAAGAAAGTGAGCACGAAGAACATCAACCCAGATGTGGACAGCCACTTGAAGAATGCACACAAGAAAAAAATCTAGAAGAGAGGATGCAAGACATGTAGAATGATCTATTGTAATTGTATTTTTTTCTATAGTTTTTACACATTTAAAATACAAATATTACGAGATTCAAATATACACATGCTGATCTTTCGTCAAGCTCAGGCTTTCTCGACTGCCCTCAGCAAATGTATCACTCCTCACCTACAATTTCCACTGACACCAGAAATTGGAATCTTTCATATTCTACCACCATCGCCATTCACGCTTGTTAAGAGTTTTGGCAGCGGTGGCTGAGAAAACTTTACTCCAAGTCTGGAAACAACCCACCCTACCATCCCTCTTTTTATTTAATTGTTTGTTGCTTTCAAAATTGACGAGTTAGGCACATTAGAAAATACAAATTGAAGTGCCCAAAAATTCCTTTAGTGCTGGAAACATTATAATCAAATATTAGACCACTTTCTCCTACAGAACTTTACCTCCTCCCAATGGCCCAATATATATATATAGGCAGTATAGCAATTCAGGCAGTCAGGGAGCTGAAACTTGAGGTATTCCAAAACGGAATGCATCTTTTTCGTCTTCTGGATGTTGCAGCATCAACTTCAGCATTGTTTAGCATCATATTCTAAAATGTTAATATCTTGGGCCAAACAGAAGAGCAGAAACTATATGTGTACTTGTATGTGTGTCTGTGTGTTTAGAACATGCTTACATTTAAACACTACTCCGTGCTAAACACATTAAAAACATGAAAACATTTTGTGGGTGTTTTTGACGTTTTAAAATTGCGTGGGGCGAGAGGGAGGAGCAGGCTGCAAATATAGGATCCGTCCCGGATGACAAATGCTCCAGGTACGCCCCTGCTCTCACTTCTGTTTTCCTATTATGAAAGGTCTTTATTCTCTTGGACTGTCTGTCTTATTATTATTATCCAATTCTCCTTCCAGTTGTCTGGCCTTCTGACCGTTATTTGCTGTTTTCAGAAAAAGGAAATCTAAAATGAACTTTCGCATATACTTAGTTTGTCTAATGTATCTTTCTAAATCAAACTTATTTTCAGAATATTTCAAATATAATAAAAACTTGTTCTCCAACAAAAATGCTTAATATATATGTGTGCTGGGAGGGAGATGCATAGTTTTTCCCTGCTATGTGATTGGGCTGTGAGATTGTGGTTCTAGTTGCCTTGAGTTTTGCAAATCACCACAGTTACAAGATTCAGAAAGTAGGGAATACAGGAACAGGGCAACTTTAGTATTTAGCGTTCTTGACATGTCTCTTTAAGTACTTTAGGAAATGCTAATAATGCATTAGGAGTAATAACTAAAAAAAATAAAATATGAATAAAATATTCCTATAGTAAGACTAGGAGATGAGATAAGAGGTTTACTGTTTATTTCAAAGATATTAATATAGATACAAACCTGAAACTCTTGAAAGAAAGTGAGCACGAAGAACATCAACCCAGATGTGGACAGCCACTTGAAGAATGCACACAAGAAAAAAATCTAGAAGAGAGGATGCAAGACATGTAGAATGATCTATTGTAATTGTATTTTTTTCTATAGTTTTTACACATTTAAAATACAAATATTACGAGATTCAAATATACACATGCTGATCTTTCGTCAAGCTCAGGCTTTCTCGACTGCCCTCAGCAAATGTATCACTCCTCACCTACAATTTCCACTGACACCAGAAATTGGAATCTTTCATATTCTACCACCATCGCCATTCACGCTTGTTAAAAGTTTTGGCAGCGGTGGCTGAGAAAACTTTACTCCAAGTCTGGAAACAACCCACCCTACCATCCCTCTTTTTATTTAATTGTTTGTTGCTTTCAAAATTGACAAGTTAGGCACATTAGAAAATACAAATTGAAGTGCCCAAAAATTCCTTTAGTGCTGGAAACATTATAATCAAATATTAGACCACTTTCTCCTACAGAACTTGACCTCCTCCCAATGGCCCAATATATATATATATATATAGGCAGTATAGCAATTCAGGCAGTCAGGGAGCTGAAACTTGAGGTATTCCAAAACGGAATGCATCTTTTTCGTCTTCTGGATGTTGCAGCATCAACTTCAGCATTGTTTAGCATCATATTCTAAAATGTTAATATCTTGGGCCAAACAGAAGAGCAGAAACTATATGTGTACTTGTATGTGTGTCTGTGTGTTTAGAACATGCTTACATTTAAACACTACTCCGTGCTAAACACATTAAAAACATGAAAACATTTTGTGGGTGTTTTTGACGTTTTAAAATTGCGTGGGGCGAGAGGGAGGAGCAGGCTGCAAATATAGGATCCGTCCCGGATGACAAATGCTCCAGGTACGCCCCTGCTCTCACTTCTGTTTTCCTATTATGAAAGGTCTTTATTCTCTTGGACTGTATGTCTTATTATTATTATCCAATTCTCCTTCCAGTTGTCTGGCCTTCTGACCGTTATTTGCTGTTTTCAGAAAAAGGAAATCTAAAATGAACTTTCGCATATACTTAGTTTGTCTAATGTATCTTTCTAAATCAAACTTATTTTCAGAATATTTCAAATATAATAAAAACTTGTTCTCCAACAAAAATGCTTAATATATATGTGTGCTGGGAGGGAGATGCATAGTTTTTCCCTGCTATGTGATTGGGCTGTGAGATTGTGGTTCTAGTTGCCTTGAGTTTTGCAAATCACCACAGTTACAAGATTCAGAAAGTAGGGAATACAGGAACAGGGCAACTTTAGTATTTAGCGTTCTTGACATGTCTCTTTAAGTACTTTAGGAAATGCTAATAATGCATTAGGAGTAATAACTAAAAAAAATAAAATATGAATAAAATATTCCTATAGTAAGACTAGGAGATGAGATAAGAGGTTTACTGTTTATTTCAAAGATATTAATATAGATACAAACCTGAAACTCTTGAAAGAAAGTGAGCACGAAGAACATCAACCCAGATGTGGACAGCCACTTGAAGAATGCACACAAGAAAAAAATCTAGAAGAGAGGATGCAAGACATGTAGAATGATCTATTGTAATTGTATTTTTTTCTATAGTTTTTACACATTTAAAATACAAATATTACGAGATTCAAATATACACATGCTGATCTTTCGTCAAGCTCAGGCTTTCTCGACTGCCCTCAGCAAATGTATCACTCCTCACCTACAATTTCCACTGACACCAGAAATTGGAATCTTTCATATTCTACCACCATCGCCATTCACGCTTGTTAAGAGTTTTGGCAGCGGTGGCTGAGAAAACTTTACTCCAAGTCTGGAAACAACCCACCCTACCATCCCTCTTTTTATTTAATTGTTTGTTGCTTTCAAAATTGACGAGTTAGGCACATTAGAAAATACAAATTGAAGTGCCCAAAAATTCCTTTAGTGCTGGAAACATTATAATCAAATATTAGACCACTTTCTCCTACAGAACTTTACCTCCTCCCAATGGCCCAATATATATATATAGGCAGTATAGCAATTCAGGCAGTCAGGGAGCTGAAACTTGAGGTATTCCAAAACGGAATGCATCTTTTTCGTCTTCTGGATGTTGCAGCATCAACTTCAGCATTGTTTAGCATCATATTCTAAAATGTTAATATCTTGGGCCAAACAGAAGAGCAGAAACTATATGTGTACTTGTATGTGTGTCTGTGTGTTTAGAACATGCTTACATTTAAACACTACTCCGTGCTAAACACATTAAAAACATGAAAACATTTTGTGGGTGTTTTTGACGTTTTAAAATTGCGTGGGGCGAGAGGGAGGAGCAGGCTGCAAATATAGGATCCGTCCCGGATGACAAATGCTCCAGGTACGCCCCTGCTCTCACTTCTGTTTTCCTATTATGAAAGGTCTTTATTCTCTTGGACTGTCTGTCTTATTATTATTATCCAATTCTCCTTCCAGTTGTCTGGCCTTCTGACCGTTATTTGCTGTTTTCAGAAAAAGGAAATCTAAAATGAACTTTCGCATATACTTAGTTTGTCTAATGTATCTTTCTAAATCAAACTTATTTTCAGAATATTTCAAATATAATAAAAACTTGTTCTCCAACAAAAATGCTTAATATATATGTGTGCTGGGAGGGAGATGCATAGTTTTTCCCTGCTATGTGATTGGGCTGTGAGATTGTGGTTCTAGTTGCCTTGAGTTTTGCAAATCACCACAGTTACAAGATTCAGAAAGTAGGGAATACAGGAACAGGGCAACTTTAGTATTTAGCGTTCTTGACATGTCTCTTTAAGTACTTTAGGAAATGCTAATAATGCATTAGGAGTAATAACTAAAAAAAATAAAATATGAATAAAATATTCCTATAGTAAGACTAGGAGATGAGATAAGAGGTTTACTGTTTATTTCAAAGATATTAATATAGATACAAACCTGAAACTCTTGAAAGAAAGTGAGCACGAAGAACATCAACCCAGATGTGGACAGCCACTTGAAGAATGCACACAAGAAAAAAATCTAGAAGAGAGGATGCAAGACATGTAGAATGATCTATTGTAATTGTATTTTTTTCTATAGTTTTTACACATTTAAAATACAAATATTACGAGATTCAAATATACACATGCTGATCTTTCGTCAAGCTCAGGCTTTCTCGACTGCCCTCAGCAAATGTATCACTCCTCACCTACAATTTCCACTGACACCAGAAATTGGAATCTTTCATATTCTACCACCATCGCCATTCACGCTTGTTAAAAGTTTTGGCAGCGGTGGCTGAGAAAACTTTACTCCAAGTCTGGAAACAACCCACCCTACCATCCCTCTTTTTATTTAATTGTTTGTTGCTTTCAAAATTGACGAGTTAGGCACATTAGAAAATACAAATTGAAGTGCCCAAAAATTCCTTTAGTGCTGGAAACATTATAATCAAATATTAGACCACTTTCTCCTACAGAACTTGACCTCCTCCCAATGGCCCAATATATATATATATATATATAGGCAGTATAGCAATTCAGGCAGTCAGGGAGCTGAAACTTGAGGTATTCCAAAACGGAATGCATCTTTTTCGTCTTCTGGATGTTGCAGCATCAACTTCAGCATTGTTTAGCATCATATTCTAAAATGTTAATATCTTGGGCCAAACAGAAGAGCAGAAACTATATGTGTACTTGTATGTGTGTCTGTGTGTTTAGAACATGCTTACATTTAAACACTACTCCGTGCTAAACACATTAAAAACATGAAAACATTTTGTGGGTGTTTTTGACGTTTTAAAATTGCGTGGGGCGAGAGGGAGGAGCAGGCTGCAAATATAGGATCCGTCCCGGATGACAAATGCTCCAGGTACGCCCCTGCTCTCACTTCTGTTTTCCTATTATGAAAGGTCTTTATTCTCTTGGACTGTCTGTCTTATTATTATTATCCAATTCTCCTTCCAGTTGTCTGGCCTTCTGACCGTTATTTGCTGTTTTCAGAAAAAGGAAATCTAAAATGAACTTTCGCATATACTTAGTTTGTCTAATGTATCTTTCTAAATCAAACTTATTTTCAGAATATTTCAAATATAATAAAAACTTGTTCTCCAACAAAAATGCTTAATATATATGTGTGCTGGGAGGGAGATGCATAGTTTTTCCCTGCTATGTGATTGGGCTGTGAGATTGTGGTTCTAGTTGCCTTGAGTTTTGCAAATCACCACAGTTACAAGATTCAGAAAGTAGGGAATACAGGAACAGGGCAACTTTAGTATTTAGCGTTCTTGACATGTCTCTTTAAGTACTTTAGGAAATGCTAATAATGCATTAGGAGTAATAACTAAAAAAAATAAAATATGAATAAAATATTCCTATAGTAAGACTAGGAGATGAGATAAGAGGTTTACTGTTTATTTCAAAGATATTAATATAGATACAAACCTGAAACTCTTGAAAGAAAGTGAGCACGAAGAACATCAACCCAGATGTGGACAGCCACTTGAAGAATGCACACAAGAAAAAAATCTAGAAGAGAGGATGCAAGACATGTAGAATGATCTATTGTAATTGTATTTTTTTCTATAGTTTTTACACATTTAAAATACAAATATTACGAGATTCAAATATACACATGCTGATCTTTCGTCAAGCTCAGGCTTTCTCGACTGCCCTCAGCAAATGTATCACTCCTCACCTACAATTTCCACTGACACCAGAAATTGGAATCTTTCATATTCTACCACCATCGCCATTCACGCTTGTTAAGAGTTTTGGCAGCGGTGGCTGAGAAAACTTTACTCCAAGTCTGGAAACAACCCACCCTACCATCCCTCTTTTTATTTAATTGTTTGTTGCTTTCAAAATTGACGAGTTAGGCACATTAGAAAATACAAATTGAAGTGCCCAAAAATTCCTTTAGTGCTGGAAACATTATAATCAAATATTAGACCACTTTCTCCTACAGAACTTGACCTCCTCCCAATGGCCCAATATATATATATAGGCAGTATAGCAATTCAGGCAGTCAGGGAGCTGAAACTTGAGGTATTCCAAAACGGAATGCATCTTTTTCGTCTTCTGGATGTTGCAGCATCAACTTCAGCATTGTTTAGCATCATATTCTAAAATGTTAATATCTTGGGCCAAACAGAAGAGCAGAAACTATATGTGTACTTGTATGTGTGTCTGTGTGTTTAGAACATGCTTACATTTAAACACTACTCCGTGCTAAACACATTAAAAACATGAAAACATTTTGTGGGTGTTTTTGACGTTTTAAAATTGCGTGGGGCGAGAGGGAGGAGCAGGCTGCAAATATAGGATCCGTCCCGGATGACAAATGCTCCAGGTACGCCCCTGCTCTCACTTCTGTTTTCCTATTATGAAAGGTCTTTATTCTCTTGGACTGTCTGTCCTTTTATTATTATCCAATTCTCCTTCCAGTTGTCTGGCCTTCTGACCGTTATTTGCTGTTTTCAGAAAAAGGAAATCTAAAATGAACTTTCGCATATACTTAGTTTGTCTAATGTATCTTTCTAAATCAAACTTATTTTCAGAATATTTCAAATATAATAAAAACTTGTTCTCCAACAAAAATGCTTAATATATATGTGTGCTGGGAGGGAGATGCATAGTTTTTCCCTGCTATGTGATTGGGCTGTGAGATTGTGGTTCTAGTTGCCTTGAGTTTTGCAAATCACCACAGTTACAAGATTCAGAAAGTAGGGAATACAGGAACAGGGCAACTTTAGTATTTAGCGTTCTTGACATGTCTCTTTAAGTACTTTAGGAAATGCTAATAATGCATTAGGAGTAATAACTAAAAAAAATAAAATATGAATAAAATATTCCTATAGTAAGACTAGGAGATGAGATAAGAGGTTTACTGTTTATTTCAAAGATATTAATATAGATACAAACCTGAAACTCTTGAAAGAAAGTGAGCACGAAGAACATCAACCCAGATGTGGACAGCCACTTGAAGAATGCACACAAGAAAAAAATCTAGAAGAGAGGATGCAAGACATGTAGAATGATCTATTGTAATTGTATTTTTTTCTATAGTTTTTACACATTTAAAATACAAATATTACGAGATTCAAATATACACATGCTGATCTTTCGTCAAGCTCAGGCTTTCTCGACTGCCCTCAGCAAATGTATCACTCCTCACCTACAATTTCCACTGACACCAGAAATTGGAATCTTTCATATTCTACCACCATCGCCATTCACGCTTGTTAAAAGTTTTGGCAGCGGTGGCTGAGAAAACTTTACTCCAAGTCTGGAAACAACCCACCCTACCATCCCTCTTTTTATTTAATTGTTTGTTGCTTTCAAAATTGACGAGTTAGGCACATTAGAAAATACAAATTGAAGTGCCCAAAAATTCCTTTAGTGCTGGAAACATTATAATCAAATATTAGACCACTTTCTCCTACAGAACTTGACCTCCTCCCAATGGCCCAATATATATATATATATATATAGGCAGTATAGCAATTCAGGCAGTCAGGGAGCTGAAACTTGAGGTATTCCAAAACGGAATGCATCTTTTTCGTCTTCTGGATGTTGCAGCATCAACTTCAGCATTGTTTAGCATCATATTCTAAAATGTTAATATCTTGGGCCAAACAGAAGAGCAGAAACTATATGTGTACTTGTATGTGTGTCTGTGTGTTTAGAACATGCTTACATTTAAACACTACTCCGTGCTAAACACATTAAAAACATGAAAACATTTTGTGGGTGTTTTTGACGTTTTAAAATTGCGTGGGGCGAGAGGGAGGAGCAGGCTGCAAATATAGGATCCGTCCCGGATGACAAATGCTCCAGGTACGCCCCTGCTCTCACTTCTGTTTTCCTATTATGAAAGGTCTTTATTCTCTTGGACTGTCTGTCTTATTATTATTATCCAATTCTCCTTCCAGTTGTCTGGCCTTCTGACCGTTATTTGCTGTTTTCAGAAAAAGGAAATCTAAAATGAACTTTCGCATATACTTAGTTTGTCTAATGTATCTTTCTAAATCAAACTTATTTTCAGAATATTTCAAATATAATAAAAACTTGTTCTCCAACAAAAATGCTTAATATATATGTGTGCTGGGAGGGAGATGCATAGTTTTTCCCTGCTATGTGATTGGGCTGTGAGATTGTGGTTCTAGTTGCCTTGAGTTTTGCAAATCACCACAGTTACAAGATTCAGAAAGTAGGGAATACAGGAACAGGGCAACTTTAGTATTTAGCGTTCTTGACATGTCTCTTTAAGTACTTTAGGAAATGCTAATAATGCATTAGGAGTAATAACTAAAAAAAATAAAATATGAATAAAATATTCCTATAGTAAGACTAGGAGATGAGATAAGAGGTTTACTGTTTATTTCAAAGATATTAATATAGATACAAACCTGAAACTCTTGAAAGAAAGTGAGCACGAAGAACATCAACCCAGATGTGGACAGCCACTTGAAGAATGCACACAAGAAAAAAATCTAGAAGAGAGGATGCAAGACATGTAGAATGATCTATTGTAATTGTATTTTTTTCTATAGTTTTTACACATTTAAAATACAAATATTACGAGATTCAAATATACACATGCTGATCTTTCGTCAAGCTCAGGCTTTCTCGACTGCCCTCAGCAAATGTATCACTCCTCACCTACAATTTCCACTGACACCAGAAATTGGAATCTTTCATATTCTACCACCATCGCCATTCACGCTTGTTAAGAGTTTTGGCAGCGGTGGCTGAGAAAACTTTACTCCAAGTCTGGAAACAACCCACCCTACCATCCCTCTTTTTATTTAATTGTTTGTTGCTTTCAAAATTGACGAGTTAGGCACATTAGAAAATACAAATTGAAGTGCCCAAAAATTCCTTTAGTGCTGGAAACATTATAATCAAATATTAGACCACTTTCTCCTACAGAACTTGACCTCCTCCCAATGGCCCAATATATATATATAGGCAGTATAGCAATTCAGGCAGTCAGGGAGCTGAAACTTGAGGTATTCCAAAACGGAATGCATCTTTTTCGTCTTCTGGATGTTGCAGCATCAACTTCAGCATTGTTTAGCATCATATTCTAAAATGTTAATATCTTGGGCCAAACAGAAGAGCAGAAACTATATGTGTACTTGTATGTGTGTCTGTGTGTTTAGAACATGCTTACATTTAAACACTACTCCGTGCTAAACACATTAAAAACATGAAAACATTTTGTGGGTGTTTTTGACGTTTTAAAATTGCGTGGGGCGAGAGGGAGGAGCAGGCTGCAAATATAGGATCCGTCCCGGATGACAAATGCTCCAGGTACGCCCCTGCTCTCACTTCTGTTTTCCTATTATGAAAGGTCTTTATTCTCTTGGACTGTCTGTCCTTTTATTATTATCCAATTCTCCTTCCAGTTGTCTGGCCTTCTGACCGTTATTTGCTGTTTTCAGAAAAAGGAAATCTAAAATGAACTTTCGCATATACTTAGTTTGTCTAATGTATCTTTCTAAATCAAACTTATTTTCAGAATATTTCAAATATAATAAAAACTTGTTCTCCAACAAAAATGCTTAATATATATGTGTGCTGGGAGGGAGATGCATAGTTTTTCCCTGCTATGTGATTGGGCTGTGAGATTGTGGTTCTAGTTGCCTTGAGTTTTGCAAATCACCACAGTTACAAGATTCAGAAAGTAGGGAATACAGGAACAGGGCAACTTTAGTATTTAGCGTTCTTGACATGTCTCTTTAAGTACTTTAGGAAATGCTAATAATGCATTAGGAGTAATAACTAAAAAAAATAAAATATGAATAAAATATTCCTATAGTAAGACTAGGAGATGAGATAAGAGGTTTACTGTTTATTTCAAAGATATTAATATAGATACAAACCTGAAACTCTTGAAAGAAAGTGAGCACGAAGAACATCAACCCAGATGTGGACAGCCACTTGAAGAATGCACACAAGAAAAAAATCTAGAAGAGAGGATGCAAGACATGTAGAATGATCTATTGTAATTGTATTTTTTTCTATAGTTTTTACACATTTAAAATACAAATATTACGAGATTCAAATATACACATGCTGATCTTTCGTCAAGCTCAGGCTTTCTCGACTGCCCTCAGCAAATGTATCACTCCTCACCTACAATTTCCACTGACACCAGAAATTGGAATCTTTCATATTCTACCACCATCGCCATTCACGCTTGTTAAAAGTTTTGGCAGCGGTGGCTGAGAAAACTTTACTCCAAGTCTGGAAACAACCCACCCTACCATCCCTCTTTTTATTTAATTGTTTGTTGCTTTCAAAATTGACGAGTTAGGCACATTAGAAAATACAAATTGAAGTGCCCAAAAATTCCTTTAGTGCTGGAAACATTATAATCAAATATTAGACCACTTTCTCCTACAGAACTTGACCTCCTCCCAATGGCCCAATATATATATATATATAGGCAGTATAGCAATTCAGGCAGTCAGGGAGCTGAAACTTGAGGTATTCCAAAACGGAATGCATCTTTTTCGTCTTCTGGATGTTGCAGCATCAACTTCAGCATTGTTTAGCATCATATTCTAAAATGTTAATATCTTGGGCCAAACAGAAGAGCAGAAACTATATGTGTACTTGTATGTGTGTCTGTGTGTTTAGAACATGCTTACATTTAAACACTACTCCGTGCTAAACACATTAAAAACATGAAAACATTTTGTGGGTGTTTTTGACGTTTTAAAATTGCGTGGGGCGAGAGGGAGGAGCAGGCTGCAAATATAGGATCCGTCCCGGATGACAAATGCTCCAGGTACGCCCCTGCTCTCACTTCTGTTTTCCTATTATGAAAGGTCTTTATTCTCTTGGACTGTCTGTCCTTTTATTATTATCCAATTCTCCTTCCAGTTGTCTGGCCTTCTGACCGTTATTTGCTGTTTTCAGAAAAAGGAAATCTAAAATGAACTTTCGCATATACTTAGTTTGTCTAATGTATCTTTCTAAATCAAACTTATTTTCAGAATATTTCAAATATAATAAAAACTTGTTCTCCAACAAAAATGCTTAATATATATGTGTGCTGGGAGGGAGATGCATAGTTTTTCCCTGCTATGTGATTGGGCTGTGAGATTGTGGTTCTAGTTGCCTTGAGTTTTGCAAATCACCACAGTTACAAGATTCAGAAAGTAGGGAATACAGGAACAGGGCAACTTTAGTATTTAGCGTTCTTGACATGTCTCTTTAAGTACTTTAGGAAATGCTAATAATGCATTAGGAGTAATAACTAAAAAAAATAAAATATGAATAAAATATTCCTATAGTAAGACTAGGAGATGAGATAAGAGGTTTACTGTTTATTTCAAAGATATTAATATAGATACAAACCTGAAACTCTTGAAAGAAAGTGAGCACGAAGAACATCAACCCAGATGTGGACAGCCACTTGAAGAATGCACACAAGAAAAAAATCTAGAAGAGAGGATGCAAGACATGTAGAATGATCTATTGTAATTGTATTTTTTTCTATAGTTTTTACACATTTAAAATACAAATATTACGAGATTCAAATATACACATGCTGATCTTTCGTCAAGCTCAGGCTTTCTCGACTGCCCTCAGCAAATGTATCACTCCTCACCTACAATTTCCACTGACACCAGAAATTGGAATCTTTCATATTCTACCACCATCGCCATTCACGCTTGTTAAAAGTTTTGGCAGCGGTGGCTGAGAAAACTTTACTCCAAGTCTGGAAACAACCCACCCTACCATCCCTCTTTTTATTTAATTGTTTGTTGCTTTCAAAATTGACGAGTTAGGCACATTAGAAAATACAAATTGAAGTGCCCAAAAATTCCTTTAGTGCTGGAAACATTATAATCAAATATTAGACCACTTTCTCCTACAGAACTTGACCTCCTCCCAATGGCCCAATATATATATATATAGGCAGTATAGCAATTCAGGCAGTCAGGGAGCTGAAACTTGAGGTATTCCAAAACGGAATGCATCTTTTTCGTCTTCTGGATGTTGCAGCATCAACTTCAGCATTGTTTAGCATCATATTCTAAAATGTTAATATCTTGGGCCAAACAGAAGAGCAGAAACTATATGTGTACTTGTATGTGTGTCTGTGTGTTTAGAACATGCTTACATTTAAACACTACTCCGTGCTAAACACATTAAAAACATGAAAACATTTTGTGGGTGTTTTTGACGTTTTAAAATTGCGTGGGGCGAGAGGGAGGAGCAGGCTGCAAATATAGGATCCGTCCCGGATGACAAATGCTCTAGGTACGCCCCTGCTCTCACTTCTGTTTTCCTATTATGAAAGGTCTTTATTCTCTTGGACTGTCTGTCTTATTATTATTATCCAATTCTCCTTCCAGTCGTCTGGCCTTCTGACCGTTATTTGCTGTTTTCAGAAAAAAGAAATCTAAAATGAACTTTCGCATATACTTAGTTTGTCTAATGTATCTTTCTAAATCAAACTTATTTTCAGAATATTTCAAATATAATAAAAACTTGTTCTCCAACAAAAATGCTTAATATATATGTGTGCTGGGAGGGAGATGCATAGTTTTTCCCTGCTATGTGATTGGGCTGTGAGATTGTGGTTCTAGTTGCCTTGAGTTTTGCAAATCACCACAGTTACAAGATTCAGAAAGTAGGGAAAACAGGAACAGGGCAACTTTAGTATTTAGCGTTCTTGACATGTCGCTTTAAGCACTTTAGGAAATGCTAATAATGCATTAGGAGTAAGAACTAAAAAAAAATAAAATATGAATAAAATATTCCTATAGTAAGACTAGGAGATGAGATAAGATGTTTACTGTTTATTTCAAAGATATTAATATATATACAAACCTGAAACTCTTGAAAGAAAGTGAGCACGAAGAACATCAACCCAGATGTGGACAGCCACTTGAAGAATGCACACAAGAAAAAAATCTAGAAGAGAGGATGCAAGACATGTAGAATGATCTATTGTAATTTTTTTTTTTTCTATAGTTTTTACACATTTAAAATACAAATATTATGAGATTCAAATATACACATGCTGATCTTTCGTCAAGCTCAGGCTTTCTCGACTGCCCTCAGCAAATGTATCACTCCTCACCTACAATTTCCACTGACACCAGAAATTGGAATCTTTCATATTCTACCACCATCGCCATTCACGCTTGTTAAGAGTTTTGGCAGCGGTGGCTGAGAAAACTTTACTCCAAGTCTGGAAACAACCCACCCTACCATCCCTCTTTTTATTTAATTGTTTGTTGCTTTCAAAATTGACGAGTTAGGCACATTAGAAAATACAAATTGAAGTGCCCAAAAATTCCTTTAGTGCTGGAAACATTATAATCAAATAATAGACCACTTTCTCCTACAGAACTTTACCTCCTCCCAATGGCCCAATATATATATATATATAGGCAGTATAGCAATTCAGGCAGTCAGGGAGCTGAAACTTGAGGTATTCCAAAACGGAATGCATCTTTTTCGTCTTCTGGATGTTGCAGCATCAACTTCAGCATTGTTTAGCATCATATTCTAAAATGTTAATATCTTGGGCCAAACAGAAGAGCAGAAACTATATGTGTACTTTTATGTGTGTCTGTGTGTTTAGAACATGCTTACATTTAAACACTACTCCGTGCTAAACACATTAAAAACATGAAAACATTTTGTGGGTGTTTTTGACGTTTTAAAATTGCGTGGGGCGAGAGGGAGGAGCAGGCTGCAAATATAGGATCCGTCCCGGATGACAAATGCTCTAGGTACGCCCCTGCTCTCACTTCTGTTTTCCTATTATGAAAGGTCTTTATTCTCTTGGACTGTCTGTCTTATTATTATTATCCAATTCTCCTTCCAGTTGTCTGGCCTTCTGACCGTTATTTGCTGTTTTCAGAAAAAGGAAATCTAAAATGAACTTTCGCATATACTTAGTTTGTCTAATGTATCTTTCTAAATCAAACTTATTTTCAGAATATTTCAAATATAATAAAAACTTGTTCTCCAACAAAAATGCTTAATATATATGTGTGCTGGGAGGGAGATGCATAGTTTTTCCCTGCTATGTGATTGGGCTGTGAGATTGTGGTTCTACTTGCCTTGAGTTTTGCAAATCACCACAGTTACAAGATTCAGAAAGTAGGGAAAACAGGAACAGGGCAACTTTAGTATTTAGCGTTCTTGACATGTCGCTTTAAGCACTTTAGGAAATGCTAATAATGCATTAGGAGTAAGAACTAAAAAAAAAAAATTATGAATGAAATATTCCTATAGTAAGACTAGGAGATGAGATAAGAGGTTTACTGTTTATTTCAAAGATATTAATATAGATACAAACCTGAAACTCTTGAAAGAAAGTGAGCACGAAGAACATCAACCCAGATGTGGACAGCCACTTGAAGAATGCACACAAGAAAAAAATCTAGAAGAGAGGATGCAAGACATGTAGAATGATCTATTGTAATTGTATTTTTTTCTATAGTTTTTACACATTTAAAATACAAATATTACGAGATTCAAATATACACATGCTGATCTTTCGTCAAGCTCAGGCTTTCTCGACTGCCCTCAGCAAATGTATCACTCCTCACCTACAATTTCCACTGACACCAGAAATTGGAATCTTTCATATTCTACCACCATCGCCATTCACGCTTGTTAAGAGTTTTGGCAGCGGTGGCTGAGAAAACTTTACTCCAAGTCTGGAAACAACCCACCCTACCATCCCTCTTTTTATTTAATTGTTTGTTGCTTTCAAAATTGACGAGTTAGGCGCATTAGAAAATACAAATTAAAGTTCCCAAAAATTCCTTTAGTGCTGGAAACATTATAATCAAATATTAGACCACTTTCTCCTACAGAACTTTACCTCCTCCCAATGGCCCAATATATATATATAGGCAGTATAGCAATTCAGGCAGTCAGGGAGCTGAAACTTGAGGTATTCCAAAACGGAATGCATCTTTTTCGTCTTCTGGATGTTGCAGCATCAACTTCAGCATTGTTTAGCATCATATTCTAAAATGTTAATATCTTGGGCCAAACAGAAGAGCAGAAACTATATGTGTACTTGTATGTGTGTCTGTGTGTTTAGAACATGCTTACATTTAAACACTACTCCGTGCTAAACACATTAAAAACATGAAAACATTTTGTGGGTGTTTTTGACGTTTTAAAATTGTGTGGGGGGAGAGGGAGGAGCAGGCTGCAAATATAGGATCCGTCCCGGATGAGAAATGCTCTAGGTACGCCCCTGCTCTCACTTCTGTTTTCCTATTATGAAAGGTCTTTATTCTCTTGGACTGTCTGTCTTATTATTATTATCCAATTCTCCTTCCAGTTGTCTGGCCTTCTGACCGTTATTTGCTGTTTTCAGAAAAAGGAAATCTAAAATGAACCTTCGCGTATACTTAGTTTGTCTAATGTATCTTTCTAAATCAAACTTATTTTCAGAATATTTCAAATATAATAAAAACTTGTTCTCCAACAAAAATGCTTAATATATATGTGTGCTGGGAGGGAGATGCATAGTTTTTCCCTGCTATGTGATTGAGCTGTGAGATTGTGGTTCTAGTTGCCTTGAGTTTTGCAAATCACCACAGTTACAAGATTCAGAAAGTAGGGAATACAGGAACAGGGCAACTTTAGTATTTAGCGTTCTTGACATGTCTCTTTAAGTACTTTAGGAAATGCTAATAATGCATTAGGAGTAATAACTAAAAAAAATAAAATATGAATAAAATATTCCTATAGTAAGACTAGGAGATGAGATAAGATGTTTACTGTTTATTTCAAAGATATTAATATATATACAAACCTGAAACTCTTGAAAGAAAGTGAGCACGAAGAACATCAACCCAGATGTGGACAGCCACTTGAAGAATGCACACAAGAAAAAAATCTAGAAGAGAGGATGCAAGACATGTTGAATGATCTATTGTAATTTTATTTTTTTCTATAGTTTTTACACATTTAAAATACAAATATTATGAGATTCAAATATACACATGCTGATCTTTCGTCAAGCTCAGGCTTTCTCGACTGCCCTCAGCAAATGTATCACTCCTCACCTACAATTTCCACTGACACCAGAAATTGGAATCTTTCATATTCTACCACCATCACCATTCACGCTTGTTAAGAGTTTTGGCAGCGGTGGCTGAGTAAACTTTACTCCAAGTCTGGAAACAACCCACCCTACCATCCCTCTTTTTATTTAATTGTTTGTTGCTTTCAAAATTGACGAGTTAGGCACATTAGAAAATACAAATTGAAGTGCCCAAAAATTCCTTTAGTGCTGGAAACATTATAATCAAATATTAGACCACGTTCTCCTACAGAACTTTACCTCCTCCCAATGGCCCAATATATATATATATATAGGCAGTATAGCAATGTATCTCCTCTTCCTTCTATTTCTGTTTTAATTTAATTGAGGTTTGTTTATTTGTTTTAATGTTGTTTTGGATCCTAATTTGTCTAATTTGATGTTATGGCCTGCTGACCCTCTAATACTCATTTACTTGCAACTTTGGATGGACTGACTTGTCTGTTTATTGCCTTCTCTTTGCATAATTTGTGTGGCCTGTGAGAGAGATATTTGGTTCTTCATTGTGTTGTGTTATTTATTGTACTTAAAAGCAAAATATGGAATCTGTGATACTGTACGATGTTTATTTCTGCCATATCTGATTCCACTAATACAAATATTTTTTTGGCAGCTATATTCAATGAACGCTAAACAAGAAAAGATAATGCGGAACTGTGCTATTTCCTACATAATGAGTAGTACAGAATTTGCAATGTGTTTAAACAAGTAAAGGAATATCCTTTTTTAGTTTTGAGAAACGATTTCACATGAAACTAATAGGTCAGTAAAGGGGATTTATACACAGAGGGATTTGAATTCCATAGATTGAATCTAGAACTCTACCATCTTAAAATATTCTCCGTTATCAAATCTTTTAACAGTTTTTCAGTGCCAGAGACACCAGGGCCATATCGTCAAAATCTATATAAAACAAAACACACAAACCCGAACCCCCCCACAAAATAATCATTGCTGTCTCCAGTCATGCAAATGGATATATGTTAATAAATAATGGGGAAAATACTTGCCTACCTCATCATACAAGATTACTTTACTCGCCCTAATTGGCAACACTAAGAAGTAACAAGCTCATTCAAATTAATTGGGGGTCTGTATATACCCCATATTTTCAGAAAGGGACCTCTAATTGTTTTAATAAAATCGGTCCGTAAGATGCTTAAAACTGTGTCGGGGTGGAAATGTAGACATTGTCCTGATGTATCAATGAAAAGGGGTATCTGGGAATATCTTGGTTATTATAATTGAATAACTTGGTTTATAGTAAGGAATATATATTAATTGTAAATGTTAATATGTCAACGTGTGCTCTGAAAGTGAAATTAACATTCTGTAAAAGATTTAAAAATCACATATAAATTTAAGGTGACTAACTGAAATTGTTGGTTTAATCTATAAAACTCAGGATTGCTACGAGCTTGAATAGAAATAGAATCATTTTTTTCAGAAATAGTTTTTATTAACAAAGATTTGATAAAACATAAAACCTATGTGGACAAAAGAATGAGCAAACTTCGCTCCAACTGCCGTCCTGCCCATTTCCACATAACGTAAGTACAATTTGAAGAGTTTAAGATTACATGGTTTTACAACTTTTAAATATTAAAATATATTGAAAAAAATCTACCAATATATCAAATGATATATATATATATATATATATATATATTAAAATATTAAACTTTTAAAATAATTAACTAATTTTGAAAACGTATCCAAAAATATTAAACCAAGACTGAAATCATTCCTTTCTATTCTACAAGGCAATATGAACTATAGTTCCACAGTGAACCTGTAGGTATCTATTCAATAGGGTAGTGGGGGGATAGAATTTTCTGTCTACCTTATTGTATAGAGATATGGAAACTGTAGGTGTGTTATAAATATTAATGTATATGTATGGTGCAAAGGGTCGTATTTACAGTAGAAATCTCTACTTTATTCAATGTATTACGTCAAAGCCATGAATGTTGCAAGATAGTTACATAATAATATATCTATATATATAATAAAAATCTAATACCTGGCAAAAGTAGTGGCACTTACCCAATATGTTGGACATAGAGTAAAAAACAAGGTTGACAATGTACTCTGGTTGGAATCTACCGATATAACTGGAAGAAAAAATAGAATGATGCTTTCAGTATGAAGGATATATTTTCTTTTTTTTTTTAATTCTTTATTGTTTCACTCAATAGCAAGTACAAGTGCACATCAGCTTATAGGCTTACGCAGAAGCCAACTTTGTCGACATTGTGGCATAATACAGCGTGACAATCACAATATTATGAGCATCAGCTCTCCTATTGAAACCGATGGCGCCTGCCAGCCATTGAGGTATTTTGTAAAATTTTAACTTCTCAGTACCCATTGCTAGTATTTACATCATTTTACACTCGACTTGACAATTAAACAATCGCTGTCAGGCTAAGAAGGAGGCCAAGTAAATTACAAACCCTCATACGGAGACCTTAGTCCTTATAAACAGTGTAAACATGGGTCATAACCTAGATTTGGCGCTTGCCGTTTGTTGGGGAATCTTATGTCAGAGGAATATGCAGGCTAGTGGGCCAAAAGTAAGTAGCTATCATATGTGCCAGATAATCCCCTAACTGTGCTACCTAGTTCCTCCGTTCGCTAGATCTAGCCTGAGGAAACAGTGCGAAGCATAGAGAGGAAAGAGAATGAAAATAGAGATGAACGAAGAAAGGACGTAAGAAGTACGTAGTCAGGTCAGAAGGAGGGGAAGGAGGGGACAAGAAGTGGGGAGGGGGGGGAGGGGGAGGAGGGCGGCAGGTCCTCATGCTGGTCCGGAATCACAGAGGTACGCCTCAAGTGCCGCTCGAGCCTATTGCGCTATCATCCCAAGGCTCCCAGAGTTTCTGGAATGTCGCGGTCGTCCCTCTCACCCTCGCCGTCAGATCATCCATGATTCTACATTCTTTAATTCTGGATATAACTTCAGTGAACTCTGGTCCCTCCGGAGTGAGCCACGCTGTCGCTATCGCTCGGCGTGCACACAAAGTAATCTTGTGTACTAATTTCTGTTCCCGTGTTGTCCATCCTTCCACCGATCTGTTTAATAAGTAAATCCACGGATCTAATCTCAGAGGTCTACCAAAGAGCTGCAGCATTAGGCCCTCTACTGACTTCCAGAATCCGTGTATCTTAGCACATTCCCACCACATGTGTAACATTCCCACCACATTCCCACCACCTTGGGTTCCACATCCCCTCCAGCAATCGTCGTTCTCCAGTTTGTGCATCCTATATAATTGGATCGGGGTAGTATACCAACAGAACATAGTTTTCCAGGCCTGCTCCTGTAAAGTGACGCACATTGAGACCTTAGAATTAGCCTCCCATATCTCCCGCCACTCTATCCCCTCCAGTGTCTCCCCGAGGTCGCTCTCCCATTGAGCAGTATATGTCAATCCCCCCATTCTCTATTTTCTTCACTGATGTGGGCGTACAATAGCGTGATCAACCCCTTGGGGGCAACTCCGTCAGAGCAGATCCTCTCATAGAAGGTGCGTGTCTCCAGGGCAGCTTTTTTAATATGTGGCTTTTGAGCGAAGTCCCTCAATTGGAGATACCGGAAGAAATCCGCCGGCGTTAGATGGTTACCCGACTGTAGATCTGCGAATTGGACAACCTCACCATTATGAAACAACTGATGTAACCGTTGCAATCCAGTTCGTTCGATGTTGCGGAAGTCCCTGGGGGTCATACCAGGCGGGAATTCTTTGTTTCCATAAAGTGGGGACAAGGGGGATGGGAACGATGCCAGCTTATATTTTGTGTTACACAAGTCCCATATCCTAATCGAATTGAGGATTGCTGGGCTTGCACTCCGTATCTCCGGTCTGTGTTCCCTAGGGACCCACATCGTAAACTGGGGGATGACGCCGTCCACCATCAGGGATTCTATGTCCACCCAACGCCTCCCCTCAGGGGCAGAGTGCCACATGGCTACCTGCGACAATTGCGCCACTAAGTAGTAGAAGAAGAGGTTTGGCAGACCCAGGCCCCCCCTATCTTTACGTCTGTATAAGATCTGTCTGGAAGTTCTGTGCCTCCTGTTCTGCCAGAGAAAATTCCCTATTGACCTTTGCAAGGGGAGCAATTGCGTCTTTGTGACTCTGATGGGTAACGCCTGGAAAAGGAACAATAGGCGCGGGAGGATATTCATTTTTACCAAAAAAGCGCGCTAAATTAATCTGCAAATATAAAAAACACAAATAATAGTGCAGACCATCTGAATACACTCTTATACACTAAAAAAAAACTTTTAGTTTATAAGAGTGTATTCAGATGGTCTGCACTATTATTTGTGTTTTTTATATTTGCAGATTAATTTAGCGCGCTTTTTTGGTAATTATTGTCTTTCTTTACACATTTTTTTTGTGCATTGTAATTTTAAGTGCTGCCATATTATCTGTATTGGATTTTATAGCGCTCACATATTGGTTTGAGTTTGGATATTCATTTTTACCGAGTGTATCCTCCCGATCCAGGATATGGGAATGTCAGTCCATTTGTCCAGATCTCTCATCAGCACTCTAAGCATATGGGCGTAGTTAGCGTCATATAAGCGCTCCGGGTCAGCCGTTATATTAATCCCTAGGTATTTCAGGGAGTCTGTTTCCGCACGAATGTGGTATACTGCGCGCAATCTGGCCGTGTCATCTTGTGACATGCAGATCGGGAGCGCACTGGACTTTTGAATGTTCGCTTTATATCCCGAGAGCCCGCCGTATTCTAAAATGACTTCTTGAAGCGCCGACATCGATGCAAGCGGATTCGTGATGGTTAAGAGAACGTCATCTGCGTAGGCCGACACCTTAAAGTTTTTGTCTCCCACTCTGACTCCCGCAATATTCGGATGTTGGCGTATCGCGTGAAGCAGGGGTTCCAATGCCAGGACGAACAAAAGGGGCGAGAGCGGGCAGCCCTGTCTCGTTCCATTATACAGCTGGAAAGGGTGTAATGGGGCACCCGATATCCGTATCTGCGCCCGCACGTTGTTATACATTGCTTTCGTTGTAGTTATGTATTCGTCAGGGAAGCCCATGCACTTGAGCACTGGAAATAGAAATTGCCACCGGACTCTATCGAAAGCTTTTTCAGCGTCTAGGGATACCACTAATGTTGGGATCTTTGATGTCGCCTGTTTCCATATTAGATCCACATTTCTCCTGGTATTTTCGAACAATTGTCTAGTGGGGATAAACCCAACTTGGTCTGCATGGATGAGAGAAACCAGCAGTGGGTTGAGTCTGTCGGCCTGTATCTTCGCCAAGATCTTCAGGTCATGGTTGATCAGCGAGATAGGTCTGTAGTTTTCAGGGTAAAGAGGGTCTTTTCCGGGCTTCGGTAATAGTACTATAGTCGCCAGTGACATGTCAGGTTCCAGCTGTTCGCCCTGCTGTAAGCTGTCAAAAAGTCGGACCAGTTGTGGTGTGAGTTCCTCCCTGAATGCCTTGTAATAAGAGCCGTCGAAACCATCCGGTCCCGGTGCTTTGTTGCCGTGTAGATTTGAAATAGCCCTGTCCACCTCCTCTTCCGAGATGTTGGCCGCCAGGGTACGCGGTGCCTCTCCACTCAGTTTAGCCAACCCGAGCCCGTCCAGGTATCGTAGGATATGGGCCTCTTCGTGCGCTCCATGCGGACTCCCTTCCGGGGTGTGATTGTACAGCTTCTCGTAGAATTCTTCGAAAATCTTTGCAATCTCTGCTGATACCGTTCTCGTCGTGCCGTCAGTATGTTTTAATGCTGTTATATGGGTCCTTCCTTGCCTTGGCCTCAGCGTCCTCGCTAGGAGGGTGTCCATTTTGTTTGCCTTTTCGAAAAAGGTCCGTTTTGACCAGGTCATGGCTTTAGCCGCATCATCCAGCATCATCCAGCAGTCCCTTCTGACTGCTTCCAGTTGTGCGAAGATGCTAGCCGATGGCGCCATTTGATGTTTGTGCTCAAGGGTTCTGAGTTGACCCATCAGAGATTCAAGTGCCATGTGTTTCATTTTCTTTTTTCTGGTGGGCAATTTGATTAAGGTTCCTCTAATGACCACTTAATGTGCCGCCCAAATTGTACTTGCGCTCACATCCGGGGTGGTGTTCAATGCAAAGTATTCAATGATTTCTTGCCTAGTCTGTTCTAAGATCTCCGGGTCCTGAAGCAGGGACGTATTTAGTTTCCACGTCCATGGTGAAGCAACGCATAGGTTTCCCAGCGTGATGGAAACGTCCGCGTGGTCTGACCAGGAGATGTTGCCCACCTGCGATCCGGCTGTTCGGGACATGCCTGCTGCATTAGTCAGGAAAAGATCTATCCTAGAGTACGTCCCATGGGGGGCTGAGTAAAAGGTGTAGTCTTTAACCCCTGGGTGTTGAGCTCTCCATATGTCCACCAGACCCATGTCAGCCATGAAGTCCTGAAGCAGGCGGTCCTGACCGCCCCTACCCTGCGACCTAGGAGTACCCGTCCGCGAGCTCCTATCTACGGCCGTGCACGGTGCTGCGTTAAAGTCACCTCCCATAAATACCATTCCGGGTGGTAGCGCTGATAATTTCTCCTTGATCCCGCTCCAGAACTCTTTATCCGGCTGATTAGGTGCGTAGATGTTAATCAAGTGTATGTTATGGGAATGTAGGACGCCGGAGACAATAACGAACCGTCCTTCCGTGTCCGCCTCGTAGTGCGTTTCGTGGAAGGGGCAACTACTTCTAATAAGTATCGCCACCCCATTGCGTTTGCGAAGGGTCCTAGCTTCATAGGAACCGGCAAAAGCGTGGTCTTTCAACCTGAACTTGGCCTGTTTGGGCAGATGAGTTTCCTGTATAAATGCAATGTCCGATTTAGATCGTCTCAGTTCCTTAAATAGGAGTCTGCGCTTCCTTGGGGCATTCAGGCCCTTAACGTTCAGAGAGAGTATCTTAATCACCATCATGCCGTCTGTTTAGGGCCTTATGGAAACCCCCGATGCCTCTCGTCATGGCACGTAGCCCGTCGGGGCTCCGTGAGAGACCTTGTGGTAGACCCCCGCCCTCGCCGCCCCTCTGGGGAAGAATAAAAGGAATGGAAAGAGGGGTAAAGAGGAAGTAAAGTATAAGAAGAAGACTGCATCTGGACACAGTCCGATGCACAGACATTCTGGTCTTATCAAATGCCAGAACGATATGGGGAACGTCGTCCCATTGCCCTGCCACGATCAACGTTGGGAGGAACAATGGATTCCCGAGCTCCACCACCTAGGCACGTGATATTTGGACCCCTATATCAGCGGGAAATGCAATCGTATTGAATGGTCTATAAGTATTCCCTTATCCCCATCCACCATCCTTAGCTCTATTCTGATGCCTCTACGCCATCCCGTCACTTACTCTGGGCCCAAGAATGGGTCAGTAGGTGTCTACCCCCGCTGCCCTTCGGTATTACACTACCGCCCTCCTAGACATACCCTTCGCCCCCCCATAACCTCGTGAGGAAAACGTTGGACAATTCACGACATGTCACAAACAGGTGATTGCTATATGGCGGTAGGACATTGCCCCCAAAACACTCAATACAGAACTCTCAGCAAAAGGAAAGCGACTGTTTGTCAAAGATAGTTGCACCTGTATGCTTTAAACAATACATTTACAAATGTAAACATTCTACAGCAGTAATCGTGGTATTTTAAGCGTATAACCAGTAGAAAACTTAGGTGTGACATGTAAGGTCTCATGAGCCCTATCCCCTTATTCGTGCTTTATTGGGTTGGTCTTTGTTTAAGTTTTGACCAGTTTAGTTTTTCTGGGGAGTTTTTAGTGTTTTGTTATTTGTTTTCGTGTTTCTTAACCACAATTTTAGTTATATCCCTTTACGTTGAATTATTTACACTCATTAATAGTATAATCATTAGGTTTTTATTTTATTTTTTATTTTTAATTTTTTTTTGTTTTTGTTTTGTGTTTTCTCGTTTTGTTTCTTGTTTTTTAACATCGAAATACGTTTGTTGCGAATTCCTAAACCTTTAAACGTGTAATGATAAATTACTGGTTTGAATTCAACACTCTTCCACGCTGTCTGGGGTATATACAGCCCCACCACGTCCCTAATCCCCTCCACATCCACCCCTCAATTAAATCCTATCCGAATCTAACGACGGTTCAACATTCCCAGCAGGGGGAGTCTAACCAGCGCATGGCCTTCTCTGTCCGCTACTCGCCATCTTAGGTTCTGTAGGGAGGGGGGAGGGGAAGGCTGACATGTTTGGGGGAAGAAAATCGCCATACCCACCCATATCGTCTATCGTATAAACCAGGAGATATAAAAGATACCATGTAAATCACATACAAATATAACTAATCGCGTCACTAGCTCACGGCTGTGCCTCCCAGGCGCAACCCAGTCCTCCCTCCGCCGCAAAGGCAGTCCACCCGGGCGGACAGTCGCCCCCACCACCCGGCCCACCGTGGGGTATACCCCGGACCGGCGGGGGCAAGCAACCGCACAGGAAGCGACCCCGCGGAAATCGAGCTGCCCAGGGCAGGCCCCACCCGCGGCATGCAAATTGGACACTTGGGAAATTACACAGGGTCAACAGTATTCCATTCTAGGTGCTATCATGCAGTGGGTTACATCGGCTCAAAATCTGCAAACGACAAGCATCCCTTTGCAAACTAACCATAATGGCGCGGGTTATTCAACAGGAGCAGTACCTACCTTAGTGGCAGTACCTATCGTGGGTTGTACATGACTTCCTCGCCTATGACCCCTGCGTCCCCAGCTTACCATCCCCCCCCTATGAAAGCAGTAACAAACTGTCCCACCCCCCACTCATTACCACGGCACCCTACAAGCCTCTTAATTAAAGTTGTTAAGTCAACATTTTACAGTTTACGTTTTTTCTATATGTAGGTCTCGTATTGTTTAATGATATGCCATATGGTAGATTAGTTTTAAGTACTTTTTGTTGCATCTCAATTTTGTCAATACACATACTACATTACCTATCATTCCAGTATTGCTAAATAGTAGTTTAAATGTTTAAATCTTATTTTGGGGAGTGCTTTTTAGTTATTTTTGGGGTGAGTTTTGCTATTTTTTATAGTGATTCTGTTTTCCCTTTTTCGTGTTTTTGTTTGTTTGTTTGTTTGTTTGTTTTTGTTTTTTTTGTTTGTTCTTCTTTTTTGGGGGGGTATTATTTTCAACTTATTTATATTTTTTCGTTTTGTTTTACTTGTGTTTTAACAAAGATTAACCCTTATGGAAAAGGCAAACGGGTGACTAGCCCTGTGATCCCCAGGTATTAACAAAAAACATGTGGTACAAATACTATAACGAAATGTCATTGTCCGTGAAAAGCGGAGGATGTCCCGGGCCTCCCACCCTCCGCAGGTCGGCCCCCAAAACATACCCCATCTGAAGCAAACCCCAAACGCCAGGGGCCCAGCTCCGGGTGTAGGAGCCCAGACTCCCGTAGGTAGAAGCTGCCAACCATCAGGGCAGTCCGGCTGGGGGAGATGAGGGCCTCCAGGGGGCCCACTCGTGGGCCACCATCTCGTGGCGAAAGCCAGAAAATAGAGGCAAAGGAGACAATCGAATGTGGGGGCACAAGTCACAATGGGGTAGCCCACAAAAGGAAGGCCCAGCGTTAAAAACCCACAATCCCGGACCCCCGCCCAACCAAAACCACTGCTCCCGTATCCCCAAAAACAAAAGGGTCCCAATTCAAATGCTTGATTGCAGAAGGCCTTCAAAGTGGGTGATAAAAAAAATAGTTAAAGACAGATTAGAGGAAAATCCCCGGCGTAACATAACCTCTAAAAAAAAAACAGGCCCGTGCCCCCCGCCCAACAAACCGCAGGATCTTCTTCCAGCCATGGAGAGGGAAAAAAAACGGGGACGGAGAGACATAAAGGTATACGATACCACAGGGAATCATCGCTGGCTCCTGGTTCCCGCACCACGCCAATCCGCCTGAAGGTGTGGAAGCTCCTCCAGTCCCATTGCCAGGTCTGGTAGGTCTGAGGGTGGTGGTATTCCCAGTCCCTGGAACAGGCGCTTCGGGTCACCTCCCGGTGTCAAGATGTGGGTTCTGCCGTCGCGGAAGATCATTAGTTTAAATGGGAAGCCCCAGGCATATTTCAGGCCTGCACCTCGCAGAGCCCCAGTGATGGGCCGCCAGTCCCTCCTCCTCTGAAGCGTTGAGGGTGCCAGGTCCTGGTATAGAGAAATCAGGGCTCCGTCATGCCGGATAGGCCCGTCTCTGCCCTTCTTCATCGATGCTTCCTTCGTCCTGCAATAGAGGAAGTTTATTATAACATCCCTCGGGGTGTTGGCGTCGGTCCTTTGTGTTTTCATTGCCCTGTGAGCCCTCTCGATGTGCCACTGTTCTTCCGGGATATCTGGAAGGAGAGGCTTAAGGATCGAAAATATGAGCTCGAGCAGGTTCTCGTCCGGGCCTTCCGGTAAGCCCCTCAGACGGAGGTTGTTCCTCCTAGAGGGGTTGGTAATGTCCTCCAGGGCCAGGTCCATGTCGACCACGTGTGTAGTCAGGCGGTTAACTCTGTCGGTTACTCCATTGTGGGCCTGAGTGGTCGCCTCCATGCGGTCTTCTAACTTGGCCGTGCGCTCTCCCAGTGCGCTTATGTCAGCCTGCAGTACGGCCGTGGATCTGGCGATTTCCCCCGCTAGGAAGGTTTTAACCTCCGCCAGCTTTGCCAGGACTGTGTGCTGGTCCGCAGATGAGGGTACTCTGTCAGCACCGGGTGAGGAATGCGCGGATCCCCCGTCGCCATCTTGGCAGCCAGTTCTGCCATGCCGGGGCGCGGTAAGGAGGTCCAGAACGGAGCCCCCAGATTCCGTAGCCCTCTTGGCCTGTTTCTTGGGGGGTCTCCTCTCCATAATTCGGTGTTAGGGGAGAGGGAATCGGCTGAATAAAGGTCGCTTTAGTAGTTTAAGGTGCCGGTGGAGCGGAGCTCTAGTGAAGCACGACTGTTCTCATCGGCTGTCAGGCCGAAGGATATATTTTCTAATAGATTATTGTAAATGTATATCTGACATGTGAAATATTTCTTATAAATAGTGTGTATTTATCACAAACACAGTATTGTAGTTTTCCTGGAAAGTTTTCTACAATTATAAATAAACTCCAAGCACATTTATGCTGCCATTGTTACTTTACTATAAAAGAATAATAAAATGTGGGCAAGTTAATGGAAGCCACTCAACATGATGCAATGGTGAACATCTAAAAGCAGCTGTGATGCCATTGTATTAAAAAAACTGAAAAAAAAGGGAAAGGTTTTAGAAAGTTTTTCCAAGGCTGGGCACTGTCGCTCAGTGTGTATCCTAAAAACAGTAACTATGCTTACCTTACAGTAACTATGCTCAGAGTCTACGTGTAAAACCTGATATATTACAAAGGTAGTGGCAAGACCTGAGCTTATGCAGAAGAAATTATCTTTAACCTGTAAGAGTGCCATCCCTATGATGGGCAGTTTTGTGCTTAACCATGTTTGAGCTTATTAGACAGAGGTGGGAGCGCAGTCTAAAGCAGGACCACCAAAGGTGGAACGCATGCCTGAACACAGAACGTGGCTGAGTGTAAGGAACTGTTCCACACTATCCACTAGAGCCTGCAATAGTGCGGAAGTGTAAGAAGTGGCCCATGTTAGTAGGAGAGGTTTCTCCTGAAAAGTAAAAGTATATAATTCTATATATTTTGAATTAAAGATTTGCACAGACAGCACTGCTTCTGTTTTATGCTTTTTTTTCTAGATGGACAGTTCCGTCACAAAGTAAGGGACCTTTGTTTATGGCCCCTTGCTTACATTTGAATACATATGGATGTATGTACTTGATTCATTGTGATTAGCCATTTAAGTAATAGATTACCTACAGCCCCATTTGAAGTGACTCTAGTTAATTTTGTAACAGGAGTTTCCATATAGTGGCTGATAACATTTTCATTAGTGCTTTTAAACTACATCTAAACTATATTTTCTCAAGTTGTGGTCTACTACAGCCCATTGTGGCTTTTGGATATTTTTAATTGGGACTTTTCATCATGTCAAAGTCTTAATTATTCTCCTTTGATTAAATATATATTCCTATTTGTATTATTGAAAACAAAAGGATAAGGTCCAAAAAATGGACCTAGGGTAAAGAGAATAAAACACACTAAAAGGTTAACCCCTCAACTGAAAAAAAGGACTCCACTAAAAAACTTTGAAAAAGAATAAAGATCAAGATATTTAAAAAAAAGAGATTTTCAAACAACAAAAAAAAACAAAGACATCTAGAGCAGCTGTCTTTCTTGTGTATACGAAACCTGCAATAATTTTAGTTCTGAAATACCTTTGTGCGTGAGATCAATTGGTTCTCTCTATAATGACACTTGTGACTAACTGAAGAGCAAGTTTTCCTTCTTTTCAAAAAATCGGTTTCTCGCATTCTTGACTATATTGGAAGTCTCCCTAGCTCAGCTTAGAACGCTTACAAAAAGTAGACCTCTTGCTCCCTCTACCTAAAATCAGTTAAACCACACTAACAAGGCCCGAAGAAAGCCGAACTGATAGTATGAGGTATCTGTGTCACTCATGCAGGATATAGGTTTCCTCCGTGGGAGGAAGAGCTGGGGAAGGTCCCACAGGGTACTGATTGGGAGGAGACAAAATAAACGTCAACTGTAAAATAAAGCTAAAGAAGAAAAACATCTTTAAGACAACATCAGAACGGTGGTACTTAGAAAAAAAACAAACAATAATACAAATAGAAAACTGTATTATATGGATAATCTAATGTGGTTTCAGGAGTGGTATATACCTTTAAATGTTAAAATAACATGCAGCGGGGGCGGAGCCTGACCTCGGAGCAGCACGGACGCGAGTCTCCTGAGCTCCGGCCAAACCGGAGACATCTGGGATGAAAACGGCGCACACAAAGCCCACAGCTCTACCGGGGCGTACTACCCACACCGGGAGTGCGTCGCTGAATTGAACGATGCCTCATAGACACCCGTCAGAGCCGGGTGACCGTGTCGGTACGTGCGGCCTACCGGAGATGGAGCAGGGGGGGGACGGCCGCTCTCCCCGGCGCCAGATCCAGCATAAGACACTGAAGGTCTCCTACCCCCCCCTATTAGACCGGAGGGGGTTATCCCGGTCCCCGCTGGGCGACCAGCTCTCACCCCAGCGCAACAGCACATAGAGCACAGCGAACACGTGGCAACACCCAGTGCACACAAAATGGCGGAGGCTTATACGCCGATCCCACAAACCTGCAACCTGACAAAAGAAACGTGCCTCGACACCAGGCTAGAGGCAATCTTTCAGGCTTTCTGGGACAGGCTGCTGGCACGCTCCTCCACCGACCAACCCAAGGGGGCATGGACTTGGCCTCACAAAGGTACCGAGCCCGTGGACTACAGGCGTTGGCTTCCACAAAGGCCTGGGGCAGGGGGATTGTGCAAGCTGGCCACCCTCCTACATGCCCCGACTACCCCGCGGACTGCCTAAGCTTCCCGACTACAGGAGTGGGCTAAGCGCAACCCAACCCATCGCAACAGAGTCAGGGTACCAGCATATTGGACATGATACCCTGACAGAGCTCCGGACAGCCGCAGTGCCCTCCAACCGGACGGACCCTCTAGCCGCAATCCACACTCAACCACCATAACTACCCGAAGGCACAAAACCCCATGAACAATACAATAACTGCCGATAATGAATCCTCAAATGCCAGCTTACCCGTATTGTACCTAGTCATGATACATGATAGCCTTATAGACCACCATAGCTAGTCAACCGTGTAGTTAAACGCTGCCACTCCAGACATGTATAAAACTCAGGGCAAACACTAGTTTAAAGAGGTTCAGCCGGTACCCTAAATGTTGAAATATACAACCCAGCAATTACATAACAGGTGGGGTGGCAGTAGCCAGAATTTCCTAGATAAGCATGCTTCAGAAGCGTAAAGTAAACGCACTACTAGAAACAAATGTTTTGTTAACTGCATAACTGGTGGGCATCGGTCACTAATACCATGCACCTTATAGTTAAACCTGTTCGTTTTGACTATGTTTCGTTTTCACATGCTATAGACTACTACATAACCAGCTTCAACCTGGCCTTGCATGACTGTTTTTTGTATGTAATGCATGTTCCTGGCCATCCATTATAAAAGCTTAAGTGCACTGCGAAAGGGGCACACGCCTGTGAACAGCTAGTAACAGGGAATGTTATAAATGAGAGTTAAGCTTATGTGTTTAATCTATGTACAATTACCAACCGGATCCTATGATCCGTAGCTTGTATGTCGTGCACATGAAACATATAATTTGAGCAATCGCTAACTAACCCGTGCACCCATTTCTTAAACAATTTGTATTGCTACGTTTTACTTGATTTAAAATAATTTAAAAAATGGCAGTCTTTAGCAGGAGTGTACTACATCTCATCTTGTTTTCATCGACTTATATTGTACCCCACAGTGCCTCCTCTTCTTTTCTTCTGTATCCCATAACACAAATGCCATAATAAAAAATAAGATTTAAAAAAAAAAAAAAAATAACATGCAGCAATGCTGTAATGACATGATCTGTCTTAAATGATCAAAATAAATGCAATATCAGTGTGCTTAATAACAATGAGTCCAATAGTATGAGAAATGTCTCTGCATGGATACAATTGTATCACTTGAAATAAAAGTTTTACACAGTCCGTGAAAATTGTAAGCTATAGCAGCCTATACCAGCTATAGATAAAACTGGTTAATATAAAGCTGATTTAGCTAGAATAATATGGTACAATAATATATAAATCTGCATTAATAACAGTGATGATTTATATGTGACTCTGTACTTGAAAGAAATGAATACAAAATGACTAACAGGTCATAAGTAATGACCTGCAGTTTAATGGGAAAAACCCCTCCGTTTTTGCCAAAGCTGTAGTGAAGAATTCAATAGTGCTTGCTTATTAAAATTGAATTTATTATCCACATAAAAAACGGAAAAAGCACTTACAATTTTGTAAAGTTCTGATAGTGCTGTACTGGAATTAGAAAAGTCCGGTGTTAGCAGCTGTTAGGAACTTGTCCTGTCGGCAGATGATGCGGAAAGCCGAGTGCGTCTCACCGATCCTCCTGCGTTCCAAATGCAGCCCGGTCGTCTTTACTGTAGTGCCAGAAAGTGCCAAATAGAAGTCCTTACGCGTTTCGTGAGTCTACCGCTCACTTCATCAGAGGATGTTGAGCAGGAGAGACCCACGGGTTTAAATAGCCAGCGGTTATTTTGGCTCTTATTAACCCTTTCAGGTTAACATCCATACTTGCTCAAATTAATTAAAAGTATACAATCTTATTCACAACTATAGGTCATATAAGCACTAATATGATTATAATGGGATATAATTTAAATACATTTCATGTTAAAATCTTCAATCACACATATTGTAATTAGACCCACAGTACATAGATAATCTATTGGAAAAAATCTTCAATCACACAGATTATTGTATTTAAAAAAGAGAGAGAGAACCACAATATATAAATACTTCTAAATAATCTATTAAAATAGGAATGGATATGAATATAACAGCATATAAGCTGAATAAAACCTATTAATACAGAAAATGGTCCATATTGCACTAATTAATCTGAATCTTTAATAAGAACTTTAAAAAGATCATTTGTTAATAATAGGGCAATCAGTAAAATACTGCATAAAATTATAAATATGATATTTAATACAAAGAATCCTGGATAATTAAAATATTGAAATATAAAAAAGTATAGGAAAGTAGAAAAAATGGTTATAAGAGAATGGTTTTAGGATATAGTTATAAAAATGCTCGTAATTCAAAATCAATGTTAAGTCCCTTAGGTTCTAATGTTTCTAGTTTGAATATCCAGCCTGCTTCTGCTTTGTCTAATTCTTTTACTAAGTCACCTCCTCTCCATGGAATGTTAACTTTTTGGATTGCCATAAAATTAAGACCTTCAGGGTTTCGTGTATGTTTCATATCAAAATGTCTCGAAAGATTATGGGTATGGAGACCTTTTTTGATGTTTCTTATATGTTCTCCCATTCTTATTTTGAAGGATCTTTTTGTACGCCCTACATATAGTTTTTCACATGGACATTTTAGTAGATATATTACACCACTGGAATTACATGTTAATTGTGATTTAATTTTAAAACATTCTTTTGTTTGAGGATGAACAAATTGTAGAGTTTTAGTTGGCTGATTAGGGTTATTTTTACAGGCTTGACATCTGCCACATTTCCAGAAACCTGAAGTTTTCTTTGAAGTAATATTAATGCCTTCTTTTATTTTCTCTTGTTTCGTCGTTGGAGCTAATAATAGACTTAGATTTGGGGCTTTATAATATATCATTCTTGGTTTATTATCTAATATTGCATCTCATTGGGGGTCCCCTTTCAAGATATTCCAATTCTTTTGTAGGATTTTTTTAAGAGCATGAGTGTGGTTATTGTATCTGGTTATAAAAGCTGGAGCTTCTGAATTAATATTTCTAGATTTTGGCTTAGTTGTTAAAATTTGATCTCTTGTTAGGAGGGAGGTTTTGGATAGAGCTTCATTTAATACTTTTGCTGAATATCCTTTTGCTTGGAACTGTGATATCATCTTTGTAGTTTGTTCTTCACAAATGTCAGGTTCTGAACAGTTCCTCTTGATCCTCCTAAGTTGGCTAAATGGAATGTTGTTTAACCAGCTTTTTTTGTGGAAGCTATCATGTGGGATAAAACTATTGCATGCTACTGTTTTCCTAAATGTTTTAGTTTCTAATTTGTTGTTCTTAATATAGATTTCTAAGTCTAAAAATTCAAGCTTTTCCATGGATTGATTAAATGTAAATTTCAAATTATAAGGATTAAAATTTAAATATTCTTTAAAATTTTCAAGCATTAAAATATCTCCTTTCCAAATAAAAATGCAGTCGTCTATATAGCGATGCCATGAGACCAGATTTGCGCCATATGGGTTGTTGGACCAGATGTGTTCGTCCTCCCACTTTCCCATGAACAAGTTGGCGTAACTAGGCGCAAATCTGGTCCCCATGGCCGTGCCTTCGATTTGGAGGTAGTGATGGTTATGGCCCCCCCAAAAAGTTATGACTGAGTATAAAAGCTACACATTTAACTATATACTCTATTTGATCGTTTTGTAATTCCGAATGGGTTGCTAATGCATATTGAATGGCCTCACATCCCTGTAAGTGTTCGATTACTGTGTACAGGGATGTGACGTCTGCTGTGACCAGAATAAAATCTTTATCCCATTGGATATCCGATAGAATGTTAATAATATGGGTAGTGTCCCTTAGATGAGATCGCAATTTTGGAACCATTTTTTGAAGAAATTGGTCAACATACTCTGATAGGTTAGAAGTTAGGGAACCAATACCTGAAATGATGGGACGTCCTGGTGGGTTAGTCAAAGTTTTATGAATTTTAGGTACATGATAAAATATTGCCATTCTAGGGAATTTACAATATAAATAGTCAAATTCCTTTTTGTTTAAAATACCTCTCTCTTTTCCTTCTTCTAATAACATTTGTAGTTCTTGTTGAAATTCTTTGGTAGGGTTGTTTTTTAAAATCTGATATGTTTGGACATCTTGAAGTAGCCTATCACTTTCTGCTTTATAGTCTATCGTGTTCAATACTACTAAGCCTCCCCCCTTGTCTGCTCCTCTTATTGTAATTTGTTCATCCTCCATAAGTGTTTTAAGTGCTCTTCTCTCTTGTTTGGTAAGATTATCTCTCGTATTTTCTTTTAATTTTAGTGTTCTGAGATATTTTTCCATATTTCTCTCAAACACTCTAATGTGATCTGTCTTAGTCTGTTCTGGATAGAACGTTGATTGGGGATGTAACAGGGTATGTTGATATTGATTAATATTGGACGGTGTTTGACTATTTTTCTCATAAAAATTTTTTTTAATAGTAAGTTTCCTAATAAATTTATGGAGGTCTATAAAAATGTCAAATTGTGAATTTGTAGAATTAGGGGAAAATTTGAGCCCTTTTTGGAGGAGAGAAATTTCATCTTTAGTTAGTACTTTCTGCGATAAATTAAAAACATTAATTTACAAAATTGTAAGCGCCTTTTCCGTTTTTTATGTGGATAATAAAAATTCAATTTTAATAAGCAAGCACTATTGAATTCTTCACTACAGCTTTGGCAAAAACTGAGGGTTTTTTCCCATTAAACTGCAGGTCATTACTTATGACCTGTTAGTCATTTTTTATTCATTTCTTTCAAGTACAGAGTCACATATAAATCATCACTGTTATTAATGCAGATTTATATATTATTGTACCATATTATTCTAGCTAAATCAGCTTTATATTAACCAGTTTTATCTATAGCTGGTATAGGCTGCTATAGCTTACAATTTTCACGGACTGTGTAAAACTTTTATTTCAAGTGATACAATTGTATCCATGCAGAGACATTTCTCATACTATTGGACTCATTGTTATTAAGCACACTGATATTGCATTTATTTTGATCATTTAAGACAGATCATGTCATTATAGCATTGCTGCATGTTATTTTAACATTTAAAGGTATATACCACTCCTGAAACCACATTAGATTATCCATCTAATCCAGTTTTCTATTTGTATTATTGGTTTTTTTTTTCTAAGTACCACCTTTCTGAGATTTTTTTCTTCTTTAGCTTTATTTTACAGTTGACGTTTATTTTGTCTCCTCCCAATCAGTACCCTGTGGGACCTTCCCCAGCTCTTCCTCCCACGGAGGAAACCTATATCCTGCATGAGTGACACAGATACCTCATACTATCAGTTTGGCTTTCTTCGGGCCTTGTTAGTGTGGTTTAACTGATTTTAGGTAGAGGGAGCAAGAGGTCTACTTTTTGTAAGCGTTCTAAGCTGAGCTAGGGAGACTTCCAATATAGTCAAGAATGCGAGAAACCGATTTTTTGAAAAGAAGGAAAGCTTGCTCTTCAGTTAGTCACAAGTGTCATTATAGAGAGAACCAATTGATCTCACGCACAAAGGTATTTCAGAACTAAAATTATTGCAGGTTTCGTACACACAAGAAAGACAGCTGCTCTAGATGTCTTTGTTTTTTTTGTTGTTTGAAAATCTCTTTTTTTTTTTTAAATATCTTGATCTTTATTCTTTTTCGAAGTGTTAGTAAAACATACATAAAATGTACAAAACAGACATAATCTAAATTGTACCACATGCAAGTAATAATGCAATAGGCGTATATCCAGTGACACGCATTTAAAATAAATAACAGTACAACTACATCAATTGGCTCATGGATATAACATGATAAGTATCAAAAGTAGGTACAAATAGACTTGGGAGCTTATCAGGACATAAAAAAGAAAAAAAAAAGTTTACAGTTCTTGATGGTGGGGGAGGAGTTTCATAATGTAGAGTTCTCCTATTCACAGGGTGGAACTGTGACTAACTAAATATTGATTCCAGGGATCCCAAATTCTATTATGAAGTTGTGTTGAGTTTGGATCTCTGTCCAAAAAATATTTTTCAGTGTCGCAGTTGAAGTTTATTTGGGTTTGTATTTCTGCTCATGTTGGCAATAGTTAAGTTCCTCCAGTGTCTGGCTATGCAAATATTTGCTGCTGCAAAAAAGTTTAATGCAGAGATATGTTATAATTATCGGATACCAGAAGATCGATATTGAAAAAAATGTCTGGGGAGCTGTAAAACTGTAAAGTGTCTATTATGCCAGGGTCTGGACCCCCCCTCCCAGATGGTGGGGGTTATAACAGCCAGACGGCTGAAGCTGGCCAAGGCCTTAACCGCAACTTGACTCCTAGCCAAAGATGGCGCTCCCCCCTCTCCCGGTCACATCCACAACATGTGAACACCTATCGCACTAAGCATGGAGGTGGCAGTATACAGAAATGAAGGGTTGCAGTGTATGAGCCTCTGGCCCTGGGGGATTAATGACCTGGGAAGGAGCCTCCTGGAAAGTCTACCCACTGGAGGCATGCTGCCCTCGACCTCCGGGTTTGAGGGGGGCCTGGAGGGACTTGTCCCCACAGCCATGAGCCCTGTGGAGCCAGTCTTTGTGGAGCAACGGTGTACCGGTGACCATGAGTGACACACGGCGGAACCAAGTGTGTGGCCGGAGCTGGGAGAGACATTGGAGGGGGTGATTCCTCACTAAGTCCCTGAAGGTGCAGGGGAGGTGCAGGAGATGGATGGGCCACGGACCTCAGGTGGGGGGGCCCAGTGGACTGTCTCACTACCCGAGTGCCCACTTCGCCACAGGATATTCTGCTGGAGGGTTAAGACTGAAGGGGGATCTGGAGGGCGGTCCTGGAACCTCCGGGGGCAGAGGCATATGATAATATGTCCATGAAAAATAGCTAAAAAAAGAGACAAAAAACATGATGGATGAGGTCTGTGTCTTTGCGGTCGCTTTATATAGCATTTTTCTTTTTTGTAGTTAATGGATTCTTTTATTGCCTGGACTGTATATCGTGTAAAGAAAGCAAGTATAAACAAACAAAAGGAGTATTTGAAGTTACTAGCAAGATGGAATCTTTTAAAATAAAAGAACATATTACCTGCCAAAGCACTAATGTGATATATGTACTGGAGTGCCCATGTGGGCTCCAGTACGTAGGAAGAACAAAGAGGCAACTGTATATCAGAATTAGGGAACATATGTTGAATATAAAGAAGGGCTATATGCAACATTCAGTATCAGCCCATTTCAAACAACAACATAATTCGGATATGAGCCTTTTGAATTTTAAGGGGATATGTAGAGTAAAGAAAAATTGGAGAGGAGGAGACCATATTAAACAACTGGGCATCACTGAGATGAAATGGATATATCAACTTGATACGTTGCAGCCTAAGGGTTTAAATGCCGAATTTGAGTTGTGTCATTTTTTGGGATGAATTTCCCCTTTAAAGGTCCTTAAAGAAGAGTATATTTCCCCTTTAAAGGTCCTTAAAGAAGAGTACATTAGGATCCATTTTCTTAACAGTTAAAGGCATGTAACATCCATAATCCCATATGCATTTATATTAAGCAGTGGTAGCATAAGTGCCAATATAAGGTTTCTGTGACTGTTTTGATAAATTTTTTAACATCAGTCTAATCTGCAATATAGCGATTATTTTTATTTAAAAGCACAAATAAGTGGATATAAATAGAGATCTCTACTTCTATAGGAACATCTTTTATGATTTATCTCTCTTCTATATTTATATTTTTTTTTCATAAGGTGATAATGGTAGCTATATTTAAACTCACTCAGGGAATTGCTTCTATAACAACGAAAGTTAACAAAGTAGAGTAACTTAATATGCCGTTGAAAATTAAGAGCATATGTTTCGAGCTATTAAGTCTCGGTATGGTTTAAAGAATAGATTATGTAAAAGTAACTATACCCATTTTTCTGATGCAAACTATTTAAAAAAAACTCCAAGGTGATAACGGAAGGTTCTTCTCATTCACTTAGGCAAGCGTTACTATGGTAACGGAAGTAAATAAAGTAAACTAATTTAACATGCCGAAATCTACAGTCATTAAGTTTGGATACATTCTAAAACACTAGACTATAGAGGAGTCACATCCATAAATATCCACTTCCTGTCTCAATTAGAAAATCTTCTGCTATTCTATTTTTCTTTTTCTGCCTAAAAATATGAGAAACGGCAGTTGCATTTAAACCCGATAAGGCGGGGTTACCATGGTAACACAAGTAAATAAAGAAGAGCAATTGTTATATACTGCCTATAATAAGAAATTACCTTTTGAGCTATGAAGCACTGGTACAAAGTAACCAACTAGCTACATAGAAGCCAATTTTGAAACACACATCGTAGTTTTGAATTTGCCGTGTTCAAATGAATGCCGGCAAACTGCTATATAAAGCGACCGCAAAGACACAGACCTCATCCATTGAAAAAGCCGCTGAAGCGGAGAAACGCGTTTGGAGAGGTCTGACTTCCATTGATAACAGCCAGCATTTGGACTATAAAGAGGACTGCTATTTTGACATATTTTTTCAGCATTATACACCTTTGCTGACTCGGGACGCCGAGCATCCAAATAAGGTCTGGACTTTATAATTATATTTTTTCTATGCGGCTGTTTTTTTGTTTTTTGTCTCTTTTTTTAGCTATTTTTCATGGACATATTATCATATGCAAAAGTTATTGTTTCTTTTCTTTGATGTATTTGTCTGCATTTTATGAATAAATTATTTTTACTCAAATTGAGTGTATAAGTAAGGTCAGTTCCACGACCTATTAAGAGAGAAGGGTTTATTTTATTTTAGTTATGCATCTGCTTTTTATCATATAGGTTGTTAGGTCTCCTATCTATTTACCCTAATCTCATCTATTTCTATTCAATCAGCGCTCCACTACATACACTTTCTCTTACAAGCCTACCATTGCCTGCCAACATCAGTATACCAGAGACTGCCATATCTGAATGGGATGAACGGGGGGAGGACTATGTGATTCTCTTATTTTGTTCCAACTGTTTTTATTTTCTCCTGTCATTTTAGTTTAGGGTGTCTAGTTATGCCAGGCTGCGTGTGCATGGCACAAGGCCCTCTGGAGCGCGGGGACACTCTCCCACTGGCGCTTAATGCGGGACTTTCACGTTTCCCCATCTTCGAAGGAGGGAACAACTTTTGGTTCTTATGCAGCAACTTAAGTTCAGTCACTACACCTAACCATGAAGTGGCACTAACTTATACTCCCATTTACCTATTAACTCAGCGTACCAATAATTAACTTGCTACAACTGATTGTGAAGGAACACATAGCCCCAACAACACATCAACACTCCGTACATATATGGCTATCACAACTCACATAAAGCCTTACTACCGACCTGATGCTCGGCCATACTTAGGCTAGGCCTAAGGCAGAAGGCCTATACTACCTTGCCTTTGCACCACATGCAGAAACTGGAGTAATACTATTGAGCTTATATAAGTCGTGTCATCTTTGCACTCATCATTACAGATGCGTGAAATTAGTTATGTCTTACGTTTAACCTGTTGTGAAGCTCCCAACTTTGCTGTCTTATTATAGTATGCTACTATTGTCTAGTAAATAAATCTGGACCACACTTTAATCAGCTGTCCCAGACTGCGACCACAACTATATTAACGCCTGACATGCTTGATACAAGAAGACACCAATATTAATATAACACCTTGATACATTGGTCATCTACGGCTACCATAACCTAAATAATACATTATTGCCATCCTAACATAGCTATGCACCTAGGCTGGGTCCAGAGAGAATGGCCTGTGCTACCTTTCCTCGGTATACAGAAATGGAAGAACTGTAGTTCCGCTCACTTATGCCATTTAGCATTTTAGCCGTTACTTTTAATTTCTGTACCTGCCTCTCCACAGTGGCTGTAAGTTTTAGAATGTTATCTACGTCTTCTGACTTGTCTGTTTTAACATAACCTATTGTAAGAGACTATACATTTAAAATTGTCCATGCATACTGGTCTACCCTATTGTTATACGTGTTGCAAAGTTGCTTGAGGATTGCCGTCGGGGTACCTCACGCTTATTTGTTATTTTCGATATGCACTGCAAAAAAAAAAAGAATTAGAAATAATAATGCATAAGCAATGGCAATCTTGCTTAGTATTGCTTCAAAGAAAATAGTGTTTAGCAGAAATAAATAAAAAAGAAAACTCCTTAACCCCTTAATGACGGATGATTGTGGCGATCGCGGGGTTAACGCTCCTCTGGTCTGCCTCGGTATTCGAGGCAGACCGGGAGCACCAGACCACGCTGTCCCTGCAGCTGTGATTGCTCTAACAGGCTACACAAACAGCAAAAAAATGCAAAAATAGCTTCGGAAGCGGTGTCCTTAAGGGGTTAATTAGGAACTTATAACAGAGTCTATTTGACTTCAATTAATAAATAGCAGAATGGCAAGTCTTATTTTAGAAAAATAACAGAGTCTTTTAGGTTTTAATAGTAATTGTTGAAATAAATTAGATCCTGCTTTTGGGGGAAAATATATATCACAGTCCTTTCTTTATATTCTGGCAGTAACTGAATTAAAGGGACACTATAGTCACCAGAACAACTACAGCTTATTGAATTGTTCTGGTGAGTAGAATCATTACCTGCAGGCTTTTTGCTGTAAACACTAACTTTTCAGAGAAAATGCAGTGTTTACATTACAGCCTAGTGATAACTTCACTGGCCACTCCTCAGATAGTTGTTAGAGAGCCCTCCTGGGTCATGGCTGCCTAAAATGCATCCAAACATTCAGTATCTCCTCCCTCTTCATGCAGATACTGAACTTTCCTCATAGAAATTCAGTGATTCAATTCATCTCTATGAGGAGATGCTGATTGGCCAGGGCTGTGTTTGAATTGTGCTGGCTCTGCCCCTGACCTGCCTCCTTGTCAGTCTCAGCCAATCCTATGGGGAAGCATTTTGATTAGATCAGGCCACCACTTCTGATGATGTCAGCAGACTGTTTGTTTTTCTGAGTCTAACAGCATGCAGAGTTACAGCTTCAGGCTTGAATACAGTAAGATTTTTTACTATATTTATGGAGGCATGAGGGGTCCAGGGGGGCTAGATGGTGGTTTTAACACTCTAGGGTCAGGAATACATATTTGTGTTCCTGACCCTATAGTGATCCTTTACATTAGGAAAGTATAATCAGCTGAGGAGTAGCTGAATCCCAGAGGGCAGACAGGTATATTCCCTTTTATAATTTCCAATAGCTTTAGGTATGAACCAATTATTAATCCCAGTAACTGGAGAACTTATCTTGCTTTACTTGGATGATGAGCATGGAAGTCCTTTCCAGGATAGTGAGGATTATGGTTCCTTGTAGTATATGGAGAAGTAGAGTAATTTGTGGTAAAGTCTATTCCTAGTCTTGGAGTGGAGAAGTCAGCGTAGTCAGGATCAAGCCAGAGAAGTTCGGTACACAGGTAACCATAAGAAGGAGTTCTCTGAGCAGTTAACAACAAAGTAGCAAGTATCAAAGTGGCAAATTGATTGAGCACCTGAGATGAGTTGCAGCGTCCTTTTAACACAGGTATTGATGACAACAGAAACATAGGTGGGGCCTGATCGGTAATTAATGATAGTGGAAATCATGACATTCTGGACTTTTTATCCACACATCCTATTCCTTAACTTACCAGTGCAAAGATGCAGCTTGCGGGCTCAGTGTTTTTTTTTTTTTATCCAGCGTGGTTGATTCTGTGCCTACCTACAGCCATCATAGTAGCACCTGTGGGGGAGAAGTGGCCAATCTTCCTCTACCCTTGATCGGCCTAGAATTTGAGCCTCTGTTGTCTGTCCCCCGCCTTCTTGCTGTTGGGGAATATCTCAGCTCCCAACACCCTGGATCTAGCTACAATGCGAGGAGGGATGCATCGATCAACCTAAAATGGCAGATGCCAAGTGCCTATCAAGCATTAAAAGTTAGCAGGCCCTTGAGACAGCTGGACTTTAAGAAATCTTTGAAGATTTTTGAATTAAGCTGGCTATTAAAAGTAGAACCAAGCAACTACACCACCTCCTACACTGAAGTGCCCTCACTGCCATGCTCTCCTGCTGTTCGTGGCTCTGGTATGAGAAAGGGTACCTGCTTTTGATTGGATGCACCTACGACATCTCATGGTCACTGCTATGCTGGTGCGGTGCCAGCCACCGGAGAATACACATATCGCAATTACTGGGGTCATGGTACTCCCTACTTCTCTGTGACATGGTATGCAGCTCACATCACAGGCTAGGTCGAGGCCCAGGATAAGAATGTGGACAGCAGGCATCCTGACGCATGTGCAGATGGAAGTCGGGCCTAATTCTGAGAAACGGGACTGTGACCTGCCACTGGTAGGGGTTGGGTGAATTCTACCAGGGTTATGCGAGAATCTCTTTAACATAATGTATGCTTAAGTGTTGCTAATTTTAGTATGGGGTCCCCCGTGGTCTTTATCCTTTATTTGTTGCTGCATGTTATACTCAATACGTTTTTATTTTCTCATCGTTCATTTTCAACATGCTTCAAGTTATGCCTATACTACATAATATAAAAGAGGCTTTGTTCATCTGTATGCAATCTATATCACTTAAAAGATGCTTGAATAATCTATATGTGACTACATGCGCAATATCATCTTGCTATATACAACAGTTAATTAACTTTTAGCTCAGCTGTGCTCAACCATACGTAACTGTTCAGGTTATCTCGCAATGCTTTTACACATGTTATGTTTGGCAATGTCACTATTACGTAAATGTGTTTGTTATACAAGAGTCTCGAGAAAAAATTGACTGACAAAAACAAACAATTCTTGTGTTCTCCCCTTTATCGCTTAGTACACAACTAAGATGCTTGTTTAGGTTCTTGTTAGTCCTGCCTGGATTATTGTAATCCCTCAACTTTTCAACCTGAATCGTGTCCAGATTGCCTCTCTACAGTGCGTAATCAATGCTTCTGCCAGGCTAATCTACCTTATGTCTATCATTTACATAACTCTTCTGCCAGTCTCTACATTGGCTCCCTGTTTCATTTTGGATACGGTCCAAAGTTCTCGTGCTTGCGTACAAATCTTTCCATAACCGCTCCCCTTCCTAAATCTCCTCACTCATTAGCTAAACATGCAGTGATTTGAGATTGTGAAGTATTTTATCATTTGTTTTTTATAACTTATTTGGTGATTTAAATAGTTTTTACCATTTAGTTTATTTTTATTTATTTATTTCATATTTTATTTTGGTCCTGCTTTTTATTTTATCTTATATATCTTAATAATCCTTAAAAAACATCTGGCATTACTGCACCTTATACACTTCTCCTTACATATCCTAGGTGGGAATTTTACCACACACGCTGTTAACATCATGTGTAAGATTCTTTAAATGTAAAAGAGTAAATTTCATTTACATTTTTAAGCTATATTTCCACTTCAAACAGAGAGTACTATTTATTGTATCTCTCTCTTTCTACTATAATGTATATTGAATAAATACGGAAGAACACTCCCCAAAAGGAATATCCGTGAGCGTGCTTTATGCTTTGACTAAGAACTGAATTGGAAGCTCTTTGTTTCGGAGTGTATTTTTTTATCTTTTAATTTACTCTTTGGCTTTTTCATTGGATTACACAATTGGATTTCTCTCTACTTTTATATTTCATGTAAGTCGTGCATGTTGTGAAGTTGTCACTATACATATATGTGTTCCTGAAAAGATTCTGAGTGATTACCTACTACATATCCCGTGACAAGGATTGTATTGTCGGACACGGATACATGAGAGCTAATATATAGCTCCTTGTTTGTGAGTGCATTTTCTATTACCTTATTCCTCACTTCTGTCATACAATATTATATTATTTTGCCATACTTGTAATTTCATATAATGGAATCAGCATAAGCTGGTAAACTCACTACAATATCTGCTGTTCTTCACCTCCCCAATCAAGAGTTCTGCTAGCAATCTAATTTGGGACTATTTTGTAAATACTATTTTGCTACTTTTTATTATTAGTGTTGTTTAACATCTCTACACCAAAATTGGCACAACCTGTTTTTTTAAATATACCTTTACTATACTCTCTTGGATTGTTGGGTATCCAAGTTTTAGTGATTGCTACCTGTTGGAACTCGCACAGTATCAAAAAAAATTTAATAGCAGATATGCTCCAGCCCGGTCTCTTTGTTCTGACCACAACCTGTTACTGTTTTGTTCTTGCACACCCTGTCATGATCACCAGGGGAACATAAGCACGTAAACAGGACACAGCACATAGAAGTGCAATACCAGTCCTTAGATGGCTGGGCTATGCAAAAAGGGATAGTCAAAGTATAAGCCAAGGTCAAAGAGAGACAGAGTAAACATAAGACAAGCCAATGTTCAGTAACTAAATAAGCAGACAGAGTATATCGCGCTATTGGGCTAAACACAGACCACAACAGGGCACTGAGGCAAGGGCGAGGTTAGCTTTTATACCTTCCAGCTCTGAATTCGGAAGGGTTTTACAATGTTACCTCGCCTAACAAATGAAGGAACTCTCCTCAGCTGATTCTGGTGGTCTCTCAGTCCAAGGGAACCGTGGTGAAGAAATAATGAAAGTCCCACAGGCTTTGGCTAGCAGGCCTGGAAATACCTTGGACATTTGGGTGACCCTAGGATCAAAAGAGGGGGTTGTGAAAGAATTTACTTTGATTCCAAGGTTCAAGCTTATAGGTGTCATATTAGATATCCTATACTAAAATTGGCTAAGTTGAACTCAGGAAATGCCCAATGCTTAAAACGACACTTAAAACCATATATGGCTATTCCGGGAGCAGATAGCCCCCACCTGAGCGGTCTCTCCTAAATCAGTCTGTTCTTTCTCTTTCCCGGAACTTATCTATTATATGTACATGACGTTCATCCCTATGTCTTATCTGTACTCCTTTCACCCTTTCAGAAGGAAAAGAAGGAAGGGGAAAGAGGGGAGAAGGTAGGGAGATAAAAGGAGAAGAAAATATGGCCACCAAAAGACGCAAAATGGCAAACACCTGAAAGAGAAAAAAAAATGGAAGGTCAGCTAGAAAAACGTTTGTCTTTTTTCTTACCCCAAACGCCAAGGAATAAATCAAATGTATAGTGTCACACCAGATAACCAATCCGACAGAAGTAGAAATGAGTAGTACACAAACGGAGGTATATGATAACTTAAGACATGAATAAATCCTATATGAACGATTACTCAGTCACCTAGACACACAATTTGAAAAAATTAAGGAAGAAATGCAAGCGAATACACAGGATATCAAGAGAGACCTCTCTTTATTAATCCCAAGGATACTAAGTATTGAAGAAAAACTTGATATTATCGAACGAGGGAGTACCTCCCACCAGGACAACACGTTATTCTGGAAATTAAAATTATAGATCTGGAGGACAGATCAAGGAGGAACAAGCTAAGAATAAGAGGTGTCAGAACAAATAAAGACAACAGAACTGGAAACATATATAGAAGAATTCTATAAATATATAAATGTGGAATGGGATAGCAAAAGCCCTATGATGGAACTGTGTCACCGAGTTAACAAGCCAAAAGGGGTACCAGACCACCTACCAAGAGATATATTGGTTTGTTGCTCCTCTTTTTAAACTCGTTACAGATCCTGAGATCACTGAAAAAAAACAAATCTTTCAGGAGAGTATGAAAAGCTAAAGGTCTACTAGGATCTGTCATGGAATACTAGACAGAAGAGGAAGTCCTTTGCAGATAGTACAACAGAACTCAGATCCAAGAATATAAATACTTGTGGGGGTTCCCCCCAAAGATCTTTATACTACATGAAGGCAAGATCTTACGTTTCATTACGGCAGAAGAACTTAAAAGATGGCTGACCTTAAGTAAAGAGTTATAAAGAAGGAACAATAAACACTTTGCTAGGAAACTGAAGGAGAGAATGGAGAAAAAGGGGAGAAATGGGAAAATAAAGTAAAAAGAAAGGAAGGGAAAGGGGGAGAAGAAAAGAAGAGAGGAGGAAGATAGGAAAGATGGAAGAAAGGGCACCTGCGGACTTCTTTACTTCTTTATTTTTATTTTAACTTTTCTGGTTGTGATGAAGGATGATTTATAGAGGTACATAATATAAAGAGGAAAACGTATACACTAGTAGAATAAAAATTAATACATTTAGAAATGGCAGACAGCAGGTGTTTTGAAGAAATTAGTTGTGTTTTTTTTTTTCCCCTCTTCTTCTGAGAGAAAACTCAAAAGTTAAATAACACAGACCAAAGGTTTGAGGTGTTAATTAATATACACTTAAAGGGATTCTCCAGTGTATTTGTTATGTGTCTCCAGTGTAAAACATATTTGTTTTCCTGGCACTGCAGGACCCTCTAGTGGGTGGGAGTTGAGGGAGGACTTAACCCTGCAATGTAAATATTGCAGTTTATGAAAACTGCAATAATTACACTTGCAGGGTTAAGGGATGTGGGAGTTGGCACCCAGACCACTCCAATAGGCAGAAGTGGTGTGGGTGCCTGGAGTATCCCTTTAAGACGAAACTGCCATATATGTTTATCAACAAACTAATGAGGGATTAAGAGAGTTATGAAGACTTATACAAGTAAAGGAAAAAGTGAAAAGGATGTGGGGAAAAAAAGCAAAAAAGCACTGTGAAGTTAAAAATTAATAAGTTTTATTGAATGGTTTACTTACCAGGTGAAATTTAGAGAAAAGGTACAAGATGGTTCGGGGAATAAACAGGAGGAAAAGAAAAAAAAAAGATAGAGGGCTCTCTACACGATTACAGACTGGAATGAATACTTTTTTTTTTTGGTTTGTTTTTTAGAAAGCTTCTGGGAGAGAACCACATAATAAACAATTTACATTTAAGTGAGGTTTAGAACTCTATAATGTAATGTCCTAAGGCAGGAATAGGCAACCTTCGGCACTCCAGATGTTGTGGACTACATTCCCCATAATGCTCTTACACCCATAATGCTGGTAAAGCATCATGGGAGGTGTAGTCCAAAACATCTGGAGTGCCGAAGGTTGCCCATGCCTGTCCTAAGGTCTCTTTAGCAGAGTGATGAAGATGCAAGGCCATTCCTTTCTTTTATTTCTTCCCTTTTCCTCTATTGATTGATTTATATATGTTAGTTTCTTTGTGTTTTTTTTTTGTTCAGTGTGATACCCATTAGATGTTTAGGTATTGACTCAGGTGTTTTCTAACCAAGCACTCTTACACACAGGACATGTGGGTTCATTAACTGAGCAATGGGGGATATTGCTCGAGATAAAGTATGGCAGGGAGTGTGTACCATACACATACACAAGCGGTGTCTTAGGCTGATTCCTTTGTTTAGGACCAGCCTGTCTACGTGTGTAATTTTTACTTTATATATATATATATATATATATATATATATATATATATATATATATATACCCTATGTTATGATAGCCCTGATGCACAAATTGGAGAGAGAGAGCCCTTTGAGCTGGCAGCCATTTGAACTGTTAAATTAAGTTAGTATCATTGAACGCGTGTGGGATTAACTCACCATTTAAAAGATCTCTAATTCTGGCTTTCCTGAAGAAAAACTAAATACAAGTTTGTGCATTACAAGAAACACATTGGATAAAAACTGACAAATTTAATATAAGATCTATTAATTATCCGCTTATTATAAGCGCGGCTCTGGAAGAAAAAAAAAAAATGGGGGGTAAAAATATATCCATAAATATGAAATACCAAGATCTTGATAAAGAAGGAAGATATATTATCCTGGTGTGCGAAATAAACAATAAACTCTTTACACTAGCTAATATATATGCACCTAATAAGTCTACCATAACATTTATAATTAAGCTTATGAAGAAAATTGATCAAATCAAACAGGGGGTGCCATTAATGATGGGTGATTTTGACTGTGTAATAGACCCTTTTAAAGACAGGAAGAACTATAATGGAAAAAAAAGATCAATAAAGGATCTTCAAATAGACTAAAAAAATTGATAGATCAATATAAATTTAGGGACATGTGGAGAATGTTTCATCCATTGGAGTCATACTTCACGTTATTCAAAAACATTCAATTCCTACTCCAGAATAGACCTTATTTTGGGAAATGTGGCCATGCTATACTTTTTTGTTAAAAGATTGTAATACAGGATATTATATGGTTGAGACCACAACCCAATCATATTGGATTACAAAGACGCTTTTGACAACTTTAGTAAAGACTGGTGATTGAACGTAAATTATAATTAGTGATGTACCGAACTGTCCGCCGGCGAACAGTTCCCGGCGAACTTAGCGTGTTCGCGTTCGCCGCGGCGGGCGGACACATGCGCAGTTCGATCCGCCCCCTATTCGTCATCATTGGGCAAACTTTGACCCTGTGCCTCTCGGTCAGCAGACACATTCCAGCCAATCAGCAGCACTCCCTCCCTTCCACACCCTCCAACCTCCCTCCCAGCATCCATTTTCGATTCATTCTGAAGCTGCATGCTTAGTGAGAGGAGGGAAAGTTTAGCTGCTGCTGATTAGATAGGGAAATTGATAGCTAGGCTAGGGTATTCAGTGTCCACTACAATCCTGAAGGACTCATCTGATCGCTGCTGTAAGTACAGCACCCCAAAAAGCCCTTTTTAGGGCTATAACATCAGGCTGCTTTTTTTTTTTTTTTTCCTGTGTAATGTAATTGCAGGTGCCTGCCTGCCTGCCTGCCAGCTTCTGTGTGAGGTTCACATTGGATACTGTGCCTACTTGCCCAGTGCCAACACTCATATCTGTTTTTACAATAGGTTAAGCTTTAGATTTAAAAGAAATATTTTTTTTTCACTGTAATAGAAGAGCAGTTGCCTGCCTGCCAGCTTCTGTGTCAGGTTGGATGCCTTGCCCATTTGCACAGTCAGTGCCACCACTCATATCTGTTTTAACAATAGGTTAAGCTTTAGATTTAAAAGAAATAATTTTTTTTCACTGTAATAGAAGAGCAGTTGCCTGCCTGCCAGCTTCTGTGTCAGGTTGGATGCCTTGCCCATTTGCACAGTCAGTGCCACCACTCATATCTGTTTTAACAATAGGTTAAGCTTTAGATTTAAAAGAAATATTTTTTTTTCACTGTAATAGAAGAGCAGTTGCCTGCCTGCCAGCTTCTGTGTCAGGTTGGATGCCTTGCCCATTTGCACAGTCAGTGCCACCACTCATATCTGTTTTAACAATAGGTTAAGCTTTAGATTTAAAAGAAATATTTTTTTTTCACTGTAATAGAAGAGCAGTTGCCTGCCTGCCAGCTTCTGGGTCAGGTTGGATGCCTTGCCCATTTGCACAGTCAGTGCCACCACTCATATCTGTTTTAACAATAGGTTAAGCTTTAGATTTAAAAGAAATAATTTTTTTTCACTGTAATAGAAGAGCAGTTGCCTGCCTGCCAGCTTCTGTGTCAGGTTGGATGCCTTGCCCATTTGCACAGTCAGTGCCACCACTCATATCTGTTTTAACAATAGGTTAAGCTTTAGATTTAAAAGAAATAATTTTTTTTCACTGTAATAGAAGAGCAGTTGCCTGCCTGCCAGCTTATGTGTCAGGTTGGATGCCTTGCCCATTTGCACAGTCAGTGCCACCACTCATATCTGTTTTAACAATAGGTTAAGCTTTAGATTTAAAAGAAATAATTTGTTTTCACTGTAATAGAAGAGCAGTTGCCTGCCTGCCAGCTTCTGTGTCAGGTTGGATGCCTTGCCCATTTGCACAGTCAGTGCCACCACTCATATCTGTTTTAACAATAGGTTAAGCTTTAGATTTAAAAGAAATAATTTTTTTCACTGTAATAGAAGAGCAGTTGCCTGCCTGCCAGCTTCTGTGTCAGGTTGGATGCCTTGCCCATTTGCACAGTCAGTGCCACCACTCATATCTGTTTTAACAATAGGTTAAGCTTTAGATTTAAAAGAAAAAAATTTTTTTTCACTGTAATAGAAGAGCAGTTGCCTGCCTGCCAGCTTCTGTGTCAGGTTGGATGCCTTGCCCATTTGCACAGTCAGTGCCACCACTCATATCTGTTTTTACAATAGGTTAAGCTTTAGATGTAAAATAAATTTTTTTTTTTCACTGTAATAGAACAGCAGTTAGTTGTCTGCAAGCGTCTGGGTGTCAGGCCTACTTCAGCGTGTGCTCTGCAGACCTGTGCCAGCGTGCTTTGACAGTTGCCAATCATATCTGGTGTCTCTTTAGCGTGCTTTTACAAAGAAAAAAGGTTTCCAGTGTAAGCTAATAGCAGCCAGTCAGTGTCCTTCAAGCGGCTCTGTCAGGCCTTCCTTCAGCGTGTGCCCTGCACAACCCTGCCAGCGTACTTTGACAGTTGCCACTCATATCTGGTGTCTCTATAGCGTGCTTTTACAAAGAAAAAAGGTTTCCAGTGTAAGCTAATAGCAGCCAGTCAGTGTCCTTCAAGCGGCTCTGTCAGGCCTTCCTTCAGCGTGTGCCCTGCACAACCCTGCCAGCGTACTTTGACAGTTGCCACTCATATCTGGTGTCTCTATAGCGTGCTTTTACAAAGAAAAAAGGTTTCCAGTGTAAGCTAATAGCAGCCAGTCAGTGTCCTTCAAGCGGCTCTGTCAGGCCTTCCTTCAGCGTGTGCCCTGCACAACACTGCCAGCGTGCTTTGACAGTTGCCAATCATATCTGGTGTCTCTTTAGCGTGCTTTTACAAAGAAAAAAGGTTTCCAGTGTAAGCTAATAGCAGCCAGTCAGTGTCCTTCAAGCGGCTCTGTCAGGCCTTCCTTCAGCGTGTGCCCTGCACAACCCTGCCAGCGTACTTTGACAGTTGCCACTCATATCTGGTGTCTCTATAGCGTGCTTTTACAACCAAAATTGTGTTTCCACTGTAATAGAAGAGCAGTTGCCTGCCTGCCAGCTTCTGTGTGAGGTTCACAGTGGATACTGTGCCCTCTTGCCCAGTGCCACCACTCATATCTGTTTTTACAATAGCTTAAGCTTTAGATTTAAAAGAAATCATTTTTTTTCACTGTAATAGAAGAGCAGTTAGTTGTCTGCAAGCGTCTGGGTGTCAGGCCTACTTCAGCGTGTGCTCTGCAGACCTGTGCCAGCGTGCTTTGACAGTTGCCAATCATATTTGGTGTCTCTTTAGCGTGCTTTTACAAAGAAAAAAGGTTTCTAGTGTAAGCTAATAGCAGCCAGTCAGTGTCCTTCAAGCGGCTCTGTCAGTCCTTCCTTCAGCGTGTGCTCTCCAGAACTGTTCCAGTGCACATTGCCAATCATATCTGGTGTCTCTATAGCGTGCTTTTAAAAACAAAATTTTTTTCCACTGTTATAGATTGAGTAGCAGTTACTTGTCTTCAAGCGGGTGTGTCAGGCCTACAGTGTGTGCTCTGCAGAACTGTTCAAGTGCACATTGCCAATCATATCTGGTGTCTCTATAGCGTGCTTTTACAAAGAAAAAAGGTTTCTAGTGTAAGCTAATAGCAGCCAGTCAGTGTCCTTCAAGCGGCTCTGTCAGTCCTTCCTTCAGCGTGTGCTCTCCAGAACTGTTCCAGTGCACATTGCCAATCATATCTGTTGTCTCTATAGCGTGCCTTTAAAAACAAAATTTTTTTTTCACTGTTATAGATTGAGTAGCAGTTACTTGTCTTCAAGTGGGTGTGTCAGGCCTACAGTGTGTGCTCTGCAGAACTGCAGGCTTGACCTGTGGCCTGAGCTATCCCAATTTGCGATAGAACTTCTGGCCTGCCCCGCTTCAAGTGTCCTGTCAGAAAGGACCTTCAGTGCAGCAGGAGGTATTGTCACTGAGAAGAGAAGTCGCCTAGGTCAAAAAAGTCTAGATTACCTCACCTTTATTAAGATGAATGAGGGATGGATCCCGAAGGGACTGACACTGGGCGATACATTCGATTAAAAAAGGCTTGATGAGATGAGCTGCCTTGGGCTAAAAATGGTCCACACGCTGCTGTATTTTTTTTTTTTTTTAATTCTTTATTTTTGCGGTGCTTTGCATGACAGTAAAACAGTACATTGCAAGTCAGAATTTCCAGTATATAGCATCAACATATTTATCTTGCATCTTGTGAGACTGCACCAATTATATAATTTTATAACATACAAGCAATAACTTGGATCCGGGTCATTAACCGCTTAACCCGTGTTATTTTTGTGTTTGAGTCGTACATTCGGTGCTGGTATCCGCGTTCCGTGTGTGAAGTAGTTATGGAGTATGTGGTGCCTCCATGGTTATGACACTTGGGTGTGCCTGTATGTGTCGGTATGGTGTCCCGTGGGCATATTGATGGGTGTGTACTAGTGAGTGACTTCTGAAGCGTGTGGGCTGTCCAGTGCAGCCTCCTGCCGTGAGTGTGGTCTCTGCCTCACGTGATCGAAACTCCTAACCTAGGGAGTCGCGGGGGGGTCATGGTAAGAGTGTAGCAGTCACTCCATTAAGCATTTGTGGTATGTCCCCGTCTTAGGTGTACCAGTCGTGCGAGAGTGGGTCCCGTTGAGCCTGTGGTGTCAGTCAAGTATGGTCCATGTCAGGGTTAGGCCTGTCGATTGTTGTACGTGTGTCAGTCTTCTAGTAGGGATCGCAACAACATAAACAATAAACCGTTTAAACGTCCTTTTGTAACTCAGGTATGGTGTGAAGTTAGATAGGTTTCTCCTGACCTATGCTTTTGTATGCAATTCTTGACTCGTTTTAGACTTCACAAACCCTCGAGCTTAAAGCTCTACACCCACTAAGAGTGCAGGACAAACCCTAATCTTTGCAGAATAATGTACGTTGCCATATGGACACTTTGACGGTAGGTAATGGGTCGTATACAACCTGTACCTTTACTATGCTGCCCTCTTAAAGGCTGGCTACTGTTTCTCCAGGTCTGGGATTGTGAGCGTGGGGTAGGCCCCAACCTTCCGTCTCCGCTTCTGCTGGGTGGAAGCCGCAAAGAAGGGCATCGATCGGCTCGGGAGTAGGTAGGGAGTCCAGCTGGGGGCTGGAGGAGGTTGGATCGGCTGAGGGTGTTGGGATTTTTAATAGATTGTGCCCGTTTACTGGGGAGCTTGTCGAGATGGCGTCCGTTTAGCTCGCTGGTTAAGCTCCGCCCCCCACGCTGCTGTATTTTAGCTCTGAATGACGTTTGACTTGCGTGACTTATCCGCCACCAACTAGGGTTCAAGCCGCCATGTTTTAGGGCACTTTCTGTGAAACAAACATCAATTTTTCTGCCCGCTGCTACAGCAGCGGCTGCAACAATACCAAATTTTTCAGGCATGTGTACATGCCTAATTTTTAGGCCCACTGGTGCAGCACTGTGGCTTCAAAAACCAAACCAAAAAAAAATCCTCCAAGATGGCACCAATATACCAGTGGTCTAAGCATCTTCCCACCTTGGCCTAAAAAGGGGAGGTGATTCCACAATTAAAAATCGCTGCCATTTACACGTCCACTGATAGGAGACGCGGAGGGTATTAAACTGATCAGAACAATACTAAACTCACCAATCCTATCTGGTGGCACATTAGCTTGCCCGCGCAGTGCCCCAAATTTCAAGTAAGAGGACCGACGAAGCATCTTCTTCCATCTCCCTGTTACATAAATCAATGCCATATCCATAGAAATTGTACATAATATCCAGGAGAGTTTTACAGGGCCAAATCTTGTCGCCTGTTGAAGAGGTGACCTTGCTCGGGTCCCAGGTGTGCGGTTCCTAAAATGGCTGCCATATACACGTCCACTGATAGGAGACGCGGAAGGTATTAAACTGATCAGAACAATACTAAACTCACCACTCCTATCTGGTGGCACATTAGCTTGCCCGCGCAGTGCCCCAAATTTCAAGTAAGAGGACCGACCAAGCATCTTCCATCTCCCTGTTACATAAATCAATGCCATATCCATAGAAATTGTACATAATATCCAGGAGAGTTTTACAGGGCCAAATCTTGTCGCCTGTTGAAGAGGTGACCTTGCTCGGGTCCCAGGTGTGCGGTTCCTAAAATGGCTGCCATATACATGTCCACTGATAGGAGACGCGGAAGGTATTAAACTGATATGAACATTTACTAAACTCACCACTCCGAGTGCTGTTACTTATTTAATTTTTTTGTGGTGAGGCTTTACAGGACAGAGTGCTTCTCCACGGGACATGTTAACTCACGGGCAGCTGGCTCATCAAGGAACCAGAGCAGCTTGAACGAGGTGACCTTGCTCGGGTCCCAGGTGTGCGGTTCCTAAAATGGCTGCCATATACACGTCCACTGATAGGAGACGCGGAAGGTATTAAACTGATATGAACAATACTCCACACCTATCAGTAGGTCCGTCCCATTGTGATTTATGCCACCCACCGCGCAGGGATGGGGGCCGGGGGGGGAGGAAAGTAGGCCCCCCCATTGTGATTTATGGCCCCCACCCACCGCGCAGCGGTGGGGGCCGAGGGGGGGAGGACAGTAGGTCCCCCCATTGTGATTTATGGCCCCCACCCACCGCGCAGGTGTTGGGGAGGACAGTAGCTCCCCCCAGTGTGTATCATGGGCTTTGAGGACAGGTGTCAATCCATACCTGCCAAGTGACCCTATGTAGGGGGAACAGTCCCTATTCTGCTCTGTGTCAGTGTGTATCATGGTCTCTGTGGACGGGGAACAGTCTCTATTCTGCTCTGTGTCAGTGTGTATCATGGTCTCTGTGGACGGGGAACAGTCTCTATTCTGCTCTGTGTCAGTGTGTATCATGGTCTTTGTGGACAGGGAACAGTCTCTATTCTGCTCTGTGTCAGTGTGTATCAGGGGTTTTGAGGACAGGTGTCAATCCATATCTGCCAAGTGACCCTATGTAGGAGGAACAGTCCCTATTCTGCTCTGTGTCAGTGTGTATCATGGTCTCTGTGGACAGGGAACAGTCTCTATTCTGCTCTGTGTCAGTGTGTATCAGGGGCTTTGAGGACAGGTGTCAATCCATATCTGCCAAGTGACCCTATGTAGGAGGAACAGTCCCTATTCTGCTCTGTGTCAGTGTGTATCAGGGGCTTTGAGGACAGGTGTCAATCCATACCTGCCAAGTGACCCTATGTAGGCTGAACAGTCTCTATTCTGCTCTGTGTCAGTGTGTATCATGGTCTCTGTGGACAGGGAACAGTCTCTATTCTGCTCTGTGTCAGTGTGTATCAGGGGCTTTGAGGACAGGTGTCAATCCATATCTGCCAAGTGACCCTATGTAGGGGGAACAGTCCCTATTCTGCTCTGTGTGAGGAGGAGGAACGGGAAATGAGTAGCTCGGCATCCAACCTTGTGCAAATGGGTTCTTTCATGCTGTCGTGCCTGTTGAGGGACCCTCGTATAAAAAGGATGAAGGAGAACAACCTGTGCTGGGTGTCCACGCTACTAGACCCCCGGTCTCTATTCCGCTCTGTGTCAGTGTGTATCAGGGGTTTTGAGGACAGGTGTCAATCCATATCTGCCAAGTGACCCTATGTAGGAGGAACAGTCCCTATTCTGCTCTGTGTCAGTGTGTATCAGGGGTTTTGAGGACAGGTGTCAATCCATACCTGCCAAGTGACCCTATGTAGGGGGAACAGTCTCTATTCTGCTCTGTGTCAGTGTGTATCAGGGATTTGACTATCTTTATTCAGATTCAAAAATTACAATTCCAGGAAAAATTTAACAAACATTTACAAGAACATGTTATGCACATCATAGAAACAACGTGAACCTCTTTAAAGCCACAAACTTAAGACAAAAAATACGTACACACAATGTGTAAGGGTTTGAAAGAATATTCTGAATCCTTACATGTTTACTGTATGGTTTGTTTGATTTTTGTGAACCATAAATAAACTACAAGCAGCGTGAAAACTATAAAAACTCAAGTGGCCATGCTGATCAAATTAAATAGTATGCTTTACACAGCGTATAAAGGTGATGTCACAGCACAACGGGAATCTAACAGGGGAAGAGGTGAAAGTCATCCTCCCCCTCCCACGACCCCGCCATATCTGCCAAGTGACCCTATGTAGGGGTAACAGTCTCTATTCTGCTCTGTGTCAGTGTGTATCATGGTCTCTGAGGACGGGGAACAGTCTCTATTCTGCTCTGTGTCAGTGTGTATCAGGGGCTTTGAGGACAGGTGTCAATGTTAGGTGATTTCTGCCCTTTATGGATTAAAAGCAGACTCTGCATCAACTGTGTAATTTTCCATGGGAGTTTTGCCATGGATCCCCCTCCGGCATGCCACAGTCCAGGTGTTAGTCCCCTTGAAACAACTTTTCCATCACTTTTGTGGCCAGAAAGAGTCCCTGTTGGTTTTAAAATTCGCCTGCCCATTGAAGTCAATGGCGGTTCGCCGGTTCGCGAACATTTGCGGAAGTTCGCGTTCACCGTTCGCGAACCGAAAATTTTGGGTTCGCGACAACACTATGTGTGTATGAATGCAGTGTGTGTATGAGTGCAGCATGTGTGTATGAATGCAGTGTGTGTATGAGTGCAGCGTGTGTGTATGAGTGCAGTGTGTGTGTATGAGTGCAGTGTGTGTATGAATGCAGTGTGTGTGTGTGTGTGTATGAATGCAGTGTGTGTGTGTGTATGAATGCAGTGTGTGTGTGTGAGTGCAGTGTGTGTGTGAGTGCAGTGTGTGTGTGTGTATGAATGCAGCGTGTGTGTATGAGTGCAGTGTGTGTATGAATGCAGTGTGTGTATGTGTATGAATGCAGTGTGTGTGTGTGTGTGTGTGTGTGTTGCAGAGTCTTGGTGGGGGTGGGCAATTTTATTATTATTATTTTTAATTATTTTTTTATTATTATTATTTTATTATTTTATTTAATTTTTTTAAAATTATTTTAATTTTTTTTGTTATTTTTTATTATTTTATTTGTAATATTATTATTTTTTTTAATTATTAATATTTTATTATTATTAATATATATTTATTTTTTTTCGTCCCCCCTCCCTGCTTGCTAGCTGGCCAGGGAGGGGGGCTCTCCTTCCTTGGTGGTCCAGTGGCATTGGCAGTTCAGTGGAGGGGAGAGGGGGGCTGGCAGAGCTGTAACTTACCTCTCCTGCAGCTCCTGTCAGCTCCCTCCTCCTCCGCGCCGGTCCGGTCAGCTCCCTGTCAGCTCACACTGTAAGTCTCGCGAGAGCCGCACTATGACCCCGCGGCTCTCGCGAGACTTACACTGGGAGCTGAACAGACCGGCGCGGAGGAGGAGAGAGCTGACAGGAGCTGCAGGAGAGGTAAGTAAACGCTCTCTGCAGCCCCCAGTCTGTATTATGGCAATGTAAATTGCCATAATACAGACAGTGACTCGAGTATAAGCCGAGTTGGGGTTTTTCAGCACAAAAAATGTGCTGAAAAACTCGGCTTATACTCGAGTATATACGGTAATAAACAGAATAAATAACACCTTCTACAGAAATAGCAAAGAAAATATCAGAAACAGAACAGAACATAAATGTACAATTATCCAATAAAATAGCAAAAACTTTAGAATTTATTTTTTTAAGAATTAGGAAGAACTTTATTGATTTAGTAATGGGTGTCAGGCTTCTCTTATTTCAAGCCTCCAATTTTGCTGGCTTTCCAGTCTCTGTGTTTTCATCAAGCTTCCTCTTTTGGGCAGCTGGTTGGACGTTAGGAACAGGCTCAAGCTGCTTTTCAATTTACGCATGTGCGATATTTTCAGTCCTCTCTTTTCATCCGAGTGCAGGCAGCACTTTTTTTTTATTTTTTTATTCTTTATTTATGGTGTCAACAGAAGCAAAAACATTGTGATATGATTGTGATATGTACAAACTGTAGCTGAAGTACATTGTTACATTACTCCATGCCCTCCGTCCGATACAATACAAGCATTGTTTGTGGTAATTGGTTATGCCCTGTCAACCGTTTTTAGTAATTTTTCAAAAGGAAAAAGGAACATCTCTATTTACCTTAAAACTTATAACATCCTATCTTATGCCCTGTAGAGTATTCGGGGATATGTGCTCCTTGAGTAAGAAAGAAAGAAAAGGAAAAGTAGTAACATAAGATTGGGCACAGACAGCCCTTTTATATATAGTAGAAAGTTAGTGAATGAATCACCATAGGATATAAGCTTGATGCATTTGAGCAGCATATCAGCCTGAGGCTTATAAAAAGTATCTGCGTTCTTCTTCCGCACCAGCATGTATGTTCCATACTGACTTTATTCTGCACGTTGTAGAGGGAAATCGCCTGGAAAATCTGATACCGCAGAGTCTCTCCACAGCCAAGAAAAACAAAAGATTTTTTGCTATGCAAATTCTGCAGCTCATCCATTAGTTTACAGTCCTGTGCAACATCTTTATACCCACATGGGTCCAGAATCATGCCACAGGGATCCGTGTACAATCCGTGGATATGCAAAACGCCATAATTGATGTAGCTTTGTACCCTTTGCAAAACCTTCACTTTATCATTCAGGTCAAGCGATTCCATGGGTTTGCCCATCTTCTCCCCGTATAGCTCCAACAGGTTATCATAGTTTGTGGTCAGCACCTTCGCCCCTTTGTCCATTAGACTAACAATTGACTCGAGAACTGTGTTTTTTTTCTAAATCTAAATGGTACCAAAAAGGCACTAAGCCTGAAGCGCTTATGACTAGCAAGTTGAAAAAGGGAAAAAATAAGAGTGATATCTATTATTATTATTATTATTGCCAACAGATTCCGTAGCGCTTTACAATATCATGAGAGGGGATTTAGCTATAAATAGGACAATTACAAATAAACTTACAGGAACAATAGGTTGAAGAGGACCCTGCTCAATTGAGCTTACATGCTATAGGAAGTGGGGTGCAAAACACATTAGGACAGGAATTTGCAATCAAATAAGGTGGGCTGCCCTTTAGGAGAGGGCAAGAGACAGGTATGTGAGGTAGGGGTTAGTCTTGGAGGCCATAAGCTTTCCTAAAGAGATGGGTTTTAAGGCACTTCTTAAAAGATGCAAGACTAGGGGAGTGTCATGCCTTAATTATGATATCCTCTTACTTCCTGGTTCCACGGAGCTTAGCCACACCTCTTCATGACACGGTCTCCCTATTTAATCTGACCGCACCAGCTGATCGACGCTGGATTATTGAACTACGTTCCGTACTCACGAACCGGCTGCAACATCGTTGTGAAAGCCCTCTGTTACCGGACCGGACTGGAAGACTTCAAGTTCCCTTCACCTTTCCTCATCCACGACTAAAGCTGAACTCTCACCATTCAGGATAAACCGCCTCTGAGGAGATCTCGGGAACCAGTGTTCTATGTGCCGGAAGCTAAGTAAAACCTCTGTGATAAGCGTTAAATCTCAAAGCTGTTATTTCCTGTCTCCAAAGTCCTTGTTAAAACAACCTCGTTACAGCTAACTTCAACTCATACTTTGTCTCAGTTAGCTGCATCTGTCTTACTTCAGTTTAAGTCTATGGAACAGCTATTGTAACTTCTTATCACCTAATTAATTAATACTACTAAAGGACTCTTTCTGCTTCAGTTATCGTTTACTACTTAAAGCTACAGTGCATATAATTGTGGACTTCAGTTATCGTTTACTACTTAAAGCTACAGTGCCTATAATTGTGGACTTCAGTTATCGTTTACTACTTAAAGCTACAGTACCTGTAATTGGAATTAAAGTCAATACCTTTTACTTTTTATAATAAATATTCAAACTATACGAAATCTGCAGTTGTGTTCCTTCATAACAAATGTTTAGACGTGACAGGGAGAGTCTGATGGCGGTAGGCAGGCTATTCCATAGGAAGTGAGCCACCCGCGAGAAGTCCTGCAAGCGCGAGTTGGCCGTACGAGAATTAGGGATAAAGATTCATACATAATGGCATCAACCAGAGTGGACCTGAACTACACTCGTGCAAAGCCTGGAAAAAGCAGACCTCACCTCTCCAAATTAGCCCATCCGGACCAAAGGCTACCCGGGGAAAATCGCCGGTGCATCGACCACGCATGTGGAGACCGACTCGCCAAAGGCGGCGCAACACCATGGCCTCAAGACCTGTCCTGGCAGGGTAGGACCCGGTCTTTGGAAGTCCCCGAGTCCGTGGCAACAAGATGCCGGCCTTGCAACAGGCCAGGAGCTGGAGGGAGCAACCGGTTCACTTCTGGCCGACCACCTAACCACATGAACCCCTAACGCCGCAGATGCGGTTCCCGCCTGAAGGTATGGGGGGGGGGGGGTAACCAGCTAGTGGGCGGCCATCCCTACGCTTACCCACGAACGCTTCCCAGATACTTATTGACATTGCCCCTACACAACTTGATATCCCATGCAGAACTTTGTATATGACTTGTTAGCCTCATCATGGCCCCTTCTCACGCATCTCAGTCCCACTTATAGATCTATAACTGAGACAAGTGCTCATCCTACCATCATTACAAGCAAATATGTATACCCACACAGAATCCACGGAGATACCCTTATCATAGATATGCATGTTCCAAGCATACCCATACAAACACACACACCAGCATGTTTTCCCACTCCTTCAACTTAAGTTCATACCTCGTGAAATACCGGACAGTTTAAGCTTGTACCTGACATGTTAATCTGCAAAGTGTTCCTACCACCTGTTTCATCAGCCTATCAGTATACATGCTACAGATCCTTATATGATACTAACTGCTGATATACCAACTAAGCCTGCTTGTATAACAAAAATTGTGCTTGATAATTATATGTCCCGTCTGTTAAGCAAGAATAAGCTTGAGGACTGCTTGTGGGGCACCCCAAGCCAGCTTGTATCAATTCAATGCACTGCAAAAATAAAAAAATTAAAGAAAGAACTGCCCCGGGCACAGATGGCTTTAAGAATAAATTTTATAAAATTATGAAAGATCAATTAAAAGAATAACTTTTAGATGTTTTAAATTACATGATAAATACAGGAAGATGCCCTGGAGAGTTATTGAGAGCAAATATCGTTCCAATTCCAAAACCAGATAAATAACCAGAACTGCTAAGTAATTTCAGACCGATTTTATTGATAAACACAGACATCAAAATATTCTTGTTGATTCTTGCAGATCGACTGAAAGTTGTCATACCAGATCTTATTAAGAACGACCAAGTTGGTTTTATTCCAGGTCCCTCATCGTTTAACAATATTTGGAAAGTAATAGACATTTTGGAGGCAACAGAGACAAAGGGGAACCCACTAATGCTTGTATCAATAGACGCAGAGAAGGCGTTTAATACGGTAGGGTGGGCCTTTGTGTCAGTCACATTAAAACAATTTGGATTTACATGTCCAATTCTAAAAGCGGTATCTGCTCTCTATGACTCTCCACAGGCAAAAGTCATGGGATCTGGATTTACCTCTCAAATTTTAAACAACAACGGGACAAGGCAGGGATTCCCTCTATCCCTATTGTTATTAGTGTTGGAACCTTTAGCCATTTCTATAAGACGAAATCAAAAAATTATAGGCTATAGATATCAGTTAGGGCAGATTAAACTAAATATATATGCGGATTATATAGTATTGATCCTTGAAGAGCAAGAGACCTCTATTACAGAAGTGTTAAAATAGATAAATAGCTATTCTAGAGTATCGGGTTATAAAATGAATTTAGATAAATCAGAAGTCATTGTTAAGAACATGCGTAAGAGATCAGTTAATAATCTTATAAATAAAATTTGGACTCCCAAAGGATAAAAATTGTTTGAAATACTTGGGAATAACCAGGGCCAGCCTTAGGCCATTCGGCGCCCTGTGCGAAAAATCTTTACAGCGCCCCCCCACCCCTCCGTCATCCATGTATGATTTTATGTTTGTATTGTCTGTGTATGTGATAGATGCGCTGACTGTTTGTTATATGTATGCTAAGTGTTGACTGTATGTGATATTTGTAATGGGTGTATTAACAGTGTGTGATATGCGTGTATTGGTTGTATGTGATATTTGTGCTGGGTTTATTGGCTGTGTGTGATGGTTATTTAATTCAGATAGACACATGCATTTAGGCCTGTGTGTGAATGCAGGTGTATATTTTTGCAGAGTTATGTGCACACAGTCCTACAGTCAGATGCATACAGTTATACATATACACTGTCAAATCCACTACATGCACATAGTCGCAGGCAGATAGTCACATACACAGAATCGGGCAGAAACAAACAGTTACAGGTAGATAAACACTCACACACAATTACAGGCAGACAGCCACACATACAATTTTATACACAGCCACACATACAGTTTTACACACAGCCACACATACAGTCTTACACACACATAGTTACATGCAGACATCCACACACACACACAGGCAGCCAGCCACACACACGCAGCCACACATACAGACAGTCACACACACGCAGGCAACCAGACACACACACAGACACAGGAAGACATCCACGCACACACACAGACACAGTAAGACATCCACACACACACAGACACAGGGAGAAATCCACACACACAGACTCCGTCAGACAGTCACACACACGCAGACAGTCATACACACACACACACACAAACACAGACACACACACACAGACAGTTACCTCTGTTCATTGTGGAGGCAGTGCAGCTCCTGGAGACCGGTTGTTGGGGAAGCAGGGATGCCTTCCTGCTTTCCCTGCAGCAGTTATCCAGCACTTTTAGCTCTGCCCCCACCGCAAAGGAAGCTCCTCCCCGCCGCAATTGTTTTTAAAATCCCGGCCGGCCATGTGTGAGCTGTGTCAGCCACATGGCGCCCCCTGCTCCAAGGCGCCCTGTGCAGCCGCACAGCTCGCACACCTAAGGCCGGCCCTGGGAATAACTATTGCATCAGAGGTAAAAAAGTTAATAGAAGCTAATTTCTTACCCTTATTAAAACAAATTAATAAAAACCTATAGGATTGGAGGGGGTTGGGATTCTCGTGGTCGGGTAGAATCTATATACTAAGGGCCTATATCTTACCAAAATGTCTCTATTCATGGAGAATGATCCCTCTTAACTGCCCCGAATACTGGTTATTAACGTTGCATGCCTCCTTTTTAAAATTTGTCTGGGATGGAAAGAAACCAAGAGTTAAAATAAAAAATTTAGCCAGGTTAAGACAAGATGTAGGTTTGAGTTGCCCAGAAATCCATCAATGTTATCAGGCCAGTAGATTGTTTAATAAAATGTTATCACACTATACATCTGCAGAAAAGGAAAAATGGTATTCAGTAGAGAATTTATCCTCTCTATTCTGGATTTTAGACATCAGTAAAAACTTTATAACTGAGGCAAGATCCAAATCACATGTAATTAGAGATCTAACAGCTTGGTGGGATATATTTAGAAAAAGAGTTGGATTAAAGAACAGAATAATGCATGCACTACCAATTACAGTGATTAATGATATGCTAGATAATATTAAGATCAACTCTTGGAAGAGCAAGGGAATAAATAAAATCATAGATATAACAGAGGATTATAAAATCAAGCCTTTCCAACAAATAAGAGAGGAATTATGTATCCTACCGAAGGATATCTTTAGCTACCTTTGAATTAAAGGGTTCGTCCCAGTTTATTTGATTAAGAATAGAGAGTGTAAAACAGATGGGATTATTCAACTTGTCAAACAAAAAAAAAACCTGTAAAAATATGCTGTCTAAATCTGTTAAAGTCTTATATAAGTTAAGACATGATAAACTTTCCAGAGCAATTGAAAAGTGGGAAAAAGATCTTCATATACAAATAGATTAGGAAATTTGGAAAAGATATTGTAATAAATTATATAAACATGTCCATTGCTTAAATTTGACAGATTTACAGTTTAAACTCTCGAATAGATGGTACTTAACACCGAATCTTGTAAATAAAATATACCCACATAGATCCAATAGATGTTGGCGGTGCAATATTGATAAGGGCACTTTATTACATATATGGTGGTACTGCCAACCGATATATATTTATTGGAAAGATATAATTACACTAATTTACTATTTGACAGGAAATAAATTAGCAATGGATCCGGGAATAATTCTATTAAATTTAAATAAGTCAGAAATTAAGATGAAGGAATCAATGTTAATTTCACACATCATTACAGCAGCTAAATTACTGATAGCACGGAATTGGAAAAATTTAGAAATTCCATCCACCCGAGAAGTGATAGCACAAGTAATATGGCAAGCAAAAATGGAAAGAGGCATCTTGGTGAGCTTAAAAAACAAACAAAAAAAAACACTATACGCAAATAGAATATTGGGACACTTGGGTAGATCAATTGGAATTTTTTAAATAAAAACATCATAGACGGTCTCTCATCCAGATAAACGGAATGAAACTAGGAGAGGGACAGAAAGATGAATAGTATATGTAATGTCGTGGCCATAAGAAAGGAACATATGGGTTAAACGGGCGTATAACAAAATTGATTACGATAGTTTAATCAAAGAGACGAATGGGCTCTCTCTTTCCAAATAAAGATAGGGAAAAATTATATAAGTAAGCAAGTTTATTAGGGTTGTGATAGAGATAATTAGGACAGGGATGGGGTGGGGCGCACGCAGGGCCGGACTGGGAAAAAAATTAGGCCCGGGCATTTTTCAATCAGAGCGGCCCCCTAAGAAGGGGGCAGGGCCAGAGAGGGAGTGTTTTGTCATCACTAATGACAAGCACGCCCCCTCTCAAAGTGAGCATGTTAGTTCAATGCGCAGAGCCCCGCTGAAGAGCTCTGGCATTAGAAAAAGGCCCTGAATTTGTTCTGCGCAGCGCAAGCAAATTTAATTTAAAACATGCTTGCGCTGTGTTTGCTTTTAAATTGTCTCTGGTTTCTCCACAAGTGGGATACCAGAGGACAAAAGGGCCAATAAAGTGCATGGTGCATATGTTTGGAGCCTGCTTGTGGGATTGCGTGTGTGTAGAGTGTGGTGTGGTATTGTGTAAATAGGTCAATTTGTGTTTGTGGTGTAATATGTGTGGCTAGGGGGCATAGTGTTATAGGGGATGTAGCGAGTGTGTGCATACAGGCTGTAGTGTGTGTGTATAGGTGACGTAGTGTGTGTAGGGGTTGTAGAGAGGGTGTGTTTAGAGAATGTTGTATGTGTTTGCTGACAAGGAATGTAGTGTGTGTATAGGAGATTGTGTGTGTGTAGAGGATTAAGAGTGCATATAGGGTAAGGGATCTAGCGTTTATCTAGAGCGTAATGTATGTAGTGGTGCAGTGTGAGGGGTGCTGTAGTGTGTGTGTGTGTGTGTGTGTGTGTATATATATATGTGTATATATTTATATTTGGACGTATTGTATGTGTGAGAGGCGCAGTGTGTGTGTGTATGTATGTAAGAGGGGAGCTGTGTGTGAGGGTGTTTTTTTCTGCCGTCACATTCTAGGTTTCTAATTTTCTTCGTTAACTCACTGAGGGTTATTTTATATATTATATAAAAAAAAAATATATATATATATATATATTATATATAAAAAAATATATATATGTGTGTGTGTGCTGTATATGTGTGGGAGTGTGCTGCGAGGATGCTGTCTGTCTGAGGGTGCTGTGTGTGAGTGAGGGTGCTGTGTGTGTCTGAAGGTGCTGTTTGCTGTGTGTCTGAGTGCTGTGTGTGTCTGGGGGTGCGCTGTGTGTGTCTGGGAGTGCTGTGTGTGTCTGGGGGTGCTGTGTGTGTCTGGGGGTGCTGTGTGTGTCTGGGAGTGCTGTGTGTGTCTGGGAGTGCTGTGTGTGTCTGGGTGCTGTGTGTGTCTGGGAGTGCTGTGTGTGTCTGGGTGCTGTGTGTGTCTGGGTGCGGTGTGTTTCTGGGGGTGCGGTGTGTGTCTGGGAGTGCTGTGTGTTTCTGGGTGCTGTGTGTTTCTGGGTGCTGTGTATTTCTGGGTGCTGTGTGTGTCTGGGGTGCTGTGTGTGTCTGGGGGTGCTGTGTGTGTCTGAGAGTGCTGTGTGTGTCTGGGAGTGCTGTGTGTGTCTGGGAGTGCTGTGTGTGTCTGGGAGTGCTGTGTGTGTGTGTCTGGGAGTGCTGTGTGTGTGTCTGGGAGTGCTGTGTGTGTGTCTGGGGGTGCTGTGTGTGTCTGGGGGGGGGGGCTGTGTGTGTCTGGGGGGGCTGTTAGTGTGAGTGTATTTTGTATTTAAATTTTAATATTTTTTTTATTAATAATAAAAAAAAAAGTTATATTAATTACCCTCCCCCCCCCCCCGCCCCTCCCCTCCTTCTTACCTTTAGGGGGTGGGAAGCCGGGTTTCCATGGGGGGTGCCTGATCCCTGGTGGTCCTAGTGGAGGTGGGGCAGATTGCTTAATATCCCCCCTCCCTTCTTACATCAGGCCTTGGAGGGGGGATCCTTACTGCAGCTTCTTTCCCTGGTGGTCCTAGTGGTGAGAGTGAACTCTAGCCTGGAGGCTAGAGTTCACTCTCGCGAGATCTGAGCGTTGCCGCGGTAACCGCGGCAACGCTCAGACCTCGCGAGAGGACCGGGCGGAGCTGCTGGCTAGAGCTCCGCCGGTGTTCTCTCCTGCCTCCCTCCTTCCCTCTCCTGCTGGCAGCCGCATCTCAGTGTCTGTGGGCCGGTGAGGGAGATCTTTGATCTCCCTACCGGCCCATGGAGAGACACAGCGGGACCGGCGCTCGGGTAGCGCTGGCCCTGCAGGGGCTGGCAGGGGAGATCCTGTGATCTCCCCTGCCGGCCTCGGCCCCACGGCCATCGCGGCCCACCGGGCATTTGCCCGGTATGCCCGATGGCCAGTCCGGGCCTGGGCGCACGGGACGGGGGACGGGAGATTGGGGGGGGGGGGGGGCAGAAATAGGGAAATATAGGAAGAAATAAAGGTTAAACCCATTTTTTATTTTTTATTTTACTTGAGTAAAGTTAAGAAAAGCAGAAACATTGTATTAATGATGATAGAGAGACCTTAAAGCTGCTTACTTTATTTAATAGTTTTAATAACTAAACAATGTTAAAGTATCTATCTGAAATATATAAAAAAATAAAAAATAAAAACAAAGATCAAATTGGATCTATATCAATTGGTTCCGTGAACCCGGGATCAGATAAATCCAGTCCATCCAGACCCAGAAAGGGGTGGCTCTGAGCCCGAGAGACGGTTATCAGACAGCTGCAGGAGGTAAGAATTTTTTTTTATTTTTCTACCTTTGATTCACTCTGGTGCTCTTTGAGGCCCCTGTTCGGGTGGATAAGGATTTTAAAAACGCCTGATCCAAAGAATTTGTTTTCTGTGGTATTAGGATTATATGCAGGTGGATGTTTTGTCTTGTTAAAAGAATCTTGAGATAGTGGAATATATCTGTGGGTTTTAAGTTGTTTTTATTGTTTGACGGGAGCATTTGTTTTATAATTCGGGTTAGAATCCTCCAAGGGCAGATCTCCTGATCTGTGTTTAGAATAACAAAGACAAGACTGAAAATTCCATTGCAGTGGTCTTAAGTGTTTTGCACTATTTTGTACAGTTTATCTTGTGTAAGGGAGTAATTAACCATTGCAAGTTTTGAGATGGGTAGCTCTCAAAACACTCAGGAGGGATTTACAGCTTTGAGTATAGTTAAGCATCACAAAGGACAAGGAGCTGTTAAGAAAATTAAGAAGTTACTTAAGAAAGCTGGCATGCCCTCAGAGGGCACTCTAGACCCACATATATGTAGGGAATTTATTGTAAATAACAGAGGATGGTAAGAAGATAATGACTTAGTAGAAGTCGCTCAAAAATGGCATGATACAAACGAGCCGGACGTGTTTCAGAGCAGCTCCGCAAACGGGCCCGAGAACGAAGGCATACAAGCCGACACTGCCCTCGGAAAACGCCCAAGCAAGCTCCTGCCCGATCCCCAAAGACATGGGGAAGAAAAATAAGAAGCTGCGACCGGACCCGGGCTCGGGTTCCCAGGATATCGGCGCCTATATGCGCGCAGCCACGCGACCTGCACCAGCCAAGATGGCGCCCGCAGCAGCATACGGAACACTGTCCTCGGAGGAAGACAGCAGCTCAGCCGATATTTCACCTCATCCGAGGCGGAGATCGGGACCACCAACGGCCACAGCACAGGGGGACTCAGCACCAGCAACAAGGGCAGATATTAAAGCCCTAGTGACAGAGATCCAGGCCATGTTTACAGCAGACCTAGCCCCAATACGGGACGCAGTGTCCTCTCTCACTACACGCGTACACAAAATGGAAGACGGCATGGCAGGATATGAACTGGCACAGTCGGCCACAGAAGCAGCCATGGGAGCGCTGCAGAAACAGTGTGCTGAACAGCTAGCCCAATTAGCCAACATGGAAGATAAAGCCAGGGCACGCAACCTGAGGATCAGGGGAGTGCCTGAAACAGTCTTGGGAGCAGAACTCCCTCATTACTGCAGGAGGCTCTTTGCCACTCTCCTCGTGCCCAAACAGGCCAAACAGATGGCAGTGGATACCTGCTTCAGAATCAACAAGGCGACCAATGCAGCCCAAGAGGTACCCAGGGATGTCCTACTAAAACTAGTGCGGGACTCCGACCGTGGAGTTATAATGGGGGCGGTCAGAGACACCCCGCTGGTGTCCTTTGAAGGAGCACAACTAGCATTTTTTCGGGACTTCTCCAGACATACCTTATCCTGGCGGAAATCCCTCAAGCCTATAACCCAGCTTCTCCAAGACAACTCCATTGTATACAAGTGGGGCCCCCGCCGTCTGCATGCCGAAAAAGCGGGGAAGACATACACCATATCACACCCTGGTGAAGCGCCATCTTTCCTACAAGCTTTAGGGCTGCCAGCGGCACAGACAAGGGCAGCGGAACACCCAACCTGGAACGTGGCAAACGTTACCCCATTTGTACCCAGAGAGGGAGCACCTGCGGCGGCAGAACCACCACCCTGAACTTTGGGACTATACTCACATGTCTGCCACCAAAACCGTTAATTGTTACCTTTCTTCACTGTTTGATTGATTATATACCATACCTCTGTAGTAATACTGCTGGCTCCGTAAGCTTAAGACACAGCGCTAACGTAGAGTAACCATGTTCCCCCCCCCCCCCCACAGCACAGGGTCCACAAGCGACACCAACGCACAACACAGCAGACCTCTGAATACACTGCACACGATTCCAGCCACCTAAACCAGCACAGACATTCAAACATATAGTACAGCCGTGGGAAGCTACAAGCCCGCTTAAAGCTTAAAATAAACGCCTTATTAAAGATTGCATACCAGGGCGCACCGCGACATAGCCACAGGGCGTAAAAAGCCTTTTACCAGCACCCCCCCCCCACACTACAAGCTGTAGGTCCACTTACCGATGAGCCTGGGTGCACTAGTATCCAACTAATAAAAAAAATTGAGTAGGTCCGGCTATGTGATGTGTATATATAACTGCAATGTCTAAGTCTTATACCTGCTACTTACAAAATATGTTGTATTACATTCCGTTACTCGCAAAAATAAAGAATTAAAAAAAAAAAAATGGCATGATACTGCAGTTAAATTAACTAAATGTGGTTGTAGAGTAACCACCAGAAAAGTTATACCATTTTATCAATGTTTTGGACCGCTAGGGTCCCAGAGTAGGCAAGGTCCTGGGAAAAATCTTGTAAACCCACCAAGGCAGGGACTTCTTTGGTCCCTAAAGACCAGACGATTTCCCCAAATCAGGCATCTCTTGGTTCTACTACCACTAGTCAGAAAGAATATTAGATTTTTCCACGGTGCAAATGGACAAGTTTTTGGTGGAAGGAAAAGTGTACAAGTTGTGGTTTCCCTAAACCCCCAGCTCACATATTGGCCCTTTTACACAAGTCAGAACCTCTCTTTCCAGTAATATTACGCAGTGGGACTTCATATGGTTCCCCAGCCGCCCCAGTAAGACCTATCGGTTCATTGGAGGAAAATGGTAGTCCACCAGACATAAGGAAACCCCTAGTTACCCCCAGTGGTGTATCCTGGTTTTGTGCTGCCCTCCTGGACAAAGCCACTGATATTGTCTTAGATAACCCAGTGACCATATACACACACCACATGACATCAACAGCATTCTGTCCCAAGTTCAACCAAAACACATACACACTGCAAGGCATCTCAGAATGCAATGTGCCTTGCTTATGCCACCTAATGTTACATTGAAAAGGTTTATGTTGTTAATTCCATCTACATTGCTTCCCCTGGATTTAAAAGAGGGGAGTGGAGATGGTACTTGTATTTCTTTTTGTAAATTCACTTTCACCAGATGAGTTAGCTGAAGCCCAGGTACCCCATGATTGTGCATCTCTAATGGCACAAGAACAGTTTTTTTTTTGCATGTAATTGATTCCCCATTATCTAATGCAGATTTTGAGATTGTTTTGTAGATGGTTCCAGATATGCTGATGAGAAGGGTAATTTCCACACTGAATATGCTGTAGTCTCTGCACATGAGGTAATAAAAGCTGAACCACTCACCCCTCACTGCTCTGCACAGGAGGCTGAGCTGAAGGCACTCACTGAAGCGTGCAAACTGGCCTCTGGTAAGACAGCTAATATTTACACAGACTCTCGCTATGCCATTCGGTATAGTCCATGATTTTGGCCCTATATGGCAGGCTCATGATTTTCTCACCTCAGCAGGTACTCCAATCAAGAACTGTGAAGCCGTGAGTGCACTTATGGACGCTATCCTGCTACCCACTCAAGTAGGCATCATCAAGATGGCAGCTCACGAGAAGATCACAGATGAAATTACAAGAGGAAACCACAAAGCAGACATAGCTGCTGTAGCAGATGGTACCAAGGCTGTCCTAAAAGACTGTAATGCTATTGCAATGCGTGTGTTATTTCTGTTTCTATGTGTAAAATGTATGTGGGATTCGTATGATTGTTCGGTAGTTTCCATCCGTACTCCATACGAATGTAAACTACCGAACCAATAGACCACCCCAAAGAGAAGTGTGTACCCTATTAAGAGTTCACACTTCTCTAACCGCAGGTTAATCGGTACTTTCTGGGTGGCCGCCGTTCGGTATAGAAACACGTGGCGGCGGCCATCTTACGCACGAAAATCTCAGCGGTGTTTGGTCGTCGAGTGTCTGGAACTCAAATCGGACACTCAATTACCCGAACACTGCTGAGACCTCCATGGCTCCGTAACTCACGGACGGGAAGGCTAATCAGCCCCCCGTTTGGTAGATTCAAAGTACCGAACAAGGGGATTCATACGAATCCAAGGTACCCCCAGGATTATTGTAACTGCTTGTTTTGGGGTACATTCAGAACTCGGGGAAAACTACAGTATGTATAATGGGATTAAGTGTCATACTGAGGGGAGGAGATGTGTGGGAGGTAACTGTTACACTATTGGATACTGTCCTGATTAATGTGAATCCCTCCCTTGCATGGGAGAATGCTTTATAAGGAGACTGTGTGGATTAAAAGTCAGTTCTGCTCCTGATGCTGTGTGTCGTCCAGTCATTGGGATCTGTATGGGGATATTCGTGGATTACTTTATTTGCTATTTTGCTTTAGTGATGCCAGATACATCACTAAAGTACCGATTAACCTGCGGTTAGAGAAGTGTGAACTCTTAATAGGGTACACACTTCTCTCTGGGGAGGTCTATTGGTTCGGTAGTTTACATTCGTATGGAGTACGGATGGAAACTACCGAACAATCATACGAATCCCACATACATTTTACACATAGAAACAGAAATAACACACAAATTGCAATAGCATTACAGTCTTTTAGGACAGCCGTGGTACCATCTGCTACAGCTGCCAAGCAAGCAGCAATCCAAGTACATCCTTCTACAGGTAATACCTTCCTGCAGGTTGTTCTTACAGATGACGCTGTTGATTACAATATATTGCTGAGTTTACAAAAACAGGCAAGCAAGGAAGAACATGACCTCTGGAGGAAACAAGATGCAGAACCTGATGATGACACAATGTGAAGGAAAGGTAAAAGACTGTCTACGACGAGTGTTATACCCCATGATGGCCCAGATGGCCCATGGACCTACACATCTATCCAAGATGCACATTAACAGCATAGTAAACACCCATTGGGCAGCACCCGGATTTACTGTTGTAGCAGCTAAACACACCCAAGCTTGCATGATTTGTGCTAGAAACAATCCAGGACAGGCTGTCAAAAAACCAAGTAAGCATACACCAAGGCCACATTACCCGTTTCTAAGACTACAGATAGACTATACTCAACTGCCTAAGGTAGTAGTGTATGAATATGTGTGAATATGTGCATTGATCTGTTTTCAGGTTGGCCTGAGGCCTACCCAGTGTCGAAAGCCACAACGAAGGTCACCGCAAGTAAGCTTCTTAAGGAACTGGTATGTAGATACGGGGTGCCTGAAGTGATTGAAAGTGACAGAGGTAGCCATTTTACTGGGGAAATAATGCAAGAAATTATGAAAGCCTTAGGGATCAGCCAGGCCATCCACACCCCTTATCACTCCCACAGTACTGGGAAAGTAGAAAGGGCAAATGGCATCTTAAAGATCAAGATTGCAAAAGCCATGCAAGACACAGGGAAGCCCTGGACTGAATGCCTTCCCCTAGTACTATTTTCTATGAGATTCACCCACAATTCCAGACATGGCCTATCCCCTTCTGAAATCCTGTTTGGATGTGCCCCAAAGACAGGCCTCTACTTTCCCCAGACCCTCCAGATGCAGCATCGTAGTATGACTACGGAGTCACGGAGTCACTCCAACTGATCCACTGACATGAAGCTGTTCTTATCCTTTACCATTGTATGCTCTGTTCAGATATGCTACTCTGACTCGAGGCTAGACGATAATAATGCATGGCAGGGAAATATATGGATGCAGATAGCAAAGGCTTTTAATTTAAACTCCTTTTTAACTTAACCCTCTCATCAGTACTGAAAATGCCATACAATCTTGTCTTATAGCTGTCCCTACCACCATCTCACTCTTGAGGAAGTACCTACATACCCATAGAACCCATAAATCTCTACAACTACATTCTTATGCTTTCAACCCACTGGTAGGCAAGCCCCCCTAGCCCTGAAGACAATTAATGACAGCCGCTGAACTATGTTGGTCTTTTTCATGTAATTGTTCAAGAAACCCTAATACTGAATCCCTGTTTTGCTACACATGGTGGAAAAATACCACTAATTCTAGAGCCCTGTGCTCCACTATGAAATGAGTCACCACCACCATGTGTATCTCCCTAAAGGATGGACTTTCTCCTGTGGAAATATTGCTTATGCTTGTGTCCCAGGTAGCATTACAGGAGGTCCCTGTGCAATCTCATGCTTAACCATGACCATGTTTTCCAAATCTGACCTGATCTCTGAAACCACCCAGCTACACAAACCGCAGAGAGACAGGAAAGATGTCAAAAACACCCTTACTTCAGATTGTAACCCTGAAATCACTCTTATCTAAATCCTAATACTCTGCCCTTGCGTGTTCTATGGTAGGAGTCCCAGGCTTAGCACTGTATAATACCCGAGTAATTAATGCTGTAGCCTGTTCCCAGGCCCTAGAAGAGCTACTTATGGATACCCAGACAAATAAGAAGACAATCCTTGAGAATAGAGCAGCAATTGACTACTTACTAATGAAACACGACTTAGGCTGTGAAGCTATTGAAGGTATGTGCTGTTTTAACATATCTGATCACGGCACTATGATCCATAAACATATAAAAGATTTTCATGACTTAGTACAGGATATCAAACAAGATACTGGCTTCTTTGGGGATTGGACATTTGGGCTAGGAACATGGTTGACTTTGCTAATTAAGAAAATGTAGTACTTTTTTCTAACCTTTAAGTTCTTCTCATGCCTACTAACCTCTATATGTAAAAACAAATTACTGATGGGCGTACCTTAACTTACCTTCCAGCTCCGAATTCGGAAAGGTTTTTACAATGTTACCTCGCCTAACAAATGAAAGAACTCTCCTCAGCTGATTCTGGTGGTCTCTCAGTCCAAGGGAACCGTGGTGAAGAAATAATGAAAGTCCCACAGGCTTTGGCTAGTAGGTGTCAGGATCGGGACAGGGATCCAACACGCAGAGTACGAACAGGAGAGATGTACGTATACCGGACCTTAGAATGGCCGGACTAACGTAAGGAGAAAGCAGAGAATAGTCAGAGACAAGCCAGGGTCGAGGGAACGAGAGGGCAGGTAAGCGAGAGACAAGCCGAGGTCAAAGGACACGAGAGGTAAACAGGAACGATAGTACAAGCCGAGTCAAAACCAGATAGAACGATAAACATAAGAGCACTGAGGGACCAGACAAGCTAGAACCACGACAGGGCAATGAACCATTACCCACATCCCTCTTTTATACCCTGGTTCTCTAAATCACGGCTCCGCCCTTGCCGAGCCCTGATTCGTTGTTCCGAACCAGATTGACAGGTCGGGATGTGATTGCCGTGTCATAAAAGGAAGTGGGGTTCTCGCGGCCGGCGTGGGAATGACTATGAGAGCTGTGAGGATTAGATGAATCAGCCCCGCTGAGAGAACGGACGGCGGGAAGTCTAACCTCCTCCGAGGTGGAGACTTCAGGTACCCTGACAGTAGGCCTGGAAATACCTTGGACATTTGGGTGGGATCAAAAGAGGGGGTTGTGAAAGAATTTTCTTTGATTCCAAGGTTCAAGCTTATAGGTGTCATATTAGATATCCTATACTAAAATTGGCTAAGTTGAACTCAGGAAATGCCTAATGCTTAAAACGACACTTAAGACAATATATGACTAGTTCCGGGAGCAGATAGCCCCCACCTGAGCTGTCTCTCCTAAATCAGTCTGTTCTTTCTTTTTCCTGGAACTTATCTGTTATATGTACATGACGGTCATCCCTATGTCTTATCTGTACTCCTTTCACTCTTCCTACTTCTGTTCTATGAGTATTTACACGTAAGTGCTTACTTTTTAATGTATAAAAACACATATTGAAAACTAAACGACAGAGGCTTATTTTCATAACCAACACGCGTCTGGTGCTTGAATTCACGTTCCTTCAAGTGCACTTGTAACAATTTGTGCTCCCCTGAATATAATAAAGATCAAATTGGATCTATATCACCGTGTGTGCATAATATTGTGTATTCTAAAAGAGTGTGTATGACAGTGTATATGTCTATATGGCCTAAAAATAGGCAAGAGTTATAGCTATATAGCTATAGCAGCATAGGGACACTAGCCTCCATCTTCACTTCTTAAATAAAGTGTTGCTGGAATATTTCTTAAATAAAGTGTTGTTGGAATAACCGATTAATACCCAATAAGCAATACAATTCACTTAACTAAACCTTCCTAATATTACCATCCACTTATCACTGTTACTTGTGTCCACTTTCGGTCCTAGATTCCTACCTTCAAAATTCTTCCAGGAATTAAATACTGTAATGCATTTAAGGAAATGTCTGGTTAATTTGTATATATTTGTTGACTGTATTAAATCTTTGATTATTCATTTTTGCCCTCTTTATTTACAGGCCTACCGTATCGTCGGTCTCGGCACACCACGACCGACTTGCTCCCTTTATACTAGCCTATGCTTATGCTGGATCCAGGGGCGGACTGAGAGCCTTTGGGGCCCCCGGGCAAAATTAGATCCCAGGCCCTTTGAATGCACAAATATATGTGCATTAAATAAATGTTAAAGGATCACTATAGTGTCAGGAAAACAAAGCGGTTTTCCTGACACTATAGTGCCCTAGGGGTGCCCCCACCCTCAGGGTCCCCCTCACGTGGCTAGTCCTCCCTCTCTCTGTTACTAGTCACCCCCTCCCTCACTCTGTCACTAGAGTGAGGGGGTGACCAGTGACAGAGTGAGGGAGGGAGGGGGTGATTAGTGACAGAGGGAGGGGTGGGGTGACTAGTGACAGAGGGAGGGAGGGGTGACTAATGACAGAGGGAGGGGGTAACACAATTACAGAGGGAGGGGGTGACACAATGACAGAGGGAGGGAGGGGGTGACACAGGGAGGGGTGACTAGTGACACAGTGACAGAGGGAGGGTGGGGGTGACACAGGGAGTGATTAGTGACACAGTGACGGAGGGAGGGGTGACTAGTGGCAGTGAGGGAGGTGGTGACACAGTGACGGTTGACTAGTGACAGAGGGAGGGGGTGACTAGTGACAGAGGGAGGGAGGGGTGACAGAGAAAAGGGGTGACTAGTTACAGAGGGAGGGGGTGACTAGTGACAGATTGAGGGGGTGACACAGTGACAGAGGGAGGGGTGACTAGTGATAGAGGGAGGGGATGACTAGTGACAGATTGAGGGAGGGGTGACAGTGACAGAGAGAGGGGCTGACTAGTGACAGAGGGAGGGAGGGATGACTAGTGACAGAGGGAGGGGGTGACTAGTGAGAGAGGGAGGGTGGGGGTGACACAGTGACAGAGGGAGGAGGTGACAGTGGGAGGGGGTGACACATTGACAGAGGGAGGGGGTGACTAGTGACAGAGGGAGGGGGTGACAGTGACAAAGAGAGGTTGGTGACAGTGACAGAGGGAGGGGGGTGACAGTGACAGAGGGAGGGGGTGACTAGTGACAGAGGGAGGGGGTGACACAGTGACAGAGGGAGGGAGGGGTGACTAGTGACAGAGGGAGGGGGTGACTAGTGACAGAGAAAGGGGGTGAGTAGTGACAGAGTGGGGGGGTGACTAGTGACAGAGGGAGGGAGGGGTGACAGTGACAGAGAGAGGGGGTGACAGTGACAGAGGGAGGGGGTGACACATTGACAGAGGGAGGGGGGTGATTAGTGGCAGAGGGAGGGGGGACTAGTGGCAGAGGGAGGGGGTGACAGACACATTGATAGAGGGAGGGGGTGACAGTGACAGTGGGTGACACATTGACAGAGGAAGGGGGTGACTAGTGACAGAGGGAGGGGGTGACTAGTGACAGAGGGAGGGTGGTGACAGTGACAAAGAGAGGGTGGTGACAGTGACAGAGGGAGGGGGTGACAGTGACAGAGGGAGGGGGTGACAGTGACAAAGGGAGGGGGGTGACAGTGACAGAGGGAGGGGGTGACAGTGACAGAGGGAGGGGGTGACAGTGACAGAGGGAGGGGGTGACAGTGACAGAGGGAGGGGGTGACAGTGACAGAGGGAGGGGGGTGACAGTGACAGAGGGAGGGGGTGACAGTGACAAAGGGAGGGGGGTGACAGTGACAGAGGGAGGGGGTGACAGTGACAGAGGGAGGGGGGTGACAGTGACAGAGGGAGGGGGGTGACAGTGACAGAGGGAGGGGGTGACAGTGACAGAGGGAGGGGGTGACAGTGACAAAGGGAGGGGGTGACAGTGACAGAGGGAGGGGGTGACAGTGACAGAGGGAGGGGGGTGACAGTGACAGAGGGAGGGGGTGACAGTGACAGAGGGAGGGGGTGACAGTGACAAAGGGAGGGGGGTGACAGTGACAGAGGGAGGGGGTGACAGTGACAGAGGGAGGGGGGTGACAGTGACAGAGGGAGGGGGTGACAGTGACAGAGGGAGGGGGTGACAGTGACAGTGGGAGGGCGGTGACACATTGACAGAGAGAGGGAGGGTGAGTAGTGACACAGTGGGGGGGAGGTAAGGGGGGTCAGTAGTACCTACCTTTCTTTCTGCTCCCTCTGGTCTCCCTGGCTGCTGCTCCTTCCCCTGCTGATCGGGCTCTGTGTGAGAGGAGAGTACAGGAAGAGATGTCACTTCCTGGCCCCGCCTCTCCTCATCACACAGAGCCGCACGGGACAGGGAGAAGGAGACCTGGCAGAGAGCTGGTGAAGCTGCCAGGTCTCACGTGAGGGTAAGGGGGGCGAGATTTAAAGAGCGGTAGGTTGCTGGGGCCCTGCGCTGCATCAGGGGCCCCAGCAACCTATTAAAGGAAATTATTTTTTATTTGTTTTTGCCATTCCAGTTGGAGAGATCTCTGATCTCTGATCTCTCCAGCTGGAGCATGGCTGTGCGGCCGGGCCCCTGGCTGCCTCGGGCCCTCGGTCCATGACCGATGTGCCCGAGTGGTCAGTCCGCCCCTGGCTGGATCCTTACTCCATATACGGCTATTTGCCCCTTACACAAGTATTAAGGCCGTTTGGCCTGTATTTGTGGGAGGGGCTTAAATTAATTCACTCCCCTATATAAGGGACACCCCTTACCTGACTCATATCACTTGAGGTCAGCATCAGAATGACTCTCCCACCCACTCCTCATTTCAACACTTTCTCTTTTCTTTCCATTTACTTTACTTTCTTACTCCTTGGTGGGCCCTCTTTATTTACAGGCCTACCGTATCGTCGGTCTCGGCACACCACAACCGACTTGCTCCCTTTATACTAGCCTATGCTTATGCTGGATCCTTACTCCATATACGGCTATTTGCCCCTTACACAATTAGCTGGAAGATCACTCGAAGCACAATCCAAATATTAACCCCTTAAGGACCAAACTTCTGGAATAAAAGGGAATCATGACATGTCCCACATGTCATGTGTCCTTAAGGGGTTAAAGGGACTCTCCAGGGAGCCCCTGTTTACTCACCTGGTTCCAGCGCCGGGAGCCTCGTGAAGCCGCGCCCCCTATTTCGTCAAAATGACGAAATAGGCGGGCGCTAGCAGGGAGCAATCAGACGCTTCCATTTGGAAGCGTCATTGCTCTCTTGTGCGCATGCGCGGCTTCGAGGCACATTCATGCCGCCCTCTGAAGTCCTCAGCGCACTACCACGCATGCGCGCGGTGTGAGCGGCAGCGAGCTGAGCTGACTGACAGCTCAGCTCGCGGTCTTTGCCCGCCCCCCTCCTCTGCTGACAGGCTGGAGAGAGAAGGCGCGCACACAGTGCCTTCTCTCTCCAGCACACGTCAGACGTATTTTCAAACGTCTGACGTGTACAGGGCCTTTTTAGGGCCCTGCATGATAGGAAGTGCCTCTAGTGGCCGTCTGAGTGACGGCCACTGGAGGTATTCCTATCAATCAATGTAAACACCGTATTTTCTCTGAAAATACAGTGTTTACATGAGAAAGGCTGCAGGGAGCTATAGATCTCACCTGAACAAATACATTAAGCTGTAGTTGTTCAGGTGACTATAGTGTCCCTTTAACTACATTTGTGTATTTTTCATTCAAATATTATTGTTGGCCTCTTCTGTGCTACGATTAGTAACAAAGCATTGGATGATCAGCAAGTAAGGAAATATGAAGAATCTATATTTACATGAAAAAAATTTTGACCAGGGAAGTCTTAATAAAGGACATGATGTATTTTACAGAAACAACATTTATTGACATAAGATGTTTACTAAGAAATCCTTGCCATGCGAGTTATTATTCCAAGTTTTTCCTATCTCAAGCGAGCCATTCAAAGTGTTTGTATAATTTACATGAATTGTGCCAAATGCAATGGAACTTTATAAACCCTAAAAATACAAAATATAGCAAGCAACACATATAAAACTAATGTATGAGGCGGGCATAGTGGCTGGTGGCCTCCTGTCGGCACCTGAAGGAAAGATGTGTATGGGGGCCTCCCTTCACACACTCAACTTCCATTCTAATTTACTGAAGTTGTGGATTTGGGGTTTTCATGAGCTGTAAGCCATAATCATCGCACTTATGACAAATCATGGCTTGAACTATCTTGCTTTCCATGTAATGCGTCTCTCTCATATATTAGTTTCCCCTTTTACGTTGCATTACTGAAATAAATGAACTTTTGCACGATATTCTAATTTGTTGAGTATCACCTGTAAAGGCCAACACTACATACAAACACACACACCGCTGCAGTCAAACACAAACACTACACACAAATATACCACTGCATTTCAATGGCAGAAGTGCCTACAAATACACCCCTACATGCACACATATACTGTATACAAAAACATGCTTACAATAAAAAGTGCAAACACTACTCACAAATACCACCCTGCAAAGATGGGCAAATGGAAGATCCTCCGGTGGTATAGCATCATTGGAATTGCACGACAGATGGGGATCTACCTTTTGCTACACTCTTGATGTAGAGGGGGGCCCAAAAAAGGCATATGAAATTTGCCAGAATTATTCTTCCAAAGATATTGTTTTTTTTGTTGTTTTTTTGCATGTGTTCAGGGGAGAAAAAGTGTTAATCCCTTTATTCCTCGCAGTTTATAGGTAATTTTGCTTCCAGTACCCATTCAAGAACAAATGTTCACTCAGCTCATAGGTATAGTCAAATCTCTGGTAGATTACTGAAATACTCAGAGGTAACTTCAATTTAATTCCAAGCAGGTGGCAAGATAATTAAGATCTGTCCTTTTCAATGAGAGACCTGTTTTCATCTGCCACCAGCACTTGGCAAGTGAAATGTTAGCCCTGGAGAACAGAAATTCACCTCTGGTGAGTTTGCCACGGATCCACCAAGCTTGCAATGGTGACAGGGAGTTGCTAGGTGGGAAAAAGACCAGAAATCAAAATATATCTAATAGACCCTACATATTACCTTACGCCCACACAGTGGCCTATTCAAGCACCAACCATTGCCCCACATAAGCTCCATTCAATTCCCCATATCAAGCTCTGCCATAAAACGATAACATTGGTGTTGACTGTGGAAAAGAAACAACAAGTGTTGACTGTATGACTACCCTTTGCCCGCCTACACCCGTCAATAAATGGTGAATAACAGATTAATAAGGAAGGCATACATGGCATTGGAATTTTATTGTAAAGCCAATACAGTGAAAAGATATCAGAAGACAAAGTAAATGCTAATTTTATTAAGCACTGACTCGTCAGTTTTTGGGAAATTGTAAAGCTTTAACTATTATTATTGGTTTTTATATAGCGCCATCTTATTCCGCAGCACTTTACAATATTATGAAAGGCGGGAAAATTAACAATAAATGAGACAATTACAAAATGATACAGGAATAGGTCGTTGAGGACCCTGCTCAGATGAGCTTACAGTCTAGAGGGGGTGGGGTATAAAAACACAATAGGGCAACAATGGGGACAGCAACCAAACAAGGTATAAAAGTAGCAGAAATGCAGGTGAGAGTGGAGTGTGGCTCTTTAGGAGAGCGCAAGAGACAGATACGTGACACAGAAGTTACTCTGGAAGGCCATATTCATTTCTGAACAGATGAATTTTGAGGGACTTCTTAAATGATTGAAGATTAGGAGAGAGTTTGATGGGGGTAGGCAAACTATTCTAAAGGAAAGTAGCCACCCATGAAAAGTCCTACAAGTGCGAGTTAGCAGTAAGGGTGGAAGCAAAGGAGAGGAGAAGGTCGGAGCGGAAAGACCGAGAAGGGTCATACCTATGAATCAGTGAAGAAATGTAATGGGCTAGGGCATTTTGAATTGACACCTATAGGATACAGGAAGCCAGTGTAAGGATTGACAGAGGCACGAGGTATGGGAGGAGCAACAGGTGAGAGATCAGCCTACCGGCAGCATTCATTACACATTTTAGCTGAGTGAGTTTGACCTCTGGGGAGACCAACTAGGAGAGAATTACTGTAATCCATTTGAGAGATTACCAGAGCATGAACAAGCTCCTTGGAAGGATCTTTCATAGGAAAAGGGGCAGATGCAAACTTGCAAGGACAGACTGATGCAAGTACCATCAACTTGCATGGAAAGTGAAAAAGGAGGATCAGCATTGTGAGGAGGAAAAATAAGAAGCTCAATTTAGAGAGAGATTGAGTTTCAGAAAGCGTGAGGAAATCCAATCAAAGACTGAAGAAAGGCAAGCAGTGGCACATTTTAGGACAGCAAGTTAGAGATCAGAGGAGGATAGATATATCTGGGTATCATGCGCATACAGGTGGTAGCGAAATCCCCCAAAAATTATGAGTTTGCCAAGAGAGGCAGTTTAAAAAGAAAGAACAGAATGAGACCAAGAACAGATCCTTGGATCTTGACCTCTCTGCCGCTTTTGAAACAGTTGATCAGGTCTTCTTTCTCCAAACTTCAATCCATCAGTCTCTTTGACTCTGTCCTCTCTCAGTTCTCCTCCTATGTCTCCCAACTTTCGTTCAGGGTCTCCTTTTCAAATGACATCTCCTCTCCAACTGAGACAGGATGAAGAGACACTGAGCGAACATTAGGAGAGATGGGAGAAGAACCACGAGAGGACAGTGTTACAGAGACTGAGGTATTGAAGAGTTTGGAGAAGGAGGACATGATCAACTGTGTCAAAAGCGGCAGAGAGGTCAAGAAGAATTAGCATGGAGTAATGTCATTTGGATTTAGCTACAATTAGGTCATTTGTAACTTTAGTCAGAGCAGACTCAGTAGAGTGGAGGGGGTGGAAGCCAGATTGAAGAAGATCGAGGAGAGAGTTGTAATTGAGGAAGCAAGCCAAACGAGTAAAGACAAGTCTTTCTAGAAGCTTTGAGGAAAAAGGGAGCAGGGATATGGGACGATAGTTGGAATGGGAAGACGAGTCTAGGGATGGCTATGACAGTAGCATGTTTAGGGGAGTAGGGACAACACCACATAAAAGAGAGCAGTTGAGAATGTGCGTTAATTCAGGAGAGTGCTGCTATTCTGGAGAGTGCTGCTTCTAAGTGTGTGGTTGGAGATATTCTGGAGAGTGCTGCTTCTAAGTGTGTGGTTGGAGATATTCTGGAGATAAACTGGAGGTATTCAGGAGGATAAATAAACAGTTAGGATTCGTTTGATTTAAATTATTCACCTCATTGGAATGGCAGATTTAGTTCAGTGTAATAGTTGCTATGCATTTGTTTCACGCTCCACTTTTTGGAAGTTTGATTGTTGTCTAATCTGTAGACAGTTATTTATCTTGCGGCAGAAGATTGTATTTTTGAAGTCTGAGATTTGTAAATTATCTGGTAAACAAACTCAGGCTGGAACTGCTGCAAAGCCACTGCCGCAGAGACATACTAGGAATGGCAGATGGATCACTGTAGGATCTGGTAGACTTAGAGTTGAGGATAAAAGGCATATTTCACAGTCTGTTGCTCTACATAATTCATTTTCTGCACTTTCAGAGTGTAATGGTGTTGTGGAGAGAGGCACTGAGGCTAGTGGTGTTGTGGAGAGAGGCTTGGAGACTATGGTGAGGCCTAATAGAAAGCAGTTGTTGTTGGGGGATTCCATCACAAGAGGTGTGAAGATGGACAATGGTGGTCTTGTGAGGTGTCTTCCCGGAGCTACTGCTCACAGAGACAGGAGACGTATCTGTAATATTGTTATGCGAGCAAAGCAGGAAGGGGAATTGGATGTACTTGTCCATCTAGGGACAAATGACGTAGCTTGCAATGAGGTTTCAGAGGTTAAGGAAGTTTTTAGTGCTTTTGCCAATGATATACGGCAGGTTGCTTCCACACTGTCATTCTCTGAAGTTCTGCCTGTGCATAACACTCAGAACGACAGGCGGATGCGTATTAGGGACTTTAACTTGTGGCTTGGTGAATGGTGTCGGGAGCAAGGATTTGGCTTTTTTTCTCATGGTAGCTCTGTTTAGAATGGAAATAAACTGTACAAAAAAGATGGTTTGCATCTTTCTCAAAAGGGAACAAATGTTCTCAGTGAGCAGTTCAGAGGTTTTGCTAGGATGTATTTAAACTAGAAGGGGGGGGGGGGACAGAGCAATACCAGGGTACTCTTTATATAGAAAAGACAGGGAAGGCAGGAAAGGGGATAGCATAAAATTTAGCCTAATAAAAGTTAGTGAGGCGAACTTGTGTAGGTGTGATTTATAGGCCCCCAGGACAAATTGAAGAGTAAGATAATCTACTAGTTGAGGAAATAGCTAAAATGACAATGAAGGGGGAAGTTATCATCATGGGTGACTTTATTCTTCCTGATGTGAATTGGAAAATAAAAATAGCTGCTTGTGCCAGGAGCACACATATTCTAAACTCCCTACTGGGATTGTCTCTAAAACAAGTGGTTGAGGAGCCAACTCGTAAAGAGGCCATACTAGATTTAGTGTTAACAAATGGAGATTTGGTATCCGATATTACTGTAGGTGAAAGTTTAGGATCCAGTGATCATCAGTCAGTGTGGTTTAATATAAGAACAGTGACTGAGTCACACCACACAAAAAGAAAAGTTTTAGACTTTAGAAAAACAGACTTTTCTAAAATTAGAATATGTGAAAAGGAGTCATTATCATTATTATCATTATTAAATGGAGTCCAAGAGAAATGGGATTATTTAAAAGTTGCACTACTGAAGGCAACAGAAAATTGCATTAGGCTTGTCAGTAAAAGCAAAAAATTCAAGAAGCCACTGTGGTACTCCGCAGATGTGGCCAAAATAGTAAAAAACTAAAAGTTAGTAATTATAAAAAAAATCAGAGCGAGGAAGACAGAATGAGCTATAAGATTAGGTAGAAAGAGGCTAAGCAAGTTATAAGAGCTTCCAAATCACACACAGAAGAGAAAATAGCACAGTCAGTAAAAAAGGGGGACAAAACCTTTTTTTTAGATACATAAATGAGAAAAGAAAAGTAAAACAAGGATTAGTTAGATTAAAAACAAAAGAAGGAAGGTATGTAGAAGAGGATAAAGGTCTAGCTGACTGCCTCAATGACTATTTTTGTTCGATATTTACAGATGAAAAGGAAGGAATAGGACCTCAGTTAATTAAAAGGATAAATTAGTCTACAAAGGAAGAGGTTCTATTTCAACTGTCAAAAGTAAAGACAAATAAGTCAATGGGACCTGATGGAATACACCCAAAGCTATTAAAAGAGCTTAGTGGTGTACTAGCAAAACCATTAACCGATTTATTTAACCAATCATTGATAACAGGAGTAGTCCCAGAAGATTGGAAGTTGGCGAATGTTGTGCCCATTCACAAGAAAGGTAATAGGGAGGAGTCGGGCAACTATAGGCCAGTAAACCTTACTTCAGTAGTGGGGAAAGTGATGGAAACCATGTTAAAGGATAGGATTGTTGAACATCTAAAAAACACATGGATTTCAAGATCAGAGACAACATGGGTTTACTTCAGGGAGATCATGCCAAACTAATCTTATTGATTTTTTGATTGGGTAACTAAAATTATAGATCAGGGTGGTGCAGTAGACATTGCTTACCTAGATTTCAGTAAGGCTTTTGACACTGTTGCACATAGAAGGCTTATTAATAAACTGCAATATTTAAGTTTGGATTCCAATATTGTTGAATGGGTAAGGCAGTGGCTGAGTGACAGGCAACAGAGGGTTGTAGTCAATGGAGTTTATTCGAAGCTTGGGCTTGTCACCAGTGGGTTACCTCAGGGATCTGTACTTGGACCCATTCTCTTTAATATTTTTATTAGTGATATTGCCGAAGGTCTTGATGGTAAGGTGTGTCTTTTTGCGGATGATACTAGGATATGTAACAGGGTTGATGTTCCAGGAAGGATAAGCCAAATGGCTAATGATTTAGGTAAACTAGAAAAATGGTCAGAGTTAAGGCAACTGACATTTAATGTGGATAGGTGCAAGATAATGCATCTTGGACGTAAAAACCCAAGGGCAGAGTACAGAATATTTGATAGAGTCCTAACCTCAACATCTGAGGAAAGGGATTTAGGGGTGATTATTTCTGAGGACTTAAAGGTAGGCAGACAATGCAATAGAGCAGCAGGAAATGCTAGCCGAATGCTTGGTTGTATAGGGAGAGGTATTAGCAGTAGAAAGAGGGAAGTGCTCATGCCATTGTACAGAACACTGGTGAGACCTCACTTGGAGTATTGTACACAGTACTGTAGACCGTATCTTCAGAAGGATATTGATACCTTAGAGAGAGTTCAGAGAAGGGCTACTAAACTGGTTCATGGATTGCAGGATAAAACTTACCAGGAAAGGTTAAAGGATCTTAACATGTATAGCTTGGAGCAAAGACGAGACAGGGGGGATATGATAGAAACATTTAAATACATAAAGGGAATCAACACAGTTCAGGAGGAGACTATATTTAAAAGAAGAAAAACTACCACAACAAGAGGACATAGTCTTAAATTAGAGGGACAAATGTTTAAAAATAATATCAGGAAGTATTACTTTACTGAGAGGGTAGTGGATGCATGGAATAGCCTTCCAGCTGAAGTGGTAGAGGTTAACACAGTAAAGGAGTTTAAGAATGTGTGGGATAGGCATAAGGCTATCCTAACTATAAGATAAGGCCAGGGACTAATGAAAGTATTTAAAAAAAATTGGGCAGACTAGATGAGCCGAATGGTTCTTATCTGCCGTCACATTCTATGTTTCTATGTTAAGGATGGTACATGACAATGGGAGAGAGACCTGATCAAGTGGGAAGGTATGGGATTAAGTGGACAAGTGGTGGGACGAGAGGCAAACAGGAAGCGCAGCCACCTCCTGTTCAGTAGACTATTCTGACTAGGGGATAAGGTCTGAAGGGTAGGGAAGGTGCACTCAAGGTGTGGTTGCAAGAGAAGCAAAGGGGGGAGAATTATTTCCTTAACTGTTCGATCTTGTTGGTAAAGTAGCATGCAAAGCTATCGACTGAAAGCTTAGTTTGGGGGTGGTTCGAGCTGGGTGAATAAGAGAGTTGAAGGTATCAAAGAGACGCCTGGGATTGCGTGAGCATGAACTGACGAGAGAGGAAAGGTTTGTTTGTTTAGCAAGGGTGAGGGCTATGCTGTATGAATGCAACATGAATTTATAATGGAGAAAGTCTAACAAGGTGCGGGACTTCCTCCAGCAGAACAGGAGCATCTCTGCAGGTAGCTAAATGACAGTGTACCACATTTGGAGGCGCGTCTTCCTTGAGGTGCATGTCTGGAGCGGGGCTGCAGCTTCAACTAGCTCTTTTCCCACTGTCTTACCATTTCCTATCAGCCGTTACTAGACCTCAACTGGTGGACACAAGTCAGTGCTCTCAGCTAGCCTGCTCCTTTCCTTTCTGCACTCCCAGTGCTCCAAGCCAACCTTGACTGCTTCCTTCTGCACTCCCAGTGCTCCAAGCCAGCCTTGATTGCTTTCCTTTTGCACTCCCAGTGCACTAAGCCAGCTTTAACTGCTTTCCTTCTGCACTCCCAGTGCGCAGTCTCCTTGACTCTTTCACAGGAGAGAATAGTGTCTCTCCTACCTGCTTCCAGGGAGGAAGCCAGCAATCCCCCTTTCACCTGCCTAGCAGGGAGGGGTGTATTCCCACTGCTGCAGCTGATTATCCACAGCTGGTCAGTGGGTTGGAGACAGTGTAAAACTCTGGCCTGAGCATACACATGTGGAGCCTATAACACGAACCCCAACCGTAAGGTCCAGGTTGGGAACTGGCCTGATACGATCACGAGAAGCGACTTCACTCCTGAGGGCTATTCAGGTGTATGCTTCTTTCTTGCCACAGTTAGTTAGTAAAGACAGGCCACTGAGCATACATCTTAACCACATTTCATCGAAGCCATGCCCTGAACGACATACGACCATACGGGAGTCTGCTACAATAAGTCCAAAGATCGCAAGCAAACCAAGATGGTTAACTAAAACAAATCTTGTACCTTAGAATTGAACTGCAACCACAGTTATTTACCTGCTCATACAGTACAACAGAGGCAACAGCTACACAGAGCTATATAAGAGTAAAAGACAGCAAAAGGTATGCCACTCAACGGTCAACACGACAATAGACAACCCTGTTGTGACCTAATAGAGGGGCATTCGTACATATCTATACTAATGCACTGGCCCACTATATAATTACTTTTATGCCGTCTGCCGATGACTTGACATAACTCAATGTTGACGGTCTCTCACTACTTTTTCAACTGCTCTGAAAGTTAATATTTGTTTGCTGACGTACAATATGTAACACTGCAAAACAGTTCTTCGAATAATGTTATGCGTTTTTTTTTTGTTATCCCGCATATATGTAATACCTGAAACTGAAAATGAAATAAAGATTGTCAAAAAAAAAAAAAAAAAACTCTGGCCTGGACATTATTTCTCCCAGTAATTATGTAAACTGCGGAGTGGATCATTGGCCCACCCTGCTCTCCAAATGCTCCACCCCAGGGGCCCATAACTAAACGCACACCACACATACAACACGTACTCCACCGGGGTTAAATGTTAAAGGCCTCTCTGCCTTCACGTTATCACAATATATATATAAATACAAACACACACATATATATATATAGTGACAGAGCGCAGGATATTATTGTGGATGTGCTGCAGTACAATATATAGTATAATAGCCCCTGGGAAAGTGTTTTGGTTTATGTATCACAAAAAATGCGCGATAACATTTGGGTCTCTGGGGTGAAGTATTAGGATAGAAGGGAGGGTCAATGCTCCACTCCACAATTTAAATACAGCATAGGAGGTGAAGAATCCAGCGCGTGAGTTCTGAATCATTCAGGTATTTCCCCACCTGTGAGCAATGAGCAACAAATGGCTTTTAATGAATTTATCTATCAGAGATTCAGTGGTAGAGAATACAAGCAGTGAGTGTGAGTGAGAGTGTGCGTGTGTTTATAAAAAAATATATATATATTCTACATCACAGATTTAGCATTCTCCAATATACTCTCTCAGATTCCCTTCGCAATGAATTTTCCAGGCAGGCCTACAAAACAAGAAAACTGGATTATTAGTTCTAGTATTCAATAGACATGTGCATAGAGAATTTTTTCAGTGTTTTTAGGTTTTTGGTTAAAAAAAAAAAAGAAGCATTTGACCGAGGTTTGGTAACATACTTATTCGTTTTTACCAGAACTCTGTTATATTTCTGTTTAAATAACAACTTTTGGTCAATCATTAATCTCTACTGGAAAGGAATTGAGACAAACAGGATTAAAAGACCACTCTAGGCACCCAGACGACTTCAGCTTAATGAAGTGGTCTGGGTGCCAGGTACCTCTAGGATTAACCCTTTTTTTTAATAAACATAGCAGTTTCAGAGAAACTGCTATGTTTATAATGAGGGTTAATCCAGCCTCCAAATCCTCTAGTGGCTGTCTCACTGACAGCCGCTAGAAGCGCTTGCGTGCTTCTCACTGTGAAAATCACAGTGAGAGCACGCAAGCGTCCATAGGAAAGCATTGTAAATGCTTTCCTATGCGACCGGCTGAATGCGAGCGCGGCTCCTGCCGCGCATGCGCATTCAGCCGATGACGTCGCGATCAAGATGGAGAGGAGGAGGAAAGCTCCCCGCCCGGCGCTGGAAAAAGAGGTAAGTTTAACCCCTTCCTCTCTCCAGAGCCCGGCGGGAGGGGGTCCCTGAGGGTGAGGGCACCCTCAGGGTACTCTAGTGCCAGGAAAACGAGTATGTTTTCCTGGCACTAGAGTGGTCCTTTAAAGGGACACTATAGGCACACATACTGCTTTATATTATTTTTTTACGTCAGCCAAAGGCAGAGGTGGCACATTTTTAGATTGGGTCCGTGGAGAAAAAAAAAACTGCATTGTTTTACAGAGTGAAGCACTGTAGCTGTACCCTAACCCTAAAAATCCCTAAAGAATGAAAACTTTTGGAACAGCAACAGCAGCCTTTGGATGTGAGTCCAGGAAGAGAGAAGGAAGAAAGGCAGTCACATTTATTAGGCCCCTGCAAAAAAGCACACTCCAGTGCTTTACAGGGCAAACACTACTCGCAACAACCCTTGTCTGTCTCTGCCTTTAGCACCGCAATCGCATACGCCAGCTAAGGAAGAGGATCTCTGTTGCACTGCTACAAGTGTGATTGCTCTTTATTCTTAGGTCACTAATGGTGTCAACGTCTGGTTGTAGCCTCCCTCCAGGACTGTTTCCGTGTTATTCTTTAGGAACGTAAATAATGAAGTCGATTACCAATGGCTTGCTTTGGCTTGATTTTATGTGTCATCCTGGAAAAATGTAAGGAAGGACTGCCACTGTCTGACCTATAGCTCCCCATTCTTCTCTTCCCAGTGGAAATGTCACTCCTGTGCTCATCTCTGATGACAGGGAATGTATTACTCTGTGCTACTCACGGATACATTCCATCATCTCCAAATTGAAGTTCTACTGTGTCACAACATCTTGGCAAAGACGATGCTATGGCACATGATGCTACATGTTTTTGATGTTCCCTCAACTTTTTACTGAATGATGAAAATTTGCACAAGTCTACTACCTAGCACCTTCAGTTTAATAACAACCAATATGATGGAGAGTTGAGTGAAAATCTCCAGAAGTTAAAATTAATGATTTCTCTGGCTAGTGTGTAGTGCCACCTGCTGATAGCTAACTAAAAGACTGGAATTCAGCAACCAACAGTGCTTAACTGCAGCTCACTCTCTCTCACTCTTTAGTGTTCCAGCAGCAACACAAAATTAAACCCACTCAGGCAGTTCTCTGCACAGATTTTCAAAGCCATCCCTTTAAAGCTCAGTTAGTCCAATTTCGCAGGAATTTGACATTGATTGGCTAATATAAACTCAATCTATATCAAATAGTACTATATGATGATTTTGTCACTGGATCGGTCAGTCAAAGCGCTCCGCAGACATTTTGATTACTGCACTGTGATTGGTTGAAATGATTAACTAAATGATTAAATGCTGACCGAATATTCGGTCTATGAACCTGTCAGTTATTCTGACATTCACTAATATAGCGATTTTATTCTCTTTCTGACTAAATGAGCAAAAAACATAATTTTCGGTCGTCTTGCCATTCTTCCGAAACCAAATACACATGTCTAATATTCATATGATAAATACTGTATTATATATAGTAAATATTAAAAAAACAAAAACAAGTTTTCAATAACACTAAAATTAAAAAGTACAAACTTATTCAAGTATGTGTATGTTTCAAACTGTGAATATATATATATATATATTACAGTGACATTTAAAAGCATCAGACCTTTATTTAAATATTTTTATTACAATAATTACTGTTAGTCATCATCCACATATCTCAAGTTGGACTTTGAGAGGTCTTACTTGGGCATGAGAAATCATGTTTCCACAACTATCCCAGAGTTCCCAGCTTGACATGCAAATGAGCACAGACAGTCGTCGTGTTTCAAGTGTCACACTTTACACATTAACCCCTGCTGTGCCATGACCATGCTTGTGTACAGCACTGTTAGAAGATTGTCTTAGCACGCATGCAGTGGTATAGACGTTCTCAAAACACATCTGATACATCATGTACTGGAAAAGTAGCAAAAACATGCAATGTGAGTGTGTTTTTTTTACTTGCTTCGAAGGCATTATTCGCTGCAATAGTGTTTAAAGGCAAGAGGGAACAAGAAACTGCCACTTTTCTGGAATTGACAATTCCCCTTTAAATATCAGCGCCTCCATTTTTAGCTCCTTGCAGGCAATGCTGCCAGGAGTTACACCAATGGTACACACTTAAACATGCACGTAAGAACAAAACAGAGGGTCAGTGGAACACTGTGCAAGATGGCAGGAATATGGAATACATCCAGTTTCTGACAATTCTAACTTTTTTTTTAAAATGGTGGTAGGTATTGGATGAAGGGGTGTGGCCAGGGTGGGGTGCTGTGAAGATTTTTTGCACTGGGTTCCTAAAGTCCTAATACCTGCCCTGCTTGTGTAGAAACCAGAAAGGGGCTAAATGCTTACAAAGCAGACTCACAGAAGATAATGTAAAGCAGGGGTGCCCAAAAGGTAGATCCCCAGATATTTGAAAACTACAGCTTCCATGATGCTTTGTCATTCTAAAGGCATGCAAAGCATTGTGGGAGTTGTAGTTCTACATCTGGGGATCTATATTCTGGGCATCCCTGGTGTAAAGGAAGGTATACCTGGGGTAGAAGAGGTATCTAATGCACAAATAGTGTTTTAGAGCCTTTCTAGTCTGCAGGTTATAGCCCAGTCTGCAACATATAAAAGAGCTAGAAGACTATAAAAGTGAGTTGGGTGCCAGTGGTGACAGGGAATCAGATTGTCAGGTAATTCGATGAGTGTATCGTGAACCTTAAGTGCCAAACAACTTATTGTCTTGGTTGGTGGGTTATGGATTCTGTAGAATAGGTTAACAGTATACTGTGAGGACTAGGAACAGTTATTCTTAGGACTTATTAGTAAAAGTGACTAATTATTGCCACTGACACAAATCTCTTTCAAGATCATTAATCAATAACGGCAATGGATAATGCACAATTCCAGCTTACATCATCTTACTTACCAGGCAGCCAATCCTTTGAACTCTTTGACTATATTCTTCGCACAATTGATGTCATCACTGATATCATCATCTAAAAGATCTATGAAATAAAAAAAGGCGCAGTCTGACTTGCTGAATGGCTCCATGCAGACTAAACATTTAAGGTGTGAGAGGCCTTCTAGTGTTACTTACTTCTTGGCTAGGAGACTTGTCATCTCCTGGCTCAAAGCATGCACTTATGGTCATAGGATTGGCCATCTCCTGACCTTGTTAACCCTTTTAAAACACCTGCAGGGCCAGCTGATGGGCAGTCTCCTGGTAAAAAAAAAAAAATCTCGTATGATATCCCAAGCTCAGAGTGTGGACTTTGGGCACCAAGAATCCTTTGGTTTATGTCAACCAATTAAAATCTGGTTTAACAAAAACTGGAGAGACCGCACCATAACAGCTACAAAAAATCTGCAATGCTTATGGTGCCTTTAACAAGTCTACTTGTCTCTCTAAACCACTCAGAAACCACAAACTGGGTCTGTTATTTATATATTGTTTTCATTTAAAAAATCAACACTCAGCTCACAGCATAAATCATAAAATGAGATCATACAATACATATTTGAAAATAGACGTTGCGAACTAGCTTTCCGCTTACCAACACTGAATACTGAAAATTTGAAACAAGAGTGGCTTTTATGTTATGAAAAAAGAATCAATTATCTTATTTTGTAGTTCGTTCCTGACCGGATGATGATTGCTAATATGTTGTATATATTTCATTGTATATAATAATATAGAGTATATAAACTGATGTTAGTACTCATATCCCACCGGATGATTGTACTTGTAGAGTTTATCCTCTGTGTTACTATGTTATTTTCTGTATTCAATATTATTATTTATTGTATATTATTGTATATAAGTATACATTGTTATTTGAAAAATCTATAAAGAGGACACTATAGTCACCAGAACAACTACAGCTTATTGAATTTGTTCTGGTGAGTAGAATCATTACATTCAGGCTTTTTGCTGTAAACACTGTATTTTTTTTTTTTTTTTTATTCTTTATTTTTGTCTTGACACATGAGACGGCACCTCAGTTTTTCGGCTCGTACAGAGGCAGAGATTCAGTACGTACATACAGTTCGTGGTACAGAAAAGAAGCGTTATTACAGGTTAATATATCATATTTTTGCTGTCCATCATCAAATTTTCATTTTTGGTGAACATAACATATCCATTTAAACATACATTGAAAAATACAATGTGTCGACAAGGAGTGCTTTGTGAAGATACATATTATATTTGTATACATCAGTACCATGTATATCCCGAGGTTGCCACCATCGGGCTATGGTGTTGTGGCCGGGCTTGAGGCGTAGGCCCCTTCCCCCGTACGTCCACAGGTCGGGCTTCCTCCAGTGATCCCGGCAATCTTCTGTGGGTAGGTTATGGCTTAAAGGACGTCTCTAGTGCCAGGAAAGCATACTCGTTTTCCTGGCACTAGAGTGCCCTGAGGATGCCCCCACCCTCAGGGTCCCCCTCCCGCCCGGCTCTGGAAAGGGGAAAAGGGTTAAAACTTACCTTTTTCCAGCGCTGGGCGGGGAGCTCTCCTCCTCCTCTCCGCCTCCGTTCCTCCCCGTCGGCTGAATGCGCACGCGCGGCAAGAGCTGCGCGCGCAGCCGGTCGCATAGGAAAGCATTCATAATGCTTTCCTATGGACGCTTGCGTGCTCTCACAGTGAGAATCACGCAAGGGCCTCTAGCGGCTGTCAGTGAGACAGCCACTAGAGGAAAAAGGGGAAGGCTTAACTAATTGATAAACATAGCAGTTTCTCTGAAACTGCTATGTTTATAAAAAAATTAGTTAACCCTAGCTGGACCTGGCACCCATACCACTTCATTAAGCTGAAGTGGTCTGGGTGCCTAGAGTGGTCCTTTAAGTTCTCTGTTAGGAGAGGCCATCTTAACCCAGTAATACCCTTGTTGGTGTTGTATAAATGTATTTTAAAGGGACACTCCAGGCACCCAGACCACTTCTGCCCATTGGAGTGGTCTGGGTGCCAACTCCCACTACCCTTAACCCTGCAAGTGTAATTATTGCAGTTTTTATTAACACGAAAAGTGTGCTATAGCGTCGCTGGACGTCCTCACGCTATGTGAAGACCTCCAACATCGCTGAAATCCCCATAGGGCCGCGCATGCGCATTAGGTCTCCCCCTGCCGGCAGCCGTGCATGCTCAATAAATCTCCCCCGCCGGCTGACGTCGGCGGGGGAGGAGCGTAGGCGGTATTAAAAGTGGTACAAAGAGGAGTCAACAATGGAACAAGCCTGCTGATTCCATTTGTTTACATGGTGATTGTCCCACTTTTTACTGTAGATCACTTTTCAGACACAATACTTTTTATACAACGAAGAGAAGAGTTAGGCGCTCACTAAATAAACTAAATAAAAATATATATATAATAAAAGAAGTGGATATAAAGCTATACATTTATATCCACTTCTTTTATTATATATATATTTTTATTTAAATAAAGTTACAGTTTTTTACTACTTTATTTTTGTTCCTGATATATTTGAATCCTGACCAATATCCTCTGGTGGGGATTGTACCACCACATGCTGTATATACCAGAGCAAGATATTTGCTCTGAAATCTGTAAGTAGGATACTTTTCCTTTATTTAACACTGGTTAATAGATATACTACACTATTGGAGTTTATTTCTATTTTTTTCATATACCACTACGGAGGATTGGACACTGTACCTACCACCATTTGATATCCTGAGGTGGGGATTGTACCGTCTAGGCGCTATACGGCAGAGCTCTGAGTAGCTCTGCAAAGTGTGAGTGAGTCTTTTATAAATTTTTATACACTTTCATTTTGTCAGACATATTGCACTATTATTGTTCTGTACTTTTTTATTGAAGGTTTTATACATCCCAAACTATAGGATTATCTGTATGTATACATTTTAATCATTATTTTCACTTTTTGGGCGCGGTTTACCACTTTTGTTTTCTCCGACAATACTTTTTATAGCTAGACTGTTAAAAATAGCATGGCATACAGGTCATGGGAGCACTAAAGAAATGTGTATTTTTATTACCACTATAAAAATACAAGATCATTTGACAAAGTTCACTGCCAAATTTCCATTACATTCATTTATATAACGCAAACATATTCCACAGTGCTTTAAAATAATTGATACAGGGGGAGGAGGGGGCGGGGCCTGACCACTGAGCCGAGAGGACGCAGGAAAAAGTTGCTCCTGCTCCTACGGGTATATCTCCCGGGTTATGAGCCTACAAAGAAACCCAATCTCCTTACACGAGCACCTAACGGCAAGGTAAAATCAGGGGTTACCTGCAGACTCCGAATATATGGCACAAACGGCAGGAACCACTGAAGTAATCCTCAAGGCCCACCTGCATGGTCGGCGCAGGGGAGACGGCTGCTTCCTGTCGCCTTCAATGGCTGAAAGCTTGATTGTGGGCTCTCGTCCCCCCCACCCCCATGGACTGGTGGGGGTTATCCCCGTCCCAGGAAGGCACCCCCACAGGCTGTGGCAGCAACAGAGGCAAACTGCCTCTAAAATGGCGGAGAGCAAACCCAGGCTGACACAACACAGGAGCCCAACATCCTGGCGCGGCTAGACCTTGCATTTGAGGCATTCTGGACGAACGACTGAGCACCACACACGCTCCGGTTGTGGACTCACCAAGGGTGCCATCTTACCACTACCGTCCAAGCGGCTCACCAGGCCAAGCAAAGAGCGCCAAAAAAAGGCGCAGAAGAAACCACTGTCGGCTGAAAAACCCACGCACTGGCGCTCGCCAGCAAAGACCACCCTACACAAGACACAGCCAGCATCACCCTAGCGTGTACCCACGGAGCAGCACGACACCAGAGCCGGGAAGAACCTGCGCCCCTACCCGAGACGGACCCGTCCAGCACCGGTGCGCATCCCTGAAAGGTGTACTACTCAGGACTTAAGCTACCCTATGATTATTAACCATTTCCATATCACACAAAGTTAACTCTTAGTTTTCCCAAAAAGCTCAACCCAGCTGAACTCCATGCAATTTTAGTCTCACACCTTTGGGGAGATCATAAAAATCGATGGGGGAGGGGCACCAGCACAGTACAAGCTAATAGTTACTAAGCACGCTATATCTTAATAACCTTTACACCTTATCAATGTGAAACGTTGCCATTAAAATTGTATTCTCTTAATTCTCTTCAATATCCGTATGCTCAACCTGAGATTATTCCTAGCCTGCCTTAACCTGAAGCTGACATGTTAGTTTAACTCATGGGGAATGTTTAATATATTATAAAATGTGCAAAGTTTTAAATGCCAGACAAATACAAAACGTTGACCGTCAAGTGTGCAAGAGCTGTTGTGACATTGCTTGCTTCTCTGTATGTTATGTGCACGATAAAATAAAGAATAAAAAAAATAAAAATATTGACATGGGTATAGATATTATAAGTGAATCAACTACAATCTCTTGGCACTTACTCATATCTCATAGGAATATAGTTTGTGACCCAGAATCAAGGATGTTTCGTTCCTGACTCCTGTTCAAGTATGTGCTGAGCAAAATAGTTAGACTAACGAGGGGACTTTTTTTCCCCAAATTTGCTATGTAGGCCTAAAATAAAAAAAATTAAAAAAAACATTACAAAAAAATCTGACTATTAACACATCAGTGGAGTGCCCCATGTGCGTTTCTTAATTTGTGTTTCTCTGTGTATATATCTATATATCCATGCCTTTCTGCGTCTGTTTATGCAACTTCTGACCAAAAAAAATACCTAAAAGGTTAGTGAATTTAAAGCTGTGAAAATGAAAAATAATAATTAATATCAAATGATAATAAATCTGCTGTTACGTCATCAAAATGCACCTCAGCAATGAACATTCAACTAAAATAAATATTTCATTTTTTAAAAATGCTTTACAGGGTGGACATACATTTAAACAGTGGTACACTGACAAAGACATACTTAATGGATCACTAAAGGCACCCAATACCACTTCATCTCAATGAAGTGGTCTGGGTGCAACGGCCCTTTAGTTTTAACCTTGCAATGTTAAACACTGTAGCTTTGCAGAAACTGCAATGTTTCTATTCCAGGGTTAAACACAACTCTAGAAGCTGTCTTCCTGGCAGCCAATAGAGACGCCTCCCCTGTGAGAGCCGACCCCAGTCAGACTTGATCAATCAAATGCTGCTCCTAGAGGGCAATTTATCGGTGCAGGGATTTGCTGCACATGTGCAATAGCCTCCCAATGTTTCCCTATAGGGGAAGCATTCCATTGGCTGAGATCATCAATCTTGGTGATCTCAGCAAAGAGACATTGTGGCATGTTTGTATTGCCAACATTAGAGTGATCCTTTAAATATTTAAAAGTGAGTTTTTTTTTAAATTTTTTTTATTTAAGGTCTTTTTTTCATAATAAATATTTTGTAAGTCCACTACTTCTCTAACTCTCAGACCTGCAACTTTTCCTTTTTTCTCAAATAAAGCAGCTCAATGTGACCCCATTTTTATTGTATTGTCCTCAGAAAAGGAGAGTTTGGTTGCTGCTACATAAATTATTTAAAATGTGGACCTTGTCATTGATTTTAAAAGGATGCAAAACATATTGTGAATTAAGTTTTAAAAAAAAAATAAGTTTTATTAAAAGTGGTGCAAAGGGGTAAATTATGAGTCATATTGGAACAAGCTTGCTGATTCCATTTGTTTATATGGTGACTGTCCAACTTTTATTACTTTAGATCACTTTTCAGACACAATACTTTTTATAGCTGGACTGTTAAATATAACGTGGTATACAGGTCATAGGAGCCATAAAGAAAGGTGTATTTTTATTACCACAATAAAAATACAAGATCAGTTGACAAAGTTCAGTGGCAAGTTATCATTATCATCATTTATATGGCGCAGACATATTCCACAGTACTTTAAAACAATTGAAAGGGGTATAGATATTAGAGAGCCCTGCTCAACTGAGCTTACAATCTATGTATATCATTAGGTGCCGTGCTCAAGGACACTTACTGGTAATGTAATCTGACCGGGATTCGAACCTAGGTTTCCCAGTTTTAAGGCAGTGATGTTACCGCTGCTCAAACTAGCTGATAGTGGTAGGAGACACATCAGTGCAAGTTTAGGATATTATGATCCAGACACTCCATTATTTTACCAGTAACAGGGTAACACGGGTTTGTTCATAAATAAAATGAACACACTATATAGTACAACTAAAAGCACTGTGCCCATGTTACAAATAGGAAACATCATTAAAACTATATGGAATGCTGAGAGAAAGGTCACGCATTGCCCTAAAATACACCCAATAGGTATGGTAGTACACTATCCTATTTTCAACTGGCAAGCCCAAAATGCTTCCATACAATGTTTTCTTCCCATTATTGTAAATAACTGCTATGGATGTAAGACATGATTGTTTTGTTATTCTCTAATTACGGACCCTGCAAGGTCCTCTGTCCTTTTTCATTCTCACTTCTGAAAAAGTCAAAAACATATCTCAATAATAAACATGTTTTGAATAAAAAGATATGGAAAGTAACAGCGCTGAAAGTGGTTCTGTTTCTCTGCCAAAAATAAATACATTTACACAAAAAAAAAAAAGAAGTGAAACTTCTAGTTTGACTGAAACAGCCATATGATCATCAAGTTGCATAACAGAAAAGCACAGTTTGGAATGCAAATATAAAAACTGCAAAGCACTGGCATGGTTCTGCCAGGAGTCACCTAAAGCTATTCGCCAGGTAACAGTCAAACCAATTTTGATGTGTTTCACACTTACTTGGTATGCAAATTTCGGGCAAGTCTTCATAGAGATATCAACTTTGTCCCTATTTGGAAATCACTAACCCTTCCAACACAGGCGGGTGGGGGAAGCGGAATCACAGTTTTGTATTCCTAACGCTATAGTGTTCTTTTACATTTGAAATTCACTTTTAAATTCCCAACAATTCTCACTTTAAGCAAATAACCCTGTTTGACTCAGCCTGGGAGTGCTGCCAGGGACTCTAGGTACCATAACCACTACAGTAAGCAATAGCAGGTATGATGTTTAGCGCCTCTAATAGTTCTACATGATTAATGTATTTTTAAACTAGACAATACATGCAGCATTTGTTTCCCATAACTTCATAAAGAACGAGCGTGCCCATTATTTTACTATGAAAAATGTTATTTGAAAGGTATTGCAAAAAGTCACAACTCTTGGTAAGTATATTGTATTATCACTGGACAATAACATTAAAATACGGAATATTATATAATATTTCCTTATGACTCGAAAGCTATAAATTATTATTGTTCAAATGTAAAAGTGCAAACTTTAGATATCTACGTTTCGAATCATGTTTATGATTGCCAATGTCGATGCATGCCAACGGATTGAAGATATAGTTACTCCAGCAGCAGATACTATCGAACTGGGTGAATGTCAAGGAAAATCTTCTTCCAGCATGTCCATCACTCACAGATCTTACCTGCTCTTTCCCTTGCGTGTATTTTCAAGTGCGTGGTAAGATGCGCTTTACGAGTAAAACTCTTACCACATTCAGAACAAATAAATGGTCTTTCCCCAGTGTGTATTGACTGATGTCTCACAAGATCTCTATTGAGAGCAAATCGCTTATCACAATTAGTGCATGCATATGGCCTCTCTCCAGTGTGAGACCTCTGGTGTACGTTTAGATTTGAGTAGCATGTGAACCCTTTTCCACATACTGTGCACACATAGGCCCAATCTCCTGTATGAGCTGCCTTGTGTTTGACAAGTCTTGAGTTGTCTGCAAAACATTTTCCACACTCTTCACACGTATAAGGCTTTTCTCCAGTGTGTGATCGCTTGTGGATAACAAGGGCAGACGTACAAGAAAAGGTTTTCCCACATTCCACGCATATATAGGGTTTCTCTCCCGTGTGAGTTCTGTTGTGTATGAACAAAGAGGAGTTACTGGTGAAGCTCTTACCGCACTCCCAGCATACGTAGGGTCTCTCTCCTGTGTGGATTCTTATGTGAGTGGACAGTGTGGCGCTGCTAGTGAAGCTCTTTCCGCAGTGTGTACATGTATAAGGTCTCTCTCCTGTGTGTATTCGCTCATGTATTACAAGAGAAGACCTCCTAGCAAAGCTTTTGCCACAATTATCACAGGAAAAAGGCCTCTCCCCCGTGTGCGATCTTTGATGTATGATGAGATGTGAACTAGAAATACAGCTTCTCCCACACTCTGTGCATGTGTACGTCTTCTGTACCTTGTATGGTGAATAATGAATTGTTAGCTTTTGCATTTTCAGATAAATTTTGCCTTGTTTCTGGCATTTATTCTTTGATTCGTCTCTGTTTTTACGAGCCCGAAGAGCGCTTGTATATTTTTTTACTTCACCTTTTTGTTGCTCTTCTAGACTTTCATCTAGAGAATTTTCATCAACGTTCGTATGATTGAGTTCTGTGCATGTAATGGCATCTGTGGTAGAGTTTTCAGATGAGTTTTTCTGCTTCTTGTTTTTTGTCTCCTTTACTTTTCGCTTTGAATACAGAAGCTTACCTCCTTCTTTTAAAAGTGGTGATTGTCGTGCTCCTGGACAAACACTGTCTCCATAATCTAAACACAAACAGATAGTTTAATGAACTGTATCAAGCTTGTGTATAACAAAGTATGTACATTCCTTTAAGTAATGAGTCACACAAATATTAACAATTAATAGTGGAAAATGTGCCCAAAGCATGCACATTTTCTTAAGGGAACACTCCAAGCACCATAACCACTACAGCATGCTCCTTATTGTAAATAGTCAAGCCATTTTAGGACAATTTGACTTCTCATCTGGGGTCTGCTCCTACTTAGGAGCTTTCGTTAAATCTCCTGAGCTAACTCATGAGATTCAGGGCCAACTTGTTGGCTGAGAGTATTAACTGATCTCTCTTAGCCAATGAGCTAAGCCTTATTTCGCCTTTGAGGGCTGGAAGCAGCAGGCTGATTTGTGGTTGAGTACAGAGAGTTGACAAGAAACAAGATTATTACCTTTTACCTGGCATTTTATCATCCTGGACTCCAAGTAATCCTAGGTGGGGATCATACCACCAATGCTATACTCAAGGAGCAGTTGACCTGCTCCTTTCTTGTAAGTACCATTTTATATATACCGTATTTATCGGCGTATAACACGCGCCGGCGTATAACACGCACCTCATTTTCAGAAGGAAATTCCAGGAAATTTCCACCCCTCCCATAGTGTTCCCCCCACTTTCCATAGTATTTCCCCCCCCCTTTCCATAGTATTCTCCCCCCTCCCATAGTATTCTCCCCCCCCTCCCATAGTATTCTCCCCCCCTCCCATAGTATTCTCCCCCCCTCCCATAGTATTCTCCCCCCTCATCCTATAGTGTTCCCCCCCTTCCATAGTATTCTCCCCCCTCCCATAGTATTCTCCCCCCTCCCATAGTATTCTCCCCCCTCCCATAGTGTTCCCCCCTCATCCCATAGTGTTCCCCCCCCCTTCCATAGTATTCTCCCCCCCTCCCATAGTATTCTCCACCCCCATAGTGTGTCCCCCCTCCCATAGTGCCCCTCCCATAGTGTCCCCCCCCCTCCCATAGTGTCCCCTAGTGCACTTTCCCTCTGTCCCATATTTACTTACCTGTCTTGAAGCGTGGGCCGGCTTCACAGCGCGCACCGCGGTACTGGAACTTAAATTTCAGGTTCCGGTTTCTGGCAGGACTGAAAGGAAGTGTGCACACTATTGTGTGCACACTTCCTTTCAGTCCCGCCGGCACTGGAACTTAAATTTCAGGTTCCGGTTTCCGGCGGGACTGAAAGGAAGTGTGCACACAATAGTGTGCACACTTCCTTTCAGTCCCGCCGGAAACCGGAACCTGAAATTAAAGTTCCAGTACCGCGGTGCGCGCTGTGAAGCCGGCCCACGCTTCAAGACAGGTAAGTAAATGTGGAATATCGGTGTATAACACGCACCCATGATTTTCTCCCTATTTTCAGGGAGAAAAAGTGCGTGTTATACGCCGATAAATACGGTATTTTATTGATCATCATTTTATTCAGTGAGCACTATTGGTTGTCTCTTTTTATTTGAGCATTGGACATACCTTTGACGGAGGAAGTTTACCCCATATCCCATAAGCGGGGATTGTACCGCTGTACACCTTTTACACTAGAGCTAGCTATAGCTCTTGTACATATGAGTTTTATACCTACTTTTTATATTCATTTGTCGTTTTAATACTGGACATATTGCACTATTTGGTTCTCTTTTTGTTTTTATCTTTTGCATATGAGTGGATCTACACGGATGAGGACAGCGAGGACATTGTTCCTGCCAAAGCACCTTATAGACCAGTGATGGCGAACCTTTTTGAGCCCGAGTGCCCAAACCGCAATATATGCCAACTTTTTTTTTCTTAAAGTGCCAACACGGCAATTAAACCTTAATACTGAGGTTTAAGTTTAGAAAAAAACAACTCGTACTGTTGTCCGAACTAATTAACAACTTTTGTTTTAAAAGAACACAACAACAGAGAGTTCAATGATACAAATTTTAAATAATGATATAAATAGATAAAATTAAGCTTATATTTATTAGTATCTCCAACAAATGCAATACATACACAGTCTGCTGAATACACACACACACACACACAAGACTGCTGAATACAGAGACTGATGAATACACACACACACACAGTCCGCTCAATACACACACACAGACTGCTGAATACATACACACACACAGACTGCTGAATACACGCACACACACACACACACAGATTGCTGAATACACGCACACACGGACTGCGGAATACACGCACACACACACACACACAGACTGCTGAATACACGCACACACACAGACTGCTGAATACACACACATACTGCATTGAGGGGTGTAGTGTATGTGTTTGTGTGAGGTGCTGTGTGTGTGTGTGTGATGTGTGTGAGGGGTGCTGTGTGTGTCTGAGGGTTGCTGTGTGTGTGTGTATGTGGGGTGCTGTGTGTGTCTGAGGGTTGCTGTGTGTGTGTGTGTATGTGGGGTGCTGTGTGTGTGTGTGAGGGGTGGTGTGTGTGTGGGGTGGTGTGTGTGAGGGGTGCTGTGCTGTGTGGGGAGGTAAGGGTGCTGTGCTGTGTGGGGGGTAAGGGGTGCTGTGTGGGGGGGTAGGGCTGCTGTGTGGGGGGGTAGGGGTGCTGTGTGGGGGGGTAGGGGTGCTGTGTGGGGGGGTAGGGGTGCTGTGTGGGGGGTAGAGGTGCTGTGTGGGGGGGTAGAGGTGCTGTATGTGGGGGGTAGCGGTTGTAGGGGAGGGAAGGGATGCTGTGTGGGGGGTAGGGGTACTGTGTGGGGGGTAGGGTTACTGTGTGTGTGGAGGGGTAGGGGTACTGCTGGAGGGGTAGGGGTACTGTGTGTGTGGGGGGTAGGGGTACTGTGTGTGGGGGGGTAGGAGTACTGGGTATGGGGGGGTAGGGGGAACTGCTGGGGAGGGGAGGGGTACTGCTGGGGAGGGGAGGGGTACTGTGTGTGGGGGGTAGGGGATGTGTGGGGGAGTAGGGGTACTGCTGGGGAGGGTAGGGGTACTGTGTGTGTGGGGCGGGTAGGGGTACTGTGTGTGTGGGGGGTGTAACGGACCGTTTCAGCATGAAAGGGGAAAAATCCGTTTAGGCGATAATCCCCTTTTCTGGATACAGGCACAGCTACTGCAGAACACCACACTCCCGATCTGGATACGAAATAACACTCCGAACTGGAACAGCTGAACAAGAAAAGCATACAATCGGCTTACACTCTTGGCAGTCAGCTTACAATCCAATCCCCCCCAAGAACGAGACGACACTTCATTTTGAGGGTTAAGCAGGAACTCAAGACTGGGACACCCAGTCTGGCTTTTATTACCAACAAGTACATACAGGACACTCCCAGGGGGAGGATGAAATTAACCAATCACATGGATGTACCTCCCACACATTTCCTCCCCTTAGATTAACACTTAACACAATTATACTGTACACCTTTTTCCCCAATTCCTGGATGTACCCCAAATACATATGCTACACCTCCAAAACAGGTATCCCCTGATAGCCCTTATTCAGGGGGACAACATATGCAAGAATAAGCCCATTCGGATAAATGGTTCAGGAGTTATGGGACTTTAAAGTATTGACCGACCGCATGGGTAAAGTATCCGAAAACAGTTCCATGCATTTTGGCCCTGCGGTCGGTCACAAACAAGGGAATGAAAACAGACGAATTGCCTGTGTTATAGAGCCTGGAGAGGGTTTGAATGAATTCCCTTGTTTGTGGGGTTCTTTCTACCGAACGGCGGGTCATTCGGTAGTTTTTATACGAATTTCTGGAAGTATGGAGGTCTCAGCGGTGTTTGCCTAGTCAAGTGCCCGATTTCAGTTCCAGACACTCGACGGCAAAACACCGCTGTTCGGCAGTTAAAGATGGCCGCCGCCACGTGTTGGTTTCCTGAATGGCGGCCACCCAGAGGACAAAGACCACACTGCACTGATTGCCAATTACCCGTTTGCAACATTGTTGCAAACGGTAATTGGAGGCACACTTAGTCCTGGGTGGTCTGGTTGTTCGGTAGTTTCCTCAATACAAGGAATGGAGGGATTCTACCGAACAATCAGATGAAGGCTGCATATATATATAACCCAGGTTAACTGCATACATAAATACATATACAATATACAGGCAGTACAATAGGATATGCTTCACAGTCTTAAAGGGACAGTAGTCCCAAAATGTCCATCGCTGATTTTAAAGGGCCAGTAGCAGCAATATAAATTAGTACATGCCCAAATATAGTCTTTAAAGTGCAATATGTCCAGGGGCCATAGTCAGCGGGCAGGAGGCTAGCAGCCAGGCTTCTCCAGCCCACAGTGGCGAAGTTGGTTTCGCCACAGGGGGGTAGGGGTACAGTGTGTGTGGGGGGTGGTGGTACTTCTTGTGGTGGGGGTAGGGGTACTTCGTGTGTGTATGGGGGGTAAGGGTACTGTGTGTGGGGGGATAGGGGTACTGCTGGGGGGGTAGGAGTACTGTGTGTGTGGGGGGTAGGGGTACAGTGTGTGTGGGGGTAGGGGTACTGCTGGGGGGTAGGGGTACTGTGTGTGGGGGGGTAGGGGTACTGCTGGGGGGGTAGGGGTACTGCTGGGGGGTAGAGGTACTAGGTGTGGGTGGGTAGGGGGAACTGTTGGGGAGGGTAGGGGTACTGCTGGCGAGGGTTGGGGTACTGTGTGTGGGGGGGTAAGGGTACTGCTGGGGAGGGGTACTGTGTGTGGGGGGGTAGGGGATGTGTGGGGGGTAGGGGTACTGCTGGGGGGCTAGGGGTACTGTGTGTGTGTGGGGGGTAGGGGTACTGCTGGGGGGGTAGGAGTACTGTGTGTGGGGGTAGGGGTACTGCTGGGGGGTAGGGGTACAGTGAGTGTGGGGGGTAGGGGTACTGCTGGGGGGTATGGGTACTGTGTATGTGGGGGGTAGGGATACTGCTGGGGGGTAGGGGTGCTGTGGGGGGGTAGGGGTACTGCTGGGGGGTAGGGGAACTGCTGGGGGGTAGGGGTACTGTGTGTGTGGGGGGTAGGGGTACTGCTGGGGGGGTAGGGGTACTGTGTGTGTGTGTGGGGTAGGGGTACTGCTGGGGGGGTAAACGTGTTTAAAAAAAAAAAAAAAAAGTATTTTAAATCAGTTTCTTCATCCCCCCCTCCTCCTTCTTACCTTTAATGAATGAGGGGGGGGACACAGAGCCATCCCTGGTGGTCCGGTTGTACTGCTTCCGGGACGGGAGGCAGGGGGAGGGATTGGGGAAGCAGCTCCCCTGTCCTCCCGCGCGATGCAGTGTGGAGCGTTGCCATGGTAACGCACGGCAACACTCCACACAGCATCGCGCGGGAGGACAGGGGAGCTGCTTCACAGATCCCTCCCCCTGCCTCCCGACACGGAAGCAGAGTAGGCGCCTGCTGTTTCGGGCAGGCAGGTGCCTACTCTGCATTATTGGCGAACCTATGGCCGCGTGCCCACAGAGAGGGCCCGGCGTGCCACCTGTGGCACGCATGCCATAGGTTCGCCATCACTGTTATAGACTCTGTGATCCCAATAAGAGCATTTTAGATAAGACCAGGGCCGCCATCAGGGCATGACAACCGTGACAATTGTCACGGGCCGGCGGTCCTGGGGGGCCCGGCCGCCACGTGTATCAGCGGAACTGCTGCCGGTGCATCTGCACCGGGGCCCACACGCTGATGGGGCCCATCAGGTGGCCCAAGCATTTAGGGTCACCCAATGGGCTATATTATCTTCAGGGGCCCGGTCAGCGCTGTAATAGCGCGACCGGGCCCCTTTAAAAAAATAAAATAAATGCAGCCGGAAAGCAAGTGCTGCTGGGAGGAAGTGACGTCCGGTCACTTCCTCCCAGTTTACTCCGCGCGGGAAGGAGGAGAGAAAGGCCGCAAGGAGAGGCAGCCGACGCACATCATCCCCAGCCACCCTCCTGCGACGAAATAGTAAGGAAGAGGAGGGTGGCTGAAAATGAGGTGTATGTATGCCAGTGTATGTGTGTCAGTGTATGTGTGTATGTATGCCAGTGTATGTATGTATGCCAGTGTATGTATGTATGTATGCCAGTGTATGTATGTATGTATGCCAGTGTATGTGTGTATGTATGCCAGTGTATGTATGTATGTATGCCAGTGTATGTATGTATGTATGTATGCCAGTGTATGTGTGTATGTATGCCAGTGTGTGTGTGTGTATGCCAGTGTATGTGTGTGTATTCCAGTGTATGTGTGTATGCCTATGTATGTATGTATGCCAGTGTATGTGTATGTATGCCAGTGTATGTGTGTGTGTATGCCAGTGTGTGTATGCCAGTGTATGTGTATGTATGCCAGTGTATGTGTGTGTGTATGCCAGTGTGTGTATGCCAGTGTATGTATGTATGCCAGTATATATATATATAAATGTATTACCCTTTGTACAGATGGATACAAAACAAAGCTGGCTATAAATCTTCCAAAACGCCATTTATCTGACTGCAACTGATGGACATTATTTTTTTTAATTTTTTTTTTAAATTCTTTATTTTTGCGTGTATTGGCAAACAAGATAACATAATTCGTGATCAGCAGGTAAAACATTTTTACAATACATGGATACTTTCGCCACTTAGCTTAGTCTACACAATTTTATTTTTTAAATATGCGGGATTACCCAAGTTTCCCTGTCAGTTGTCCTCTAGCTCATGACTGGGTAGGGCGGTGATATTGGGCCTTATGTGCCTTGTGGCCAGTGTACAATACGCCCTGGTAATTAAGCTTTAGTGAGGCACTCATAGTTGGGCTTGGGTGCCCTCGAAGCCGGGTGTGAGGTCTCTTTTTGTTAAGCTGTACCTGAGGGCGGGGGTTATGCTTTATGCACCCAGAGGGCTGCTATTTTTGCGCTGGCACGCCGCTTGATAACGCTAGGGGGGGAGGGTGCTGAGGTACTGAGCTAGATCTAAGGCTTACGGAGTCGGCAACATAACATAGTAGTAATAGAATACCATATAGAAACATATAAGCAACTTTTGATCCCTTTTAGATAAAATGAAAAGGGGAATAATATGCAACATTTATAGGATTTGTGCGCGTGCATATGGTAGTGCACAGGCGACACTCAGTCCCAACGTTCAGGGTGGCTGTGCCGTTGTCTTGGGTGCGTTTCCTCTTGGCACGAACGGGGTGATGTCTGCTACATTCCAGGCTGGGTGGGCTGTAGTCTGTGGTTGTGCTGTCGGTAGGCCGAGGGCTTGCAGGAAGTTCGAGGCTTCAGCAGGGTGTGAGATAGCGTGTGTCTTCCCTGCCTTGCTGGCAAGTAGCCTGCGGGGGCCCCACTTGTAGGTAATAGACTGCTCCTGAAGCACTTGGGTTATGGGCTTAAGAGAGCGCCGCCAGGACAGGGTGTTTCTAGAAAAGTCTCGGTAAAAAGCAAGCTGATCGCCTTCAAAGGGCACCGTGGGAGTACCCCTTACTGCCCCCATAATAATGCCCCGGTCAGCGTCACGTACCAGTTTGAGCAGGACTTCCTTAGGCGTCTCCTGGGCTGAAGTAGTTGTTTTATTAAGCCTGTAGCAGGAGTCCACTAGTATCTGTTTGGAGTGCTTGGGCATAAGAAGGGTGGCAAGGAGCCTCCTGCAGTAGTGGGGAAGTTCTGTATCAGTTATTGCATCCGGAATGCCTTTTATTCGTAGGTTGCGTGCCCTGGCTTTGTCTTCCAAATTGGCTAGTTGAGCCTGGTGATCGGCATATTGTTTCTGCAGTGCTCCTATGGCAGTATCTGTGGCTGTCTGGGCAAGCTTGTGGCCTGCCATGCTTTCCTCCATAGCGTGCATGCGGGTAGTGAGTGCGGATACCTCCTCCCGTATTGGCGCCAAGTCAGCCTTGAACATGGCTTGAATCTCCGCAACCAGGGCTTTGATATCTGCCCTCGTTGCGGGGGCAGAGTCCCCAAGCGCTGTGGCCGCCAGTGGCTCCGTTCGTCGCCTCGGTGGGGGAGAGAGGTCGGCTGTACTGCTGTCCTCGTCCGAGGACAGATGCGGGTAAACCTCCGCGGGCGCCATCTTGGCGTGTGTCGGCCTCGCTGCATTCCGCATGTAAGTGCCAATATCTTGCGAACCCGAGCCCGGGTCCGGTCGTAGCTTCTTGCTTTTTTTCCCCATATCGTCGGGGCTCAGGCAGCTGCCAGAGGAGGTCTGGTTGCGAGGGTTTTTCGGGCTTTTCAGTCTTTTTCTCGGGCTGAGTATCAGAGCAGCTCCGAAACGCGTCCAGCTCGTTTGGGCGCCGGCTCCGCCCCCTTGGACATTATTTTTTTAAATTATGTTATATTTGTATTCCTGGACCCAGCAGCTGGTATACCAAGGTGCCAAGATGCCATGTCCATTGTTTAACTGCTGGAGTTAAACCTGCTGATCATAGTAGGTATCTTTCCGCTCCTCACTCAAGAGAAAGCATTGGCTGGTAGGTTATTTCGGAGACTGTAAATATGTATGTATGTGTGTATGCCAGTGTATATATGTATGCCAGTGTATATATGTATGCCAGTGTATGTATGTATGCCAGTGTATGTATGTATGTATGCCAGTGTGTTTCTGTCTGTATGCCAGTGTGTGTCTGTCTGTATGCCAGTGTGTGTCTGTCTGTATGTATGCCAGCCAGTGTATGTATGCCAGTGTATGTATGTATGCCAGTGTATGTATGTATATATGCCAGTGTATATATGTATGCCAGTGTGTGTATGTATGCCAGTGTGTGTATGTATGCCAGTGTGTGTCTGTATGTATGTATGTATGCCAGTGTGTGTCTGTATGTATGTATGCCAGTGTGTGTGTGTGTGTGTGTGTATGTAAGTGCCAAGATGCCATGTCCATTGTTTAACTGCTGGAGTTAACCCTGCTGATCATAGGAGGTATCTTTCCGCTCCTCACTCACAAGCATTGGCTGGTAGGTTATTTCGGAGACTGTAAATATGTATGTATGCCAGTGTATGTATGTATGCCAGCCAGTGTGTGTATGCCAGTGTATGTATGTATGTATGCCAGTGTGTGTGTCTGTATGTATGTATGCCAGTGTATATATGTATGTATGCCAGCCAGTGTATGTATGCCAGTGTATGTATGTATATATGCCAGTGTGTGTCTGTATGTATGTATGCCAGTGTGTGTCTGTATGTATGTATATATCAGTATGCAGTATGTGTATGTATATGTATGTTTGTCAGTATGTATGTCTGCATGTATATGTGTGTGTGTGTGTGTGTGTGTGTCAGTATCTCCCTATGCATGTGTGTATGTCTGTTAGTGTGTGTGTATTCCTGTGGGTGGGATTTGGAGGCGGGCCCTGTGGGCGGGCTTGAAGGGGGGCCCAGACCTTGAGCTGTGCTAGGGGCCCCAAAATTTCTGATGGTGGCCCTGGGTTAGACTATTTTATTTGGACTATATTTTATTGTTATTATTGTTTGATATTACCGTATATACTCGAGTATAAGCCGACCCGAATATAAGCCGAGGCCCCTAATTTTACCCCCCAAAAATGGGAAAACTTATTGACTCGAGTATAAGACTAGGGTGAGAAATGCAGCAGCTACTGGTAAATTTCTAAATAAAATTAGATCCTAAAAAAAATATATTAATTGAATATTTATTTACAGTGTGTGTATAATGAATGCAGTGTGTGTGTATGAATGCAGTGTGTGTGTATGAATGCAGTGTGTGTGTATGAATGCAGAGTGTGTATGAATGCAGCGTGTGTATGAATGCAGCGTGTGTATGAATGCAGTGTGTGTATGAATGCAGTGTGTGTATGAATGCAGTGTGTGTGTATGAATGCAGTGTGTGTGTATATGAATGCAGTGTGTGTGTATGAGTGGTGTGTGTGTGTGTGTGTTGCAGAGCCTTGGTGGGGGGTGGGCAATTTTTTTTTATTTTTTTTATTTTAATTTTTTTTTATTATTATTTATTATTATTTTAATTTATTTAATTTAATTATTATTTATTTTTTTATTATTATTTATTATTTAATTTTTTTTTTTTTATTATTATTACTCTCTTTTTTTTTTCGTCCCCCCTCCCTGCTTGATACATAGCAGGGAGGGGGGCTCTCCTTCCCTGCTGGTCCAGCATTGGTAGTTCAGTGGGGGGGAGGAAGGGGGCTGTCAGAGCTGTTACTTACCTGTCCTGCAGCTCCTGTCAGCTCTCTCCTCCTCCACGCGGTCTGTGCAGCTCCCAGTGTAAGTCTTGCGAGAGCCGCGGCTCTCGCGAGATTTACACTGGGAGCTGACCGAGGTGCTGAACGGACGGCGCGGAGGAGGAGAGAGCTGACAGGAGCTGCAGGACAGGTAAGTAAGATCTCTGCAGCCCCCACAGCCCCATTGTCTGTATTATGGCAATGCAAATTGCCATAATACAGACTATTGACTCGAGTATAAGCCGAGTTGGGGTTTTTTAGCACAAAAAATGTGCTAAAAAACTCGGCTTATACTCGAGTATATAAGGTAGGTTTCTCTGGCGCAGCCCTTATCTCTTCTTGTTTTTTCTCTCTCGGCTTAGTTTAGACAATGAGCTTTCGCCTCTCCTGGAGGTAGGAAGCAGCAATCTGAAGACTCTAGGCATAAAACATAAAACGCTTTGACTTTTTACAATTGTGAGGGGGCAGGGCACTCCTGGCACCATAACCACTACATTGTTTCTAGTGGTTATGGTGCTTAGAGTATTGCTTTAACCCCTTAAGGACACATGACATGTGTGACATGTCATGATTCCCTTTTATTCCAGAAGTTTGGTCCTTAAGGGGTTAAAGGGTTATCATGAAAATGAGAATTACTTATTTGAAGTTTAGTATAGAGGTGGCTATGTTTTTACCTTTACAAGAATTCCCAAAATAAATGTAAACTAGCAGTATAAATGGTTCATTTGTGAACAAAGCGAGCGACATTGTACATTACCCTTCTAGTCAGTTGGTTTCAATGAATGCAGATAAACATTGTGGATGCCTAAAAAAACTCCTCATGTCTTCTTAACTCTCATTTGGCTGCTATTTCACAAATATGGAATGCATGTATTCTGAAACTTTTAAATAAATTATATAAGTTACTAACCTGGGCTGACATTAACAGCATCACTCTGATCACCATCCTGAACAGTAACTGTGCATAGGTCCTCTTCATACTCTGTTTTTGGCACTAGTTCAGAATCCATTCTGTGTCCCCTGTTAACATATGACACAGATAAGTTAGATCTACAAAGAAAGGGTGCACTCATCAATCAGAATCTAATTATACAATTAATGAAAACTCATTGTCAAAATTTTTTACCAGATGTTAAGTCAAACTGAATGCAACCAGAAGTATCACAAGTAACATTCTTACAAACATGCAAATCTCAACATCAACATATATAATTACATCAACAATTTTATAATTATTATTTTATTATTTATATAGCGCCATCAGTGTGCAATGAGTGGACTAACAGACATGTAGTTATAACCAGACAACTGGACGTACAGGAACAGAGAGGTGGAGGGCCCTGCTCATTGAGCTTACATTCTAGAGGAAGTGGGATATAGTGACACAAAGGGTACAAGTAGGGGTACGAAATAGGTTGTTAGAAGAGGGCTTAGTAGGTAATTTTTGACAGTTGCAGGAGAGAAGTCATGGGGGGTGTGGGATAAAAACCTGCTAACAGTTTAATTTATATGCTTTCTTGAAGAAGTGAGTTTTCAATTATTTTTTTGAATGAGTGGAGTCTTACGGAGAAGGGAAGGGAGTTCCACAGAAGAGGTGCAGCCCTGGAGAAATCTTGGAGGCGAGCATTAGAGGTGGGAGTACGGACAGAGGATATACGTATGTCTTTGGCAGAGCGTAGGGGCCTCGACAGGACAAACTTGTGTATTAGGGAGGATAGGTAGGTTGGAGCAGCATTATGTAGGGACTTGTAAGCAAGCACCAGGATTTTAAAATGAGCCCTATATCCAACTGGAAGCCAACTCAGGGATTGACAGAGCGGGGAGGCTTGCCGCGGTGCAATCTGGGAACACGTAAGACCACTGAGAAGGGTATTGCAGTAGTAAAGTACCTTGAACAGCAAGTGTGTCCTACCATAAGGATCTTTAAAAAAATAAAAAATAAAAGCAGGTAATAAGACAAGAGGGTACACACACCATAAATTGAGAATAGTGAGGGTGATACCGGAGAAACTGACGGAAGCCAAGCACAGAGAGATGGACACAGGTTTCTTCAGGAAGGAAGAGATTCTTTATTGGATCACCGATCGGGACTCAGAGGGACTAATGTCACCAAAATACAGCAAGTTCTGAGCCCCGGACAATAGTGCAGGCTCCTTATATAGGCATATAACTCCTCCCTTATTAAGCTCCACCCGCACATTCTCTTAACCAATCAACACAAATAAGAATTAACTTCCTGTTTGACCGCATGGCTTGTCCAGCACAATGGAGGAGGGGGAATACTATATCCTGTATTCTTGCACATGCTCCGTACACTACTGATCGTATCTTGCCTCGTGCAACCAACTGATCGATACGTCAGCATATGCACGTACACATGCCACGTGGTAATCTCGGCCTACTAAATTTATTTTTTACCGAGATTCCACCACATTCCCCCCTTTGATGCCTCTTGATATTTTACAATTACTTGAGGCATCACATAACCTTAGTTTTGCTTACACCGCAAGTTACCTTGAACCAGACCAGACTTATCTTATGATGTGAATCTTCAACATTCATCTTCTTGCATTGGTTCTCCCTGATCTAGAGCCTTATATTTATATATCGCCATTATCTGTGCAGCAGCCTTCCTCTCTGCTATACTTCCTATCAGGCTTTGCACAGACCTAACTACTAGGGGTATAAGACACGGTAGGAGTAGACACAACAGTAAAATCAGTAGGACTCCACCTACCACTGCCTTAAGCCCTCCAAACCACTCATACCAGCTACCAAACCAACTACTTGGATTGTACCCTTTCCATACCTGAGTAGGCACATGCGCTAGTTTAACCATATGGCTAGTAAGCTCAGCTATTGCTTGCCCTTCGTCGTCTATTTGAAGACAGCAATTGCTTAGGTTAAACTTCCCACATACACCTCCCTCTACTGCCAATAGGTAATCCAAGGCTAATCTATTTTGGTAGACTGCTGTCCTCATCCTGGTGTTATGCTTCGCTAGAAGATTGAGCGCTTGTGATGTCTCATTTGTGATAATCTCAACCACCGCCTGTAATCTTATAATACGGTTGAGCATATAAATAGGGGTTCTATAACCAAAGGTACCATCCTCAGCCCACGTGGCTGGCCCATAATAGTCTATAATACGCTGGGGAGGCCATTCATTATCTTCCCAGGTGCCTATCTCTATGGGTCCCCTTTTCTTCCTATGATTCACATCATACACTTTAACACCTAAAGTCTCACCTGTTTCAATCGGTAACAAGAAGAAGGATGGTTTGAGCATACCCAACACACATGCCCCTTCCCAGTCCTGTGGCAGCTCCGAATAGGCTTTCTTACCACAGATCCAGTACAAATTGGCTGGGGCTCTCCAGGTAGATGTGATAGATAGATCAAACCACACATCCTTTAAATTGGCGTATCTAGCAAACGGGTTAGATGGTTCTGAGACATTTGAAGCCGACCACCAAGTTGTATTCTTTGTATCATCATCATAAGCTTTTTGCCCTAGACAAGTTAATTCTCCTACAGAAGTGTTATACATTATTCCTTTCCTTGCTATGCAAACATAACCTATGATGGAGGTCTTTAATCTCCACTCAGATTTACCTCTAACACTCATATGATAATCGGCTTGTGTAGATATTAGTTGGTCAACTGCCTCAGAACCGGACATTACCTCCTTTGCTTCCCAAGGCCATTGGTCTCCCATGTTAGTACCTCCACACACATAGCAGTTGGTAACATTAAGACTACCGGCAATACTTTCAGCTAGGTCAATGAACAGGTTTTTAGCGTTATGGGGGATCTTATTATCTATACTCATCTCTTCATAAAAGGAATGATATACTTGATGAGTCTGGGAGGATACCGTATCAGTCTCTATCCCTATAAACAATAATGTCCCAGGATCTAAACCCGTCCCGTATATCTGAAACCCAAATAAATTGCCATACTTATCTAGGAACTTGTCGGGGTTATTAATAAGTATATGGACTGGGTTGCATTCCATAGACTTACAATAAGGGCTAGTCGGCAACTTAGTCACTATCATGTCTTTATCTACTGTCTGTCCCCAAGTCGCCCACCCCACACAAGACCAATATGGGCAAAAGTTATAGTCTTTATTTGGGCATCTAGGACTTACATATTTATTTTTACTACTGGGACAAATATATTTATCATTAGACCCATACGTCCTCTCCCATCTAAGATCCCCACATACATTCCACGGCTTTCTACCACTCGATATCGCTTTACACGCATCAAATAGCAGAACACCCGAAGAATGTACGGATTCTAACACCGTCTTATTAATTAGGGTCCCCTGAGGATCTCCATTCCTGAGAGTCAACCAAATTGTACGAGGTTGATACTCTGGACTGAAGCACCTAGGTTCTCCTACTCCTAAATGGCACACACTATAGTCTATATTTAAGTATCTACATCTCGATACATCTCCTTTACACTCGTATTGTGAATGCCAAATTAGGGTTTGGGAAATATGGTTACCTGTTCTCGTAGTCTTAATGCATACCTCACAGCTAGGAGTGTCGGTACCTCTACCTTCCTGAATATAAAAACACATGTAAATAAACACAATCAAAAGCACATCTTTCGCCGTCATCCTCAGTCTTCGTCCGTGCGATGGAACCTCAGCTTCCAGGATGTGAGGGCTGCAGGGAATGGAGTTCTGCTCGTCTTCACAGGTGTCCCTTCGAGACTTTCCTGGCTTATACACTATGTGTTGGTAAGCGGACAGGCTTTATTATGGCCTTCTCACTCACACCTGTAACAATAAAATTTGTAATCCACAATAATTCCTCGTTACTCCGACTGAGTAGTGCGTTTCAACCGGATCTTGCAGGGATTCTCTGGATCTGCTGTAACTTGCCAAGAATCAACTGCTGCTGGCTTAACCCTGGAGTGATGTATCCACGGAGTCACTTCTGCTACTTTTATCGCTGTAGGGGTAGACAAAAGAACAACATAAGGACCTCTCCACTTGGGCCCTAACGGTACATTATTCCACTCTTTAATCCACACTTGGTCTCCTGGATGATAACTATGAACAGGGGGATAAATATTCACAGGTAATCTATCTTGTACCCATTTCTGTACCTCCTCCATAGTCTTACCCAACTCTACAACCTGCTGCCGAGTAATTCCTTCTCCCAACTGACTCAAATCCCCCCTTAAGTTACCAAGTACGGGAGGTGGTCGCCCATACATAATTTCAAAAGGAGAGAGGCCCATCCTTCTGGTAGGGGTACTGCGGATTCGCAATAGAGCTATAGGTAAGAGAACGTTCCACTTAAGTTGGGTTTCCTGACACATTTTAGCCAACTGGTTCTTAATAGTTCTATTCATTCTCTCTACCTTACCAGAACTCTGGGGTCTATATGCAGTATGAAGCCTCCACTTTATACCAAGCATATGAGTCAGTTGTTGTAGGCACTGGTGAACAAAAGCTGGACCATTGTCCGATCCTATAGAACAGGGTAGTCCATATCGGGGTATTATTTCTCGTAGCAGGAATCTCACAACTTCTCCTGCTTTCTCTGTACGAGTAGGACATGCTTCTACCCAGCCTGAATAGGTGCACACAATTACCAGCAGGTAACGATGTCCACCCGATTTAGGCATCACTGTAAAGTCTATTTGTAGATCGGACATGGGGAGTCCCCCCATAAACTGGACTCCTGGTGGCTTTACTGGTCCTTGTCTTGCATTATTCTTAGCACACGTTACACATCTGCGTACAATGGCCTGAGTCAAGTTGGACAATCTTGGTATGTAGAAATGTTTCCTGAGAGATTCTTCAGTACTGTCTCTCCCAGAATGTGTCCCGTTATGATAATTTTGGACAATTTCTACTGCTAGTGATGCTGGTATGACTATTCTTCCATCTTCTAGCTGATACCACTTGTTCTCCAAATACTTTCCCGGTTCAGTCTTTAACCACTCCTCTTCTTGAGTTGTATAAACTGGAGTCCATTGAGACAGTGGGGTTGGTATTAGAGCAGCTATATGCCCCACATACTCCTGTCTTCCTGATTCAGCAGCACGCTTAGCTGCACTATCTGCCATCCGATTTCCCTTGGTTACATCACCATCTCCTCTCAGATGCGCTCGACAATGTATAATACCGACTTCTTTCGGCTCCCACACTGCTTCCAATAGTTGTAGGATTTCAGCTGCGTACTTGATTTCTTTGCCTTCTGAATTCAGTAGTCCTCTTTCTTTATACAAAGCTCCGTGGGCATGAGTGGTTAAAAACGCATACTTAGAGTCTGTATAGATATTTACTCTTAAACCTTCAGCCAATTGTAACGCTCGTGTTAGTGCTATCAATTCTGCCTTTTGTGCTGATGTTCCTTTCGCCAGTGGCCGAGCTTCTATCACCTTGTCTATTGTTGTTACTGCATATCCTGCATAGCGGATCCCTTCTTTCACATAACTACTGCCGTCGGTATAATATTGAACATCGGGGTTCTGGATGGGAAAATCACGAAGATCTGGTCTACTTGAGAATACTTCATCCATTACTTCCAAACAATCATGTTGACTTTCAGTAGGTTGTGGCAAAAGGGTAGCTGGATTTAAGGTGTTTACAGTCTCTAAATGCACTCTTGGGTTTTCACACAACATTGCTTGATACCTGGTCATACGGCTGTTACTAAACCAATGATTTCCTTTGTAATCCAACAACGTCTGCACTGCATGTGGGACTCGTACATAAAGTTCTTGACCCAGAGTGAGTTTATCGGCTTCAGCTACTAGCAGGGCGGCTGCAGCTACGGCTCTTAGACAAGGTGGAAGTCCGCTGGCCACTGCATCCAGTTGCTTAGACATGTAGGCAACAGGTCTTTGCCATGATCCCAAGTACTGTGTCAATACTCCCACAGCCATTCTTCTTTGCTCGTGTACATATAAGTAGAATGGTCGTGTGTGATCAGGTAGACCTAATGCTGGGGCACTCATCAAAGCCTTCTTCACATCTTCAAATGCCGTTTGCTGTTCTTGGGTCCATAAGAAGGGATCGTGCTCTGTACCTTTGATGGCTGCGTACAGAGGTTTTGCTAGTATCGCATAGCTGGGAATCCATATCCTACAGAAGCCTGCTGCCCCCAAGAATTCTCGCACTTGTCTTCTATTCTTGGGTATTGGTATTTGGCAGACAGCTTCTTTTCTCTCTGGCCCCATAATCCTTTGACCTTCAGAGATATGGAATCCCAGATACTTGACAGTTGGCAAACACAACTGAGCCTTCTTTCTAGACACCTTGTATCCTGCCTTCCAGAGAATATGTAGTAGATCGTGCGTTGCTTGCTGACATTTTTCTTTTGTAACTGCTGCTATCAACAAGTCATCTACATATTGTAACAATACACATTCTCCTGGGATAGACTCGAAATCCAATAAATCTTGACTTAGGGCTGAACCAAATAGGGTAGGTGAATTTTTAAACCCTTGGGGCAGTCTTGTCCAAGTCATCTGGCGTTTTGAGCCCGTTACAGCGTTCTCCCATTGGAAAGCGAAAATACATTGACTTTCTGCGGCAATTCGGAGGCAAAAGAAGGCATCTTTGAGATCTAAGACTGTGAAGTAAGTAGCCCCGCCCGGAATTAAAGCAAGCAGGTTATATGGATTGGGTACAACTGGATGTATACTAACAACCGCATCATTGACTGCTCTCAAGTCCTGCACAGGTCGATACTCATCTGTACCGGGCTTTTGAACAGGCAGCAATGGGGTGTTCCAGGGGGAAGTACAGAATTTTAGGATACCATACTGTATGAACTTATCCAGATAGGATTGGATGTTCTTCTTAGCCTTCTGTGGGATGTGGTATTGTCTTAGGCTCACTGGATAAACCCCAAGTTTCAGTTCAATTTTTATAGGTGGAATATTGCGGGCCAGTCCTGGTGGGTTGTTCTCTGCCCAAACTCCTGGTATGTTAAATAATGTCTCATCACTCCTAGGGTTTTGGCTAGTCAACACTGTATAAAGTCGCCACTCTTCTTCCTTTGGTACGGATAAAGTCATAATACCTGAAGGTCCATTAAACTTTAAAGATGTTGTTCCATTTGGTAGGAACGTAATCTGCGCTTGTAATTTTGATAGCATATCACGTCCCAGCAATTGGACTGGACATTCAGGCATATAAAGGAATTGGTGTTTTACTACGTGGCCTCCCAATGTACAGAGTCGACTTTTAAGAACCGGTCTTTCAGCACTTCTTCCAGTTGCTCCTATCACAGTAATAGTCCTTCCAGATGGAGGAGCAACTAGATTAGTCACCACTGAATGTTCAGCACCAGTGTCGATCATGAACGCACTCCTTTTTCCCCCTATTGATACATCGACCATAGGCTCCGCTCGACCAAGGGGGATGGAGCCCGGTCGGTATCAATAGTCCTCCATGACCGTGTCAGCCAATCCTACGAAGTCCCTACCTTCTCTATCGCGGGACCTTTGCGCTGCTGGAATATACCTGTCTTCCCTAACACTTCCTCTGTTCCCATTACTCCCTCTATAACCATTACTCCCTCCGGGGCCTCCTCTACCTCTCGCTCTGCCTCTAAAGTTTCCGTAGCCTGCCCTGGGTTGGTCTCTCTCGTACTGCTCTCTTTGCGGACATTCGTTCCTCCAATGCCCTTCTTCCCTGCAATACGCGCACTGATCCCTACTCAAAGGCTCCCTACTCCATCTATTATTGCCTCTATCTGGGCCCCGTTTATCTACGCCTGCGATCGCTACCGCTAGCATATCAGCCTTTTTACGCATCTTGCGCTCTTCCTCTTTCTTACTTTCTGTATCCCTGTTCATATAGACCTTATTTGCTACCTCCATTAGTTGGGTGATGGACATACCTGCAAACCCTTCTAACTTTTGTAGCTTGCGCTTAATATCTCCGTATGCTTGGCTGACAAAGGCGGAGTTAACCATTCGGGAATTGTCTGCGTCTTCCGGATTAAAGGGGGTATACAAGCGGTATGCCTCCAATAATCGGTCATAAAAGACACTGGGCGCTTCATCGCTTTTCTGAATCACCTCAACTGTCTTCGACATGTTAATGGCTTTCTTTCCTCCTGCTTTCATGCCAGCAATTATAGCGTCTCTATAGGCTCTGAGTTGAACCATATCAGCACCATTTACGTTCCAATCGGGATCAGTGTTGGGATAATGTGTTGCGGCCCATGCTGCTGGATTAGCTTGGTTCAAAGCACGGGCTCTATCCTCTAGTGCTTTAATGGCTGCTTGATTTATTCTTGTCCTTTCCTCATTGTTAAATAAAGTCATTAGTAACTGCTGGCAATCAGCCCATGTCGGATTATGCGTCTGTACTATTGAGGTGAACAGATCAGTCATGGCTTGTGGTTTCTCAGTATACGAGGAATTATGGGTCTTCCAGTTTAAAAGGTCGGTAGTGGTAAATGGGACATATACGAAGACTGGGTCAGCGTGTGCCATTTGACCTGCGGCATCGATATAAGCTGACCCAGGATTTAGGCGAAGAGGCATCTGATAGTGCTTTAATTGTTGGGCACCAGTCAACTGTCGGGTTTGGATGGGGCTACGTAGAGAGGCGTCAGTCATGAGTTCCGGTCGGGGAGAGATAGGGTATGGGGATGTGGGAGGTTGGTTTTGGGAAAAGGTTGTAAATAAAACACTTCGAGCCGAGCTAGATGAAGCTTGACCGGAAGTCTGAAGTGGCGCCAAATCAGGATATTCGTTTTTAATGGGGGTGGGTTCTGGTTCCGGAAGGGGAGATTTAGTACGAGGGGGGGTGGATCCTGTACTGGAGGAGGAAGCGGAAGTGGATGAGGGTAATGAGGGGAGGGGTGCAGGACTTCCTGCGTTTGCGTCACTTCTTCTTAACGGAAAGTAAGGGGGCGGCAAAGGGATCTCGGACTCAGGGGGCGTGTCCAAAATGGGCCTAACACCAGTCCTAGTGGACGAACAAGTCCTAGCTACCATGAGGCGACACTGCTCCTCGTGGCATGTCTGGAGCCATTTTGGCGAGTCATTTACGGCCTGTCTCCAACAGTCAATATAAGGAAACTGGCCGTAAAGTTCAGGCCTACCTGATACAGCCACGTGTAAGCGCTGTACCAGAGTTAGATCCAAACTGCCACGTGGCGGCCATGCCGCAACCAAAGTAGGCCACTCCCTAGTGCACAAAGTAACTAAACGCACAGGAGACATCTTAACCCCAAAATCACAAGTTTTGAATCCCTTTTTAAAATTCTTCACCATACAACCTAAGGGATCCGGAATCGTTGACTGCGACGCACCCATACTTAACAATGGAACGTCGTCGACAACGAATACTATACACGCGTACTATTCAACAATCACACCCGTTTCCTCTGGCAACAGCACCACGTGGTACGGTTACCAAGTGAAACGTACACAATAACACAATAAACACTCAGGGAATTCCCGTACACACACAGCTGTTACACCAGTCACTATATAATCAATATTATGCCCTTTGGCGTAACTATACAGTCACCCACGCTATAATTCTCTATATACGAATTACCCGTCTATAACACACCCCAGTAACATCGTCTTTTACAAATAGCGGTTACAGTACGGTTAGCATAGGTCAAAGCACAAGTTAAGGTCACAATACAATTATTAGTGGTTATGGTGTTAAACATGCATTAGACGACAATGATTAGTACTTATATACAATGTCAGTAAATATACAGGGTTATGGTACCGTGCACTATAATACAGCAACACACTATTAACACTCTCGCTAGACGGCTGAGCTCGCGCTATCTAACAAGATATACACTTTACTAAAACAATCGTTAACACATTTACAATTCCCAACTAAACTATTGGCCAGTACCTTGAATGGACTACCTAAAACTATATACACCCGTTTTGGTTAGCCACACTGCCCAATCACCACATATATAGTGAGCTAGAGAACCGAATTTACACAGGCGCCTCTTAGTCGCACTATCAAAAGTCTAGTGGGTTCCAAATTTACACGCCTTCCCACTTAGCCCAGATAGGATGAGAACTAGCGAACCGAATTTACACAGGCGCCGCTTAGTCTCCCGGTCCCTCCGACCTAGCGAACGTAATATACACCCTAGAACGCTAGTCTAGACAAGACACCGGTGTCCGGCTAGGGCTATTTACACCAGAACCCCGCCTGACTAACCAAATCAAACGGTCTGACTAAAGAGCGTTCGATCGAGCGGTGCGCCTTCGCTCCTTCCCTCCGACAGAGGGGGCAGATACACAGATTCAAAACCCCTTTGGGCCTACCGCACAATCGGTATACCCCTAGTGGGTCCTGCCGTCTAAAACAGCAGTTGTCTTACCTCCTCGTTCCTGAACCTGAGTTCACACTCATCGACGGGGACACCCCAGCACTTCTCACGTAGAGGCCGATGATCTCCTGGACAACGGCCCAGTGGCGCCGAGACGAAGGGAGGTCCACGCAGAAGTTCAGGGGTGCAGCCGTAGAGAACGTGGGCAAAGATAGACCGTCTCACGCCTCTGCCTCTCAGCTACCGTTGAACGATGAGCTTCCCGGCCAATGCACCAAATGATACCGGAGAAACTGACGGAAGCCAAGCACAGAGAGATGGACACAGGTTTCTTCAGGAAGGAAGAGATTCTTTATTGGATCACCGATCGGGACTCAGAGGGACTAATGTCACCAAAATACAGCAAGTTCTGAGCCCCGGACAATAGTGCAGGCTCCTTATATAGGCATATAACTCCTCCCATATTAAGCTCCACCCGCACATTCTCTTAACCAATCAACACAAATAAGAATTAACTTCCTGTTTGACCGCATGGCTTGTCCAGCACAATGGAGGAGGGGGAATACTATATCCTGTATTCTTGCACATGCTCCGTACACTACTGATCGTATCTTGCCTCGTGCAACCAACTGATCGATACGTCAGCATATGCACGTACACATGCCACGTGGTAATCTCGGCCTACTAAATTTATTTTTACCGAGATTCCACCACAAGGGCAGTACAACCCTATCGTGAAATTATATAACTAAAATCACTGATTAAGGTTATTCAAAATTTCTCTTGTAATTTGCCCTTTTTTTTATGTACTTGTTAATTTTTGGAGAATTTTAAGCATTTTTAAATTTTATTAAACACGTGAAAACTCACAGCTCCAGCACAAAGGCGTTACAATTAAAAGCCTCTGGAGTATTCCACAGCCTTAACAGGGGCTTGAGGGAGCAGAAACACCTCCCTGGCTGTCAATCAGAAACGTCATGGAGGTTTTCTTCCAATTCCATTAGCTCCACAGAGCTAACAGAACGGGCAGTCACGCTGTGCTAGCAGGTGCCTGACTTCCCCCCTTTTTAATAAAATCGAGAAGTATTGGAAATCCGCATATGTGTGCATGCGCTCATGGCTCCAGCACAGAGGCGTTTCAGTTAGAAGGCTCTGAAGCATTATCCAGCAAAGCTTTCAAGTCTGTGCTGGTGAAGAAGGGATGGACTTGCAAATGTTTTGGACAAGAGACCTGCAGCATTTGTAAGCTGTTAGACATACCCCCTGTGAATAAATGCATGCATGTTTTCATTTGGGATTTATCTACTAATTAGTTAATTTTAAATATTTTTTGCAGTTTAAGGGGATGCTTGCTTCAGTGCTTTCCTACGGGGATTTCACTGATGCTGGATGTTATCATACAGAGCATGAGGACGTCCAGTGTCAGTTAGGCAACCAAAAGTCCATTAGGATCCAGGATGTGCCTCTTGTGGCTGTCTGATTGACATCCACTAGCGGAAGTCTCAGTCCTGCAAGGTAATAATTGCAGTTTCTCTAAAACAGAAATGTTTTGCATTGCAGAACTAAGGGGGACAGGGACAGTGCACCCAGACCACTTCAATGAGCTGAAATGGTCTGCGTACCTATAATGTCCCTTAAATACACTGCATGCAAATATGCTTCTACTACCACAAGAACAAATTAAAAATCAACTGATGAATACTTGTTCTTCCAGGATACTTTCTTATCAAATGCTATATAGATATGTCAGTTTAGGTGTCCCCAAAATGTGAATTCTAACCGTGGATACTATATATGGTGACTTTCCCTAGTGATGAAAAAAAAAATGAACTTGCAAATTCTGAAATTCAGCAAATATTTGTATTTTCCAATGTGGAATGGGACATGACATATATCATAATTTATCAATAGTCTCATTTGACAAATAAATTCAAAATATTTATGCATTACTTTTTACTGCCCGCATACCAAAGTAAAGTTAAAAATGTGATACATAGCGTGGGGCAGGGTGCTCTTTACCTACGGTTAGTGAACCTCTAATGAGTTTCAGAATAGTTTGTCTTCTTTAACCTATTACACAGCGCTGCGGTATAAGTTGGTGCTATATAAATATTTGTAATTATTTTGCAAAGACACGTGTTTTTACACTACTTCGAAATATTTACCAATATTTTTTTAATTATTGCTTTTTTATGTTTATACACTCCTCTAAACTATGGGTAATTTAAGATAGAATATATTTATTAATGAGCAGCTTTGTGTAAGGCAATTTACAGCAACTCTGATTTGCACTCTGCAAACTTCAAATAAAAAAGACATTTGATCCACACATTTTCCTGGCAATGTGATTGTACAATGTATAGAAGAAATGTCACCATTTATAAAATGTCACTTTTACATCTTTTTATAGGATAATTGCCCTTTAAAGGCAGATAAGCCACTGACATGGTGACATGGTCCACAGGTAATCTCTATTGCTATTTATCTAGCTTGGCTATCACCCTATAAAAATAAAAAATAAAAAGCTCAGTGGAGGGTTTTTACCATTCTATACAATCAGGATTCCCCAGGTCCTACCTGCTGCCAGCTGTTTGCGCATGCGTGAAAAAGCCATAGGTCTGGACAAAGGGCTTTCCTCCATACTCCGTGCCGATTGGCTGATCGTACCACTTGATCGTTTCTCGTTGCATCTTGAATATTGTAGTTCCATTCATGGGTTACGTCCTCGGTAAGAAAGCACGCAGGAACAACATGTCCCAGAATGCTTTGCCAATAGAGTCGTTGCTAAGAGGATATTATGATAAAAAAAAAATAAATTTTTTTAAAATAACCGCAGCTTTATTAGCAATATCACTAATACAGTACTTAGTGTAGTATAAAAGAGCAATGTTTCTTGCTTGAAAAAAACGGACACAAGCATTTATAATGGCAAAATCACCAGCTTAAAACAATAAAATAGTGTTAAACAAACATTAAATAAAGATAACAGTTGGCTTTTTTTTGCCAGCATTTTCTGTGTTCTCTAGTAAAATAAAACTTGTCTTCTTTTTTTTCTGTATTCCCTCTTACTTCACATTATTGTTGGGGAAAGCATAACCCTGGACATGTAAATAATTAATTAATTACTGTGCTGATTAATGGATTTTAATTTCAAGCATGTTATATTAAAAAATTTGATTCATTAGCAGTATCATAATATACACTTTCTACTAATGGAAACGGGCATTTTAAACTTGAAAAAAAGCCTTGATCCTTAACACAGAGCACACTACTCAAAGAATGCTGCAACTTGGTTCTGAGGGTGCAACGATAGAAAATTACTATTCGTCTGCACTATACCGAAAATAATGATAAAAAAAAGATCCATCTTAAAGGGATTCTATTGTGTTAGAATACAATCTAGTATTCCTTACGCTATAGTGCCCTCTGATCCCCCTGTCACACTCCTTTCACCTCTCCAGCATCTAAAGTTTGGGAAAAAACCTTTAGTCACTTACCTGATTCCAGCACCGATGTCCCCCGATTGTGGATCGGCGCTCTGCTTCCTCCGACCGGGGGCTAATACGTATGTGCGGCAAACTCCACAAGCACATTAGGCCCTTCCTATAGGTAAAAGCACTGATAATTTGGCACTTATTATTTATCCTTCAGGAAGAGAAACATCAGTCAGACGGCAGATGATGACCCCTTTGATGGATTTGAATGGAAAGTAAGCTCAGTCTGTTTAAGCAAGTTCATTTGTATATGGAACAGACCTTTCATACTGTAGAAGAATGAGGAAAACGTGAGTATATCTTATATATAAAACACAATCTGGGCACTCACAATGGCACAGAATATCAAGCCATACAGAGCCATAGTCTTTATTTTTTTTTATTATTTGTTTCATCACCATGGTTACACAGTGTTTCACAACAAATTATACAACCAAGAAACAGTAGAAACATTATTACATTGGTATGTCTCAGTCAGATTCCACGAAGAAGGCAACATTATAGCCATATTATGGTATGCAAGTGACCGGGACCTCCTTCTTTAGATTAGTTTCTATTGGTGATTGTACCTGCCTCCAATAGGTGCTTAATACAGGGCATTGCCAGAATATATGACTTAGAGTACCTACTTGCCTGCAGCAGCAGCAGCATCATAGTTTTTACTTTTATTTGGTTTAGCTAGAACGTATTAAAATCACGGTCCTCTATAGATTTTCTCCATAGACTGTATGCACAGTATTCTGTGTAACAGTAGCCCAGTTATTTTGTGTATGTATATAATGAAAGTCTGCAAAGAGCAACTGGACATCGAAATCTGGATTGAAAGTATCATCCACTTACCCCTTACGTCTTTTTATTTATACAAGTAAAGCACTTCAATAAAAACATATGCTCCTTTTATTTTGTAGCGGGGGCAAAAACACCTCCCTGGCTGTCAATCAGAAAATCTAGGGAGGTTTTCTTCCACTTCCATTAGCTAAACAGAGTTAACAGAGTGGTAGTCACTCTGTGCTAGCACGTGCCTGCCTCCCTCCCTCCCACTTTCTCAATGAGATCGAGAAGTATTGGAAAACCGCATTTGTACGTACAGTGCACACTGACGACACATGCAATTTATGCACAGGATTGACACTATGCAGTCCTGAACAGTCACATGTGCTGTAGGTGCAACCTTCCCTCAGCACACAAGGGTGTGCTCCCTCCTCCTGTGTGGGGAAGTCTGCTGGCAAGGAGTGGAAAAGTGAGTGCTGGGGGACACCAGGGTATTTTCCTTAGAAGGTGTAGAGCAGGCATATAATTAGGCTCCTTCACATAGTTACATAGGCTGAAAAGAGACATGTGTCCATCAAGTTAAGCCTTCCTCACATTTTTGCTGTTGATCCAAAAGAAGGCAAACAAAACCAATGTGAAGCACTTCCAATTTCTGTTTTTGCAAGTATGCATCTAGTTGCTGTTTAAACATCTGTACGAACTGTATGGACGGAAGAGAATTTCATATCCTTGTTGTTCGTACAGTAAAAAAAAACCTTTCCTTTGCCACACCTAGCTCAGGTCTGTATAGTTCTTCCTTAGTTAGAAGCAGGAACCTTCCAATTCTTCAGGCAGACCTGCATCCCTTTACAGGCAGGTCTGCTCATTTGGGCGATGTCGTTGACATGATAATCGTCACTGGCCCACATCCTTTTACCTGGCCCACCAAATTCATGCTTCACAGGAAGTCGATGTTTGGGGGTAAGTGTTTGGTTGGGAGATGAAAGTCAAAGATTATCACAGGGTATGTGTATTCTTATAAATGCATCTCATGTTTTCTTTTGATAAGATTCTGTAACAAGGGGACATAGTCTTAAATAAGAGGGGCAAAGGTTTAAAAATAATATTAGGAAGTATTACTTTACTGAGAGGGTAGTGGATGCATGGAATAGCCTCCCAGCTGAAGTGGTAGAGGTTAACACAGTAAAGGAGTTTAAGCATGCGTGGGATAGGCATAAGGCTATTCTAACTATAAGGTAAGGCTAGGGACTAATGAGAGTATTTAGAAAATTGGGCAGACTAGATGGGCCGAATGGTTCTTATCTGCCGTCACATTCTATGTTTCTATGTAATAAGGCCCATCATAATTGTCAGCACTAGGCCCACTAGGCAGTAATGATTCAGCTGAAACAAATTTACCACCAATCATTCCACTACAACTGCAACTCCTCCTGGAACAGTTGATGTACACAGCAAAGAAGAATAATGGGAAATTTTACAAAAAAGTAAAAAAAACAAAAAACCATTGGGCAGTTGACCAATTCACACCCTGAGCAGTAAGGAACATGACTGCTGACCCATGTAAACCTCCCTGCTGCCCAATAAATTCACAAGCACCTTTATAGTGGATAAGGGCAATGGGAATCAGCTTTATTGAACTTATGAACCAGCATTTTGAACCAGCACCTGTCAGCTGATGGGGGTGATTATTCCACCAGACAGATATAACTTTCTGTTTCCAGAGTCCAAAGCAACCTGCCTTCAGCCCAAGCAGGCTGCGACTCCCCAATCCGAATTGGCACTTGCCTTCACATGCGCTGGCCAGGCCTCCTTCCCACTCCCCCGGCATTGCGCCCCCCCGCCACCAGCGCCCTCTCAATCCCTGCTTGCAACCCAACATTTAATATATCCAGTCCTATCAGATTTAAGTGGACCCCATCCTTCCGCATCAAATTGGTGTTGTCCCCCTCCAACTCGACATGCCCCACCACGATACCCCCAAACCGTCCTATGAACCTAGCAATAGTCATTTTCAGTTTGTGCCCTAATATCCATACGTATCGGGGAGGAGGACCTAAAAGGAACAAATAAGGAACCGTAAAGAAACAGACAACAGCCCCCAACCCTGACTAACAATGCATTATAACAGATGAGGCCGGACGTACAATTGAAACCTACCAGAACTCCACCTACCCAACCTCTGCGCCGATGCTGCGGAATAACCCACCCCGAAATGGAAAGAATGGTTCAAATAACCTGTCGGACTCCTACGACTAGCGACCAAGGATTCCCTCAACACCTTGGAAAATAGGCATGGGCAATTCGTTTCAGTCCAAATTTAAATTCGGAAGAATTTTGGCAATTCGGACATTCGGATGCTTCCAAATGTCTGAATTGCCAAAGTGCCGGATTTCGGAAGTGCCGTACTGAACTGAATTGCCGAAGTCCCGAATTCCGAAGTGCAAAAGTGGCAAAACAGGAGAGGGAGAGAAAATTAAGGGAATGATGACAGGATCTAACCCTCACCCTACCCCTACTCCTAACCCTAACGCTAACCCTAACCCTTACCCCAACCTTCCTCGAACCCTACCCCTAACCCTAGTAGGGGTAGGGTTAGGGAATTGCCGGATTCCTGAAGTCCCGAATTGGAAAATTTCGGAAGTGCCAAACCTAACTGAAGTGCTGAATTCCCGAATTTTGGAAGTGCCGAACCAAACCAAATTTTTGCACATGCACATCCCTATTGGAAAACTGATACCACGCCAGTGAAGACCCGTCCTGATGCACCAGTAGTGACCCTCCACCCGCCGGTCAGATCTCCAAGAAGCATCAAACAAACGCAGCCACCAATTCCCCTATCCGCAAAGCCCCAAAGAAACAAAGCGAAAATGCCACCCCAAACAATAAAGCCTCATATTCCGAACTGCACAATCGCCGCAGCGACGTCAACAATTCCCATAGCAGCTGCACCGAAATTGGCCTCCCCGATCCGGAACCCTTCTACTGCGCCACTCCCGAAGCACTCTTTAAATACTAAACTCCCTAGTGAGATCCCTCCAACCCAGGAATCGAAACAAAAATTACATCTCTGACAGAGCCTTCTACACCGCGGCACATGACCGCCCCTCCTCCAGCAAACTATTCAAGAACAGGAGGGTTACCTCGAAGCACCCCGTGACCAACGCCAGGCTCCTGTCTGACACCAAACCCATCAATCCTCCGAACCGAGCTCCCATGAAGACCGCAGGCAAGACTGTCCCTCCCGATCCGCCTCCGGCACCATCTCTCGGAAACGCTGCCAGTGGAACTGAGAAAGCAAATCAGCGATGACATTTTCTACCCCTGACACATGACACGCCCTAACCCACACATTTACATACTGTAAACTCAACAAGACCAAGTGCCTCAGCAATGCCAACACCGACGGCGATGCTAACGAGGAACAATTAATCACATGGACAACACTCATGTTGTCAGTGTGAAAATGAACCGTCCTATTCCGCAGTCCTCACCCCACAACTCGAGAGACACCACAATTGGGAAGAGTTCCAGAAACTTGAGATTTCACATAAGATCCCTACCCTTCCAACCCTCCGGCCAAGCCCCGGCACACTACTGACCCTTAAAGTATGCCCTAAAGCTGAGGGGTCTGTACGCATCCGTGTAGAGCTCCAACTCCGAGTTTTTTACCGCAGCTCGCAGCCAGCACAACCACCCATTAAACTTCTCCAGAAAGGAGCTCCACACCAGCAGATCTACCTTGAGCTATCTGGTTACCATTAGAAAATGAAACGGTTCCCAACCGTTGCCAAGGATAACCAACGACAGAAAACTCGACCCATGGGTAGGACACGATACGCAAATGCCAGGTGACCAAGCAAGACCTGAGATTGCAGCAACAGAACTTTCGATTGCCCCATTTACCAGATCCACCCAGTGGGTCAGGACAGAGACCTTGTCGTCTGGCAATCGAAAGATCATTCTGGCGGAATCAATTTCCACCCCAAGGAATGAGAGAACCTCTGCTGGACCTTCTTCTGTTCCACTACTGGAATACCAAAATCCGCCGCCACTTCCCGGAAAACCCACAGTAGGTCCGCACAGACCCTGACCCCCCGCTCTCCCACAAAAAAAAGTAATCCAAATAATGGGTAACCAATCCGAAACACGCAACACCACCCACTCCAGAAAGGAGGCAAATGTCTTGAAATACAAACAGGAAATGGCACACCTCATGGGAAGGCACCCTTCAAAAGTGGCAACCCTTCAAAAGTGGCAACCCAGGTGGTGATAGCACTCCGGATGCACGGGAAACAAGCAGAATGCCGATTTAATATCCGACTTCGCTAACAAAGCCTCAGCCCTTGCCTCCCGGACCAATACCAAGACCAATCTCCTTATCTATGCCATCATTAACCGATTCACCTGCTGGATAAGACAAGTGGTGAATCATGCGATAGGCCCCCTCCTCCTTCTTGGGGACCAAACCCAACGGCGACACTCGAAGGTTATCAAACGGGGTGAAGCCAAATGGCCCTGCCACCCTCCCCAAATGATCCTCTTTATCCAGTTTTCCCTACAACATCCCTTCCCTGCCCGAACTGAACGCAAATTGTTGGCAAACGCAGCTCAGACGAATGAACAAAAGGAATCCAAAACCCCACCGAAAACCCGTCCTCCAAAATCAACGCCTCCCGCTGCCTAGGATACCACGCGAGCCACAGCAACATCCTTACCACACTCACCGGGGTCCACTCCTTTGGATGCAGTCTCCAGAGCCTCCCCTTTTGGAAGCACCTGTTTTGCTTTTTTGAAGCAGCGTGCTGTTGGGTGGGCTTCTCCGCAGTGCGAGCACTCATGTCTGAATCTGCATTAACTATACCACCTGCAGTTGCTCTCGTTAAAGTGCCAACAAACCCCTCGTTTGGGCCCAGCTGGGGCACCGGTGTGACTGCCATCTTGTGTCCCAAAGTCCAACCTTGGACTCACTGCCATCTTCTGCCTTAACAGCTGTTCATATCTGAACCAGCATTGACCCCCATAAATTTTGTAAGCCCCCTAAATAAGATCCAAGTACCCGAACACACCCTATCTGGGAAACTGCAACCAGTTCCCAAACGTGCGTTGGAGCTGCTTGCTCTTCTCCCCTTCCACTGGCTCAGCCCTACGAGGCCTATCTACTGAATCCTTATCCGGAGGAACCAGGGATAAAAAAAATCGACATAGTCCCCCAGTAGAATTGTTTTGCGTGTCTTACTTGGGACATGCATGCCCAAGGGAGCCAACTTGCTTGGGCACTGGGGGCAGACTTAGAGCTGCAATGTAAACATTGCAGTTCTCTGGAACTGCAATGTTTAACATTGCAGCACAAAGTGTAAAAGTGTCACAGCACCCAGACTACTTCAATTAGCCAAAGTGGTCTGGGTGCCTACAGTGTCCCTTTAAGACTCAGTCAGGCAGGGTGAAAACACTACAATGAAAAGCATTTAAAAAACAGGTGTACCACCAGCAGGAGTTTTTTTAATTGGAAAAAAAAATTGAGTGGGCACTGGTTAATTGATGACCCATTCACTCCTACCTTGAGAAGAACAAAGCTGTCTTACACATCCAGTCTTTAGCAAGAGTGACTGACCTTCAGTGTGGGGGAAAAAAACAGTGCCATCTCAGCTTCACCCACATGTGCCTGCAGAAGTTACAGGTGTAGTCATACTGGAAAACTCAGCCACGCAGGGTGAAACCAAACCAGTACAATCAAAGGCATTTGGAAACATTACAACGACCACCAGTACTTTTTAGAATAGATGGTCATCACCCCCCAGCCCTGTATAAGGATCATGGTAGTAGAAGTGGAAGATGTACCAACTGTGACAACTGTGCAGAATCAGATACAGCACCAGGCTGACAAGGCATTTGCTATGGGCGGCACTTGTCAGCCTCTTGTCCTGGGGGGCTCAGGAGCTGGTCGGCTGGCCATCTTGGGGGCCCCCTGAGGATGGCATCTGCTGATGTTGGAGGCGGACAGCGAGGGAGCACTCTCCCCCAAACTCTTCCAGCTCAGCTCCCTCGCGTGCCCCACAGTGATGTCGGAGCCAGGATATGACATCATTCCGACCCTGGCATCACTAAGAGGTGCGTGAGGGAGATGAGCAGGAGGATCAGAGCTACCTCAGCGCTTCCAATGTGAGCCTGCCTGCCCGCCCACCTGTGCCTACATGCCCTACCAGCCTTGCTGCAGTTAGTCCCACTGGACCCCAGGGAAGAATCCACTCCAGCACTTCCAAAGGTAGGGAGACTGGCTGGATTGAACTTTAATTATTTTTTTTTCCAAATTGTGAGTGTGTTAGTGTGTATGTCTGTTAGTGAGAGTGTGTGTCCGTTAGTGAGTGTTAATGTGTGTCTGTTAGTGAGAGTGTGTGTATGCAGAGGAGTAATTAGAAACCACGGGGCCCCTGTGCAAAAATTGCCCTGGGCCCCCCCCCCCCCCCCATACATCTACCTCTCACCCCATACGTCCCCGCCCTCCATACATCAACCCCCACGTCCCTGCCCCCCCCACACACATGTAAACAGATACACACACAGACACACATACACACAGAGACACATACATAAAGACACAAACACAGACATGTAGATACACAGACACACACACATACAGACACACACACACATACAGACACAGATATACTGATACAGGCATTCTCTACCACACACACAAACTGTTAAAAAGAAAATGCAGTGACTTACCTGGGGTCCAGTGGCTGCCTCATGCTGATTGGAGTCAGAGCTCCCACTCTGACTCCCTCCTCTCCTCCTGCGCGGCGCTCTGTTGGCTGGGAGAAGTGATGACTTCCTCCCAGCTCTGACATCATCACTGGGGCCCAGTTGCACTCTTAAAGAGCCGCAGTGCTACCCGGGCCCCAGGAAATCCATTGCCATCGGGTGGCCCCAAGAGCATGGGCCACCTGATGGGCTCCTTTAGTACACACACTGGAGGAACTACCGTGGTCGCAGGGGTCGCAGCTGCGACCGGGACCATCACTCCAGGGGGCCCGGCCGCCCTGTCGACCCCTGCGACCAGGGTCCCCGCCAGCATTTTGGTGCCGCCCCGACAGCGTGGAAAAACAGCTGAGCCGGCCCAAAATGCTGGCGGGCACTCCGGTCGCAGGGCTTGACATGGCGGCCAGGCCCCCTAGAGTGATGGGCCCGGTCGCAGCTGCGACCTTTGTGACCACGGTAGTTCCGCCAGTGTGTATATGTGTGTCTGTTAGTGAGAGAGTGTGTGTCTATCAAAGAATGTGTGTGTCTGTCACTGAGAGTGTATATGTGTTTGTCAGTGAGAGTGTGTGTGTATCTGTCACTAAAAGTGTGTCTCTAAGAGTGTGTGTCTGTCAGTGTCAAGGTGTTTGCAAGTTTGTGTTAAAGAGACATTCTAAGCACCAAGAAATCTTTAGCTTAAAAGCCCCCCCACAATTCCATGCTGTCCTATGGGGAAGCTAGAATGCACATCAGGTCTATATGGTCCTCTGTGAGGCTCTAATTCCTATACAGTGATCAGTGTCAGGCAGCTGGCAAAGACAAGCACCTATTATTGGGATGGGGGAAAGCAGGAAGACCTCACCAGGGTCTTTTCAGACACTGGGAGGTCTCCCTGACATTGGTGGTGTGAGAATAGCATAGGTATTTAAAGAAACACGCCACTGCTTAAATTAAAAAAAAGAAAAAATAGAAATAACAATTTAGTATATAGTACCCTATTGAAAACGTGCTTGCATTTAATTAATGCATTTTTTTATTGGGGTATATCTAAAAACAGCGTGCAAAACCTGCTCTGCTCTGGTGCCTTTGAAATCCCTCCCCTTCTAACCCCACCCAGACATTCAATTGCAGTTCAATGAGAAGTCTTTGCAAGGCAGGTGCTCTAAGAAATTGCTGCATCTCGAGTTTAGCTCCACTGAGCTAACCAAACTAGGAAGTAACAAGAGCCATTGTCTGCTGGAAATATAGAAAAGCATAAATTTCTATCGAAATCTGCACTTTTTGCAAAATGAAGCGTAGCAAGTTAGAGTGCTTTAGAATCTGAAGTGTCCCTTTAAACAGTTCGAAGGGCAAGGTGCAGCATTCACTTTGAGCATTGGGCATAGATTTTCTGTCTATATGGGGCCACTAACTGTGGCCTCAGCTGACAGAGGTGACCCTCAGGTATTGAAAGAAACCTGGGGTTGATTGGTACCATCATGGAGTTAGACCCTGCTGGAACTTTTACTGGTGAACAATCTATGCCATCAAGGTGTGTAAAGAACTGCACTGCATGATGGCATAGCCATAGACCTTAATGTGATCGTTAAGGGGTTACATTTGAAATTCACCTTGAGGAAACATTCCCTTTAGGAAACAGCCGTCAGTTTCATTTTGGTTGTATCAGTATGGTTTCAGATAACTTGTCTGGTGTGAATTAATTTCATTTGTTACAATGTTTAAAATGTTCACTCTATGTATATATATATATATATATATATATATATATATATATATATATATATATATATATATATATAGTGAAAATATTTGACAAAAAACTAGGGCACATGGTCATCGCCCATTGACTTATTTATAGCACCATAACCACTACAATGAGTTGTAGTGTTTGTGCTGCCTAGAATTATTTTAAATTTTTCAATTCTTTTGTGAATCTTTCCATTTTAATCAATACACCCATTTATCAGATTTGCAAGAATTCCATATATGCTTATAAACATACAATCCATATATAATACCTAATAATTTATTAATTACAATGGCCAGAGGTTGCATTTTTTTATTCTCTCCTTCTCAAAACCAAATCACATTACAGACTGTGGCCCACCAACACGTATCACCTTTTACCAGTCACACCCCCAAGGCCACATACAAGCCCTCCTAACACGTCGGCTGATTTGATGACCAGCAGACCCTTTCCGCGCAATGTCTTCCGGGATTTGTAGTCATTCTGCTGCTCCGACCAGTTCTTAGCTAAGCGCAGCTAAACTACAACGCCCGGCAGACACGTAGTGGGCGCCCACGTGACGAACCGCAGCCAATCAGCGCGCTAAGCATTAGGGGCTCTTTGTCCTGCTCGCGTTCTCCCATTGCGCATGCGCGCTGCGGACTGGGCTCAGGTAAGCCGTGGTATCGTTGTGGATTAAATTAACGCCGATTCTTGGATCTAGTGTTCGGTAGATTTTGGGATCGGGTGTTCTTGGACGGTCGATCGGCGAGGTACCGGCGCGGAGTTTGTTTTAGGGGATCTCCAGGGCTGTGATCAGGTGTTGGCATGCAGTGGATCCCCGCCATCCAGGCGTTGGTGGGCGCCTGCGGTGATCTAGGATCAGGCTGATACAATGTATCCAGTCACTGTGCGTGGAGTCTGGGAATGGAACACTGACGTTCCAAGGTCTAGAATCTTCTGCAATGTGTCCTGGGATCAGCTAACTCTGTGCACATGGAAAACCCTCCATTCACAGGGATGTGGCTGAGGAAAATCCAATGGCTCTCAGATTCATAATCATGTGGAACCACAGCCAGGATCAGGATTAGAAATCTCGCACTCTTACTCCATTTTACACGCTGTAATGGCACCTGGTGGTGGCCTCCTGTAACCAGATTGACGTTTGCAGTATGAGGGCCTGCATGGCATTGCAGATCAAACCTAATGTGCTATGCTGCAACCCATATAAAAAAGTGGCATTAACTGTGTGTATCATGCAACAAGCATATGTTGGACTGTTCAGTCGTGTGTGGAGATTTAATAATTAAAGGGACAATGAAGGCACCATAACCACTGTATGTTTTTGTAATGGATATGGTGCAATAAATCTGTCAGTTCTGTCTCAAAGGTGGTTGTTGTTAACCCCTTAAGGACCAAACTTCTGGAATAAAAGGCAATCATGACATGTCACACATGTCATGTGTCCTTAAGGGGTTAAACCATTCAAGTGGTTCAGCAAAAACTAGTGCTTTCCTGGAACTAAAGACAAGTCACTCAGCTGAAATAATCAGTTATGGATGACAAGGCTTTGGATCTAGGGGTAGTTTATTATTCAAAGGCAATTTGCGCATAAGTAGTAGTGATGGTGCTTTGTGTTCCTTTAATATACAATTCATATAGAATACTATTGAATGTTTTATAGGGTCACCCACCCGCCACTCTTCCCACTCTTTTATGATAAGGGGGAGTCTAATTTCTCTAAATGTAGTGGAGGAAATGAGAATCTGTAAGAGCTGGTACCTACTCACCATCAGCTGAACTCTGTGTACTCAGGATCTGGCTAGACATCTTTGAACACACAAATTGACACCCACCATTAGAATTTAAGATATTGAGCAATGACACCATTAGGAATGAGCAAATGTTTAACTCAACTTATTATTTTAGTCAAAGTGTTTCGTTTGCCTAATGTTTAGACAAGCAAAATGAAAATGTCAATTTTATTCATCCAATCATATGAATTTTTTTTTTACATTAAATTTAACACTCTCACTTATCTATATCTCTTCAGGGCAGGGCTGGACAAATTCATGGTACCAGGTCACCTGTGCTAAATGGTACATGAGACTGATACTAATTCTTCCTGATGTAAGGGATTAAAAAAAAAAAAAATACTCCACTGACTGACCTAAGACTTTATGGGAGAGAGGGCTTTCTCTGTGTTCTGATGTCCGAACCAGCTTTAGGTCTCAATATAATGTGTGGCACCCTGATTCACAGCTCCAAGTAGTAGTGATGCTTCATCCCCCTGACACTGTGACCCATAATGCTGAGCGGACGTGCAAGAGAGCTATAAAGCTGGTTGTGAATGCAAATGCAGGCCTCTCTAGCTAGATACTGAAAACAATGGTGCACTCATCCATATCCCATTCCTTACCTTGTTGTTAGCAGACGTAAGCAGCAATGAGGAGAATAATTTATGTTGGAACCCGTCGCCCAAATACCACCCACCGCTCCTTCTTTGATGCACCTTGGTCACATATTACGAACTGCACACACCAGTCTCCTATTTAACACATGTAGCATCCATAAGTTGTCCTTACAGCACAATACCGTACTCCGTTTTCTGCTTGTCAAAATCTATAGAGGACCAAGAGTTAAGTACTAGCTTGCTTGAACTCTCCAGAGACCTTGAAAATGAAAGTTAGGCAGATAGATTAATATATTTTGAGTAAGTGTTTTGGTATATATCTGTGGATCTTGAAGTACTTTCTTAAAAACATTTAAAGGGACATTATAGTCACCTAAACAACTTTAGCTTAACGAAGCCGTTTTGGTGTATAGATCATGCCTCTGATGCTTCACTGTTTAATGCTCTACCATTAAACAGTGAAGCATCAGAGGCATGATAAAGGGACACTCCAGGCACCCAGACCACTTCTGCCCATTGGTGTGGTCTGGGTGCCAACTCCCATCACCCTTAACCCTGCAAGTGTAATTATTGCAGTTTTTATAAACTGCAATAATTACCTTGCAGGGTTAACTCCTCCTCTAGTGGCTGTTTATCAGACCTGCAGTGCCAGGAAAATTGATTTGTTTTCCTGGCACTGGAGAGTCCCTTTAAATCACTTTTGTGTATGCCCATGCAGCTCTAGACACACCTCCCCTGGCTGTGACTCTCACAGCCTACATGGGGAAAAAATGGTTTCATTTTCAATCAGATGTAACTTACTTCATAAGTTTGTATCTCCTGCTGTAAATAAAATTTCAGTCACACACGGGAGTCTCATGCAAGTTCTAGCAAGCTATTAACAGAGCAGGAGATAGGAAAAAAAAATCTAAAACAGCTTTTGCAATAAAAGAAGTGTAAATATTAGGTGACTGTTTACAGGAAGTTTAGGAAGGCTGTGCTAGTCATATGCAGGGAGATGTGATTTAACTCCTAATTGGCAGAGACTTGATCCGTGAGACTGCAGGGGCATGATCTATACAGCAAACTTATTTTATGAAGCTAAAGTTGTTGCTGGTGACTATTGTGTCGCTTTTAGAGCAGGGGTGCCTAAGAGGTAGATCCCAAGGTGTTTAAAACTACAAGTTACTTACTTGGTAAATAAAGGGTTAAAAACCCTCTATTTACTTACTTGATCCCAGCGCCGATGTCCCTCTGCGCTGAGTCGAAGCTCCGCCCCTCCTCCATCCCGCGATGAGTTCATTAGAACTCCCCATAGGAAAGCATTGAATCAATGCTTTCCAATGGGGACAAATCTGATGCTGGAGGTCCTCGTGCAGAGCCTGAGGATGTCCAGCGTCCGAAAACAGACCTAAAGTCAGTTTCGATTCAGGAAGCCCTCTAGTGGCTCTCTAATACACAGCCAGTGGGGGCATACTTAGAGCTGCACAGATACACTGCACCCAGACCACTTCAATGAGCTGGAGGTGTCTGGCTGCCTACAGTGTCCCTTTAACTGTTTCTGTTAAACAGTTCTGTTTGCACAGCTATTCTAAGGTGGAATTTTATACTTTCACATGAGCATACCAGTTTTGGACATTATTCATTCACTGAGCATGTGATGCCCAGACCAGAAAGTGGCTCTGAAAACAAATCTTCTTGGTTGTGAGGTCTGAACATATATATCCCTTCAATAGCTGTCCAGCCAAGGTTTATGAGTAGTTCAAAACCTGGAGCAGGTCCTTTCATCAGATAAATGATATTGCCGAGTTTGCTGATAGCAGCTAAACCATGGCTGCTGTCACCCTATCGGCCGCTCCACCCAGGCAAAACAGGTGTCTTCATGGGTTTAGATTTAATTTGTGATGGATGATCAGTGAGTTGATTATTGATGTGACCGGAAAGAAAGGATGCTTGGGGGGGCGGAGCCAACTGCCGAACCGACTGGTCGCATCTGCAGAGAGCTCCTGGCGTTACCGGCCTAAACGACCAAAAACCTCGACAATATCACCCCCCTAAGCAGACCAGCTGCCCACACACGAAGCAGCAATGGGCAGGAAAAATAAAAAACCCAAGCAAGACCTGCCCCGGCCGGGCACCAGCACCGGAGACCTGTCGTGGCGAGCACATGGCGCACCAGAGCCTGACATGGGCGCCTACATGGATGACTTTGAGGACTCCGACGAACCGCTCTCTGAGCCAGAAGAGCTATGTTCACCCACAGTGTGGGCACCGGAGAAGCCTAACACGCAGCCAGACACAGCCCCGGTCACGAAAGCTGAAATGAGGGAGCTGCTGGCGGAACTCCGCCGGAATATCCAGGAGGACGTGGCAGACATGCGAAAAGATATAAAGGGCCTTACGGACCGCGTGGAAACCGTGGAGCAAAACTCCCACACGCATACAAGACAAGTGACCTCACTCCAGCAGGAGATCAAAATGCTGCAACAGCAGCACTTGAAGGTGGAACAGGCCATGGCAGCAATGGAGGACTCACGACGTGCCCAGAACATTAAGGTCAGAGGCATCGCAGAATCAGTCCCAGAATCTGAACTTCCCCACCTCATGAGGTGCCTGGTGAGTAAAATACTTCGACCAAAGCAAGCCAAGGGAGTAGGCCTCGACGGCGTATTTAGAATCCCTAAACCACCAACGGCCCCATCAGTAGCAACCAGGGACTTAATTGTCAAATTCCAGAAGCGACAGGACAACGAAGCAGTAATGGCCGCCATTAGAAGCAACACGCCGCTCATCTTTGAGGACATGACCCTCTCATTCTACACAGACTTATCTAGAGGGACTATGGCCTGGCGCTCAACCCTTAGGCCTTTCACTACCCTACTCCGCGAGCGCGACATTAGATACCGATGGCGCTCACCCCACAAGCTTCAAGTGCTCCAGGGAGAAACCACATACCTCATAGCGGATTTGCAGGAGGCGGATGCCCACCTTTCCACCCTGGGCCTTCCGGCGGACTCCATACAGCGACCCCGCACAACTTTCAAGCCCCACAAGTGGAATCCGGCTACCTCTGAGACTTTTGTTCCAGGTGGACCCACCCGTGCTGCACAGACTGTAGCCACCACCTGAGCGCTTTAGAAGGGGACGGCCAAGCCTCACCGGCCGCTCACATACTGTCTAGAGGCGTATGACAATGTGCGATTTTACTAACCCATTCGGGACCTTAAAGGCGGCTTACTCTGGCTTATATGCAGGGCATCTCTATGCTTAAAGAGAACGGAAACGTGACTCCGCAACGTAGGCTAAATCTAGCAATGTTATATACTGTTTGTTATACCTTAGATTGCTTACACATAGTTTTACTTTATGTATATATTGTGTCATTTGGCTACTGCTAAACTACAACCCGTGCATACATAGTATGACTACGATAGCGTATCAGAATTAGCGTTGAAAACCAAACGTCTGCACATGTCAATATTTGTTGGCTAATCTTACTCCATCATTATGTCCAGTTACGCATGTTTATAAAACTTAAAATTGTGTGAATTTTCATGCCACAGTCACAATGTTATGTATCTTGAATCACGCTGTTGTGGCGCTCGTTGAAATGATGTACCTACCTGCACAACAAAAAAAGAATAAAAACAAATAAAAAATGAAAGGATGCTTAGAACTTGACCTGTTTCACTGATTCCAGGGATCAAAAGAACTGGTTGTACTGCTAATTAAAAAAATAAAATAAAGACTGAGCCCTTTAGGTGTCATTTATTTATGTGTGTGCGACATCTCTCTTAATATGATAGGTGATTAATAATTTATTTGTATGATACTAGTTGATGCTATCCAGTAAATCAGGAATTAGCAAATGACTTGAACATTTTTGGCCTTAATAGCACAAATGGAAAAATAGCTGAATTTGATAATTTGTCCATTGCAGCCATCTTGGCTTAAATGTGCAATTCTCTAGTCAGTTTAGTCTAATTCCTGGTTTTGTATAGAACTCCACAGTGTGTCGTTCCTAAAATGACATATTTTTATGTATTCATTTTTAGGTTGGGAATCCTATCCTGATAACCCGATCTATAATTTTTCTTTTGCAAGGCAGAAGTAAGAGGTGAGTGAAATCTGGTTTAGTGGACAGTAACATGAGAATAAATGCTGGACAAGTACTAAATTCTACTAGAAAGTTTGTGGCAGCTCTTTTTTTTTTTTTTACTTCACAGTTCAGCAGATTTTTAAGCTATTTTTAATATCACATGTGCTTTCATTTCCTGGCATTTCGTCTGAGGTAAAAGCTCCCAGAATGCACCCTGCCTTGCTTGTTTAGTATTAATGTTAACCCTCTGACACACAGGGCCACAGTTATATTGTGCTCAGCAAGCAAGACATAATTTAGCAAATGTACAAATCTGTACTTGGTTAAAATGTATCTTTCTTTTTTTTTATTATACCCACACATGTCTATTTTTTTTTCTTTTCTTTAATCTATTTAACCACCAAGCAGGTTTAGGAGATATATAACATTACAATCTGTAAGTAAAAAAAATAATACATATGTCTAAATCTGAAAATGAAGAAAACACCCCAAATGTGTGTTGCTTTTTTTTTGTTTTTGTTTTTGTTTTTTTTTGCAAATACCTCCGGTTCAGCTTTTATTATTGAAGTATATAATATGGCTCTCAAGGTGCTACATTGTTAATGTGGTATAATAGGTCTCTAACCTAATACTGATCACGGAACCCATAATCCCATGGATAAAATTAAAATTCTTAAATGTATACATTTTGAGGCCTATTTATTTACTCCACCAGTGACTAATGTGATGGCTGTGGCAAGTTCTAAACTATCATTTTAAATTACTGAAAATTCAAACTTTAGTAAATCACTTCAATGTGTCTAACTGAAGGGAAGCAAGGGAGCAGTGCCATAGTGACTGAGGATGTTGTGGTGCAAAATATTATTTTAACCCCATGTTCAGTGTGTGTGTCATATTGATAAAACTCTATAAAAAGGCTATACTACAGGTAGAGTCCCTCTAAAATCCAGTCAAATGCTTTAGAATGCAGGTGACGGACTTCAGCGATCAATCACATTCTATGGTTAAAGTAGGGAAACAATATGAATAGCTCCCAGAAAAACGCCTCACTTAACCCCGTTCCGACCAATCGCAATCCAATCAAGCACAATTTTGTTCCTGTATACCCTATGCGAAAATAGTAATTTTAAAATAGGATTCTTATTGAACAAAATGTTATGATTATATAGACGGGCATTGTTTCTTTTAAAATAGTAAAGGTGAAATAGGTACTGCGTTTACACAACAATATCTTTAAACCAGAACACAGCTTGATAGATCAAATATGCAGCTAGAATTGAAGGAATTTTGTTATGCTAATAACAAACCAGTGATATAAGAGTATGTATGCTTTAAAGCAGGGCTATCCAAACTGGACAGGCCTGCTTTAAAGGGACACTGTAGGCACCCAGACCACTTCAGCTAATTGAAGTGGTCTGGGTGCTGTGTCCCTTTTGCACTTAAAGCTGCAATATAAAACATTGCAGTTCCAGAAAACTGCAATGTTTACATTGCAGCTCTGAGTCTGCCCACAGTGGCTGTCTACCAGACAGCCACTAGAGGGTTTCCGGAATTGACACGAACCTTTGGTCCGTAATCTGACGCTGGACGTCCTTACGCTCTGCATGAGGGCCTCCAGCGTCGGTTTGTTAACCATAGGAAACCATTTATTAATACTTTCCTATGGGGAAATCCTAATGCGAGTTTGGCCATTGGCGGAGGTGGGGGAGGAACATGGGCGGAGCCTGAGTGCGCCGAGGGACATGGGCGCTGGATTCAGGTAAGTGACTGGAGGGATTTTATCTGTAGGGACCTATAGTACTAGAAAAAGACGGCATTGTTTTCCTGGCATTATAGGATCCCTTTAACATTTCCCCTTTCTGCACCACAACCATCTCAAAAAAAGAGTTCTCCCTACAATTACCCTTTCTTACATTTTGAGTATTGAGTTCATATCATGCTAAAATTGTTCTGTAATCATAGAATTAGTGGAAATTTCTACTTTTCTGTGACCAAGGAAGTTAGTTGCAGACTCCTACTAGACATAACTAAAGTAAGGTAGTGGTGCTGTAGTAGCGCCTTTTGCTTGTACTCAGGTCCAAGTGACAGTCAGTGAATATGCAAAGTAAGAAGATAGAGGAATATGATATAGTGTAGTATTTTCTCGTGATCGGTGAAAGGAATATAGAAAAGCACCTCTTACAATTTATTGGCGCGTGCGACTAGCTCGAAGTGTTTGTGTTTGGGAGGTATAATCCCTGCCTGTGGATATACTGGTCCTTTTTGAAGTCTTTTGTGGATGGTGTATTCGGATCTGAACACTAGTAGAGATGTGCAGAATTTCAGAACTTGGTAGTGGCAGGTCATCGATAATGCAAAAAGAATAAAACAACCAATAGTGCTCATTGATAAAATGTAATAATATAAAATTAATAAGGAGAGGTACTCGCTAAGGGAGAGCAAAATGAGGTTTTGCTATATCATGAAGGCATAGGTGGTATAATCCCCACCAAGGATGTAAAAGGTGGAGTCCTCACAGTAAAATCTTCTTTAAAATAAAATACAAAACGCGTTTCGCCAATACGGCAGACTTTTTTTTTTTTTCTTTAAAAGTTGAAATACTTATGCGCCTAGTGCGCGTGCGCAGCAAAGACATACGCTGTCAGAACTCTAAATGGCAAACCACTAAACTTTACCATGTGTGACATTAACCCTGCGCCTTTTGGAAGTCCTCATTTCAGAAATGTTTGCTGTACTGTCCACTTGTTTGAAACCATTGCTTGGTCTAACATTTTGTCAGTACAGGTTAAACGCCACTGAGTAATGTGGCCGTGATTGATGTTAGAATGACAGTATAAAATGTATAAATAATATAAATATATATAAACATGTCTGGAACGTTCCTAAAGGATTACATTGTATTTTTGCACAGTCCCAATAATTTCAGCTCCAGCTTATACAATTCATCTTAAATTGTAAATAAAGTGCTCAGTTGCAGTATACTGTTAATCTTTGTCTACATCACAAATCGAGCTGATTCTCCTTTTGATATATACAGAGTAGAAGGACATGGATCCAGAGATTATACCAAAGATTGAGGAAGAAGATGAACAGTATGCCAGTAGCAGTCAGGACTCTCAGCAGAGTGACCTGCCTAATACCAGCACAGGTGAGAGATAAGCCACCTTGAGTGTGTGGAGTCATGCAAAGAACTGTTTTTTTAAATGTTGGTTTACAGTAGATGGCGTACAAGAGGTTTAGTCACTCAACTCAAGTGACGTGATTTGAAATTCAAATGGTAAAATTTAGGCAGACAGCGGACCTGGAACAATTCTACAAATGAGCTATAGTCACAGCTCAGCTCACCGCTATAGATCAGCTATTTTTGCCATTTGGATTTCTGTTCACTTCAGTGCAGAGTTCAGTGAATAGACTACTTGGAGTGAGTTGTAGTTTTAACACCTGGGAAGGGGAGAATGGATAACATACCTAGTCAGGCTTTAATTACAGCAAGTTTCATATCAAGAATGTGGCGTTACTGCACAAATAGGTTTTTGTTGTGTATGTTTTTTTTTTTTTGTATCAATTACGTTAGAAAAAAGTACTTTTGACTTGGGTCTGCCAGTGTTGCTTTCTGCCTTCACAGCAGCCAAAAGCTTTGTTCAGAGCGAAGTCTGGCTGTTTGGGGTTTAGCCCATTGGATGAGGGCAGTTAATTTATTGAGCGAGGCACAGATTAGGAGAGCTAATGGAAACTCATTAGCAGAAGCATATAACTCTCCTGCTTGCTAAGAGGAAGTGGGGATTGGCACCCGATGAGCTGTAGGTAAGAAGCCAGATCCATTCTAAAACAGTTTTCAATTGGCATTCCTGGCACAATGACCACTTCAGTGGACTATAGTGGTTATGGTGCTGAAGTGTTCCTTCAAAGGGTCATAACTACCATATGTTATATACCATTAGAAATACATAGATAATTATGAGATTATTTCAAGATGCACTATTTCCAGTTTAATAGATTGATCAATACTATTTGGAGAACAACTTAAAATGTTTTATTGCACTAAAACAATGACATTATATAGCATACATATTCCTATGTTTTCTTAAACATCAATGTTTAACTTAAGTTGTAAAACAAATATCTTAAAAATTAGAACTGCCTTATGTTACCCTCTTACCTAGGTTCCCGCTGGGTGATGCACATCTGGCTGCAGAGACTTGACATCAGCCAGCCTGGTTTCATGTTCTTGGCTGGTTAATGGCCTAGTAAAGGGACACTATAGTCACCAAAACAAGTTTACCTTAATGAAGCAGTTTAGATGTATAGATAATGGTACTGCAGCCTCACTGCTCAATTCTGCCATTTAGGAGTCAAATCACTTTGTTTATGCAGCCCTAGTCAAACCTCCCTACATGAGACTTGCACAGCTTTCCTAAACACTTCCTGTAAAGTCATCTAATGTTTACATTTCCTTTATTGTACAGTCTGTTTCTTAGAATTTTTTACCTACTGCTCTGTTAATGGCTTGTTAGACCTTGCAGGAACCTCATGTGTGATTTAAAGTTCAAATTACATTTAAATAAAAAAAAGTTCAAATTAAAGAGCAGGAGATAAAAACTTTTAAAGTTAACATGTGACACCATTTTTTTTTTCATGCAGGCTGTGTCAGTCACAGCCAGGGAAAGTGTGGCAAGGGCTGCGTAAACAGAAACAGAAGTGATTTAACTCCTAAATGGCAGTGAATTAAGAAGTTAAACTACAGGTGCATGATCTATACACAAAAATGGCTTCATTAAGCCAAAGTTGTTATGATGCCTATAATGTTCCTTTAATAATGCTGCCGGAGGTGAAGTTAGACCTTGGACAGCAATATGTAATATCTCTGTATGTGCCAAGTTTCATGTTGAAAAGCTGCACGTAGAGCTTTCAAGCACCATGACCACTTTGTCACTGAAGTGGCCATGGTGCTTGGTCAACTTTTACGGTAATGTGCTCATTGTGTGTACATAGATTTGTAGAATAAAAAATGAATTGAGGGCTTTATATGTTTATTTTATAACCTTTTTACACAAGTTCAATTACTTTGACTTAATGGAATTAATTTACCGAAAATGTAACTATTGCATGAATATACAACCTCATGCTACATAATTAATCCCTGTTTCGTGCTGGATAACCTTTGGGCTATAATATATCTTAAATAGAAATTGATTCTAGATAACAAAAAAAAAAAATCTCCATCCATAAGCTTTTTATTAAAATAAATCTGATTTATAAAAATTTTCTTAAATAATCACTTTTTTTATTTTTGTTCTGGTGACTATAGTGTCATTTTAAGTATGTGTGAAAGTGCATGGTAGACTTTGACTACATGTTCAAATTAACCCCTTGAGGACGCAGGACGGTTCAGGACCGTCATCGGCATTTTTGCGTTGCCGACCGACGACGGTCCTGAACCGTCCTAAATTTAAAATGTACTTACCCGATCGCCGTCGTTCCCCCGGCGGCGATCGGCGGTGCTCCCGTTGTGGGGAGACTGCCTGCAGCCCAGACAGTCTCCCCATGGCGGTTTAGGACCCCTGGGGCCATGTGATCGCCCAACAGGGCGACCACATGGTCACAATAGGTGTCCTAGACTCTGCCTGCAGGGGGACTGTCTGTGCTGACAGGCAGTCTCCCTGCAACTGTAAAATCAAAAAAAAAATTAAAGTTATAGTTAATAAAAAAAAATATATTATTATATATGTGTGTATATATATGATATATAGACATATATTATACCTATATAATATATGTCTATATATCATATATATAATGTCATGCTAAGTGTATTTTTATATTAATATGTACATATATTAATATAAAAATACACTTATAATTAATTTGCACACGTATATACCGTATATACTCGAGTATAAGCCGACCCGAATATAAGCCGAGGCCCCTAATTTTTCCCCAAAAAACTGGGAAAACTTATTGACTCGAGTATAAGACTAGGGTGGGAAATGCAGCAGCTACTGGTAAATTTCTAAATAAAATTAGATCCTAAAAAAAATATATTAATTGAATATTTATTTACAGTGTGTGTATAAAGAATGCAGTGTGTGCGTATGAGTGCAGCGTGTGTGCGTATGAGTGCAGCGTGTGTGCGTATGAGTGCAGCGTGTGTGCGTATGAATGCAGTGTGCGTATGAATGCAGTGTGTGCAGGGCCGGTGCAAGGATATTTGCCCCCCCCCACCCCATATGTCATGACCTCCCCTCCTCCTCCTTCAGTGGTCCTTACCTCCCCACCCCCGTGTTCCTTCACCCCCCTCCCCCAGTGGTCCCGACTCACCCCTCCCCTAGTGGTCCTTACCCTCCCCTCCCCTAGTGGTCCTTACCCTCCCCTCCCCTAGTGGTCCTTACCTCCCCCTCCCCTCCCCTAGTGGTCCTTACTTCCCCCTCCCCTCCCCTAGTGGTCCTTACTTCCCCCTCCCCTCCCCTAGTGGTCCTTATCCCCCCCTCCCTCCCATAGTGGTCCTTATCCCCCCCTCCCTCCCATAGTGGTCCTTATCCCCCCCTCCCTCCCATAGTGGTCCTTATCCCCCCTCCCTCCCATAGTGGTCCTTATCCCCCCCTCCCTCCCATAGTGGTCCTTATCCCCCCCTCCCTCCCTCCCATAGTGGTCCTTATCCCCCCCTCCCTCCCTCCCATAGTGGTCCTTATCCCCCCCTCCCTCCCATAGTGTTCCTTTTCTCCCCCCCTCCCTCCCATAGTGGTCCTTATCCCACCCCCTCCCTCCGATAGTGGTCCTTATCCCCCCTCCCTCCCATAGTGGTCCTTATCCCCCCTCCCTCCCATAGTGGTCCTTATCCCCCCTCCCTCCCATAGTGGTCCTTATCCCCCCTCCCATAGCGGTCCTTATACCCCCCCTCCCTCCCATAGTGGTCCTTATCCCCCCCTCCCTCCCATAGTGGTCTTTATCCCCCCCCCTCCCTCCCATAGTGGTCCTTATACCCTCCCTCCCTCCCATAGCGGTCCTTATACCCCCCCTCCCTCCCATAGCGGTCCTTATACCCCCCTCCCTCCCATAGTGGTCCTTATCCCACCCCCTCCCTCCCATAGTGGTCCTTATCCCCCCCCCTCCCTCCCATAGTGGTCCTTATCCCCCCCCTCCCTCCCATAGTGGTCCTTATCCCCCCCCTCCCTCCCATAGCGGTCCTTATACCCCCCCTCCCTCCCATAGCGGTCCTTATACCCCCCCTCCCTCCCATAGCGGTCCTTATACCCCCCCTCCCTCCCATAGCGGTCCTTATACCCCCCCTCCCTCCCATAGTGGTCCTTATCCCACCCCCTCCCTCCCATAGCGGTCCTTATACCCCCCCTCCCTCCCATAGCGGTCCTTATACCCCCCCTCCCTCCCATAGTGGTCCTTATCCCACCCCCTCCCTCCCACAGTAGTCCTTATACCCCCTTTTTTTTATTATAATTTTTTTCATTATTATTTTTTATTATTTATTGTATTTATATATTTTTTTATTTTTCGTCCCCCCTCCCTGCTTGATACATGGCAGGGAGGGGGGCTCTCCTTCCCTGGTGGTCCAGTGGCAGTTCAGTGGGGGGGAGAGTGGGGCTGGCAGAGCTGTAACTTACCTGTTCTGCAGCTCCTGTCAGCTCTCTCCTCCTCTGCGCCGTCCGTGCAGCTCCTTCTATCAGCTCACACTGTAAGTCTCGCGAGAGCCGCGGCTCTCGCGAGATTTACACTGGGAGCTGACCGAGGTGCTGAACGGACGGCGCGGAGGAGGAGAGAGCTGACAGGAGCTGCAGAACAGGTAAGTTACAGCTCTGCCAGCCCCACTCTCCCCCCAGTCTGTATTATGGCAATGTAAATTGCCATAATACAGACCTTGACTCGAGTATAAGCCGAGTTGGGGTTTTTCAGCCCAAAAAATGGGCTGAAAAACTCGGCTTATACTCGAGTATATACGGTATATAATATATATAATAACTATATATATTGTATATATATTATTATAAAATACGAATAATAAATAATTTAAATTAAATTAAAAAAATTAAAAATAATAATAAAAAATTGAAAAAAAATTATATCTATACGAAATTTTATTCTAACTGTATTTTGATATTAATATATATATATATTTATATCAAAATACACTTAGAATGAAATTGTATATATATCTATGTATATTTAAATAAATAAAAAGAATGCGAACTATTCATATGTCGATATACAAAATTACATAAATAATTATATAAATATACACGTAGACTTCAAATATATAAATATGCATATATATTTAAATTCTACGTGCGTATTTATGTAATATTTTTACATAATTAAGTTATTTTATTGATTGCAATTTAAGGGACCTGCCTGCCAACCCAGGCCGAAAGACCAGAGAATTTAATTTGCTATCACTGTATTTTACCCTGTAACGTTCTACGACACCCTAAAACCTGTACATGGGGGGTACTGTTTTACTCGGGAGACTTCGCTGAACACAAATATTAGTGATTCAAAACAGTAAAACATATCACAGCGATGATATTGTCAGTGAAAGTGACTTTTTTTGATTTTTCACACACAAACAGCACTTTTACTGATGATATAATTGTTGTGATACATTTTCCAGTTTTGAAACACTAATATTTGTGTTCAGCAAAGTCTCCTGAGTAGAACAGGACCCCCCATGTACAGGTTTTATAGCGTTTTTGAAAGTTACAGGGTCAAATATATAGGTCAAATATTTTTACATTGAAAATGGCCAGGTTGGTTACGTTGCCTTTGAGAGCGTATGGTAGCCCAGGAATGAGAATTACCCCCATGATGGCATACCATTTGCAAAAGAAGACAACCCAAGGTATTGCAAATGGGGTAAGTCCAGTCGTTTTTAGTAACCACTTAGTCACAAACACTGGCCAAAATTAGCGTTCAATTTAGTTTTTTACTTTTTTCACACACAAACAAATATGAACGCTAACTTTGGCCAGTGTTTGCGACTAAGTGGCTACTAAAAAAGTCTGGACATACCCCATGTTGAATACCCTGGGTTGTCTACTTTTAAAAAAATATGTACATGTGGGGTGTTATTTAGCAATTTATGACAGATAACAGTGTTACAATGTCACTATTGATACATTTTAAAAATGTATGTTTTGAAACCGCAATATACTACTTGTACTTATAGCCCTATAACATGCAAAAAAAAAGCATGTAAACACTGGGTATTTTTGAACTCAGGACAACATTTTGAATCTATTTAGCATTTTTTTTCATTCGCATTTGTAGATGAGTAAAAGATTTTTCACATAAAATTCAAAAAACGTGTATTTTTTCATTTTCATTTTTTTTAAATTAAATTAGATGAGATTATATAAATAATGGTATGTAAAGAAAGCCCCTTTTGTCCTGAAAAAAACAATATATAATTTGTATGGGAACAGTAAATGAGAGAGCGGAAAATTACAGCTAAACACAAACACCACAAAAGTGTCAAAAAGATGCCTGGTCGCAAATGTACAACATCGCAAAAAAAGTCCAGTCCTTAACCCCTTAAGGACCAAACTTCTGGAATAAAATGGAATCATGACGTGTCACACATGTCATGTGTCCTTAAGGGGTTAAGGGGTTAAGGACTTATTCAAGTGTAATTGTTTTTATTTATTTTATTTTTTTGTTTTCCAGATACTGGTTCACCAAGCGCACTTGTGCCAAAAGACTCTCCTGTTTCACCAGAGATAGATGCGATTACTGAATCTAGTTATCCAATAGAAAGATTAAGGAAGCGGAGGAAAAAAATCATTGCTGTTGGAGAGTTGAACAAGGAATTCATACCAGACTGGGAGCAACAGATGCAACCAACAGATAATGAGAATAGCTCAGAAGAAAACAAGGATGCTGAGTATGTACATTACGCTAGGAAACGTACACACCGTGTGCGAAAAAACACAGGGAAGGGCATCAAACGCTCAATGGATTTAACCAAAGTTACCATTCAGTATACACCTTACAAGCCACAGAAACAGTTTATATGTTCGGATTGTGGAAGAGCCTTCATTTCAACATCACAGTTGATCATACACCAGAGGTCACACACCGGAGAGAGACCTTTTGAATGTGCCACGTGTGGGAAATGCTTCATGAGAAAGTCTTCCCTTCAGATTCATGAAAGGGTCCATACTGGAGAAAGGCCATATCCATGTACTGATTGTGGTAAGAGGTTCACCACCAGCGCTGGTCTCACCACACATAAAAGAATCCACACAGGAGAGCGACCCTATGTATGCTGTGAATGTGGTAAGAGCTTCACCAGTAACTCTTCTCTGTTCATACATAACAGAACACACAGAGGAGAGAGGCCATATATATGTGTTGAATGTGGGAAAACCTTTTCTTGTACATCTGCTCTGGTTATCCACAAGCGGTCGCACACCGGAGAGAAGCCGTTTACTTGTGAAATGTGCGGGAAAAGTTTTGCTGATAATTCGAGACTTGTTAAACACAGGACGACTCACACAGGAGATTGGGCGCATGTTTGTGCTGTGTGCGGCAAAGGTTTCACATGCATGTCTAATCTTACCATTCACCATAGATCGCACACTGGAGAACGACCTTATGAATGCAATAAGTGTGATAAGCGGTTCGCCAAAACAAGAGATCTTAAAAGACATGTGCAAGCTCATACCGGAGAAAGACCATTTGCCTGCTCTGAATGTGGCAAGCGATTTATGCGCAAGTCTCATCTTACCACCCACTTGAAAATTCACGCCAACCAACCTATTCTAATCCCCTGAATGAAGATAACTCACATTGAATCATGAGATTTACACAACTCCTAACTGGGGGGGCCAACATGTAGCACACCACCTCTTGTAGAATAGCCGCATCCATGATACTCTGCAATACTTGGATGACTACATTTGGCCAACCCTGACCTTGAACTAGAACCTCTGATAAAAATATGACATCTTTACTAGAGCCTTTTGGAAGAATGAACTCTAAGAATTGAAAGAGCAAGTAACAAAGAAAGAAGATTTGGATTTACATTTTGTTCATCATTTGTACACAGCTGTTAAGTAACACAAATGTACTTTGCACACAGTGAACATACAAGTGTTACATCCAGTCACCTTGTACTGATAGATATTGCAGCTAAAGGCTCCGAAGGTTTTGTTACCTTATTGTTAATCTGTTCTACTACCCTGCTTAGATTATGGAACATGGTGAATTAGAAGGATAGTTTCTGAATTCTGAGGTTGAAAACTGCAAATATTTTGAAAAATAATTTGCGAAGACTGTAGGTAATATAGCTTCTAACCACTTACTCAAGTAGTAGTGAATAAGTAGTATGCTTTCCTTTTTTTTTTTTTTTTTTTATATATATATTTGGTGACCAGTATTTCTCGATCCCGAAGCTAAAACCTATATGTGTACCAAATGCAGCTTTTAATAGAAGTAATATTTGTCTAAAGCAGGGTTCACCAAAATTTGTCCCTCCAGATGTTGCTGAACTACAACTCCCGTGATTCTTGAATGAAAAAGGTAGCCAAAGAATCATGGGAGTTGTAATTCAGCAACATCTGGAGGTGCGCAGTTTGTAGAAACTTGGTCTAAAGACTTTACTGTCACTTTAACTTAAAAATAATCATCTGTCGTTGAAGACTTTATTTTTTATTTAAATTTTTTTCACCCCATATTTTTCAGAATTGTAGTTCTGGACAGATTAAATCATGGAACGTCACACAGTAGGATAAAGAGGTTATTTAAATTGATAGCATGTTTATGATTCATTGGTATCATGTTGCAGATTTAAGAATTACGTATTCTTACTAGTAATCATTGAAGCCGTTCGGAAATTTCTAAATTTTATAGGCTGTATGGACTCCCACGAGGAGGCTGGTCTACACAGGCAATGGGACCTATACCGTTTTGGTAACCTTAATTTGGGAGGGGGCATATTTTTTTTTTATTTTTTTTCCCCTCTCCTACTTGATCGGTAGTGCTAAGCTATGCTTTATTATTTTTTGTTTTGTTTTGAGAAACAAAACTTGCATCCATGCCTTTCGATGTGCCAATGCCTTCTTGATGTGTCACTCTTTCCTCCTTGCTTCTGGATCAAAGTACAACATCTGGTGTTTGTTATTGTGTATTCAATAATAATGTTAAACTCTATCTTTAAAGTTTAAATAAAAAAAGTTACATATAATTGATAATGTAGATTGAAATTTTATAAGTAGATGAACAGTATTAACCAAATCCTAAAGCCTGTAACATTGTCAGTCTAATAACCTGATTAACCGTGAATCTCTCTTCAATGTCACGAGCTGACCTTTCTTTTCCTGTGCTTTTGTTTCCTTTATTAAAAATGTTTTACTGCAATTTCAGTTGTGTGTTTTTTGTTTTTAAGTAATACGTTTGAGCCAATACATGTTTGTCGTGTGCTGAAACTGACAAACGGGTAGGCCTGAGTGAAAGGGCACAAATATTATCAAAACAAATAAATTAGAATGGCGCAAGTATTTATAAAGTAAAGTGTTACCACCAAAGGCAAACTCCGAACAGCAATATATTTGCTACAAGGAACTCTGATATAGTAAATCCCCAAAATAGTAAAGAAAATAAAAAATGTTGGTGCGCAGACAATTTCTTTTAAAAGTGTCAGTGTCGGAAAAGTGGCAGAGTATATGAAATTCCCAGAGATATACAAATTAATATCGATTTGTGAAGAAAAACGTTCTCAAAATATCACACTGTGAAAGAGCACAAAGTCTTGTGGTAAAACAGAATTGTATACTTGCACTCTCCTTATGAAGCAGGTCTCAAAAATCTAAAATACATAAACAGACCTAGTGCAATAAAGCCAGAGTAAAATATGAAAATATGTAGTGCTCTATGAGAAATACACTCACAATTATGGAGTGGTTATAGTACCACTCCGGACTATCAGGCACCGGGAGTATCAGACCGTAGAGATTGTTGGATCCTGACACAGGTTTTCAGATGGCTCACCACTAGCCGAAAGCATAAGGTAAAAGGCTTTATTATACAAAAGAGAGGTTTTAGAGGTTTTTATTCGAGGGCGCCTAATATAATTATATAGAAAAAGGAAGATATAGATCTTATCTACTAGCAGCTATAACACTCTTTGGGTTCTCCTATTCACTCAGAAAACCAATAGTGAGAAATAGAACACTCAATGTGCTAAAAGCAGGTTTAGGTGATATCACCCCTGTCACACACGGTAGCGTATAGTGCAGCGCTAAAGAAGCTCAAAGGCTTACCCATACAGCATGGGCCGTTTTCAGATATTTGCCGGAAAAACAAAATACAAAAAAAATACACAATAGTATAATATAGTTTGTAAATTGATATAAATTAAGCAAAAAGTAAAAAAAAAAGGGAATGCTCACAAGTCAAGAGCCTTTTCAACGTTATGGCTCTGAACGTACTTGCTTCCTGTGCCTTTAAGGTAGCAACAGAAACCTTCTTGCTTGTACCCCTTCACAGACTCCAGTTATATTATATTTATTATATTACAATCAAATATATAAAATACTCCACTAGGGAGATAAAAACAAAGTTGATAAAAAAATAAATATATATATATATATTTTTCGTGTGATGTGATAAATTTCTTAATTTTATAATTTTTATTATGTCCATGGGGATCCCGAAAGTTGGTTATGTGTCTCTTTGTGCTGTTGGTATTTCTGCATGCCAAACAGACACCACAACCAAAAAAAACTTTTTTTTTGTTTTTTTTGTTTGTTTTTTATATATGATTATCATCTAGAATTTTAAGATTTGGTGCTCCTCTGTAAACTATTTGTGGTTTCTCCGGTAAGATTGTACTTAAGATTATCACTTCTTAAAATTGGCAAGCAGGTATACAAACTATGAGAGATCATAAAAACTTTCTGTGAGCGCCTGGGCCCGATAATCGACTGCAAACAGGGGCACAAAGCCTTGGATCGAACCGCAACCAACCTCATCTATTTTTTTTTTTTTTTTTTTTTTTTTTTTTTTATAATTCTTTATTTTTTTCGTGCACATTAGTAACATAACGCTCTGGTGCGCCACAACAGCGACATCAGGATGAGATTAAAGAACATTTGCAAAACAGATTGTGACATATATGTTAGTCAGGCACATTTTTAAATTATTAGGATTATTATTTCAACAGTGTAGATTCTCGCTTGAGTAATTATAAAACATCATTAATTAAGCTCTGCGTGTCAGGTGATGTGGACCAAGGTTAGGTAAGCATACAGATACTGATCCTGACTATTTGCTAGTCAATGCCATATTTTCTTTTGGTATTGCTTTAAACAAAATTAGCTAGACACAAATATGAACAAATATATGAACTGAAATATGAACAAAGAAAGTCCACCCTGACCAGCTATGCTAAAGTTCAAACTGCTAGTAATCAAGCTCTTCTAGGCTGACCAGAACAGCAAGTGAACATCTTTCTTGGCTGTCTGAGCGTTAAGAGAGTGGTTGCAAGTTATACTAGGGATAGGTATACCTTGGCATTGCATGTTATGGCAATCATTATTCTAGCACAGTTTTGTTATAATAATATGAGTTAAGCTAGTCATATTCATGCTTAATGTGTGCTTAATGTGAGGTCGCTTGATCTAAAAAAAAAATTTTTCCCTCTCATTGGTCCCCTGTTTGGGCCGTTGGAAGGGTCGTGCAGGGATTAGTTGCTTAGACATTTATGGAAGATCCTCTGAGTAGTAAAAAATTATTAAAGCAAAAAGAAAAGGAAAAATAAAACGGGTGAAGAGTCCTTAGCTAGACCTTAGTCCCATTGCTGTGTGGTTCATCCGATGCCTTGGATGGGCTCCCCCTGCACTGTCTGCTGCAGCTGCGTTGCGGGTCTGCTCTGTGGGCCAGTGTACAGCATGCTGTGCTTCGTGGCACCGTGTGTGTGAGGCGAACGACTCCTCCATCTCCCATGCTTGTCGGTGTGTAGCTGAAGCGAGCCATGCGCTCTGGCGCTCTCTGGGGAGACCTCTTGGAGTCGTGGATGCAGGTTACCTCTTCCGCCCCGGAGCTGTAGGAGAGCTGGTGCCCATGTACCACGAGCCTGGGTACCTTTGTGGCCCAGGGTCGTCCCTCTTGGGACTTTGCAGCGGGCCTGAATCTTGGGTCGTTGTGGCTTTCGCTTGACTGCCCTCCGCCAGTGTGGTCGGCACCTGTGGGGTGTTCCCCCTGTTGCTCTCTGCCCGGGAGGGCCAGTAGTGCTTGAGTCCAGAGATCGGGTCAGTAATGTGCCCTGAAGAGAATTCTCCAGCCTCCTTTCGCCACATGTTTTGTACTGTGCAGGTGGCGCATAAGTAGTGATGGCGCTCTTGCGGCGCCGGCCTTTCGGGCGCCTGGTGTCTGTGAGAGTGTTGGGGTTCTGCCGTGTGGTCACCCGGACTGGGCTAGGTAGCTTGCCCTTTGCTTGGGTCGTCAGGTGGGGTGGTCGCATGCAGGCTGTCAGTTTCTCCCAGAAGGAGTTGAATATTGCGGCCAGTCGGAGCTCCGTGTCTGCTGCGATATGGTAAGCGTCCCCAGTCACCGCCATCTTGAGGGCCTCGTGTGTCGGATTGCCCCCCACTGGTACAGGCTCGGTTTCAGTGTTGCGGTGGGGCTGTGCTGGGCTGCCCCTGTTACCCAGGGGAGACCGGGATATCCCCCGCCGGTCCATAGGGGGGGGGGTTGGATGCAGGTGTGACCAAGGGGCTACGTGCGTCGTTGAGGTCGGGGTGAGCGGCCGCCTCACCTCGGTTCGGTCTCGAGAAGGCCCCAGTGGCTTGGGAGGGTTCCCGAGGGGTGTTCGTCGCTTGTTTGGGGTCTTTGGATACCCCCGGGTTTCTCCTGCCTGCAATGCGCCTTTTTGCCGGTATGTACTCAGATTTTCGGGGTATTTGTCCCCAGATAAGTCGCTTCTATGCTGGAGCTCTTTCATTGTGCGGCTTTCCTGCTCGGCAGTTAGGCTCCGCCCCCCACCAACCTCATCTTACTCTACTGAGGCTGGTGAATCGGGGGATACCCTTCAAGCCCAAGTACCCGTCAGAATGACCGAGCCGAGGCTTGGGGCCTACAGCATGCAGGGCAAGGAAGAGACGGCCGCTCTCCCAGCCCATCAAGACAAGCAACACCCACGGTATCCAGCTCCCCCACAGGACTGGCAGGGGTTATCCCGGTCCAACTAGCTCCGATCCACACACCTCCGTGGTCTCTGAGGACTGGCACGAATCTTAGCCAACTACAATGCCTGCAGACGGATAGCCACTATAACATGGCGGATGCACAGCCTGGCGAAGTACACGTGTCTCCAGAGAACCGCTATGGCACTACCGAGCCCCTGTCTTCCCGCTGGAACAAACTGCTCGACAATTTCTGGGCACGGATTGAGGCCAGACACGCTGCAGCACAAACGCAACAGCAAAAGAGCTGAAGCACCACAAGTACACAGAGAGACGATGGCCGGAAAGGGAGTTGGAAACCCTCAGGCACTACCTCGAGGAAGCAACCCACCATTCAACGCATTAGCCCATCCGAGCCAAAGGTCACTAAGGGGAAGACCCCAGCACATCACCCACGCAGACGGAGGCCTGCCCGCCGCGGGCGGCGCAACACCATCCAGGCCCCCAGACCTGTCCCGATGGGAAAGGACCCGGTTCCCGAGTTCGTGGGAACAAGATGCTGGCCTTGTCACAGGCCCGGTGCTGGAGGGAGGAACCGACCTGCCCCTGGCCATCAGCCGTCACCTGTACCTACCCGGAGCCACCAATGCAGCCCCCCCTGGAGGAATAGGATAATCTGCTGACACGCGGGCTGTCCACTCACCACTCATGAACGGACGCTATCCAGAGGCACATAGGCTCTGAAACCCCAAACTGATGCAGACCTCGTTTGAATAAGTATATGGTCCCACACATAATGTGTGCTCCTATGATAAGCTCCCAACCATACACCAGCATTACACAACATATCTACTTACAGATACTCCATCTAGCATCACGACACCCAACCTGACACTTATACTTGCATTGTACCCTGCTATATGGCGGTCCCTCCAATCACTGTCTAAACCACAGTTGGTTAATTTCTGTTTGTTGCCTAAGTAAATCGAGATAATGCCTGTTTACACCATAACCACGGAGGTACGTCTATCGTTAGAAATGCATGTTATAGGCTCACTCATCCAAATAATCTCACAAGCATGTCCTCTAACTCTTGTAACCATACTTGTTAAGGTCGAGACACGTCAGACAGTTAAAGCCTATTTCTTGGTATACAAATGAGCACAGCTCCACTAGACTGTTAGCAGTCATGTTGTAAAAACACTGACCTAGCATTAGAAGTTGCCTATCGGCTGTCAAGCTAATTGTGTATAAGGGCTATATGTGCCCGACTAAACTGAGAAGGCAAAGTTCTTTAAAACATAAAATGAAGCAGATACTTATGTGAGAAAATATCGATGTTATTAACTACTGTACTCATATGTTTATCCACGGATATATTTCTCCTTTTCTTCCTTTCTGTAATGTCCACACAATGCTTCAATAAAATAAAGATTGACAAAAAATCTAAATAAAAAAAAGATCCGATAAAGATACTTTATTTAATAGTATTTGAGTTTTATTAAAGTTTAGTTTAAAATTTGAAAAACGGGCATATTCTTCAATCAAATGGATGACATTGGGGATAGAGAATTTTGGATTGGCTAGATTTAAAAGGACATTGTCCGTATACAAGGAATGTTTACATTCCAATGTTCTGATAATAATACCCTTAAAGGGAAACTCCAGTGCCAGAAAAACGATCCGTTTTTCTGGCACTGGAGGGTCCCTCTCCCTCCCACCCACCAATCCCCGGTTACTGAAGGGGTGAAAACCCCTTCAGTGACTTACCTGGGACAGCGGGGATGTCCCTCGCCGCTGTCTCCGCCTCCGCGACGCTCCTCCTAGTGATTACGTCGGCCGGTGGGCAAGACTGATCTCGCTCACCGGCCGAGGAGACCTAATGCGCATGCGCGGAAATTCCGCGCATGCGCATTACGTCTCCCCATAGAAAAGCATTGAAAAATCATTTCAATGCTTTCCTATGGGGTTTTGAGCGACGCTGGAGGTCCTCACACAGCGTGAGGACGTCCAGCGACGCTCTAGCACAGGAAACCTGTGCTAGAACCCAGGAAGTGACCTCTAGTGGCTGTCTAATAGACAGCCACTAGAGGTGGAGTTAACCCTGCAATGTAAATATTGCAGTTTATGAAAAACTGCAATAATTACACTTGCAGGGTTAAGGGTAGTGGGAGATGAGCAGAAGTGGTCTGGGTGCCTACAGTGTCCCTTTAATTTCTTTATCTTGTCTGATCTGGTTAGCCAACGGTTCCATCGTCATGACATACAAGAGAGGATCAAGAGGACAACCCTGTCTCGTTCCGTTTTTTTTTTTTTTTTTTAAACCACTCTGTCAAGAGCATATATCTCGCAATCCTAGCTGTGGGGCAAGTGTACAAAAGCATAACACTATTCCGAACTTATTCTATATGGGAAAATTTATGTCATCTCCCCCCACTCGATAAGGACCTTGGGGGAATGCTGAATGTATGTAATTTTAATGTAGTATTGTTTTTCAAACAAATGTAACTATTGTGCTTGTACTTAATTATAAAGAAACGTTAACTTGTAAAAAGAAAAGAAATAAGAGAAAAGGACAGAAAGAAAGAGAAAAAAATAAAAAAATAAAGGGGTATACTACTTATATGTTTATTACATCATATTACCTTTTTCAAATTGTTACATATATGCAAGATGTTTAAAGCCTACTCGAAAAGTTCTATATTGTTAAGGTATATGTACTGTATGCCTCCTTTGCTTGACTCAATAGGAGTAAAAAGTGTACCAGTGGAGGTTGAACGCAGAAATAAATATATATATATATATATATATATATATATATATAATATTTCAAACATTTTTTACAATAAGGGCACGTGGTTACTGTCACATACAGTGCATGATTTGATATTTCAGGCTTATAAGGGTTAAAGTTCCTTGTTTTTGTACAAGTTGGAATAGCCATCAAATAGTGAGAGATAAAGGACTTCACCAAAGATTCACCAAAAAACAAAAATACACCAAAAATTAGTCTACACATACCATAATGTTGTTAGATATAGTAGGCAGTTTGTAGTTTAAAGAACACCAGAGGCCTATACTACATTAACACAGTTTTATCACGTAATAAACTAACAATACATGAGCACATAACATTTATTGGTTTTGTATAAAATGCTTTGCCAACTCTGCATATTTTATGTTTGGTTCTAAAATTCTGCCCGAGCCTAATAAAGCTGATTGAAAAGTGTCATAAAATGGAAGATCAAAGCTCTTGCTTTGTGGCTTGAACTGGGATGGTTCATAGCAGACAAAAGACAATTATATTTAGTGGAATGTTACCTATAATTCTTTTAATTTTGTTTAGCAATAAACACTATTTAGAGAACCTATTTAGAGTTTCCTTCAGAAACTACTTACTGTTTTTGTGAGTTAGGGACTTATTTGCCTTGTTATGAGAAATATTAATTAGTACATTAGCATAAATATGGGACTTTAATTTAGGTAAGCTCGATTGAGCAGGGTCCTCTTCAACTTATTGTTCCCGTAAGTTTTTTGTAATTGTCCTATTTCTAGTTAAATCCCCCTCTCATAATATTGTAAAGCACTACGGAATCTGTTGGCGATATATAAATGGCAATAATAATAATAATAATAAAAGGTTGAGAAAGCACATATAAACGTCAGAATACATAACTTACTGCCCAGCTTGATGGATGACCTAAAATCTATCAAATATTTTCTCTTTTTGACATCTTTTCTGTCTTTCTATTAAGATTATGTTTCCAGAGGCTTCTTGGTCTGCATTGGCTTTTTGTTTTTGTTCTGTTTTATTTTTTTTATATTTTAATATAGCTCTCAAACTCTTCAACTCCTGCTCCAGATACACAGCCTGCTTAATCTTAATTTTCTTTTTTTTTTTCATTCTCAAGTTTTATTTTGTTTACGCAAGAAATTAACATGCATGCATTCAAAGTCATCATAGTGCATAGAAACAACAGGATATCAACAAGGGTATCAGCATGGCATAGTTCAGTCCTGTACATTTTTCAATAGGGTGTTCAGGTGGAGAGTGTGCATCATCAGAAGACAGAGATGGTAAGCTTATCATAATTCGAACAGTAGGTATAAACATGTATGTGACAGTAGGGAACATTGCACATTTAAAGTTTATCACAGTAAGCTACAACGCAGTACGCGTACAGTACCTATGAGGCATGTCTGCCGGTTAACTGCGTATGGTGAAAATATACTCTGCGTTGGAGTGGGTGTTAGTGTGGTTACGGTTTGTGGTAGAGGCATGCTGCGGTGGGTAATGCCCACCTAAGGTGGGGTGCGTGTCGCTCTGGGGTTCCGAATTTGGAACTCGGGGCCTGATCTTAAAAGAAGGGGGGAGAGGGCGGCCTGTGGGCAGCAGGGAGATGTTGTCAGGGTACCTGCTGTCTCTACCTCTGTGGAGGTGAGACACTTGGACGTTCTTCCTCGCAAAAGGGTTGAATCACTCGTTCCTCGCGGTTCCCTCGGTCGTTTACACGCCGGCCGCGAGGGATCCACTTCCTTTTATGACGCGGCGTTCAGTAGCCGACGTCATGACGACAACCCAACCCGATCTGTCAATCAAGCCCCAAGCACGAATGAGGATTCGTCGGGGGCGTGATTCCCTGTTTAGAATCAGGGTATAAAAGAGGGCTTTCTACGTTTGTTCATTGCCCTGTCGTGGTTCTAGCTTGTCTAGTCACTCTGTGCTCTTGTATTCTGTTAGTTTCTTTGGTTTTGACCCGGCTTGTCTGTTCTACCTCGTTTACCTCTATTACCCTTTGACTCGGCTTGTCTCTCGTTTACCTGCTCTCTCGTTCCCTCGACCTCGGCTTGTCTCTAGACCATTCTTTACTACTCTTACGTTAGTCCGGCCATTCTAAGGTCCGGTATACGTACCCTGTACCTGTTTGTACTCTGCGTGTTGGATCCATGGCCCTGTCGTAATGTCAGGATCGGGACAGGGATCCAACATGCAGAGTACAAACAGGTACAGGGTACGTATACCGGACCTTAGAATGGCCGGACTAACGTAAGAGTAGTAAAGAATGGTCTAGAGACAAGCCGAGGTCGAGGGAACGAGAGAGCAGGTAAACGAGAGACAAGCCGAGTCAAAGGGTAATAGAGGTAAACGAGGTAGAACAGACAAGCCGGGTCAAAACCAAAGAAACTAACAGAATACAAGAGCACAGAGTGACTAGACAAGCTAGAACCACGACAGGGCAATGAACAAACGTAGAAAGCCCTCTTTTATACCCTGATTCTAAACAGGGAATCACGCCCCCGACGAATCCTCATTCGTGCTTGGGGCTTGATTGACAGATCGGGTTGGGTTGTCGTCATGACGTCGGCTACTGAACGCCGCGTCATAAAAGGAAGTGGATCCCTCGCGGCCGGCGTGTAAACGACCGAGGGAACCGCGAGGAACGAGTGATTCAACCCTTTTGCGAGGAAGAACGTCCAAGTGTCTCACCTCCACAGAGGTAGAGACAGCAGGTACCCTGACAGATGTGGGTCGAGGTATCCCTCCAGTCGCATTCGCCTGGCGCGTGAGGGAGTGGGTTCGGAGGTCCTCGGTTTGTAGGTCGGTCCGTGGTGCGTGGCGGGGGGTCTGTTGCTGGAGGTCTGTAGTGTGTGTGATTGCCATGAGTCTCTGACGGGTCCCCTGGGTGCCGTTGGGATTACGACTTGTGGTGGCCCCGGCCAGGTGGGGGAGGGGGGCGTGTGTGTCGGGTATTCCGAGTGGCTCCCTTTCTTGGTGTTGTCGCTCTGGTAGGGGGTTACGTGCGGTCGGGAGTATCAGGAAGAGGGTAAGGGGGGAGTGGTGCTGGTGGGGATTGGCGAGGAGTTAGGGTGGGTGGGCTGGGGTGTGAGAGGTAAAGTGTGGGCTTCGAGGGCCCACGCCCGGGTCCGCATCCCAGCTCCCCCCGCCCCCAGGTCTGGCAGCTGCATGTTCGTCCCGGACCCACCGGTCCGGCGAGTCCTCCTCCGGCACTTCGTTGCTATTGTTTGGCTGCTCCCGGGGGTTGTGTGTTTTCTCCGGTCACAGCGGGGGAGGCGAGCCATCGGAGCCAGTGGTACCAGGTGTCGTGGTAGAGCTGTATGCGCCCCGCCGCCGAGAGGATCAGCTCCTCAATCTGTCTAATGTCTTCCACTCTGGTCAGCCATTCTCTTAGCGTTGGAGCCGTGGGTTTTTTCCAGTGTGCCGGAATAAGACTATGTGCCGCATTTAGGAGATGCGGTATCGCTGATCTTTTGAATCCGGTTATGGGGATTGAGGTTAGTTGGAGCAGGTAGGTTTCAGGTGTGAGTTGTATGTTCGCGTCCATTATGGTCACTACCACTGCATGAATCGCCGCCCAAAAGGGTTTGATGAGTGGGCATGTCCACCAGATGTGGAAGAGGGATCCCAGTTCCCTCCCGCATCTCCAGCATTCCAGTTCGCAGGTGGCTGTCATTACGGATAGCTTCTCAGGTGTCCTGTACCAGTGCGAGAGCATTTTATACCCAGTTTCCTGGAATTTGGTGGCTATTGATGCTTTGTGTATAAGCGTAAACACTGTGGTCCATTGCTCCGCGGATAATGTGTGTCCTAGGTCCCTTTCCCAGTATCTAGTGAAGTACGGGGGGGGGGGGGGTGCATCGGTGGGAGGCGTAATTTGCAAGCGGTAGAGAAACGATATTGCGTGCGGTGGGCTTGGGGGGTTTGTGCACACCGTCTCAAAGGTAGAGAGCGCTCGGGCTGCTGAGTCCAGCCCAGGCGTGGTTTTCAGGAACCTCGTCAGTTGATGGTATTTGAAGCGGAGTGGCCAGGCGTGCAGAATATTCTGGACCAGGTCTCCCAGGGGCGTGATTGTGCCCTGTTTGTACACGTCCCTCAGCCTGCAAGGGGTCGGTAGTCCCAGCGCCGTGGTGTAGCGGGGGTCCTCCGCCGGGGGGAATCTTGGGTTGTGTGATACGGGACAAAGAGGTGAGAGCTCCAGGGCCATGTCCTTTTGTAGTGCCAGTCTACTCCAGATGGTCATTGTGGCATTCGGTGTTGGGCTTTGCTTCGGCAGTTCGCCTGACATTGCTTTTGGTAGCCACGGGAGGAGAGAGAGAGGTGTCCGCGAGAAGCTCGCCTCTATCAGGATCCACAGCTTGTCTTTCGGGTTGTGTGTCCATTCTATCAGCCGTTGGAGGTGGATCGCCTGCCGATATTTTGCCAGGTCCAGCAGCCCAGACCCCCGTGTAATTTGGGTTTGGTGAGAGTGGTGAAGTTCAGTCTCGCTCGTCTATGGTGCCACACGTATTCTGCCATTGTCCTACGGACTTGTGCGAGGAAGGATTTGGGGATATGTATTGGTAGGGTCTGTAAGAGGTACAGGAGACGTGGGAGAATATTCATCTTGAGTACACTGATCCTCCCCAGCCATGTGATGTGGGGGAGGTGCCATAAGTCCAAGTCTTTTGTGATCCGGTCAAGGAGGGGGGGAAAGTTGATGCGGAAGGTGTCCGTAAGGTCCGCCGATAGCCATGTCATATAGGTTTGTTTGGTTTTGCTTTTTTACAATATTTATTTTATTATATTTTTCATAATTTTTTCTTGTAAATATATGTTTATTGAGAGAGATTAAAAAAAAAATGTATATATATACCGTATCTCACAAACGTGATTACACTCTCACATTTTTGTAAATATTTTATTATATCTTTTCATGTGACAACACTGAAGAAATGACACTCTGCTACGATGTAAAGTAGTAAGTGTTCACCCTGTATAACAGTGTAAATTTGCTGTCCCCTCAAAATAACTCAACACACAGCCTTTAATGTCTAAACCATTGTCAACAAAAGTGAGTACACCCCTAAGTGGAAATGTCCAAATTGGGCCAATAGTGTCAATATTTTGTGTGGCCACCATTATTGTCCAGCACTGCCTTAACCCTCATAAGCATGGAGGTTACCAGAGCTTCACAGGTTGCCACTGGAGTCCTCTTCCACTCCTCCATGACAACATCACGGAGCTGGTGGTTGTTAGATACCTTGCGCTTCCACACCTTCCGTTTGAGGATGTCCCACAGATGCTCAATAGGATTTAGGTCTGGAGACATGCTTGGCCAGTCCATCAGTCCATGCAAGTCGAAATACCAAAGTGTAATATCAAACTAGATAAGACAACCTCATTTGTCTTTTTCCTTTTGTGTGTCCTTACAGTTGTCATGTCTGTTCTTTATTATCCTTTGCTTGTCACAGTTTATTTTTCCCTACACAAATTTTACATTTTCATAAATTATTACAACTAGCACCAGTTAGCAAAGATGCTATATTTTTTTAAATAAAAGAAAATAGAAATAAACCGAAATTATACACAGTGATGAAATCTTAGTTATGGCTGTCATTTTTGCATTAATAATGATTTCAGTTTTCGCAGCTGAACAAATTAAAAGTTGACATAATTATAACAAAACAAAGGAGATAACATTAATGAGATGACAGGTGACGTATTGCAGTCTCTCTTGGATTAAGTAATGTAAGCAAGACATGTCATGGGACAACCTGCAAACTTCAACCATTTAAATGTCCCTAGGAGACCAATTTTGTTTTAAACCAAACACTCTCAAAGTGCATTGTCTTTGTATATACAGAATATTAAAAATAATTAATTGTCAACTTGTTTACCATTATATATTATATAGTGAAAAGTATAGCTAATTTGGAAAGTCAATAATAATCTTATCTAATCTTATCTAATATCTAATACTAATATTATTTAAATATGCGAATTTTTGTTTTTCTTTATAAAAGTGGTGAAACAGTTAGGATGCTCATTCTTGTTTATAGGGTATCACAAATCACCCTAAAAGAGCCAATAGGCCTTCACATTTGGATTTTCTTTCTGGAGATGTGATGGTCAACCAGATGGAAAGCCTTTAAGTTCAGTTGAGCTCTGAAAGCTCACCCTTTTTGCATGCTTGTGCTTTTACCTAAATGTCCATATGCCCACCTTAGCAAGGAGCTTTTTAAAGCCTTGTCAGACCTTCTTTGAGAAGCAGGATCTTTAGAACAACTGTTGGAATCCTGACAATTAACAAACGAGATAATGTTCTGTAGTTTTTAAATCTGGGCTGGTATTGTATACAATTTAGTAGGTTATAAAATATTTTATTCTAATGAGTAAGGGTTTTTGGGTGGATATAAAGCATATGTAGTTCCAAGACCATGAGATTATGAAAAGGAGGTTGTCAAGATCTTCATCCTGGTTAATACAATAATTACTTTATCCCACCCTTCCATCGTGCATATTGTGTGTGAGAATAAGTTGGCTTCGGTTAGCTGACCCAATAGCTCATTCCTTATTGTTCTCTGTATTCTGGTTATGACCTCATCTTGTTCTCAGATTATCCTGATATCTGTCCTCCTGACCTTTTGGCTTAAGAAAAACAAAGAAAATGTGGTTCAAATTAAAACATAACCTTAATTTAACACTCAACAAGCAAACAGAAAGTCCACAAGTAACTATTAACCACTTGTTCAATATTATTATTAAATATACAAAAAAAAAATAGATAATGGATAACCAAATTCCATAAATATGGGTAAGGTAGTATTTTAAAAAGGAATAAGACTAATGGGAAATTTTGAAGATTGGATAAATGAAAACACAATCCACAAAGAGATTTAACTAAGAAGTAAATTGACCCAACAATAAATACATAATGGGAAAAGTAGTGAGAAAGAAAATAAGTAAAAATAAAATAAAAATGAACAATTAATAAAAAAAAAACTATAAAGAATAATGAAAAACAAAATACTAATGTAAAATAAAAAATTTAAAATTAAACATATACATGAAAAATATCAGAAAATAAATTAATAAATCCCCACAAGTGAAAAATCTCTAAGCTCTCTCCACCAAACGGGAACCAAAACCTGGATTCAGATCAATAAATGATTACCGTTATAAAGATAAGTTAAAACAGAAACCAATAATATATGAATATATAATTCTTACAATATGAGAGCATGAATGACTAAATATCCATAATCCAAAAACTTAGGAAATCCTACATCCTGAAAGAAAATAAATCCAGCTATGAACATCTATGAAATATACAAAGACAAGTAAGATGAAAAATATGCAGAAAACTGTAGTTTAATTAATGAAAGCCTTATATCTGAACTCCTTTTTGAGTCCAGAGGAGGACAAAGTTCTAAACTCATAAATCCAACTGGACTTTTTTTGCAACCATTTAGGATTGATATCACCTTCCCTAGGGGATGTTTTTACTCTTTTGATAGCTTGAAAAGAAAGATTAAAAGCGATGTGACGAAAGTAACCTCATGGGTTCTTGAAGGGGCCTGCTGGCTAGCCTCTTGCCTCAGGACTATGGGCCCTGCAATATACCTTGCCCAATGCACTTGAAAAGGATCTGTTCATTTGAGTTATGTACTTTTGTACTCCAGACAGAGAGACCAACCGTTAGCCCTGATTCCCTGGAACTGTTTTGGGCATAGGACCATGTGCACGGTTGGTCAAAAATAAGACTTCCAGGAAATTCCTGAAGCCCTGAACTTTGTGGGGTTTTATGTATTTTTAGGATACTTTTGGAGTGTTTTAAAAAAGTATGTTTTTTCTGTGCTTGGAGATAATTGGATTAGAATTAGTACAGTTACTGATCCAATTATCTCCCAGGCAGAGGGGAGGGATTGTGTGCTGTGTGTGGGAGTGTCGTGCCTTGTAACATTGTTATTGGTCTGTGAAGTTTCAAATCAGTCTACTATCAGGTCCATATGGGCGTACCCCTTGCATGGGGATTGTCATATAAGGTCAAGTGTGGCTCCCACTGGAAGCTGGATCCTGGTCTAGGTCTAGGGTGGGTGGAAGACGGGAAGACCTCAAACAAGCTCTGGCGGTTTGGGGGATTTACGGTGATTATGGTGTTCTAGTACAGTGCTTATGGTGCTCGCCAGTACTAGGAAGCAGCGACTGACAGAGGTACCCAGTCGGGGTGCCAGGTGGTCTGTCACAAGTGACACCACCATGTAAATGATAAAATCTGTGTTCTCATTTGTCTGCCGGTCTGGTGGGTGGAACGTTTAACAATGCTTGACCCGATTAAAAGTTCTCTTGTGCAGGCATTAGGATAACCTTTCTCATGGAAGAATGACCTAAGTGTGGCTGCCTCACTCAAGAAATCAACATCGTTGGAGCAACTCCTCCAGGCACTAAGCTATGATCCATAAGGAATTCCCCTGCTTCAGTGATTCCAAATGAAAAATGTTTCAATTAAGGAAACTCTTGGTCATGATGTCCAGGTTCTCATTAATAAAACCAGTCAAGTACAAAAATTCTAAGAATTTGTCCCCAAATTCTGAGGTCAGTTTCAAATCTCATTCTGATTGAGAGCCCTATCCCAATCATGGAACAATGATTCACCCCCCTCCCACAGACAAGTGATATAGTCAATTTACTGATGCAAGGCTCCTATCATGGCATGGAACTCAGGCAGATGGTATATGTGACACTGCTCCCACTGTGCCAAAACCAAATTGGCATAGCTGAGAGCACAACATGTGCCCATGACTGTGTCATGCTTCTGTAGGTACATTCTACCAAAAAAGGTGAAATAGTTGTGTCTTAAGATGAACTCCAAAAGTTTGACAACAAAAATAAACAACTCACATAAGTACAAATTTGATTGAAGCAAGAGTCATCTACAAGCTTCCAGTCCGGCCTCATGTGGGATTTTAGTGTAAAGAGAAACCACATAGAGACTTTTGAGATTGGCTAATTTTTCAAATGCCGATTGAGTATCCTGGAGGGAGTCCGAACTACAAAAGGACACAAAATTTTGTCTACAAAGACACCTCAATTTTGGTTAAGCATCCTTTGCTGGAGACAAAAGGTCTTATGCAGGTCGTTGTGGAGGTTCGGCAAACAGTACAGTGTTGCCATTGTCGGTTTTGCCCTGAACAAATATTTCTATGACCTTTTGGCTTGTATACCGTTTGTCCTGTTTACACCTGCCCTTGACATTGGCTTCTACTCCGACTATTCTATCTCTTAAGTCAAGCCATTTTAAGTACCAGTAATATACTTGTGTCCATTGTTGTTAACAGCAGTTTGTGTGTTTAGTGTTCCTACCTACCATGAAACCCAGGTAATCAAGAAATATGGAAACATTCTAAAAGTTGTTTCCCAAACAATTTGGACTGAAAAGTCAAATTGAGGGGTTAGTAGTGGATTTGCTAGCCAGAGCAGCTATTTTGCCTTCTTTCAGGGAACTAGAAATAGTGTGTGAAGTGGCTGCCATAATACAATTAGATATTACAATAGGGGGGGGGGGGGGATTTCCTAGTGTGAATGGTGGTTGGTGACATCAAATTGCCAGATTGGTGCAACTGCTTTGTCTTTCCTGGTACTGTAACAATAAGTTATGGTATAATTAAATATGGGCAGGAACAATAATCAATTGGCCTGTGTCTGAGCCTCTCTAATATCAGTGATGATAAGGGCAATGGTGACTGGACCATTCAGCAGGCATCTCCATTCCTTAAGAGACAAAGTTATGGCCAATAGTTTTCTATTGCAGAAGTCATAGTTCTGCTCTGAGTTAAGTTTCCTGGAGAAGAAGCAACAGGAATGGAGAGGGAATGCTCTCTGGGACAATCCCAGTTTCTGATGCATCTACTTCCAGGATAAAATGTTTATTGTGTTCAGATTGGACAAGGATAGTAGCAGATATGCCTTTTAAGGTTCCCAAAGTCCTGCAATGCAGATGAATTCCAGTTAATTGTGTCAGTCCCTATTTTGATCAGGGCAGTGACATGATTAAAGAAAAGCCATTGATAAAGTAAGAATTAGCAAACCCAATAAACCTCTAAGGCTCTGGAGAGAGGCCAGTTTATTATAGCTTTTATATCTGCTCCTTATCAGAAAGGAATATTTCCAGTTTGCAATATAATCCATTCTTTAATAGCATGGTGAGGAGTTGGCGTACCTGCTGGTGATGAGTATTGAGTTTGGTGAAATATATAAGAATGCCATATAAATAAACTATCACACAAGGCAGGTGGAAATCTCTTAGCACATCATTGATAAATTCACGGAAGGTGGATTGGGCATTACAAAGACTGAAACACATAACAGTATATTTGTAATGCCCACTGTGAGTGTTAAAGACTGTCTTCGATTCATGGCTTTCCTTAATCTTCACCAGCTTGTAGGCTCATCTGAGAACTGATATAGTAAAGTCCTTAGACCTCTTGATCCTGTTGAACAACTCAGTGATGAGGTGGGTGGGGATATGTATTCTTAACAGTGATCAATGCATGGGTATAATTTCCTCATTTTCTTTCTACAAAGAAAAACCCTGAAGGAGAAGATGACTTGCAAAATCCAATTACATAATCCTCCATAGCGTTATTTTCTGTGGTAGATAGGGGATACCTCTAGAAGAGCTAGTACCAGGCAAGATATCAATAATGCAGTCATGGAGACAATAAGGTGGACATTTGCTTCTTGTTTATCAAAAACCTTGGCCAAATCAGTATATGGGGCAGGAATCAAGGGACTGGAGCCCAACTGGGTGGAAGGGACAGGTTTCACTTAGGCTAAACAGGAAAGATGACAATTAGGACCCCAAAAAGTTGTTTTGCTGTATCCCAAGTTACTGATATTGTATTTATTAAGCCAAGGAAACCCCAGAAATATTGGTCTGAATGGGGAAGAAATAACTGGAAACAGATAAAGTGGGCAGCAACATACATAAAAAAAACAACTTAGTAAATAGAAACTTAAAATTTATAGTGTATGTGCACTCCAGAGATATATGTAGGTGGATAAAAGAAACAAAAATTTTCCAATAAATAAAAAGTATATACCTTTATTAAAATTCAACAAAGTAAAATAAAAAAAGGAGATTCCCTCAATGTAACTAAACGACTCAAGTAGGATATAGGTAGCTATCTAGTAATGTATCAACAAATTATCTAGTAATTGCAAACACACTGTAAATAACATAAACCTCCTGAATGAGGAAAACTGAGAAAGTTCAGTATAAAAAGAAGCAGCATAAAGCAGCCAAAAATGGAAGGTTAAATGGAAACACAAAAAAGGGTAAGACGATTAAATATTGCAATAGGAAAAAACTATCTGCAAACCCCTCTCTGACATATGTGGAAAAAACAAACATACAATATTTTACATACCGTAAGTACTAAGACCGGATCTCATCTACTAGAGAAAAAATAAAATGTACAAAATATGTAAATACTAATCATGAAAAGAGCATAAAAATTGCATGTGACAAAATAAAAAAAGACAGTATAGGGGGCGGAGCCTAACAGCAGAGCAGAGCGGACGCACCTCACCGGAGCTCCTGCTAAACCGAGACGAAAACCGGGGTAAACACTGCTCGGACCGAGTCATTTTACAACCGGTCAAACCACACACAGCTGGGGAGTCACCCGGAGTTTACCTGGAGAAGCAACAGCAACGCTGGCTCCTACTTGTGACTGCAGCACGAGTCGCGGCCTACCACACGCGGGCGGACGGGAAGTGGCCATTCCCTCTGCTAAGGTACAAGGTGACCCATTGCCCACAGCAGACCCCACTAGAGACTTACCACCCCCCCCCCCCCATTGCCGGAGAGGGAGATCCCGGTAACCACGCGCATATCACAGAAAATATGGGGCGTAAGCATAAAAGGCAGACCCAGACAGAGAGGCCTGCCATACAGGATATCAGGCTGTCCTTTGGGAGGGCATCCCAGCCAACACCTTCATGGACGGCAGCTGAGCAAAATAGTGAACAAGATGCCTCTGATGACTCCCCCGAAGAGGAGGAATCTCTCATCTCACCTCACCCGGCTGGGGTATACCAGCGGAATGACTCCGATGAGGACTCATCCCCCTCCACAAAGGGAGATATTAAAAAGCTACTGCTGGATCTGAGAGCGATGTGGAAGTCAGACCTCCAGGAGACACAAGCTGACATTAAAATCCTGCAGACTGAGATGTCAACAATGGAAAGCAGGGAACAAGCCAGAGACACTCAGCTCAAAGCCACTACGCAAAATGTGGAGGGTCTCACCTCACCAACAACTGCGTAACATGGTGCTCACAATGGAGTCCAGACACAGGCGCCGGAATGTACGCCTGAGAGGTCTACCTGAACAGGTTGAGGGGGGGGACACACTACGTTATGTCCAAAAGCTGTTTACCTCACTGGGCGTTCAGAGCCCTGCAGGCACCCCTTGCGTCCTGGCTGCCTTCCGCGTACGCAAATCGGCAACAGCACCAATAGACGCACCGAGAGACATCATTGTGACAACTAGAGACATTGCGGTGAGGACTGCTGTTATGACTAAATCCAGAACTATGGGCCAAGTGAATTTTGAGGGCCATAACCTCTCCATCTACAGTGACCTTCCATTTATTGTCCTAGCGGAAAGGAGACGGCTAGCCCCAGTGGCTAGGAGGCTGCGGGACTGCTCTATCAAATACCGCTGGAATGCGGATGGCTCTCTGGCCGTCACGCAAGGCACAGAAACATTCGCCCTAACCTCCTCAGATGATCCTGAGACCCTCTTTAACACGCTGGGCCATCCAGCCGCCAACAAGCCAGAAGAAACTAACAGGGAGGATACCTCACAAGAGAAAAGGGCCGTGGGGAAACAACAGAACTGTCCGACCAAGCGACACCTGCCTAATGCCAGAGGCTGCTCCGGAATGCCATAAATGTTCCCAAGGAACTGTCGGTGCACTGCTTCCCTCAACATTGTCATGTTTTAAATATTTTATATTATTATATATCTTTTTTTTTTGTTTCGTTTTGCTCTGTTGAATCATACCGAGCCTTACATTTATATTCAACTGTTTATTCCTCATATATAATTGACACAGATATATTTCATGTGTGTAACTCTAATACTATAATAACAATAGTCATCTTTGTATATCGGAAAAAAGTTCAATAGATTTATAAAGGGTCCTTGGACTGTCTTTTGGCCCCGGGTAGGGGGTTCGTAGTTAGACCAGGCCCAGGCGACCATAACCACCAAGGCTCTGTGCATTATATGACAGGCACAGGATGAGCTTGTTGACAGTCAACAGCAGCTCCCCCCGTATAGAGGTATGGGCTAACTGTTCTTCTAAGACGCACTCTAACTCCCAGTGGTTTCCACTTTTTATTATCTAGCAACTTTTCAGTTGATGTAGCTTATTGTGTTCCTAATTTTTTTGTTCTATACATAACCATATCTATACATGTCCAGATTACATACGCCTAAGCTTAGCTCCCTGTTTAGTTATGTGAACTCTTGACTCTTATCTATATCCTACAGGCTCATGGAGTAGAGATTAGAGTGCATATAGCATGTGTCAGATCCACATATGTGGCCGCTCAGGGCTCCTAGGCTTAGCCATACGTTACGTTGAATTTTAATATATATGTGTATTGCAAGATATTCCCGACGACTCTGTACTTTCTTGAGATATATACTTTAACAAACAAAAAAAAATGTGCATTGTCATCAAATGGCAAACAATTGTTATACTATGTCTCTTGATTAAGATTGCAATAGCTGTTGTGGCTTTGCGAATGTGAATGTCTAAATCTAACCAATGCACAACTAAAATAAAGAATTAAAAAAATAAATAAAAAAAGACGGTATAAAAACAAAACAAAAAAAAAAACTGTCTGACACACGTTGCAAATGTACCTGACCCCACCTAAAGTAGCCGTCTGGCTAAAGTAGGGATACAGCTCCGTTGTGATGAAGTCACTGTGCACTAAGTGACTCACTACATTGCTCTCGCCGATCCTCAGTACTTGAAAACACAAGAGTGATATGAAGAAAAAATAGCAATAATGCCACGGTCGGTATCTTCATAAAAGACTGACCTCTTAGTAGATCCCAGGCATAGCAAACTCGTATAACATTAGCGGGAAATCCTCTGCGTCTATGCATTTCGTCCCTGCCCATGGGACTTTATCAAGACTGCATACAAAATAAAACCTCTGTCTTTAGTTCCTGAAAGACCTGGTATGGATCCTAGAAACACTCCAGGACCAAAAACCTTCTCAACCACCTAGTATTTTCAAGTGATTAACCAGTTGTTACGAACGCTGGTATAGTAGATACCCTGTTCGCCTATTCCTTCCGAACGGCTGAGCCTGAGTGATTGTAGCGGCAGTTCAGGTGTAGATTTGAATAGTTCCAGACGAATGCAGCATCCAAGTAGTTTCTCCCCAGCAAATAGACAGTTACCCAAACATGAGCCTAGACTTCATAAGGGTTCAACAGGAATTAATTTTAATGGTGCCACACTGGCTTTTATGCAAGTCCTCATGCAAGGGGCACTCCCACATGGACCTTGTGGGGGACAGGGACACAAAGGTTACAGCCAATAATATTACAGTGACAAAGTGTGACACGCCCAATACAAACAGACAATTTCCTCCTTTCTGCCTGTGAGATAATTGAGTCAGCTAGATTAATAACTCAATTATCTCCAGGCAGTAAAAACATATTTTCCCCAAAACTTAGAAAGTACCCTAAAACACATAACATCCCCATAAATATCATATCCCCTGATAGCCCTGATCTGGGCGACCAACATATCCAAAAATCACCCAGATCAGTTCAGGGGTTTTTGAATTTTATGGAAGTCCCATTTGTACTGACCGCACACGAGGCTCCTGCCCAGAAACAGTTCCATGAGTTTAGGCTGTGCGGTCAGTCTATTTCGAAAAGCCATAAAACCGAATAAATGCACAAACGGAACCCCCTGGCTCTTATTAGCGATTGTTCACCTGGTTCATGGGAACCAAACTACCGAACAGTGCTCTCCTCGTATACTTTGACCGGTGTTCGGGAAGTCAAGTGTCCGATTTTAGTTACAGACACTCGACAACCAAGTCCCGCTGCCTCCTTTCGTGCAAACAAGATGGCCGCCGTTTTCTCTTGCACGTGGCGTTCAGTTATACGAATGGCGGCCACACAGGGAGAGCACTTAATCGATATATATAAAATATATAAATATTATAACAATAGCTATATAATACAAGAGGTGTGCTTACTTCATGGTTACATAAATATATTAATGAAAGAACATAGAAATGTGTAGGATATTAATAATTCAGATGAAATAATGGTTAAAGATGCAACTTAAAGAAAGTAACCATAGTATATCCCATAATTCTTCTTTGTATGTCTTTATGGGCATCTAACCTTAAACCTACACCCTGTTCCAAATTATTATGCAAATTATATTTTTCTCATTTACCTAAATAATTGATGTTAATAACAGTCAGCATAATTCCCATGTTATCAACTATTAAGAGTACAATCCAAATTTTATTGAACAAACCTCCTAATGATAACAGTATTTTTTTTAAACATAAAAAATGTACAATGCACTGTTCCAAATTATTACGCACAGTAAGTTTCAAAACACTTAGGTTGTAAAGAACTGAAAATTGTCATTTGTTGTGTTTGCAGCATATTTACTGAAATCAAAAGCTATTTCAATCAAACTTATAACAACATTTTAACTTTTTAAACATTTTAACAGGTCACGTTACATTTTAACATAGGACCCCTTATTTGATAGCAGCTTCACAAGTCTTGCATTCATTGAACTTGTGAGTTTTTGGACAGTTTCTGCTTGAATTTGTTTGCAAGATGTCAGAATAGCCTCCCAGAGCTGCTGTTTGGATGTAAACGGCCTCCCACCCTCATAGATCTTTTGCTTGAGGATGCTGCAAAGGTTCTCAATAGGATTGAGGTCAGGGGAGGATGGAGGCCAAGCCATGACTTTCTCTCCTTTTATCCCCATAGCAGCCATTGATGCAGAGGTATTCTTTGCAGCATGAGATGGTGCATTGTCATGCATGAAGATGATTTTATTACGGAAAGCATAGTTCTTCCTTCTGTACCAGGGAAGAAAGTGGAAACTCCACATACTTTGCATAGGTCATCTTTACAACTTTGGGGACCCTAAAGGGGCCGACCAGCTCTCTTCCCATGATTCCGGCCCAAGACATGTCTCCACCACCGCCTTGCTGACGTTGCAGCTTTGTTGGAACAGGGTGGCCGTCCACCAACCATCCACTACTCCATCTATCTGGACCATCCAGGGTTGCATGGCACTCATCAGTGAACAGGACTGAAAATTAGTCTTCATGTATTTTCCTGCCCAATGCAGCCGTTTCTGCTTGTGAGCATTGGTTAGTGGTGGCCAAATAGAAGGTTTATGCACAGTTGCAAGACTCTGGATGACTCTACACCTTGATGTCCGTGGGACTCCAGAGGCACCAGCAGCTTCAAATACCTGTTCGCTGCTATGTAATGGTATTTTAGCAGCTGCTCTCTTGATCAGATGCATGGATCTGGCAGAAATCTTCCTCAATGTGCCTTTATCTGCACAAATCCGTCTGTGCTCTGAATCAGCCACAAATCTCTTAATAGCGCGATGATCACGCTTAAGTTTTCGTGAAATATCTAATGTTTTCATACCTCGTCCAAGGCATTGAACTATTTCACTCTTTTCGGCAGCAGAGAGATCCTTTTTCTTCCCCATATTGCATGAAAATGGTGCTCTGCTTAATAATGTGGAACACCCTCCTCACCTGGCAATATAATTATCACAGGTGTCCGAGATTGTTTTCAGTGATCAAAAGAGCCCTGAGACACAATGCCATCCATGAGTTAAACTGAAAAACAAAATATTTAATCTTTGTGACACTTAAATAGAATTTGCATAATATTTTGGAACAGGGTCTATTTAGGTCTCATCAATCAATTTAACTGGAAGCATAATGAGGAAGAACCAGATCCAAAATGACCATGATCATCACAGTATAGCAGAATCATCAGATAGTATCGCTAACTGAAGATCCAAAAACAGTTTATATATACATATACACAGGGCTCAAGTCCTGGGGAATAAAGCATGGGAACTCACCCAAGATCCCCCCTCCCATATAATATACACGCGTATATATATATACGCGTGCACACGCACACTGACACACATACTCAGACACACACTCACAGACACACACACACACACACACACTCGCAGACACACACATACACTCACAGACACACACACACACACACACTCAGACACACACACATACACTCACAGACACACACTCACAGACAGACACACAGACACACACACACACACACACAAACACAGACACACACATACACTCACAAATAATTTTTTTAAAATTAAAAAATGTCCACCCAACCTCCCTACCTGGAGAGCTGGCGTGGACCTGTCCCTGGGGTCCAGTGGGGCGGGCGCCTGTCTCCCTGTCAGATGCGGCGAGGGAGCTTTGTTCTCTCTGCTCCCTCTTGCCGTGCAGGCTGTCTCCTGATGCTGGGAGCCGGAATATTCATATTCCGGCTCCCAGCATCAGCAAACAGCATGCGGCAAGAGGGAGCAGAGAGAACACAGCTCCCTTGCCGCGTCTGACCGGGAAACAGGCTCCCGCCGGGGGGGTCCATCAGGCCACCTCTTGGGCCCCCCCATGACAGGGGGAACACGGGGGGTACCTGGGGGTGGCGTTTTTTGCCGCCCCCCCTGAGTGCCTGCAGGAACAGCGGGAGCGGCGTTCCTGCTGTAAAAAAGTGCAGGAACGGCGTTCTCACACGTTCCTGCAGGCCTCTAGCCCTGTATGTATATATATATATATATATATATATATATATATATAGCACATGTGAGATACATATATGGATAGTACATGTATAAGCAGTTATTACTAAACAAATATCTGTTTTTAATAAATATGGGATATAGTGCCTATCGCTCTTACTTCTAAAACAAATGTAAACTGGCCTAAACACCTGAAAGACACACAAATAATGGAACAATAAAATAGAACCAGTAGAGAAAAGAAGCAACTTAGGAGAAAAACCTATGTAACTTTAGATATAAAGAACATCACCCAGAACACAGCCTAAAATTGGTCCAACTCCTCATTTAGACCATTAGGGGCCATAGAGTTAACAATCCACTTAGATTCTGCCCTTGATAGATCTCTTTTCCTTTTGGCTATATCTCTTTTAGTTGGAATTAATTCAATTCCCATCACTGATATAGACAAGGGATCACTGTTTTGAAATATTTCAAAATGACGAGCAACAGGGGATCGCCTATCTTTGTGTAGAATGGCTAGCCTGTGTTCTCTGAATCTACATTTCAGAGATCTGATGGTTTGTCCCACATACTGTACTCCACAGGAACATGTAAACAGATATACAACAAACAAAGAATTACAGTTGATCCTGTGAGTGACAGTAAATACCTCCCCACTGGGGGGTGTGGTCTGAGGTCCGAGCAGCATGGACACCTAAGACCCAAGCTCTAAAAGCTACTTGTGGCTGAGTCAACTTACTCCACGTGACGCAACAAGAGATCGGAAGCCCCCGCAGACCCCCAGGGCCGCTCCCTCATCGTCGCAGATGGGTCCGATGGATGATATTCTTCAAACCCTGCTGGGGCCTAACTGCGTGGTGCACAATTCCAAGAAGGCACCCATGTCCCTGCCTTGATCAGCTCGGAACACGAGAAGCCCACGCTGGCAGATATAGGAGCGGAGATGCGGAGGCTGGCGACATCTATGGTCACAAAATCAGACCTACAAACGCTGGCAATTACCCTTTTAGCGTCCCTCACCTCAGCACAGAGAGGCCGCATACGGGCGCTCGAAAACCAGGCCCAGGCTGCACAGCAACAGGCCACCTCTGCAGACACAGCCATCGCAAGGCAAGACAGCATGCTTCTTGCCCTGCACTGCCAGGTTGAAGACCTGGATAACAGATTCAATATTAGGGTCAGAGAGGTGCCTGTGTGGGATGCCCTGTCTTGGAGAGGGATTTCTTGTTTGGGATGAAGTTACTCCTGCAACTGCAGGTCGGACACTCTCCTCCTATCCCTGGCATATTGGGACGGGCCATGGACCAAAGTCACCCTAGACTGGGGTAGTTCTTTTCTGTGGCGAGAGAGGATCTGCAGAAATTGCTTGCATTGGGAGGAAGGGAGGAATGAGCTTATCATATTTGCTAATGGGGGAGGGGAATTCCACATGGGTTGGGGAAAGGGAGAAGATGGGGGCGGGTGGGAGGGACCTCTCACGTGGGGTCGCATGGGAGTTGGGTGGGGAGGGCAAAGGGGAGGGGGGCAGAAGATTTTTTTGAGCACAATATACTTCACGAGAAGGGAAGGAAGGGGGGAGAAGAGGGTGCAACAAAGTTTACAAACACCAAAAACACACACAAAAAAGGGAAAGGTCCAGGTTGTGGGGGGGAGGGGGGGGAGGATAGTTAGGCAATGTGCTATTATGTTTCTATGTTTCCCCGCTATGTGCGGGGATTATTTATCTGCTATGCCTTTGACATGGGCTTGCCACCAGCTGGGGACCGGAATCATGGAATTGTCATGTCACACTACACATATAACTGCTTACCAAGCTTTGGTAATGCGCTCCAGCCCCGCCTCCTAACCGTCCACCCCGTTATACCAGATTGCCCATAACATATATAACCCAGACTAGAGTGGCTCAATTAGGGCGGTTCCACAGACCCCACATAGCTGACCCTAGCCTATACCCAAACTACCAATCCTCCACTAGAAGAGGTTTCCTACAGGCTCCCATCAAACAGCAATTTCCTTGACCCAGCTTTACCTAGCCTGCGACTGCCTGAGATGGGGCGCGGCCTCCACATGGGGGTCGGCGCAGTTGGGTTGCCCCCGGGGAGATGGTAAAACTAGGAGGGGCCCCCTGCTCTGCACGCACTCTTTAGATGCCTCCTGTGGGAGTCACGTTACCCACTTAAGATTGTTGCAAGTGACGCTCTTCATGCCCATATAATTCTGTATGCTTCAGCAAGTAACATTTGATGAATCATAAGGTGGCGGAGTATCTGATGGTTTACTACTGTTGAACTATTACATTTACCCTGGTGTCTATACCTACCGTGCTGGCAGACGCTGGTTGGAATACACCTTACACCCCTAATATACTTGCCGGATCGAGTACTACAATGGGGAGCCGACAACTGAACACTATAGGACTCGATCTGGCGGGTTCAGGTGCCGACTGCTGCCACGGTCACACAAACTCTCTCTTGGGTGACGCTCTCGTCTCTCCCTTGAGATGTACACATCACTTCTCTAAGCTATCCTTTACCTTCATCCCCTCCATGTTCCCCCCTTTTCTATCTCCTCATTTCAACCTCTCCCCCCCTCCCATCTTACCCACTTACTCACTACCCTACTTACCGGGAGATCAGCTCTGTATTGGGAGTTATTATTACATGGCGAGACCCATTCACCTGGCTGCCCCCTCTACTAGTCAAGAGGTAGTACTGTTGGGGTCTCCGTTCTTGCCTCTTGTAGATTGTTACCGCAGGGCTGATATACCCGGCAGCGGCTGCGAACCGCCATACCGACTCCCACATGGCATATGTACCAGACCCATATCATATTCTCACTCTGAACTGTTGAGGCCTAAACATCCCGGAATGCAGATCACAGCTGTTGCAGGACCTGCTCAAACACCACGTCTCCATAGCCTTTCTCCAGGAAACGCACTTTAAGGAAGGGGCGGTACCACTGTTGAAAAGTAAACAATATTCCAACGCAGCCTGCAGCAATCATCCTACCGCATGTAAAGCCGGAGTGGCTATTCTCCTGGAGGCAAAATTACTATTTCAAGAGATAGAAAGATTGACGGACCAGGAAGGCAGATACCTATTCCTGAAAGGAGATATTCAAGATCGCAGATACACATTTGCTACGATATACGTTCCAAACAATAATCAATCCCAATACGTTCAAAAAACCCTCCATAAGCTTTCATCGGTACGGAGGGAACGTTGATCCTTGGAGGTGACTTCAACGTCCCACTACACCCCAAAGTGAACTCATCCACGAGTCATAGCAGTGTCGCGCAAGGTGCTCTACGGGGCATGCAGAAATCCCTGCTTTGATGATTGATTGATGGGAAAAGTCAGTGATCTTAGATAACCCTTATTGGATGGAGTGACTCGCCCTTTATCTTAGGTTCATTAATTACATTTTGATTATCTGGAAAGGAGAATGGGGGAGTGTGACGGACCGTTTTGCACACAAGAGGTTAAAAACCGTTTAGGCGATATTCCCCTTTTCAGATGCACAGGCAGCTACTGCATTCACCAATCTCCCGAATTGCAAACACATGAATACTCAAACTCCCGAACTGCAAACACATGAATTCACCAATCTCCCGACCTGGAACCAGGAGAATGCTCCAAACTCCCGAACAGGAAACACACCAATGCTTTAAACAGCCGAACAGGAAAAACCATACGAACAGTTTACACTCCTGGCATTCGCACTGTAACAGCATACAATCCAATTCCCCCCAAGAATGAGATGACACTTTGTTTGAGGGTCAAGCAGAACTGATTTACTGGGGCTACCTGCCCGGCTTTAATGCAGGTCTCCCATCTGGTGGACACTGCCCTAGGGGACCAGATGGTAAACTGGGAAACATATTGGACATTGACCAATCACAAGCTTACAATCCCACAATGCATCACAATCCCTACTTTCTGTCTTGGAGATAATTGGGAAGTAATCCAATTATCTCCAAAGACAGAGGCAAACTCCATTAGCCACATGGCAGACAAAGGACAATAAAAGACCTAAAATTACATACTGTTACATTTATTACATAGAACATACACATTCTAGCTATCCCCAGATAGCTTAGATCTGAGCGCACATTATTACCGGATGGCGCTCAGATCACATACATACAGTTCAATCGCCATGGAGCCAAAGTCTTTCATACAGTCTTTCAGTATACGGCTGGGCTCCATGGCATAGCTATCTGGGGTAGCATGGCTTTAACAGTCCACAGAAAGGCACGAACCAGCCTTTCTGCAGGGAAAAGAACAGGGGCCAAAGTCCAGTGGCAGGAGGCGGGCGACCAGGCTCCTCCAGTGGACAGTGGCGAGGCTGGTTTCACCACAAGGAGATTACTGAATTTATTCCCCATCTGAATCACAATGAATGGAACTTGTCTTTTACGTTCAGCAAGCACAAAACAGAGATAGATTTTCTGGATCTTACCCTGAAAGGAGGCGAGGGAGGCATTTACACTAAAACCATAAAGAAGGTAGATGTAAATGGCTTTCTCCACACAGAGAGTGGGCACCACCCAACATGGATTGCAAATGTACCTTTTGGGCAGTTTATTAGAATTCGCCGGAATTGTTCCCTTCGGGCAGATTATGAGAGGCAGTCCTTCTCGCTCTGCCAGCATTTTGTAGAGAAAACATATCCATCTGGGTCTATCCTCAGAGCATTTGAAAGCTGATACGAAGCAGAGAGTGTATCTCATCAATCCCACCCGAGCTAGATCTGAGCCTCACATACCAGAACAATTATGTCACACCAGTTTCCATTAAGCTAATTTTAGATTACTAGGGGAATCTAGAGCTACCTAAAATAAGAAAGCTAACTACAACAGCAGTATGAAGGAGGTGGGCTCAGGTAAATTCTCAATTTTCTCCACTAATTTTAACATAGGGTATGATGACATTATCAACATCTTTTATAAACATTGTCCAATACTTTAGCTTGACTTAAATTCAGCATCTCAGATATTCCAATGGTAATGTTTAGGAGAGCTTCTAATCTTAAAAACATACTGGCCCCTTCTACATTGAAGTCTGCGCCAAAGTACTCCAATTACGGTGGGTCCTAACTTCCTAGATAACCCAGAAAATCAAGCATAAAGAAAACCAGACATAGAATAGAAAACCAGAAAAACCAAGAAAAACTAAACAAGAATTGTAAAAAGAGTACTGGATATAAGAAGCCAAGTCCAGATATGATCATCAGACAGGAACAGGATGTGACGTCTTAGAGACATCTATAATCAATGGCCTTGATTTTTTGCTTTCCCCAGTAATACCAACCAGTATGATCTAAAAGACTCTCCACAGTGGATTGGAATAAATATTTGCACAAGCACAAGTCACTTAGATTTCAAGAGAGATAAGATGAAAATATGAGTATTCACACCATACCTGGGCACTAACAACTCATTGGACCCAACTAGTCCAACTCAGAGTCCACACACTTTTACACTTGATTAAATTTCACTGCACCCAAGGCCCTCCTTTTTCTGAAAGTATTTCCATTGAGTTGAACTCAGTTTCTTTATGTATATGTTGAATGTTTTCTTTTACATAAGATTAATTACTATGCATGTGTTAATTTATAATACAAGTGTTACTATATTTTATCATGTTATGAGTGCTACAAAAATAAGTTAAAAATAAAATTATTGCAGTATGTAAACAAAATTAAACATGAGCTCATTTAATTAACCAAATGATTTCTGACAAATAGTCATGCTTTGAAGCAGCTGTGGAAGACGTACAATTAATATAACTGCTCAAAGAAATAAAATATAAACATCCTATACTAATTAATACGTAATTATGTTCTAGGGACTTATCTTTGATCTAAGACACTTCTTGGTGTAAACGCACAGAGTCTCATTGGGGGGTCAGAAATTATAAAAGGAAAGTGTCTTCCAATTGTCTTCCAATAACAGAAATATAGCACAGAAGACATCGGTATGATGTAAAGTTATAAATTCTGTCCTGCAAATGAATCCAGGGAATAAAATAGAGTAAGTAAAAAAAACCTTACGTTTTCGGATCTAAATGAAAACTGCTTCTATTTAATTTTTAAGCAACACAAATGCAAATTTGGCCCATGTTGAACTGCACAGCACAACTAATGGATAGCTAATAGATAGCTGGGGCTCGGTAGACTATTTACCCCCCAAAACGCCACATGGATGCACTATTACAATTTCAAATATTCTTAAGTCCAAAAAACAAGGAGCAGATTTGTTTCTAAATTTCTACTCGTGTAGTGGGATAGAAAATTATTGAAAATTTATCAATGACATTTAGGTGCATTTTTTAAATTTGGATTTGGGTTCTTCACTGGGGCATATTATCCAGTTTTCCTAATTCTATGCTAACTAGACAGGTTTAGAATAGACATGTGCCTGCTCGTGTAAAGGGTATCTAGTGGTTGAAAAGCAATGTTATAAACTTTGCAACCCTAACTAAATACATAATTATGCTGGATCACAGTTTTTACGAAGGGTATTTATTCATATTTGTAAACCATAGGTGTGTAATAAAAAAGTTGTAAAAAATTCAAATGTAAACACATTTTAATGCTTAGATAGTGTAATTCAGACAGAGGAGAAATACAATACACCAGGATTCAGTGACCAACATAAAAAATAAAACATAACATTACAATTTAAGAAACCACAACCTTCTGCCACAATTTGTCGCTGTAAGTATTAAAATATTAAGGTTTTACTGTGCATGCACACACACACACACAGACACACACACGCAGACACACACACGCAAACACAGACTGAGATTTTATTTTAACTATGTGGCACTGAATATCTTTACACAGTGTGATAAATGCTTTAACTAGAGCTTGTGGTGAGAAATGAGCAAGGGAAGTTAGAAGTTGATTGGTGGAAAATATTTTACTAAACTTTGTGTTCCATTTTAGGCATCAGATGTCCACAAAATCTGGGTGCCGAAGGTTGCCTTCGCCTGCTTTAGCTAAAATCATTTGGAAAGTCTTTCTAACAATATTGGATCAGTTGGACAGCTTACTAAATCAAGTCAGGAGAAGCATTGTAGTAAAATAAAAAAAGGTTATTGGATCATAGGGACAAAAATAAAATAAAATCATATTTGCCTTCTGGCTTTAATCATGTTTGAGGCCAGAAGGCAGAAACACATTTTATTTTGTCCTTATCGTCCAATTAACCTTTCCTTTTGTTGCACGGTGTCGTGATACCTATGGATTGCTTTTCCTAAGTATATTTTGGGGACTGCAGATCCCTACCACTGTGCGACAATGTCTATCAGCATCTCACTTCATTTACCTGTGTGCATCACATCTTTTTATTATGTGATGTGTTTTGAACCTGAGTTTGCTCACCTAGTGTGGGAGAATGGATGGTTGGCTACTTTGTTTTGTGCTCATGTACAGGGTGTTCTTATAGTTCAGATGCGATAGAACTCAAAAACTGATCTTGATGTCCAAATGAAAATTATGTACTGTGTGTTCTTCTGTACCACTCCTTGTATTGATAATGTTTTTTTGTCTGTTTCTTTATTGTGGAACCTTAGCAACTCTTGTTCTACATGTTTTATTACTTTTTAAGATGAGGAGATAGTATGCCTATTGCAAACAACAGACAACTCATCTCCTACTATTTAGAGGTGACGCTTAAAGATATGATCCAGAATCTATCATCACCTGCTCTGTTTTATGAGGTGAGACATATCAGTGCCCAGGATGTCCTTCTGTCCTCTGCATATACACAGTGAAGGGGAAAAAAGTATTTGATCGCCTGCTGATTTTGAATGTTTGCCCACTAACAAAGAAAGGGTCAGTCTATAATTTTAATGGTAGGTGTAGTTTAACAGTGAGAGACAGATTTTATAGTGGGGCGAGGAACTGACATATGGCTACTTTAAACAATCTGCCATCTGAAGTGGTTTGGAGAAACATAATGGGGACATCTAGTGTTGTTTGGTATAAACTTTATGTGGGTCAATGTAATCAATTTTTCTTAACCCAGAAGATTAAAAAATAAAAAAACAAACATTATTGTGAAAATATTGCTTTATTTTTCTTGAATTGTCCAATCTGAACTATTTAAGGTATTTAATATTATTTCCGTTATACATTAATACTATGAGTGGCAAGGTATAATAGCGTGAGTGCTAACCTATATACAGGTATGTTTATTAAGGTATAAGATAATGTATACCCAAGTGGGGAGTTGTATTTCAAGACTTAAAGGAACACTAATGAATTAGGAATAGGAATACAAATGTATCCCTGAGGCTATAGGATGATAGTGTCTTGAAAAAAAGGACCCAATGCTTGCTCAGGTACCACATTACAAGATACGGCCACAGGTGTTACCCATACAGGGAATTAACAACTCAAAAATTAAAAAAAAAACGTTATTATATCTGAAGACACTTATACTAATATGTGAACCAACACACAAAACAGTGGACAAACCAAATCGGTGCCTTGTGAAAATTAAAAAAGGGGGATGCAACGGAGCCTGCTTAGAAGATCCACCGTCTGGTTGTTAAGAAGAGACTCTAAAGATAGAAAATGACTATATATACGGACCGTAGACAGACTCTGACTGAACTATAGGGGCTATATAGGTATATGTATAGATATTACCTCAGCATATATATAGTCATTTAGAAAAAAAAAACGTTATTCACCTGGCAAGCCAGTCTCACCATGGCTGCTCTCCCATGCACTTGTAGGTTTATTCACTCACAGAAAGTATGCAGAATTTTCAAAGAAATTGGACATTTTAGAATTAAGTAGGTGAACTTAATAGGTGAGCTTAATTTTTCTTTACAATTTCTGATTTTGATTTTGCAACTTCCATTGTGAATTAAATGGTAAACATATACCATACAGTACTGCAACACTATAATTTCCCCTACTCTTTTCCCACCACAGCACAGACTGACTCACTGATAACAAATGATAACTATCGGTAAAATCTGTTAAGAGAATCCGGGCAAGTGTAGATTTTAGGTTGTTTGTGAAAAATGCCCAGTTTCAGTGTATCTCAGACATGCTCAGTGTGCTACTAGAGGTGAATTCTACACTTCTGTACGGCAAGCATTTAAAAAAAAATATTGGTTATTGGTTAGGGCGAACGAAATTTCATCCATGTGGCTTTTTGGTAATTCGGCCATGCAAAATGACCCAGCCGAATTGAAAATGTTAAACAGATATATTTAACCCCTAACCTTTTGGGAGTGGTCTATGGTATATCCACCCCCTGTTGTTATTAATACCCCCATCTAAAGTCTAGGATGGGTGGGTGGACAATAATTTTCTATGGAGTGAACATGCAAGAGTGAATAGGTTTCATTGCTTATATATTGTTCACTGTATGTGACATCTTAACAATTATCAACAATCTAATAAAAAAGAGAATATGTATGTCCATATAAGAAATTTTCTCTTGTTGTCATGGTGAAAAAGCACATAACTTTTAGGGTACAAATGACATTTCATAATAAAGCTTGATTCCGATAGCAGCACGGCTGGCTGTTAATTAATTTCATGTTTGTGCATAATTTATTGTATCAGAGCCCGAATAGTGTAACTCATCATACTAAGCAGTTTCCTGCTTACTGTGTAATACATAATTATATGTTTCTAACCCTTTCCATACCAGATGTGTCACTCAGTCATCATAGTCTTTAAAATAAAATACATTTTTTTACAGCTATTTTGATATTTCATGTGACTCTAATAGATTAGGAGAGGAGAATTTGGTGTTTCCAGACAGAGGGTGTGGAGTCAAATTTGATTAATGGAGTCTGGCCCCTCACCATCTTAAAACTTTAGCAGCCGCCGCTGAAAATTACCTTTTTTTTAAAATGAGTTTTTTTTTTTTTTACATTTTTACAAATTGTAATCTCAAACTGAAGCAATGTTTTTGTGTGTGAATTATGCAATTTTATAGTACCCATTTATAAGTACATGTCCTGACAAATGTTCTTTATATTTTTCTTTTTATCTTACAGAGCTGAACATTACTTCCGTATACGAACACAGAAATGTGCAGGGACAATCATACCACGATTAACTATTTTCTAATTGCTGGGTTTACAGGACATCCAAGTTTCAAGTTTCTATTCATTATTCTCTCCCTAACAATTTATGTTACAATATTTCTTGGGAATTTTCTGATCATTATAACTGTGTCCGTAAGTCCAAATCTGAAATCTCCCATGTATGTGTTCCTTAAGAATCTTGCATTAGCGGACATTTTGATCACCACCAATATATTACCTAATATGTTATATGTTTTGTTAAGTGGCGGTGGCACTATATCACGACCCGGCTGCTTTTTCCAGTATTATTTTCATAGTTGCTTCATATATGCCCAATCTTTAATACTCACTACAATGGCTTTTGACCGATACCAGGCAATCTGTTGCCCTTTGACATATGTTTCCGTTATGAACAATAAGCTTTGCTTCCAGTTGATATTTTGGAGTTGGTCTACAGGATTCATTCTAATTCCAAGTGAGATAGTTTTGTTCTTCCAATTAAAGTTCTGTGACTCCAACACTATAGACCACTACTTCTGTGATGTTGCCCCAATTCTCCAAATTGCATCATCAGACACGTTCATAGTGATGATGGGAGATGTTTTGATTTCCACCCTATTCTTATTTCCTCCATTCATATTGGTCCTCCTATCTTACATATGTATTTTTAGAGCAATTTTGAAGATTTCTACTGCTGCTGGGAAACGCAAAGCTTTTTCTACCTGCAGTTACCATCTGGTTATTGTTTGCATATATTATGGGACATTAATTATTATTTATGCAGTTCCAGTTAATGAAGGTATGCTTTATGAGAATAAATTAATCTCTCTGATATACATTGTGCTGACCCCCACCCTGAATCCCATCCTTTACAGCTTGAAGAACCAAGAGATTAGGACTGCTTTACGTAGATTACTTAACTTCTAGTCATTTGGTTTTAGTAACAGTAACAATTGCCCAAACAAAGTAGCCAAATTTCTCTTTTGCTAGTAAGTCTTTGATTAAATACATCACGGCACATTGTACACATATATTGAAGATATAAAAAATTTACTGACACAAGATAAAATGCCTCCAATGTCTCCTTTTAGAATCATGCAAATGTTAGGTTTAATCCCTAAATTTGACTCAAAATTGCAATTGCAGTATTGACCAAGACAATCAATGACAGATTTTGAAACTAGGGGTACCTTGCAAGCTATTTTTCAAAATAATTATTAACATGTTAATGGACACTGATGAGCTGTTATGATGTTGAAGTGATCACAATCCCACCATACCAGTACGTTTCTGTCTAACGTTTAGCATTATTACTTCCATGATAAAGGGCTCTATAATTCATGTTAAAGGGACACTCTAGGCACCCAGAACACTTCAGCCAATTGAAGTGGTCTGGGTGCAAACTCCCATCACCCTTAACCCTGAGCATGTAATTATTGCAGTTTTTATAAATTGCAATAATTACCTGCTAGGGTTAACTCCTCCTCTAGTGGCTGTCTACCAGACAGCCACTATTGGAACATCCTGGTGCTTAGACAACTTTTGGTCGTCTAAACAATGCTGGACGTCCTAACGATATGCTTGAGGACTTCAAGCATCGCAGGAATCCCCATAGGAAAGCATTGAATAACGTAATGTGAGCACGGCCAGGAGTGTGGACGTAGGTAAGTGACAGAAAGGGTTATTAACCCTTTCTGCACCCGAGGGGGATGGGGGGTCAGAGGGGCTTGACAAAGGGGGAAGCTATAGTGCCAGGGAAACGAGTCTGTTTTTCTGGCATTATAGTTACCCTTTAAACGTTCAAGTTAAACAATCATATTCATTCAGTAGAATAGTTATTTAGTCATTAACAGTACTATTGGACACTTAAAAAATTCAGCACCTGTAAGATCTTAAAACGTCACTGAAAACACTTTTCTAACAATACCTAACTTTAACAAAATAAAGGACAGATAAGCACTTTAACTGCAATATAACTTTATTACATCAATAACACAATAAATGTGTACATTCACCTACCTGAAATGTACCAAAAAAGAAACATATGAAACACAATAGGATAAAGAGAACCTATAGTCCCAAAAATAATTGTTCTGTCCACCCTCTTTGCAGTTAAATAAAAGTTTAAAAGAGATTACTCTCCTCATTTCCAGCACAGGGAACACCTCTGTCTCCAGCTCTGACTCTCGTGATGTCAGCATCCATGCTGAGATCACCCACAATATCCTCCAATCCATTGCTTCTCGTACAGTGTGCTCCTCCAATCAAATGCTGCTATCAGCAGCATCTGATTCCCAGACTGAGTTTTACTTAATCTGTAGGAGGAAATGTTAACACCCTGTTATTTTTTGCCATCAATGGATGGCAATGTACCAACCCCAATATTATAGCCAAAAAAATTAATTATTGATTGGAAATGCATTTAGACAGAAAGGGAATCATGTTTTTTTTTTTTAACTGTTCTATTTTCACACACCAGTGCTCAAAGGAAAATAAAAATAATGAAAATGTATTTACAAATTCTACTGGCAGGACAGAGTTGTCTTGTCCTCCCATATTTTCTTTAACTCTCTATCGGTGCTCCTCCTTTCTCTCTTCTCTTTGACATCGCAGTAGTGGCGATCTCCTTCACTGAGATAACTTTCCCTCTGCTCTGAAGGGAACTCTATTGCCTCGAGGTGTCTTGTGCTTGGTCTCTTGCATACCTCTCCCTACCTGATTCACTCTGGAGACTACACTATACTACGCTCTTAAACCGCTTCTATATGAAATAATTCCCTGCAAGCTAAAGTTGGGCATTCACCCAAAGGGTTGGAGAATGATTGACGATGGTGCTCATGGTGACGAAGCTGAAGAGCCATTGCTCGGAACAGGAAGGTAGACCAGCCATTGCCACTAGAGTGTACATACCAAAATGTTCTACCACCATCCATCTCACCTACCAATTCTTCTGCTCTTTGTTATAATTATTTGTGCTGTACTCTTGAGATAAGTCCTCAATTTGTTGTTCAGATGTATATACTTAAAATCACTACATTGTTGATATGAATCGTATAGAGCCGTTTCCATGTTCCTATATTTTTAAAACAAATTCTACTGCCAGAGAATAATAGGACCCTTTCTGTCACATGAATTTCAACATAGGTTTTCAATTGGGAAATTAAATACTTTTAATAAGTTTAATTAAAACTGTCAGTGATGCTTAATACATATTAAGATATGTTCTAGATTTAAATTTATATCTATAAATATAATTTATATATGTAATGACTTTACTGTTACACAAAAGAAAATGAATGTTCAGATATGAAAGTTCTCAATAAACATCTTTAGAAATGTGTTTGTACATGTTAGTGTTCCTAAAAGAAAAGGATAACTTCAAGTGAAATTGTGTTATGATAAGTGCATGGATACTGGTATTTCTCTTTTAGTCCACAATACAGGAGTCTGTAAACCCATTGAGTAATCTTCGATAATGTTGTGCAATTTATTTTCAATAAATGTTTATTAAAGCAGTAGTCATAGAGTTCAGCAGAAAATACAGAGAAATAGTGAGAAGTTACATAACATCGTTCCTGGAGATAGAGGAGATGTTATCATCACCCAAATATATCAAGTAGTAAAGGGGTCTCACACTATGGAAGAAAAACACATGGCAGTGGGCTTGTTTCAGTGAGGGGATTGAACTGATGAAGCAATGATCAGTAACATTTTCACAACCACAGGCGTGAACCCTCCTTAAGTAAAAGGCTCATCTCCAGGACATGCCAGTTGACAAAACAAACTCACACAATACAAGAAAGGTAGTATATAAATCTAGGAATGGGTGTAATTTCATTCATGTCTCAATCGAGGGGAACATTAATCAGTGGAACTTTCATAACAATGACTTTGCAAGTTTTCCAAGAGCACCCATAGAGATGGTAGAAAGCAGAGAAAGATAGCCCAGCGAGAGAGAAAATGGGGTGAGAGGAAAATATAGACAGAAAAGAGGAGAAAAAAAGGAAGAAAACTATGGGCACCCCCTCCCTAATTCCTGGGACAGGAACCATCTGGCCAAATCCATCCATTAGCCCACCTCAGTTACAGCTATGAAATTAGTTGTTCATGGTTTCCGAATTTGGTGGAAGTCTGGAAGTCTAGCCAGTAGAACCATCACTGCTAGCACAAAGTCTGTGTGTTAGTCACTCACTCTCACACTCTCCATTTGCCTTGTCTCCTTCACACTTGAGAACGACAGCTTTAAAGTGAGGGGTATTGCTCATAAATGCTGACTTGTTATTTACAAAATTCATGAAATTTTCAATTTTGCCAGAACTTGTGAAAAAAAATCCTTCTTTTCTCCAAATTGGAATTCAGATTTTTCCTTGTATCAACAAGCTGTTGCCTGATATATACATGAATATTCTGTTTAAAAAAACCTCCAGGCATTGTTAAAAAAATGTGTACAAAGTCTAATAAGATGCAACCTCGCTAAGCAGAGAATTCCACATATTTATTGTTTTTACTGTGAGGAACCCTTTTCCTCTGATGTAGGCGAAATCTCCTCTCTGCAGGTCTAAATGTCTAAACCATTTGTCGTTTGGACAGTCCGATTAATGAGCAAGTTACTAGATAACTGTACTGTTCGCGTATTTATTTGTAAAATATTATATTCCCTCTAACTTGCCTTTTTTTTTATAAAGTAACCAAGTTCAAATTGTTTGCCCTATATTTATAATAACAATTTTCCATTCCCTTAATACATTTTCACTCTTTCTAGTTTTATAACATTCTTCTTTAACACATGTACCCAAAATTGCACCAAATAATGGTGTGACCTTACCAGTGATATTTAAAGATGCCAGAATATATTTTTGTCCCATAATATTTACCCCCTTTTACACATTAGAATAGTTGGTGCCCTCTGTGGAAGAAAAAAATCATAAATCCATTGTGAAAAATGGAGAATGTAAAAAAATGACAATTAGGGTACAAAAAAAGCAACAGTTAAAAAAGTCTGATAGATTTAACAAATTCCTTGAAAAGTTTGCCAAATATTCCATGGAAAATGGGAATAAGTTAACTAAGTAAAAAATGGCCTAAGGATTCGCAACATTCTACGCTGAACTTACTAAGCTGACGTTACAGAGAGCTGGTGTTGCCCTGAGACCCAACTGGCCGGACCGCCGAGCTTGGAAGAGCACTTTAAAGCAGACACAGAGTTGCGGCCTACCAGTGGATGCGGGCGCGGGAGAGCCGGCCGACCTCCCCGCCAGCAGTTCTGCGGGACAACCCTTTGGCGATCAGAGCCCTGTTTACCCCCCTGCCGGTGAGGGATATCCCGGCATTATCGAGGGACCTACAAGCAGACAGACTTTGCCTCAAAAAGACAAGCGGAACTTGCCTGACCTGGGTGCACCGCACGGCAATACAGCCAAATCCAAAATGGCGACCGCAGTACCTGAAACCAACAGCCTGCTGGAAAACTACGAACAGCGGCTGGAAGCATTATTTAACGACTTCTGGCAGAAACTAAGGTGCAGAGGGGCACAGACGACAGGGAAGACCGACAGGCGACAGCACTTACCTCCCGGTGGCTCGAAACACGAGGCGGGTGGACCTCGGAAAGCTCAACTAGCCCCCAAAACACAGAAATCGGGAGAGAGGAGAGACAGTTGCAGAGCCACAGTCAGTCCAAAGTCCCGTAAAGCTTACTACTGCCCTTCAGGGTTGAAAAATCGACATGCGGGAGCATCTGGAGGTGTGCGCCTAAAAAGAACGGCTAGCGCCACCAAGCAACCGCGACCCAAGCGAAGGCCCTCACACGCAACTCACAACAAAGCCGCAGGAGCCGCTAAGCACCTCATTGATTGGGGAGCTCGGTTGCGACACCCCGCAGGCCTAAACGACATACCCAGAGGCCTCAACCGCCCACCACATGGTCGGCTCTCACCTTGGCAGGAGGATCCACACAACGCCACCCTGGGGAACAACACCATACCAACAGAGGGCGTGGGTGACTCTTGAGAGGGAACAGCTCGGCTGACTGCCGGTGTCCCGTTGTATACGGCTCTGTATGTTGGGCATCCCCAGCAAACTTCAGGACTGCACCTGTAGCCCAACGGAATACTGACAACCCGGCATGATGGAAGCTCATAGCCCAGCTGGGATAAAGGTTAAATGACTGCATAACTGTTCCAAGCTTGCAACTAGGATGAATCACCTTTGTTTAACTGAGATGTCAAAACTCTGTTTTAAACACATTTGTTGATTTATACATAGCAGTGAAATGTTAAACTAATATATATAGTTGTGCCTGCAACAATAACCCTAGCCAAACACAGCTTGTAAACCCTAGACAAACATAGCATGTTATGCCTAACCCAATAATCTCTGTGTTACACACTCCTAGTCATCGCTATGGTTATTTCTGTGTCAATAGTTTAATCAGAAACACAACCACTAAGCTAAGCCACCTCTGTTAACCCCTAAATACTGCGGCTCTGCTATGGATCAAGGGTGGTAAGGGGTGCTGTGGGTGCTGTGGGTGGTAAGGGGTGCTGAGGGTGGTAAGGGGTGCTGAGGGTGGTAAGGGGTAAATACATAAAACAAAACAAAAGCTATATTAATGCTGTAATCCCCCCCTCCCTTCCTCTTACCTTTGGTCCTTCTGTCCTCCTCCGCGATGCTGTATGGAGCGTTGCCATGGTAACGCGCGGCAACGCTCCACACAGCATCGCGCGGGAGGACAGGGTTGCTGCTTGCTAGAGCCCTCCCCCTGCCTCCCGACCCGGAAGCAGAGTAGGTGCCTGCCGTTTCGGGCAGGCAGGTGCCTACTCTGCAGACAGCCAGCAGCCCCCTCTCTCCCGGCGACCTATGGCCGCGTGCCAACAAGGCGGGCCCGGCGTGCCACCTGTGGCACGCGTGCCATAGGTTCGCCATCTCTGCTCTAAGGTATCAATATCCTTCTGAAGATATGGTCTCCAGTACTGCGTACAATACTCCAAGTGAGGTCTCACCAGTGTTCTGTACAATGGCATGAGCACTTCCCTCTTTCTACTGCTAATACCTCTCCCTATACAACCAAGCATACTGCTAGCATTTCCTACTGCGCTATTACATTGTCTGCCTACCTTTAAGTCATCTAAAACAATTACCCTAAATCCCTTTCCTCAGATAATGAGGTTAGGACTCTATCAAATATTCTGTACTCTGCCCTTGGGTAGTGATGTCGCGAACATAAAATTTTCCGTTCGCGAACGGCGAACGCGAACTTCCGCAAATGGGGGAGAGGGGGGCGGCGGGGGCGGTCCGCCCCGGGTACCACTCACTAAGGGGGTGCCCGGGGCGCACTTTCACAGGGGCGTCATTTCGCCACCCCTGTGTCTTATGAAAAGGGACTGATGTGCTGCGAGTTCGTGTATCAACGCGATTTCCCATCAAGCAGCAGTAGTTCCTGTTCTCGCGATCCGCGAGAGCGTTGCCGCGGGTTGCCATAGCAACCCGCGGCAACGCTCTCGCGGATCGCGAGAACAGAGGACCCTGCTGCTGCTGCTGAATGGGAAACGAGGATGCAAAGTACTGGGCCCCTCTTCATTGCCACCGGACCACTAGTCGAGGAGGACAGGATGGGCAGGTAAGTGGCAGCACTTATTCCACACAACATGCACACTGCACACACTATACACACACTGCACACACTATACACTGCATACACTATATACAAACTGCACACACTATACACTGCATACACTATACACACACACTGCACACACTATGCACTGCACACATTATACACTGCATACACTATACACACACTGCATACACTATACACTGCATACACTATACACACACACTGCATACACTATACACTGCACACACTATACACACACACTCCATACACTATACACTGTATACACTATACACACACACTGCACACACTATACACACACACTGCATACACTATACACTGCACACACTATACACACACTGCATACACTATACACTGCATACACTATACACACACACTGCACACACTATACACACACACTGCATACACAATATACTGCATACACTATACACACTGCATACACTATACACTGCACACACTATACACACACACTGCATACACTATACACTGCATACACTATACACACACACTGCATACACTATACACTGCATACACTATACACACACACTGCATACACTATACACTGCATGCACTATACACTGCATACACTATACACACACTGCATACACTATACACTGCATACAGCATACACACACACTGCACACGCTATACACACACTGCATACACTATACACTGCATACACTATACACTACATACACTATACACACACTGCATACACTATACACTGCATACACTATACACACACACTGCACACACTATACACACACTGCACACACTATACACTGCATACACTATACACACACACTGCATACACTATACACTGCATACACTACACACACACACTGCATACACTACACACACACACTGCATACACACACACTGCACACACTATACACACACTGCACACACTATACACTGCATACACTATCCACACACTGCATACACTACACACTGCATACACTATACACACACACTGCATACACTATACACTGCATACACCATACACACAGACTGCATACATGCACACTGCACACACTATACACTGCATACACTATACACACACACTGCATACACTATACACTGAATACACTATACACACACACTGCATACACTATACACTGCATACACTATACACACACACTGCATACACACGCACTGCATACACCATACACACACACTGCATACACACACACTGCATACACACACACTGCATACACACACACTGCATACACTATACACACACTGCATCCACTACGCAAACACACTGCATTCACTACGCAAACACACACTTATACATGTGTATCTGTATGTCTGTGTGTCTGTATGTGTGTCTGTATGTGTGTCTGTCTGTATGTCTGTCTGTATGTCTGTCTGTATGTCTGTGTGTGTGTGTCTGTGTGTGTGTCTGTGTGTCTGTCTGTCTATGTGTCTGTCTGTGTGTGTGTCTGTGTGTGTGTCTGTGTGTGTGTCTGTTTCGGTGTTCAGTGCCAAATACATAAAAAAAAATTGCCGTTTTTTTTTTACATTTCAAAGTGGGGGGGGTGCCAAATAAAGAATCCGCCCCGGGTGCCAAATACTCCAGGTACGCCCCTGGTGACACCAGATATGAGTGGTGGCACTGGGCAAGTGGGCACAGTATATGCTGTGAGCCTGAGACACACGCTGGCAGGCAGGCAACTGCAATTAGATTACACAGGAAAAAAAAAAAGCAGACTAATGTTCTAACCCTAAAAATGGCTTTTTGGGGTGCTGTCCTTACAGCAGAGATCAGATGAGTCCTTCAGGACTGTAGTGGACACTGAATACACTAGCCTTGCTATCGATTTCCCTATTTAATCAGCAGCAGCTACACTGTCCCTCCTCTCACTAAGAATGCAGCTTCGGGGGGGCGGGGCCTAGCTGTCATGGAGGAAAGACGCACTTCGTGTGAGCTCCCTCAATATCTCACTTTAAGCAGCTATCAACAAGCGAATTTCACCCCAGAAGGGGATGACCCAGCAATGTTGCTCCTACCTGACCGACCCGACATGCTTAATAGCGGTCAGCAACTCGACAGAGTCTTACTTACCTCCGCGTGGCAAGTGTGGCCTGGTGCTCACCGGGCGGGAGAGGCGGCCGATCTCCCGATCCTGGGATGCCCAGGAGCAGCTACTTCCCGGCAGGAGCTCCGTTACCCCCCCCTCGGACCTGTGGGGGTTATCCCGGTCCACCCCTGAGAGGCTGTCTGGAGCTAATGGACGCACAGAGCACAGCTGCCCAGGCTGACATACTTATCTGCAACTCTCCCAATATGGCGGCAGCCGCGTGTCCTCCTGGTACCAGCAAAGCATGGCAGGATATTGAGTCTAAGCTGGACAGACTCTTTAATCAATTTTGGAAGCAAATAGGAAGCAAATAGGAAGCCCCAACAAGCTCCACCACAGCCCCAACAAGCTCCACCACAGCTAAGCGAAGCAGTCCCCATTACAATCCACCAACGCAAAAGGCGTCGAAGACGGGACCGGAGGCACAAACAGAAATGCAGAGCCTGCCCCACGTCAAGCACTCGCCTCCACCTTAAGCCACCACAATCCCACACCGTGAAGCACCACCGGGACAGATCCGAATACCCGACAAAACAAGCTTCCACCACCTCAAGCCGCGAACCCGGCACTCAGCCAGAGACTTGCCTTTGTTGTTCCAGGTATCAGGGACTCCCAGGGTCTGCACCTGGCGCCCAGAAGGGATCAGATGAGCACAAGCAGTAAACAGCAGCCTGCCAAGCATGTCCCACCATAGCCGATCCTCCACACCTTTGATCACATGAACTGCTCTCTGCACATTAACTAATCGTAAAGTAGCAAGCGTTTTAACATGTCATTATTTCACCTCCTAAAGAGTTTATTGTCGTAGTTCCTTACATGCCTTTACCTTTACCGTTCATGTATTATGTTATTCACTAGTCTCATCTCATGGGGCGACTCATGGGGCGATTCACACTTGATTTATAACTAGTGGTGGAGCTGCTGATATAAATACACTGTTGATAACGTGCAAGCTACACCCTAAACATGACAGCCATCTTTCACAACAATGTACTGCTATATACTCATACCCTCAGTGCAACTAGCCATGATATACGCACGTTCAGCCTAGCATGCTCAAATATAACACACATCTGTCTAAAAAAAAAATACAAAAAAAAAAAGAATGCAGCTTCAGAATTAATCTAAATTGTATGCTGTTTAGGAGGTGGGAGGGTCTGGGAGGGAGGGTCTGCTGCTGATTGGCTGGAATGTGTCTGCTGACTGTGAGGTACAGGGTCAAAGTTTACTCAATGATGACGAATAGGGGGCGGACCGAACATCGCATATGTTCGCCGTCCATGGCGAACGCGAACAAGCGATGTTCGCCAGGAACTATTCGCCAGCGAACCATTCGGGACATCACTACCCTTGGGTTTTTACATCCAAGATGCATTATCTTGCACTTATCCACATTAAATGTCAGCTGTTACCTAAATCATTTGTCATTTGGCTTATCTCTCCTGGAACATCAACCCTGTTACATATCTCAGTATCATCAGCAAAAATACATACCTTACTATCAAGAGCTTCTGCAATATCACTAATAAAACTATTAAAGAGAATGGGTCCAAGTACAGATCCCTGAGGTACCCCACTGGTGACAAGCCCATGCTTAGAACATCCTCCATTGACTACAACCCTCTGTTGCCTGTCACTCAGCCACTGCCTTACCCATTCACAAATATTGGAATCCAAACTTAAAGATTGCAGTTTATTGATAAGCCTTCTATGTGCAACAGTGTTAAAAGCCTTACTGAAATCTAGGTAAGCCATGTCTACTGCACCACCCTGATCTATTATTTTAGTTACCCAATGGAAAAAATCAATAAGATTAGTTTGGCATGTTCTCCCTGAAGTAAACCCATGTTGTCTCAAACCCTAATGTTCTGCCTGTGAAATAACCCAAAGGAAAGTGCAATAATAGTTTGCAATAAAATTAAATGAGCATGCTGGTTCAATTCACCATCCACAGCATTCCTGGCCTTAAATTTGCAGTATTTAAAAATATGTACATTAAACTATTTATTTTCTGTAAATTAAAGGTGCTTTATGTTAAACTGTGGACAAAAATAATAATAAAAATAATAATCTGGCTTCATAGATCAATTTCTCAGTAGAATACAAAATACAGCTTCTATACACCGATTGCCAAAATCAACATTACAATATTTCTGAAGGCTGGTCATCTCTTATTGTCATATACTGTAACTTTGAAAGGAAAAAATTAAAAAACACAATTTTTTATCCCAATCATGGAAGGAGGATTCACCCCCCTCCCATAGACAAGTGATGTCATCAATGTACCAGGCTCCTATCACGACACAGAACACAAGCAGATGGTATACGTGAAGTTGCTCCCACCATGCCAAAAACAAATTGGCATAGCTAGGAGCACAAGTACCCATGGTTGTGCCATGCTTCTGTAGGTACACTCTGCCATCAAAGGTGAAATAGTTGTGTCGTTAGATTAACTCCACATGTTTGACAATAAAAACACACAACTCGGGTAAGTACAGATTTGATTGAAGTAAGAGGCACCTACAGGCCTCCAGTCTGGCCTCATGTGGGATGTTAGTTGTGTTACCACATCGAGACTGGTGAGATTTGAGATTGGATAATTTTTCAATTGCTGCTTGAGTTATTCTGGAGGTAATCTGATCTATTGGTGATTGTTGACATCAACTTTTCAGATTAGTGCATTTGCCTTTTCTTTCCTGGTGCCACAACAGTAAGTTATTGCATATTTAAACCTGGACCAGAACAGAGATCACTTGGCCAATAGTTCTCTATTGTGGAGGTCATAGTTCTGCCCTGAGTATGAAAGTTTTGTGCAGAAGAAGCAACAGGATTGGAGAAGGACTTCAGGGAAGACTCTCTGGGACAGCCTTGGTTTCTGATCCTCTTCCAGGATGAAATGTTTATTGGGTTTCGAATTAGACAAGAATAAGAGCACACATGCTTTTTAGGGTTCTTGAAGTCATGCAATGTAGAGGAATTCCAGTTAATTCTGTCAGATGCTCTTTTGATCAGGACAGTGATATGATTAAATAAAAACCCTTGATAAATCTCCAGTAATAATTTTCTCTAGCAGCCTGGTAAAGACTTGGCGGACCTGCTGGTGATGAGTATTGTGGTTGGTCAAATATATAAGAATATCCTATCAATAAACACAAGGCAGGTGGAAGTCTCTTAGCACATCATTGATGAATTCTTGGAAGATAGCTTGGGCATTACAAAGACCGCAAGACATAACAGTATATTTGTAAGGCCCACTGTGAGTGTTAAAGACTGTCTTCCATTCATGGCTTTCCTTAATCCTCACCAGCTTGTACGCTCCTCTGAGATCTAATTTGGTAAAAACCTTACATCTCTTAATCCTGTTGAATAACTCTTCATAGTTTCTAAATAGTGATCTTATTTAGACCCCAATAGTCAATGCATGGGTGTAATTCCCCCACTTTCTTTTCTACAAAGAAAAACCCCTGAAGGAGAAGATGACTTGCAAAATCTGATTACATAATCCTCCATAGCTTTATTTTCTGTGGTAGATAGGGGATACCTCTAGAACGGCTAGTACCAGGCAAAAGATCAATAATGCAGTCATGGAGACAAAAATGTGTGTATTTGCTTCTTGTTTATCAAAAACCTTGGCCAAATCAGCATATGGGGCAGGAATCGAGGAACTGGAGCCTCACTGGGTGGCAGGGACAGGTTTCACTTAGGATAAACAGGAAAGATGACAATTAGGACCCAAAGAAGTTGTTTCGCGGTCTTCCAAGTTACTGATTTTGTATTTAGTAAGCCAAGGGAACCCCAGAAATATTGGTCTGAATGGTGAAGAAATCACTGGAACAGATTTCTTTTCAATGCAAAACACCCACAAAAATGCAGAAGGGAAAAATGATGGGATTGCATAGAGGTCTACCATCTATAGCCTCAACGACCAAGGATGTTTGTCTTTTGGACAAGGGGATGTTCTGATGGTGAGCATCTATAATATATAAAGATTGCCCCCGAGTTAAAAAAAATGTGTGGCATAGTGACTTAATTACTGACTAGCAGGATGGGAGAAGGAGACTGCTTAGGATACAACGTATTTTACACTGAAGGCTTGTCCCCAATAAGTGCAGACATTTCCCAGCCTGATAGGGCAGTTAGTCCCAAGATACCCCTTCTTCCCGCAATAGAGGCTTTTCCTCCCTCCTCCTATGTTGTTTCTCCGCATTAGGTAGACATGTCAGGCCTACCTGCATGTTTTCCTACACTGAGGAAACAAGGGCAGTGATGGTTGAAGCATAAAAGAGAATCGAGGAGCAAGCCACACAAAAGTTCTTCTAGCCTACTCCTTCTCCTTCATTGGCCTGACAGGTATGAATGCCAGTGTTAATCTGAGTCAAAAACACAACCGGTCAACAAAATCTGGGGAAAGGTCTCTAACAGCAACTTCATCAAGAATAGGATTGGATAGTCCCTCCATGGAAGTGGATACCAAGGTGCTATATAATAAACATAAACATATGTTGGTACTTAAACCTGTAAATGGGTGCAGATATCGAGGTTACCCACCTATAAATAACCTCAAAAGATACAAAGACAAAAAAAATGATACCGCACTCCGTAAAATAATGCTCAAAATATAAGTGGCTTGGGGCGGGGCCGGACCGCCGAGCTGGACGGTCGCACTTGACACCAGCTCCTGCAAACTAGGCCCAGATTGCCACCAAAACTGCAATTTTGGGCAGAAAAATGTCCAGCACCGGTGGCCCTCAGCGGGCAGAGAGCCCTGGATCTAGGGAGAGGCTGGCCAAACGGGCTACAGTCCCCAGGAGGAGGGTTCCTCATCGGCACCTCAAGGCCTACTCAGGCGGTGAGGGGGGTAGACGGCCGCTGCCCCACTGACTGCCGATCAGCGCTCAGCCATGAGTCGGACCCGTGGGGAACTGGCCCCAAACCCCCCCCTTGGACCAGGCGGGGATCCCGATCCGCACCCTCGGGATCCAAGCACCTCGAAGCACAGTAACTGGGCCGCAAAGACCCGCAACCCCAGCACTACAATCAAAATGGCGGAGGCCATGTGCGATGGCACAAAGCCTGCATACACCATCAAACCCTAATATGTTACTCACCTCCGCTATGGCTGGAATCTAGGAGGCCTTCTTCCTCCTCCGGGCACAGTACGGGACAACGCACTGATCCGCCGGCTGCCCACAACCGCTCAGCCTACTGCTCGCACCCACGTCGACCGCCGGTAAAGCGAGACCTCAGCTCTCACCCCAGCCTGGCGCAAACCGAATGGCGAGAAGCGGAGGGGTCGGTACCTGCCGCATACCTTCACACTGGACTATCCCCTGAAGCATACGGCATCGGACCTGAGTTGCAAACCTTAACTGAACTCACCGTTTCCAGCGACGTCCTCAAGGCACTCCATACCATCACAGAGGCACACACAACAAGTGTCATGCAGCATTTGGGACATCACTTACAGCAACTGAGCGAGGTATCTCTACGATCCCGGCAGCCATCTTTGGTCTCTGTTCCTGCTCTCACCTATCCACCTCCCCAACATGGACTTACATGGACATAAGTACCTGTTTAGCAGTTAGCCCGACTCCAGTGGTCTCTGTTATATAATATGTCTGTCTAGCATGTAACCTAACGTATAATACCAACTTAACGTATACTACCATTAATGTTTCACTGTATCATTAACTGCAGACAGGTTAGCTTGCACACTCTGATGTACTTTAGGACCAACAGTTACTGCTATATAATAATATGACAAGCTTGTTTAACTACTGATATATCTAATCTCACACTTCTCATGCAACCCATATTGAAAATGACCAGTCTGCTATATAAATAGTCGTACTCTACTATTAGACTAACTAAGCATGCTTTACCCTAACACTGTTTGTTTTTATCGATTGCTCATGCACTTAGCCTGATTGTTTTTACTCTTAAAAAAAGTGCAAGGTCTTCTGATATCTTATATTCAAAGCACTATAGGGGCGAAGTCTCATGTAATATCTAATGATGATTTTGACCGTATACGCTTCCACGGAAATGTCCCTGCTATATTAGTATGCTGATATCTTATACTTGGCTCAGCTGGTTTATTTTATAGAAAAAAAATGTGCTCTTTCTCACTTGCCACGATGCTCTGAAATGTTTATGTAAGCGAGTTCTACGCTGTTGTGGCGTTACATATATGTTTGTGAACCTAAGCACTACCAAAATAAAGAATTAAAAAAAAAAAATATATAAGTGGCTTGTAATTCATATGATATATAAGAGATCAGAGGCAATTAATAGCGCATCACTTCATACACTTATGAAATAGAAAAAAAACTAAATTATGTACAGAATCAAAGGCATAATCAATATTACATACAACAATCAAAAAAAGCAATTCATAATTAGACTAAATGGACAAACAATGTCCTGAATCCTGACCACATCAAAGGTAGATACTCTAATGTGTATTGAGAGATACCTCCTACAACAATATATACTTGAATTGCTCGGTACTATGGGTATAACTTTCTTAGGCAATTCCAAGGCCTTTAAAAATGGAAAAAGCAAAATAAGAAGAAAATATGTAGTACAGAAGAAGTTTGCGGCCTTAAAAAACTGTAAAAATATACAAATATTTACTACTGTTTGTCCTTTTTTGTATTTGACCCTTGGCTATCTCTCCGACTATTCTGTTTTCTGGTTTCCCGTTACTTGGCTTGGATAATCGTGTGCCCGTCTTCTGTAATCCCTTGACCTCTGGCTATTCCTTTAACTATTCTCAGACGCCAGTCCGGCCACTCTAAGGTCCGGTAAACATCTTCCTGTGGGTTTCATGCTGCGTGAAGGGGTCACTGTCGTGACAATAAGGCAGTTAGGCATATCACCAGACTTTAGAGTAGCCGGGCTTAATGCTCAGTTAGAAGTAGGAAATATCATAACTTAACTAACAATTTAAGCCCAGATAAAAATACAATGACCAGATAGGTTAAGTAACTAGAATACAGAGTATCCTGCTGCCATCTCTTACCCAGGTAAACGACGCACACACACCCGGCATCCACCTGATCTAAAAGAAAACGCTATTAATCAGACCAGGCAACTTTGCCATTGCTCCATGGTCCAGTTCTGATCCTCAAGTCCTCATTGAGTGCAGTGAACAGGGGTCATCATTGACACTCTGACTGGTCAGTGGCTAAACTGATTCGTACATGACAAACTGCAGTGCACTGTGTTTCTGACACCTTTCTATCATAGCCAGCATTATATTTTTCAGCAACTTGTGCTACACTAGTACTTATGTGCAATCGGACCAGACGTGTTAGACCTAGTTGTCCAGCCATCACTATTTGGACCTTGTCAAAGTAATTTCGCTCGCCCATTTTTCCTGCTTCCAACACATGAAATTCAAGAACAGACTGTTTACTTACTGCTTCATATATCCTACTCGTTGACAGATACAATTGTAACAATATCAGTGTGTTTAATGTTGTGGCTGATGAGTGTAGAAAAGAGGCCTAGAGATGTTTATAATCAACCGCCTTGATTTACTGCTTTCCCTGGTAAAACCAACCAGCATGAGCTAAAACAACTATCATCTCTTCTACTTTTCGCAGTGCAAATAAGAATATGAGGAATCCACAGTGGATTGGATGAAATAATTTCACAAGCACAAGTTGATAAGATGAAAATGTGACGATTCACACCATACATGGGCACCAGCAATTCATTGGACCCAACTAGTCCAACTCAGGATCCACACACTTGTACACTTTATTACATTTCACTGCACCCAAGACCCTCCTTTTTCTGAAGTAAGTGGGACTTTTTATACATAGTTGATTGATTCATTTAACTTAAGATTAATTGATAGGCTTGTATTGAATTATAATACAAATGTTGCTATAACGTATCATTTTATTGGTGCTACAGAAATTAGTTAAAAATAAAATGATTGCAGTACAGACACAAAATTAAACATGAGCTTGTATAATTAACCAACTTTGAAACAGCTGTGAAAGATGTACAGATGATTAACATAACAGCTCAAAGACACAAAACATAAACATCCTATACTAATTAATAAGTCATTATTTTCTAGGGACTTAGACCTAAGGCACTTATTGGTGTAAAAGCACATTATTTCATTGGGTGTCATATAAAAGGAGAGTATCTTCCAATAACAGAAATATTCCACAGAAGGAAGACGGGCTATATATATTATTCATCATAATATGATACATGTTTCCGTAAGATGTAAATTGAGCTAAAGACGTCAGTATGATGTAAATTTTTTAATCCAGTCCTGCAAATGAATCCAGGGAATAAACTAGAGTAAGTAAAATTATTAACCTATGTTTTCGGATTTTTATGTTATAGAAAAAATAGCTACACTTCTAAATGAAAACTGCTTGCATTTAATTTTTAAGCATTACTGCACAGAGCAACTAATGGATAGCTGGGGCTCAGTAAACTATTTCCCAAAAAACACCCGGATGCACGAATACATTTCAAACATTCTTTAGTCCACAAACAAGGGGCAGATTTGTTTCTAAATTTCTACTTGTGTAGTGAGCTAGAACATCATTGAAAATGCATCAAGGGCTTCAGGTGCATTTTTTAAATTTGAGGTTAGATGCTTCAATGGGGTCCATTATACAGTGTGCTAACTAGACAGTTTTAGAATAGTAAAGGGTATCTTATTGTGTCTACCAGGTTTAAACTGTTAATTTAGACTGTAAGCTCGTTTGAGCAGCGTCCTCAACTACCTATTGTTCCTGTCTCATTTAGTAAATTCCCCTTTCATTGTAAAGCGCTGCGGAATAAGCTCGAACTATATAAATACCAATAATAATAATAATAGTGGATGAAGAGCAAAGCTATTAAATTGGCAAACATAACTAAATACATAATTATTCTGGATCCCAGTTTTAAGAAGGGTATATATTAATCTTTGGAAATCATGGGAGTCTAGTAAAAATGTGCTCAATTATTCCAATATAAACACATTTATTACTTAAATATCTTCATTTGTGGCTCTAGGTTACATTCAGGCAGAGGAGAAATACAACACACCACAATTTAGTGACTAAAATACAAAATAAAACATGACGTTAAAATTTAAGAAACAACAACCTTCTGCCACAATTTGTAGATGTAAGTATTAAAATATTAAGGTTTTACTGTGCATGCACACACACACACACACACACGCACGCAGACACAGACTGATATTTTATATTAACTATGCGGTAAATGCATCCATGTGTTTAATTGGAACTTGAGATGAGAAAAGAAAAGGGTTGAAATGAGCAAGGGGAAGTTATACATTGATTGGTGGAAAATCTTTTATTAAACTATGTGTTTAGTTTGCATCAGGAAGTGATCTGTTATAGGCATCAGATGTCCACAAAATCTGGGTTTCCGAAGATTGCCTACCCCTGCTGTAGATAAATCATTTGGAAAGTTTGCATCACATCTTTTTATTATGTGATGTGTTTTGATATGTGGAGGGGGTTTGAACCTGAGTTTTCGCACCTAGTGTGGGAGAATGAAGGATTCACCACTTTGTTTTGCTTGCAATATGGCTTGCTAGTTTCCAGGACAGGTGATCCCAAGGAAAGGTTGAACCTCTCATGTAATTATAGTGAGCTTCTCTTCTATAGTGTACCATTACAATTCCCGGAAATAGTTTTAGCTGTAGCATCAAAGATCACCTGTAGCATGAATAACAGATAACCTGGTATGCTGTTCTTATGGTCCAGATGCGATAGAACTCAAACACAGTGATCTTGATGTCCAAGTAAAAAATATGTACTGTGCGTTTTTGTGTACCACCTATTGTATTTTTAATGTTTTTTTTTGTATGTTTGTTTCTTTATTGTGGACTTTAGCAAGCTCTTGTTCTCCATGTTTTATTACTTCTTAAGATGAGAAGATAGTATATCTTTTGCAATCAACAGACAACTCCTCTCCATATCCTACTATTTAGAGGTGACGCTTAAAGACATGATCCAGAATCCATTGTCACCTGCTCTGTTTTATGAGGTGAGACATATCATTGATATCCTTCTGTCCTCTGCATATATATAAGAAAAATGTTATCACCATATGCTTTCGATATAGCACCCAACTCAGAGTTCCAAATTCTGATCACTGTTTTCAGAATTCATTCTAAAACTGTAACCAGGGTAGTTCATTTTTTATGTTTTGCCTAAAGCTATATAAATTCCATCAAGAAGAAGAAAATGAAAACTGTACTCTATTAATATTTTGTGTGTATTTTATTTTTAACTTTCGTTTGCATTGAACTAAATTATTTAATGATATTTTGACAAGCGCAACATAAAAACATGTCATTTCCTTTTAGATCGGTTTGGTAGTTAGACCGTAACTGCTAATTTTCTACTAAGTGTAACATGCAAGGTGACTAAAACTGTCAGCTTATTTAATAGAGATCAAAAATTAGGATCCTTTTCACAGTGGGGTGAGGAACTGAAAACCCGGTTATGCTATGACATTTGACTACATTAACCCCTTAAGGACCAAACTTCTGGAATAAAAGGGAATCATGACATGTCACACATGTCATGTGTCCTTAAGGGGTTAAGCAATCTGCCTTCTAAAGTGGTTTGGAGACACATAATGGAGACATCCAGAGCTATTGTGTATAAACTTGAGACTTATTTATAAGGAGTGTGGTGTTACAAAAAAAAATACTTTTTTAAAAAAAAAAAAGGAAAAAAATATAGATTCTTTTGTAATAAAATAGTAGAAGAGAAATATCTACTAAGCTAGTTTTGTTGATTAGTGCATCAAGCAAACGAGACTCAGGAATGCATGGTTTATTCCCACTAGGGTCAATGTAATCAATTTTTCTGAAGCCGGATGATTTTTAAAAAAAACAACAACAAAACATTATTATGAAAATATTGTTTTATTTTTCTTGAATTGTCAAATATAAACTATTTAAGGTACTTAATATTATTCACGTTATACATTAATAATATAAGTGGCAAGGTATAATGGCGTGAGTGTTAACCTATATACAGGTATGTTTATTAAGGTATAAGAGAATGTATACCCAAGTGGGGAGTTGTATTTCACAACTTAAAGGAACACTTTAGAATTAGGAATAGGAATACAAATTATCCCTTATGTTATAGTGTGATAGTGTTTTGCCATTTAAATTATTTCCCCCAAAACCAAAACAAAAAAAACCTTTGCTCTCTTGGCAAGCTAGTCTCACCATAGCTGCTCTCCCGTGCACTTGTAGGTTTATTCAGTAGCAGAAAATATGCAGGATTTTCAAAGAAATGGTAAATTTTAAACTGAAGTAGTTGAGCTTGAAAATACAGTAACTGTATTTGTGAAAAATGCCCAGTTTCTGTGTATCAGAGACATGCTCAGTGTGCTACTAGAGGTGAATTCTACACTTCTGTACGACAAGCATTTTGGACCATCCTAATCAAGGCATCTGGGAAAAATAAAATTGCTTAGTGCAAACTAAATTTCATTCTTGTGGCTTTTTGGTAATTCGGCAATGCAAAATGATCCAGGGGAATGGAAAATGTTAAAGAGAAATGTTTAACCCCTAACCTTTTGTCTATGGTATATCCACTCCCTGTTGCCTTTAATATCCCCAACTAAAGTCTAGAATGGGTTGATGGACAATAGCTTTTTGTGGAGTGAACATGCAAGAGTGAATAGGTTTACTTGCTTATATATTGGTCACTGCATGTGACATCTCAAACAATATAATAAAAAAGAGCATATTTATGTCCATACAAGAAATGATCTCTGGCTGTCATGGTGAAAAGGCACATAACATTTAGGGTATAAAGGAATTTTCATAATAAAGCTTGATTCCGATAGCAGCATTGCTGACTGATAATAAATTTCGTGTTTGTGCATAATTTATTGTACCAGAGCCCGAATAGTGTAACTGTAACTCATCATACTAGGCAGTTTCCTGCTTACTGTGTAATGCATAATTATATGTTTCTAACCCTTTCACTCAGTCATCATAGTCTTTGACATTTTTTACAGCTATTTTGAGATTTCATGTGACTCCAATAGATTAGGAGAGGAGAAGTTGGTGTTTGCAGACAGAGGGTGTGGAGTCAAATTTGATTAATGGAGTCTGGCCCCTCACAATCTTAAAACTTTAGCAGCCACCGCTGGAATTTGTTGTTTTTTTTTAATTTTTACAAATTGTAAACTCAAATTCAAGCTATATTTTTTTGTGTGTGTGTGTGTGTGTGAACATGTCCTGACAAATGTTCTTTATATTTTTCTGTTTATCTTACAGAGCTGAAAATTACTTCCTCACACGAACACAGAAATGTGCACGGACAATCAGACCATGTTTAACCATTTTCTTGTCGCTGGGTTTACAGGACATCCAAATTTCAAGTTTCTATTCATTATATTCACCCTAACAATTTATGTTACAATATTTCTTGGGAATTTTATGATCATTATAACTGTGTCCGTAAGTCCAAATCTGAAATCTCCCATGTATGTGTTCCTTAAGAACCTTGCATTAGCGGACATTTTGATCACCACCAATATATTACCTAATATGTTATACGTTTTGATAAGCGGTGGTGGCACTATATCACGACCCGGCTGCTTTTTCCAGTATTATATTCATAGTTGCTCCATATATGCCCAATGTTTAATACTCACTACAATGGCTTTTGACCGATACCAGGCAATCTGTTGCCCTTTGACATATGTTTCCGTTATGAACAATAAGCTTTGCTTCCAGTTGATATTTTGGAGTTGGTCTACAGGATTCATTTTAATTCCAAGTGAGATAGTTTTGTTATTCCAATTAAAGTTCTGTGACTCAAACACTATAGACCACTACTTCTGTGATGTTGCCCCAATTCTCCAAATTGCATCATCAGACACGTTCATAGTGATAGTGGAAGATTTTTTGATTTCCATCCTGATCTTATTTCCTCCATTCACAATGGTCCTCATATCTTACATATGTATTTGTAGAGCAATTTTAAAGATTTCTACTGCTGCTGGGAAACACAAAGCTTTTTCTACCTGCAGTTCCCATCTAGTTACAGTTTGCATATATTATGGGACATTAATTATTATTTATGCAGTTCCAGTTAACAAAGGTATGCTAAATGAGAACAAATTGATCTCTCTGATATATATTGTGCTGACCCCTATCCTAAATCCCATCCTGTACAGCTTGAGGAACCAAGAGATCAGGACTGCTTTACGTAGGTTACTTAAATGAAGCATATCGGAAAAGCCCAAATTCTGGTAATTTGGTTTTATTAATGTGCGAACAATTGCCCAAACAAAGTAGCCACATTTCTGTTTTGCTAGTATGTCTTTGACTCAACACATTAAGGCACATTGTACAAGTATACTTGAAAATATACAAATTGTACTGACGCAAGATAAAATGCCTCCAATGTCTCCTATGAATCAAGAAAATGTTATGTTTAATCCCTAAATTTGACTCAAAATTGCAATGAAAGTATTGGCCAAGGCAATCAATGACAAATCTGGAACTAGGGGTACATTGCAAGCTATTTTTTTTTTTATAATTATTAACATGTTAATGGACACTGATGAGCTGATGTTGAAGTAAACACAATCCCACCATACCAGTACGTTTCTGCCTAACATTTACCAATTTTTAGTTCCATGAAAAAGGGCCCTATAATTCATGTTAAATGTTTAAGTAAAACAATCACATTCCTTCAGTAGAATAGAGTCATGAACAGATCTATTGGACACCTAATAAATTCAGCACCTGTAAGATCTTAAAAATGTCACTGAAAACACTTTTCCTACAATACCTCCTCCCCTAATTTGGCAACATTTGCAAGGAATGTGACCAAAACTGAAAAAAGAATTATTAATAGGAAATGTATTTAGACAGAAAAGGAATCAAGTCTTATTACTGTTCTATTTTTACACACCAGTGCACAAAGTAAAATAAAAATAATGAAAATGTATTTACAAATTCTACTGCCAGAGTTCTCTTGTCCTCCCATATTTTCTTTTACTCTCTATCTGTTCTCCTCCTTTCTCTCTTTTACTCTCCAACATCGCAATGGTGGCCATTTTCCTCACTAAGATACCTTTTCCTCTGCTGTGAAGGGAACTATATTGACTCGAGGCGTCTTGTGCTTGGTCTTTTGTATATCTCTCCCTACCTGATTTATTCTGGGGACTACACTATACTAAGCTCTTAAACCACTTCTGTATAAAATAATGCCCTGCAAGCTAAAGTTGGGCATTCGCCCAAAGGGTTGGAGAATGATTGACGATGGTGCTCATGGTGACAAAGCTGAAGAGGGGATGGTAGGCCAGCCATTGCCACTACAGTGTAAATACCAAAATGTTCTACCACAAACCAACTCACCTACCAATTCTTCTGTTCTTTGTTATAATTATTTGTGTTGTACTCTTGAGATAAGTCCTCAATTTGTTGTTAGGAGAAAAAATGTTCAGATGTATATACTTAAAATCACTACATTGTTGATGTGAATCGTATAGAGCTGTTTCCATGTACCTATATTTTTAAAACAAATTCTACTGCCAGAGAATAATAGGACCCTTTCTGTCACATGAATTTCAACATAGGTTTTCAATTGGGAAATTGAATACTTCTAGTAAATGTAATTAAAACTGTAATTGATGCTTAATACATATTAAGATATACTCTAGATTTAAATTTATATCTATAACTATAATATTTAATGACTTTACTGTTGCACAAAAGAAAATGAATGTTCAGATATGAAAGTTCCCAATAAACATCTTTAGAACTGTGTTTGTACATTTATTTATTTATAAAATATTTTACCAGGAAAGATACATTGAGATTTCTCTCGTTTTCAAGTATGTCCTGGGTCCACAAATCATTGCATTGTTACAGTTAGTGTACAATAAAATACAAAATTAATATACAATATATACAACATTTAACATAGAACAGGAAGGAAATATATAATCAACCATGACAGGTACATTCTGTTTTGAGGTATGTAGAGAAGGATCTCTTAAAGGACTTTAAACTTAGGGAAGATTTTAATTTGTGCGGGAGGTCGTTCCACAAATGCGGTGCTCTGTAGGAGAAGGAGGATCGGGCTGCTTTCTTTTTATATTGAGGTAGACTAAGTAAAGTGTTGGTACTGGATCGGAGGTTGTAGGAAGTGGGAACAGCCGGGGAAAGCATTGCGTTCAGGTAGGGTGGGAGTTTCTCAGAAAAGCTCTTAAACACAAGGCTAGAAAGATGAAGGGTGCGTCTGGATTCCAGCGACAGCCAGTTTAGTTCTTTTAGCATGTCACAATGGTGGGTCCTGTAATTACATTGTAGCACAAATCGGCAGAACGAGTTATACAATGTGTTGAGTTTATTAATGTGGGATTGCGATGCAGATGCATATACTACATCCCCATAATCAATGATTGGCATCAGCATTTGCTGTACAATCTTTTCCTTTACTGAAGGGCTTAGGCAGGATTTGTTTCTGTACAGGGCACCTAGTTTTGGATAAAGTTTAGATGCAAGCTTTTCTATGTGCAGGCCAAAAGATAGATTGGGGTCTAACATCATACCCAAGTATTTGAAAGAGTGGACTGCGGTCAGTGTGCCATTTGAAATTGTTTTGATGGATAGGTGGGAATTGTGCAATTTGTGTAATTTAGGTACTGTTCCAAAGATCATTGTGACAGTTTTGTCAGTGTTCAGGAACAGTTTGTTTTTTGCGATCCACTTTTCTACCTCTGTAAACTGGTCTTGGAGCACAGCCTCAAGCTGCGGTAGATCGGAATTGCTCGCATAGATTACCGTGTCATCTGCGTACATGTGTACATTTGAGGATTTGCAGACATTAGGCAGATCATTTATAAATAATGAAAATAGTAGGGGGCCGAGAATGGAACCTTGGGGAACACCACACGTGACTGGGAGAGGGAGGGAGTCGCTGTCAGAAATGGACACATATTGCGAGCGTTCCGATACATACGATCGAAACCAGTTTAGCGAATGATCACCAATACCGGAGTTTTTGAGTTTGTGCAGTAGAATGTCGTGGTCTACTGTGTCAAAGGCCTTAGCAAAATCAAGGAAAATAGCTCCAGTTAGGTCTCCTTGTTCCATGCCAGTTTGGATGTCATTGCAAACTTTTAAGAGGGCAGTTGTAGTGGAGTGATTCTGGCGAAAGCCCGATTGATCAGGGGTCAGATAGTTTGATTGTTGGTAATACTCACATAGTTGCGTATGGACACATTTTTCTAAGATTTTTGACAATACTGGGAGCAATGATATAGGGCGATATTTAGAAACCAAGGTAGTGTCACCACTTTTATGGATAGGCACTACTCTTGCAGTCTTCCAAAGTTTGGGTAAGTATCCAGACACCAAGGATTCATTAATTAGAGTTGCGACGGGTTTAGCAATTGCCGGTGCACTGAGCTTCAACAGCATTGCTGGGATTTGGTCAGGTCCGGACTGGTTTTTCATTTTTAGATTATTAAGATGTTTTTCAATGACACTAACAGGTACAGGTCTAAAAGTGAACTTGTCTATATTGGGCGTTTGCAAATTTAGTGAGACCTGATCCACATTTGTAGTTTCAGGATGTGTGCCATTTATTAGCTTGGCAATCAGGGCAGTAGAGCATCCGACAAAATAATTGTTAAAGGCATTTGCTACATCTAAGGGAAGTTTCAGGGTTTGGTTGTCCACTTTGACAGTGGAGGGTTGGGAGTGGATTGGGGGAGTTTGTAGTTTATTTATGACTTTCCAAAAGTTTCTAGGGTTTGAGATGTTATTGTTCAGATTGTCATAGAAATATTGGGCTTTGGCCAATTTTGTTTGTTTTGTGCATATATTTCGCCATTGTCTATATGCACAGTGATCATTCATAGAGCCAGTACGCTTAAACTTTGACCACAAAGAATCCCGAAACTGGTACATTTGGATGAGGTCAGCTGTGATCCAGTTCATATGTGCTCCTTTTACCCTCACCTTACGCAGTGGGGCATGCAGATTCCAAATATGTAGGAGTTCAGACTGAAAGAATTCAACAGCACAGTCTAGATCCGGGATAATGTTTAATCTGTGCCATGGGAGGTTCTTGATGTCCTTTAGAAAGGATTCAAGATTAAATTTTTTGAAGGACCTTGTTATTTTAACCTTGGGAGCGGATTTAATAGCCTTAATTTTGCGCACACAGTACACTAAACAGTGATCACTGAAAGTGTTTGGGAGAACACCGGCCTCCTGGATTCTATCAGGAGAAGTAGAGAGAATCCAATCTAGTAGGGTATGGTTAAGGCTTTTAATATTTATGCGAGTTGGGGAGGAGATTAATTGCGTTAGCTGCAAAGTCTTAAAAAGCGTGCACGAACTATTATTTTTAGGATTCAGCCAATCAATATTAAAATCTCCAAAGACCAACAGTTCACTTTTAGGGTTTTGAGCAATGGTTTCACTAAGGAGATGGGCTATGTCAGAAAGGGAATGCACAGGGGAGCTAGGTGGGCGGTAGATTCCTGCAACAATGATTGAATTACTGCACGGGATCTCAATTGTGCCAGAGAGGAAATCAAAGGTTGCAGGAGGATTAAGGTTTTGTAAAGGGGTAAACTTTATGGAATTGTCAACATAAATAACAATGCCTCCTCCTCTCTTTGCTCTGTCATTTCTAAAACATGAATACCCCTGTATTGCAATGGCGGTGTCTGGTATTTTAGTTGTTAACCAAGATTCTGAGAGCACAATGATTTGTGGTTTGTAATGGGAACACCAGGCTTGCAGTGCATCTAGTTTAGGGAGTAAACTACGGATGTTGCAGTGCACAAAAGAGAGGCCTTTTTTAGTGGGGAGATTAGGACTAGAATTAGCTGGGGGACCTGGGTTAGACTCCACATCATTTGCAAGGGCGAGTAACATAAGGAATAGGAATTTGGACATAATTTTTGTTTGGGCACATAGTGAATGGGATACTTTATAATTTTGTGAGTTGGGGGTAGGAGGGCTATTTTTTAGAACTCTCCACCAGCACTCAGCAGATAAGTTACAGGAACAAAGCATGCCATGGTGTATGATAATTTGTTTTCCAGTTTGAGGTGTGTGCTTATGCTGGTAGTGGTGTGAACAAAATTGAATTGAAAAAAGGGTTATTAAGAATATCAGTATGGTTATATTTGGATTCATGTTAGTGGTATGAGGTGTGTAGTTGAAAATGAAAAACAGAAATTGTGAAAAACAAAAATTAAACAAAAAGTATATAGTATTAGTGTGTGAGATATCTATTTGTAGGGAGAGAGGGTATGTGTTCTATAGAGTTAAAAGATTGGAAGGGTGTGATGATCAGTGTTTGCACCTGTCAATTTCAAGAGGTTGAAAGTTGTGTGGGAGACTATCTATAAATGTAGAATTAAGCATGGGGTGGGTGGGCGAGGGGTAGGGGGGGTGGGTGGGCGAGGGGTAGGGTGGGAGGGGCCCAAGTCTTCCAGAAGGCTACCTGTTTCAAATGGCCATGGAACAGCTGATGGAGCTCTGAGTTCTATGCTGGGCTTGGTATGTTTAAAAATCAGACTGTGGGAGAGAGATGTATATTAGGGTCAGATGGGCTAAGAGAGTGGGGGGGGGGTACATAGATGGACATTTGATTTAAGGTCATTTAAGGAAAAACAAAAGCTAAGATTGAGAATTACAGAGATAAGACAGAGGTATTTAAGTAGGGAAATAAAACCATTAAACAAGGAACAAGAAAGATATATGGGCCTGAGCTGGTTAAACTAACTTAACATGATGGACAAAGACAAAGGTGATAAAATACTTTGCATGATTAGCACAGGCTATAGTTACAAAGACATGAAAATGTATACATTGAAAATAATAAAACTAAATAGTCACGAAATATAAAAACATTACACATTCAACAAAATTAACAGGTTATGTAGATATAGAATGAAATGTGAGTCTTCCAGAAGGCTACCTGTTTCAAATGGCCATGGAACAGCTGATGGAGCTCTGAGTTCTATGCTGGGCTTGGTATGTTTAAAAATCAGACTGTGGGAGAGAGATGTATATTAGGGTCAGATGGGCTAAGAGAGTGGGGGGGGGGTACATAGATGGACATTTGATTTAAGGTCATTTAAGGAAAAACAAAAGCTAAGATTGAGAATTACAGAGATAAGACAGAGGTATTTAAGTAGGGAAATAAAACCATTAAACAAGGAACAAGAAAGATATATGGGCCTGAGCTGGTTAAACTAACTTAACATGATGGACAAAGACAAAGGTGATAAAATACTTTGCATGATTAGCACAGGCTATAGTTACAAAGACATGAAAATGTATACATTGAAAATAATAAAACTAAATAATAGTCACGAAATATAAAAACATTACACATTCAACAAAATTAACAGGTTATGTAGATATAGAATGAAATGTGAGTCTTCCAGAAGGCTACCTGTTTCAAATGGCCATGGAACAGCTGATGGAGCTCTGAGTTCTATGCTGGGCTTGGTATGTTTAAAAATCAGACTGTGGGAGAGAGATGTATATTAGGGTCAGATGGGCTAAGAGAGTGGGGGGGGGGTACATAGATGGACATTTGATTTAAGGTCATTTAAGGAAAAACAAAAGCTAAGATTGAGAATTACAGAGATAAGACAGAGGTATTTAAGTAGGGAAATAAAACCATTAAACAAGGAACAAGAAAGATATATGGGCCTGAGCTGGTTAAACTAACTTAACATGATGGACAAAGACAAAGGTGATAAAATACTTTGCATGATTAGCACAGGCTATAGTTACAAAGACATGAAAATGTATACATTGAAAATAATAAAACTAAATAATAGTCACGAAATATAAAAACATTACACATTCAACAAAATTAACAGGTTATGTAGATATAGAATGAAATGTGAGTCTTCCAGAAGGCTACCTGTTTCAAATGGCCATGGAACAGCTGATGGAGCTCTGAGTTCTATGCTGGGCTTGGTATGTTTAAAAATCAGACTGTGGGAGAGAGATGTATATTAGGGTCAGATGGGCTAAGAGAGTGGGGGGGGGGTACATAGATGGACATTTGATTTAAGGTCATTTAAGGAAAAACAAAAGCTAAGATTGAGAATTACAGAGATAAGACAGAGGTATTTAAGTAGGGAAATAAAACCATTAAACAAGGAACAAGAAAGATATATGGGCCTGAGCTGGTTAAACTAACTTAACATGATGGACAAAGACAAAGGTGATAAAATACTTTGCATGATTAGCACAGGCTATAGTTACAAAGACATGAAAATGTATACATTGAAAATAATAAAACTAAATAATAGTCACGAAATATAAAAACATTACACATTCAACAAAATTAACAGGTTATGTAGATATAGAATGAAATGTGAGTCTTCCAGAAGGCTACCTGTTTCAAATGGCCATGGAACAGCTGATGGAGCTCTGAGTTCTATGCTGGGCTTGGTATGTTTAAAAATCAGACTGTGGGAGAGAGATGTATATTAGGGTCAGATGGGCTAAGAGAGTGGGGGGGGGGTACATAGATGGACATTTGATTTAAGGTCATTTAAGGAAAAACAAAAGCTAAGATTGAGAATTACAGAGATAAGACAGAGGTATTTAAGTAGGGAAATAAAACCATTAAACAAGGAACAAGAAAGATATATGGGCCTGAGCTGGTTAAACTAACTTAACATGATGGACAAAGACAAAGGTGATAAAATACTTTGCATGATTAGCACAGGCTATAGTTACAAAGACATGAAAATGTATACATTGAAAATAATAAAACTAAATAATAGTCACGAAATATAAAAACATTACACATTCAACAAAATTAACAGGTTATGTAGATATAGAATGAAATGTGAGTCTTCCAGAAGGCTACCTGTTTCAAATGGCCATGGAACAGCTGATGGAGCTCTGAGTTCTATGCTGGGCTTGGTATGTTTAAAAATCAGACTGTGGGAGAGAGATGTATATTAGGGTCAGATGGGCTAAGAGAGTGGGGGGGGGGTACATAGATGGACATTTGATTTAAGGTCATTTAAGGAAAAACAAAAGCTAAGATTGAGAATTACAGAGATAAGACAGAGGTATTTAAGTAGGGAAATAAAACCATTAAACAAGGAACAAGAAAGATATATGGGCCTGAGCTGGTTAAACTAACTTAACATGATGGACAAAGACAAAGGTGATAAAATACTTTGCATGATTAGCACAGGCTATAGTTACAAAGACATGAAAATGTATACATTGAAAATAATAAAACTAAATAATAGTCACGAAATATAAAAACATTACACATTCAACAAAATTAACAGGTTATGTAGATATAGAATGAAATGTGAGTCTTCCAGAAGGCTACCTGTTTCAAATGGCCATGGAACAGCTGATGGAGCTCTGAGTTCTATGCTGGGCTTGGTATGTTTAAAAATCAGACTGTGGGAGAGAGATGTATATTAGGGTCAGATGGGCTAAGAGAGTGGGGGGGGGGTACATAGATGGACATTTGATTTAAGGTCATTTAAGGAAAAACAAAAGCTAAGATTGAGAATTACAGAGATAAGACAGAGGTATTTAAGTAGGGAAATAAAACCATTAAACAAGGAACAAGAAAGATATATGGGCCTGAGCTGGTTAAACTAACTTAACATGATGGACAAAGACAAAGGTGATAAAATACTTTGCATGATTAGCACAGGCTATAGTTACAAAGACATGAAAATGTATACATTGAAAATAATAAAACTAAATAATAGTCACGAAATATAAAAACATTACACATTCAACAAAATTAACAGGTTATGTAGATATAGAATGAAATGTGAGTCTTCCAGAAGGCTACCTGTTTCAAATGGCCATGGAACAGCTGATGGAGCTCTGAGTTCTATGCTGGGCTTGGTATGTTTAAAAATCAGACTGTGGGAGAGAGATGTATATTAGGGTCAGATGGGCTAAGAGAGTGGGGGGGGGGTACATAGATGGACATTTGATTTAAGGTCATTTAAGGAAAAACAAAAGCTAAGATTGAGAATTACAGAGATAAGACAGAGGTATTTAAGTAGGGAAATAAAACCATTAAACAAGGAACAAGAAAGATATATGGGCCTGAGCTGGTTAAACTAACTTAACATGATGGACAAAGACAAAGGTGATAAAATACTTTGCATGATTAGCACAGGCTATAGTTACAAAGACATGAAAATGTATACATTGAAAATAATAAAACTAAATAATAGTCACGAAATATAAAAACATTACACATTCAACAAAATTAACAGGTTATGTAGATATAGAATGAAATGTGAGTCTTCCAGAAGGCTACCTGTTTCAAATGGCCATGGAACAGCTGATGGAGCTCTGAGTTCTATGCTGGGCTTGGTATGTTTAAAAATCAGACTGTGGGAGAGAGATGTATATTAGGGTCAGATGGGCTAAGAGAGTGGGGGGGGGGTACATAGATGGACATTTGATTTAAGGTCATTTAAGGAAAAACAAAAGCTAAGATTGAGAATTACAGAGATAAGACAGAGGTATTTAAGTAGGGAAATAAAACCATTAAACAAGGAACAAGAAAGATATATGGGCCTGAGCTGGTTAAACTAACTTAACATGATGGACAAAGACAAAGGTGATAAAATACTTTGCATGATTAGCACAGGCTATAGTTACAAAGACATGAAAATGTATACATTGAAAATAATAAAACTAAATAATAGTCACGAAATATAAAAACATTACACATTCAACAAAATTAACAGGTTATGTAGATATAGAATGAAATGTGAGTCTTCCAGAAGGCTACCTGTTTCAAATGGCCATGGAACAGCTGATGGAGCTCTGAGTTCTATGCTGGGCTTGGTATGTTTAAAAATCAGACTGTGGGAGAGAGATGTATATTAGGGTCAGATGGGCTAAGAGAGTGGGGGGGGGGTACATAGATGGACATTTGATTTAAGGTCATTTAAGGAAAAACAAAAGCTAAGATTGAGAATTACAGAGATAAGACAGAGGTATTTAAGTAGGGAAATAAAACCATTAAACAAGGAACAAGAAAGATATATGGGCCTGAGCTGGTTAAACTAACTTAACATGATGGACAAAGACAAAGGTGATAAAATACTTTGCATGATTAGCACAGGCTATAGTTACAAAGACATGAAAATGTATACATTGAAAATAATAAAACTAAATAATAGTCACGAAATATAAAAACATTACACATTCAACAAAATTAACAGGTTATGTAGATATAGAATGAAATGTGAGTCTTCCAGAAGGCTACCTGTTTCAAATGGCCATGGAACAGCTGATGGAGCTCTGAGTTCTATGCTGGGCTTGGTATGTTTAAAAATCAGACTGTGGGAGAGAGATGTATATTAGGGTCAGATGGGCTAAGAGAGTGGGGGGGGGGTACATAGATGGACATTTGATTTAAGGTCATTTAAGGAAAAACAAAAGCTAAGATTGAGAATTACAGAGATAAGACAGAGGTATTTAAGTAGGGAAATAAAACCATTAAACAAGGAACAAGAAAGATATATGGGCCTGAGCTGGTTAAACTAACTTAACATGATGGACAAAGACAAAGGTGATAAAATACTTTGCATGATTAGCACAGGCTATAGTTACAAAGACATGAAAATGTATACATTGAAAATAATAAAACTAAATAATAGTCACGAAATATAAAAACATTACACATTCAACAAAATTAACAGGTTATGTAGATATAGAATGAAATGTGAGTCTTCCAGAAGGCTACCTGTTTCAAATGGCCATGGAACAGCTGATGGAGCTCTGAGTTCTATGCTGGGCTTGGTATGTTTAAAAATCAGACTGTGGGAGAGAGATGTATATTAGGGTCAGATGGGCTAAGAGAGTGGGGGGGGGGTACATAGATGGACATTTGATTTAAGGTCATTTAAGGAAAAACAAAAGCTAAGATTGAGAATTACAGAGATAAGACAGAGGTATTTAAGTAGGGAAATAAAACCATTAAACAAGGAACAAGAAAGATATATGGGCCTGAGCTGGTTAAACTAACTTAACATGATGGACAAAGACAAAGGTGATAAAATACTTTGCATGATTAGCACAGGCTATAGTTACAAAGACATGAAAATGTATACATTGAAAATAATAAAACTAAATAATAGTCACGAAATATAAAAACATTACACATTCAACAAAATTAACAGGTTATGTAGATATAGAATGAAATGTGAGTCTTCCAGAAGGCTACCTGTTTCAAATGGCCATGGAACAGCTGATGGAGCTCTGAGTTCTATGCTGGGCTTGGTATGTTTAAAAATCAGACTGTGGGAGAGAGATGTATATTAGGGTCAGATGGGCTAAGAGAGTGGGGGGGGGGGTACATAGATGGACATTTGATTTAAGGTCATTTAAGGAAAAACAAAAGCTAAGATTGAGAATTACAGAGATAAGACAGAGGTATTTAAGTAGGGAAATAAAACCATTAAACAAGGAACAAGAAAGATATATGGGCCTGAGCTGGTTAAACTAACTTAACATGATGGACAAAGACAAAGGTGATAAAATACTTTGCATGATTAGCACAGGCTATAGTTACAAAGACATGAAAATGTATACATTGAAAATAATAAAACTAAATAATAGTCACGAAATATAAAAACATTACACATTCAACAAAATTAACAGGTTATGTAGATATAGAATGAAATGTGAGTCTTCCAGAAGGCTACCTGTTTCAAATGGCCATGGAACAGCTGATGGAGCTCTGAGTTCTATGCTGGGCTTGGTATGTTTAAAAATCAGACTGTTTCAAATGGCCATGGAACAGCTGATGGAGCTCTGAGTTCTATGCTGGGCTTGGTATGTTTAAAAATCAGACTGTGGGAGAGAGATGTATATTAGGGTCAGATGGGCTAAGAGAGTGGGGGGGGGGTACATAGATGGACATTTGATTTAAGGTCATTTAAGGAAAAACAAAAGCTAAGATTGAGAATTACAGAGATAAGACAGAGGTATTTAAGTAGGGAAATAAAACCATTAAACAAGGAACAAGAAAGATATATGGGCCTGAGCTGGTTAAACTAACTTAACATGATGGACAAAGACAAAGGTGATAAAATACTTTGCATGATTAGCACAGGCTATAGTTACAAAGACATGAAAATGTATACATTGAAAATAATAAAACTAAATAATAGTCACGAAATATAAAAACATTACACATTCAACAAAATTAACAGGTTATGTAGATATAGAATGAAATGTGAGTCTTCCAGAAGGCTACCTGTTTCAAATGGCCATGGAACAGCTGATGGAGCTCTGAGTTCTATGCTGGGCTTGGTATGTTTAAAAATCAGACTGTGGGAGAGAGATGTATATTAGGGTCAGATGGGCTAAGAGAGTGGGGGGGGGGGTACATAGATGGACATTTGATTTAAGGTCATTTAAGGAAAAACAAAAGCTAAGATTGAGAATTACAGAGATAAGACAGAGGTATTTAAGTAGGGAAATAAAACCATTAAACAAGGAACAAGAAAGATATATGGGCCTGAGCTGGTTAAACTAACTTAACATGATGGACAAAGACAAAGGTGATAAAATACTTTGCATGATTAGCACAGGCTATAGTTACAAAGACATGAAAATGTATACATTGAAAATAATAAAACTAAATAATAGTCACGAAATATAAAAACATTACACATTCAACAAAATTAACAGGTTATGTAGATATAGAATGAAATGTGAGTCTTCCAGAAGGCTACCTGTTTCAAATGGCCATGGAACAGCTGATGGAGCTCTGAGTTCTATGCTGGGCTTGGTATGTTTAAAAATCAGACTGTTTCAAATGGCCATGGAACAGCTGATGGAGCTCTGAGTTCTATGCTGGGCTTGGTATGTTTAAAAATCAGACTGTGGGAGAGAGATGTATATTAGGGTCAGATGGGCTAAGAGAGTGGGGGGGGGGTACATAGATGGACATTTGATTTAAGGTCATTTAAGGAAAAACAAAAGCTAAGATTGAGAATTACAGAGATAAGACAGAGGTATTTAAGTAGGGAAATAAAACCATTAAACAAGGAACAAGAAAGATATATGGGCCTGAGCTGGTTAAACTAACTTAACATGATGGACAAAGACAAAGGTGATAAAATACTTTGCATGATTAGCACAGGCTATAGTTACAAAGACATGAAAATGTATACATTGAAAATAATAAAACTAAATAATAGTCACGAAATATAAAAACATTACACATTCAACAAAATTAACAGGTTATGTAGATATAGAATGAAATGTGAGTCTTCCAGAAGGCTACCTGTTTCAAATGGCCATGGAACAGCTGATGGAGCTCTGAGTTCTATGCTGGGCTTGGTATGTTTAAAAATCAGACTGTGGGAGAGAGATGTATATTAGGGTCAGATGGGCTAAGAGAGTGGGGGGGGGGTACATAGATGGACATTTGATTTAAGGTCATTTAAGGAAAAACAAAAGCTAAGATTGAGAATTACAGAGATAAGACAGAGGTATTTAAGTAGGGAAATAAAACCATTAAACAAGGAACAAGAAAGATATATGGGCCTGAGCTGGTTAAACTAACTTAACATGATGGACAAAGACAAAGGTGATAAAATACTTTGCATGATTAGCACAGGCTATAGTTACAAAGACATGAAAATGTATACATTGAAAATAATAAAACTAAATAATAGTCACGAAATATAAAAACATTACACATTCAACAAAATTAACAGGTTATGTAGATATAGAATGAAATGTGAGTCTTCCAGAAGGCTACCTGTTTCAAATGGCCATGGAACAGCTGATGGAGCTCTGAGTTCTATGCTGGGCTTGGTATGTTTAAAAATCAGACTGTTTCAAATGGCCATGGAACAGCTGATGGAGCTCTGAGTTCTATGCTGGGCTTGGTATGTTTAAAAATCAGACTGTTTCAAATGGCCATGGAACAGCTGATGGAGCTCTGAGTTCTATGCTGGGCTTGGTATGTTTAAAATCAGACTGTTTCAAATGGCCATGGAACAGCTGATGGAGCTCTGAGTTCTATGCTGGGCTTGGTATGTTTAAAAATCAGACTGTTTCAAATGGCCATGGAACAGCTGATGGAGCTCTGAGTTCTATGCTGGGCTTGGTATGTTTAAAAATCAGACTGTTTCAAATGGCCATGGAACAGCTGATGGAGCTCTGAGTTCTATGCTGGGCTTGGTATGTTTAAAAATCAGACTGTTTCAAATGGCCATGGAACAGCTGATGGAGCTCTGAGTTCTATGCTGGGCTTGGTATGTTTAAAAATCAGACTGTTTCAAATGGCCATGGAACAGCTGATGGAGCTCTGAGTTCTATGCTGGGCTTGGTATGTTTAAAAATCAGACTGTTTCAAATGGCCATGGAACAGTACATGTTAGTGTTCCTAAAAGAAAAGGATAACTTCAAGTGAAATTGTGTTATGATAAGTGCATGGATACTGGTATTTCTCTTTTAATCCACAATACAGGAGTCTGTAAACCCATTGAGTAATCTTCGATAATGTTGTGCAATTTATTTTCAATAAATGTTTATTAAAGCAGTACAGTCATAGAGTTCAGCAGAAAATACAGAGAAATAGTGAGAAGTTACATAACATCGTTCCTGGAGATAGAGGAGATGTTATCATCACCCAACTATATCAAGTAGTAAAGGGGTCTCACACTAGGGAAGAAAAACACATGGCAGTGGGCTTGTTTCAGTGAGGGGATTGAATTGATGAAGCATTGATGAGTAACATTTCCACAACCACAGGCGTGAACCCTCCTTAAGTAAAAGGCTCATCTCCAGGACATGCCAGTTGACAAAACAAACTCACACAATACAATAAAGGTAGTATATATGTAACCGATCGCCTGGCACCCCGACTTGGTACCTCCGTTAATGGATGCTCCTAGTGCTTCCTGAGGACTCCAAGCACTCTGGCAGACACCACAATCACCGAATCCGAGAAACCTTTTAAATTCTCCCAAGCATATGAATGCTGTAGACCATTGAATAGGAACCATACGAATAGGCTTGTACTCCTAGCAGTCAACTGGAACAGCATGCAATAAATCCTTCCCCCAATAATGAGACGACACATCACTTTGAGGGTAAAACAGGAACTCTGGACTGGCTCATCCAGCCTGGCTTTTATTTCCAACTCACACATACAGGCCACACCCAGGGGGAGGCATAAAAGAACCAATGACATAGATGTTACCTCCCACACATCCCCTCCCCTTAGTGTGACACATAATCCCATTATGCATACAGTGTAAAATATACTTTTACACAACTTTCATAACTTTAAAACCATACATCACATTCACATAAAAATACATATCCACAATCAATCCATTCAGGGGAACAACATATTAAAAAATGGCATGAATCCGACCAGGGGTTCAAACGTTACTAAAAGTATCTTTTGTTCCTTTCTGGCTGGCAGAAAAACATCCCCACAATGCACCCTGGTTTCCTCCCTTCTGCCCTGGAGTTAATTGGAGAAGTAATCCAATTACCCAGGACTAAAGGCAGACTCCATTAACCACATGGTTGCAAAACGACATAAAACACTTTAAAATACATAAAGTCACATTTACACATAACACACAGACATTTCACCTATCCCCAGATAGCTGGGATCTGCATGCACAAAACTACCGAATAGCGCGCAGATCCTACTCACACAGTACAATTGCCATGGAGCTAAAGTCTTTCCCATAGTCTTTCATTATATGAATAGGCTCCATGGTATGGCTATCTGGGGTATCACATTCCCATAAAGTCTGGTCCATAGTCCAAAGGCAAGAGGCGGGCAATCAGCCCCCTCCAAGGACACGTGGCGAGGTCGGTTTCGCCACACTTCTCCCCTTTACCCCCCAGACTAACAGGGTACTTGACCTCCTGCCGGTCAGTGCCCTTGTTAGTCCAGCAGCCCACCCACAAGACAGAAACAGCAGAGCAGCCCCCCCACAATAAACAGTTACTACACCTGGGTGAGGGAGAATCTTGTCCAGGTTCAGGTGCCTCACCACGGCTGTGTGGGGGACTGGTAGGCTGCCTTGGTAGGTTGCTGAGGGGGCAGAGACCAGCGGTACTCTGTCCTGTTGCCAGCACTACCACGGGAGTAGTCTGGTTGGAGCCTGGTTGCTGGAGACCGACTGTCTCCCCTTTAAATACACCGCTCTGCTGCTGGAGACCGACTGTCTCCCCTTGAGTTACACCGCTCTGCTGCTGGAGACCGACTGTCTCCCCTTGAGTTACACAGCTCTGCTGCTGGAGACCGACTGTCTCCCCTTTAGTTACACAGCTCTGCTGCTGGAGACAGACTGTCTCCCCTTTAAATACACCGCTCTGCTGCTGGAGACCGACTGTCTCCCCTTGAGTTACACCGCTCTGCTGCTGGAGACCGACTGTCTCCCCTTGAGTTACACAACTCTGCTGCTGCAGACCGACTGTCTCCCCTTTAGTTACACAGCTCTGCTGCTGGAGACAGACTGTCTCCCCTTTGGCTAAACAGCCCTGTTGTGGGGGGGCAGGACCGACCGTCCCTACCCCCTGTGCTGGAAGTGCAGAGACCACGGTCCCATCTGCACAGGTGTGGGGCTTACAGTCTCCCCCTGGTACATTAAGCTGCCGCTGGGGAGAGGTGGTAACCAGCTCCTCTCCCATTAGAACACTCTGCCGCTGGGGAATGGAGACTGGGCTCTCCATTCCCTGTACATTAATGATCCGCCGCTGGGGAGAGGTGGTAACAATCTCCTCTCCCATGCATACTTCCCGTCTCTGCGGAGGGAGACCGACTGTCTCTCCTCCCAGCACAGAGTCCTGCTGTGGGGGAAAGGGGGCTGGGCTCTCTATTCCCTGCTGGATACTCTGCCGCTGGGGAATGGAGACCGGGCTCCCAATTCCCAACAAATCACACTGCCGCTGGGGAGGGAGGACGGCTCCTTCAGCTCCCTGTAACTTGGGCGCAGAGACCACGGTCCCATCTGCGCTGGTGTGGGGCTTACGGTCTCCCCTTGGTGGGTTAGGCTGCCGCTGGAGAGAGGGTGTAACAAGCTCCTCTCTCTGAACTGTAACCTGCCGCTGGGGATCTGGGCCGACTGCCCAGCATCCCTGTAGGGCCGGTAGAGAGACCTCGATCCCATCTCCACCTGCCATCTGTGGGTCTCTCCAGGACCAGTCTATGAGGTCCCCTACTTCTGCAACTGGTAGTGAAGCAGGGGGTACCTCTGCCGCGTTTTCCCAGCTATAGGCTAGCAGGTCTGGGTCTGCCACCCAGTTTTCCCGGTCTGCGTCCCTGCTCTGCGGCTGGCAGGAATTTAATAGTTCTACATAGTCCATCTCCAGCTCTCGTTCCATGGCAGCGAAACGGCGGAGGTCTTCTCCCAGTCCAATAGATCTCGGGCCCTGTATCATCTCACCTCGGTAATGAAAGATAGCCCAGTACCGTGACTCTGCTGGACTGCCGAAGTCGACATCCTCCACTAAGGCTTTCCACAATAGGCCAGGGCTTGTGTAGTTCTCCCCCTCTGGCTGGATGCCCTCTGCCCTCCACGTCTCTGGCTGGACAGTGCACCACCACAGTGCCCGGTATGAGGCGTCCAGGCTCAGTTCCCTTTCCACGAGGTACTCGAGTTGTCTTACCCGCTGCCCTCCAGGTTGGTCTCCCAGAAGTGGCATCCGCCAGGCCATTTGTTCCTCCAACTGGTATGCGACACCAGGAAGGCGCTGCTGCCGTTGATACTGGACTTCCTCCAGGGCATTGTACCATAATTCTTTCCGGGCATTATCTCTCCATTCTAAATCACTCTCTTCCTCAGGTGTGTGTGTTGCCCAGGGGTCTACGAACCCCATTTTCCCAAATCTTTGTGTAGACAGGGACGCTGTAGGCACACTAGCGTCGCCCTCAATTTGTAAATCCAAACGTACTGTGTCTCCGAGCTGCTTTACCTCGCACTAGGACGCCATCCCACCGCTTGCCACCAATGTAACGGATCGCCTGGCACCCCGACTTGGTACCTCCGTTAATGGATGCTCCTAGTGCTTCCTGAGGACTCCAAGCACTCTGGCAGACACCACAATCACCGAATCCGAGAAACCTTTAAATTCTCCCAAGCATATGAATGCTGTAGACCATTGAATAGGAACCATACGAATAGGCTTGTACTCCTAGCAGTCAACTGGAACAGCATGCAATAAATCCTTCCCCCAATAATGAGACGACACATCACTTTGAGGGTAAAACAGGAACTCTGGACTGGCTCATCCAGCCTGGCTTTTATTTCCAACTCACACATACAGGCCACACCCAGGGGGAGGCATAAAAGAACCAATGACATAGATGTTACCTCCCACACATCCCCTCCCCTTAGTGTGACACATAATCCCATTAGGCATACAGTGTAAAATATACTTTTACACAACTTTCATAACTTTAAAACCATACATCACATTCACATAAAAATACATATCCACAATCAATCCATTCAGGGGAACAACATATTAAAAAATGGCATGAATCCGACCAGGGGTTCAAAAGTTACTAAAAGTATCTTTTGTTCCTTTCTGGCTGGCAGAAAAACATCCCCACAATGCACCCTGGTTTCCTCCCTTCTGCCCTGGAGTTAATTGGAGAAGTAATCCAATTACCCAGGACTAAAGGCAGACTCCATTAACCACATGGTTGCAAAACGACATAAAACACTTTAAAATACATAAAGTCACATTTACACATAACACACAGACATTTCACCTATCCCCAGATAGCTGGGATCTGCACGCACAAAACTACCGAATAGCGCGCAGATCCTACTCACACAGTACAATTGCCATGGAGTTAAAGTCTTTCCCATAGTCTTTCATTATATGAATAGGCTCCATGGTATGGCTATCTGGGGTATCACATTCCCATAAAGTCTGGTCCATAGTCCAAAGGCAAGAGGCGGGCAATCAGCCCCCTCCAAGGACACGTGGCGAGGTCGGTTTCGCCACAATATAAATCTAGGAATGGTGTAATTTCATTCATGTCTCAATCGAGGGGAACATTAATCAGTGGAACTTTCATAAGAATGCCTTTGCAAGTTGTCCAAGAGCACCCATAGAGATGGTGAAAAGCAAAGAAAGATAGCCCAGTGAGAGAGAAAATGGGGTGAAAGGAAAATATTTAATGGAAAAGAGAAGAAAAAGTGGAAGAAGAAGAAAGAAATCATGGACATCCCCTCCCTATCTCCTATCTCCGTACGGCCAATCCCATCCGTTAACCCACCTCAGTTACAGCTATGAAATTAGTCTGGGTCAGTGCTAATCTCTGTGTTCTCTTGTTCATGGTTTCCGAATTTGATGGAAGTCTGGAAGTCTAGCCAGTAGAACCATCACTGCTAGCACAAAGTCTGTGTGTTAGTCACTCACTCTCACACTCTCCATTTGTCTTGTCTCCTCCACACTTGAGACCCAAAGCTTTAAAGTGAGGGGCACCTCCAGAACAAGAGGATCAGCTCTTTGGTTGCATTAAGAAACCGCTGGATTATAGCTATAAACTTAAGTGTTAGTTGACCCCTGGGTGCAACATTTTGGTGTGATAGGAGGGTTAATCCACCTTCCGCTCCACCACTTTAAAAAAACATCCTGGCACAATCCTTGAATAATGGGAGAATGCCATCAGAAGTGGGGCAGGATGGTGTGCAACTTATAGTCACCTATTATGAAAGAAAAGTCTTTCAGATATTGCAGTCTCCACCTTAGGGGAAAGATTAAAAAGTACATGATTTCATTCCATATATTTAACAAAATTTTTTTAGTGAGGTCTGAAAAAAATAGTAATATGTAGAGATCCAAATACAAATAAAACAAGTCCTGAAAAACAAGTGGCAAGAGACGTCAGAACGGACAACAGCTCAATTAGCCTGCCCTTCGGTAGGTCCCCGCTCAGATCTCAAGCTGGTTTTAGCTCATCTTGTGCCATTACAGAGAGAACATATCTGAAGCATATCAGAAGGGTCCCACCCATAAGGGCAGTCCAGATCCGAAATGCCAGCAAGTTCCCTCTGCACAAGAGATACAGCAACCCCAGACGATACTTCCAACCTTGTAAGGTATCATCAGTGAGGTATAGCCAATATCCCTCTAGGCACCGTGAGCAAGGGGGTCCACGTCTGAATTGCCCTTTTAACCGAAGGAGAGAAAAACAAGTAGCAAGAGAGGTGAGAACGGACAATAGCAATGACCATAGTACACATCAGCCCCAATAATACAGTAAAAAACGAAGGAAAAAAGTTACCTGCGCACTCTCCCAAATCCCTATGCATATTTAAACAAATGGAGGTTATTTAGTTACTTCAATGGCCATTGGAGGGAATTCTCGCCTGTCACGTCAAGGCAAACCTCTCAGGTGGGTCCAACACTAACCATTCACCTTGCTTCCTTGAGCTGTATTTACCTGTATCTAAGGACTGAGTGTTTCCATCCTCGTGCCCTGTCAATCATGGTTGTAAGCTTTGCCCTATGAATCTGACATTCAGCAAAGAAAGAGGAGTAAGAAAAGCAACAGAAGCAAGTTATAACTGCCAAGCCAACAGCTAATCAATGGACATACATTGTAAGCCACTGCGCATAAATGCTGACTTGTTATTTACAAAAGTCACTACAATTTTGCCAGAACTTGTGAAAAAAATCCTTCATTTTTCCAAATTGGAAGTCATATTTTTCTTTGGACCAACAAGCTGTTGCTCATTATATCCATGAATATTCTGTTTAAACAAACATCCAGGCATTGCTAAAAAAAAATCACATATTTATTATAGGACAGTCCTCTTAATGAGCAAGTTACTAGATAACTGTTTTTACTGTTCCTGTATATATTTGTAAAATATTATATCCCCTCTAACTTTCCTTTTTAAAAATAAAAAATAAAAAAAATAACCAAGTTTAAATTGTTTCCCTTTTATTTATAATTACAATTTTCCATTCCCTTAATACATTTTCACTCTTTCTAGTTTAACACAGGTACCTAAAATTGCACCGAATAATGGTGGGACCTTAGCAGTGATATTTAAAGATGCCTGATTATATTTTCGTCCCATAATATATAACCCCTTTTACACATTACAATAGTTTACTTAGGACATTAGCACATTGAACATTTTCTTAGTATGTTTTCTATAATTATTCCCAAATCCATCTTACTGAAAGGATTACGCCAACCAAAAACAAACACCGTTATATTGTCAGCAAGCCTTGTTGGCAAAAAAGAAAGGAAGAATTTAGAAATTAACATGCGTTCCCATGTATATGCCGAGTAGAACCGGTCATTTTTAATTTACATCACTCCCCAATACCGGAGAAGGAGGGCTGTCTCAGAGGGTTTGTTGCGGGAAGGATTTGGGTGGTTTGGGAAGGGGGGCATGCTGCCATTGTTTGTCTGTGACCTGCATGATAAGCTGATAATAGAGATCTTCTATGCACAGAATTAACATTAGTGATGCTACTGTAGGTGGAGACACACCCCCGGCACCAATGTGCTATGACTCAAGTGGTCATGGTGCTTGGAGTAACCATTTAAGTGCAGTGGGAAAAAAAGGGAAGATATTGATCACTTAGTTTCAGACATGTGGATCACAGATGTTTAGCAGGTGAATGAATGAACAGGTTTTCCTATTTCATAGAATCAAGTATAAGCGCGTTTTCATAAATTATTAACAAATGTTAGTTTTGGATCTCTCCTATCTCTTTTGCATCTATGACTTCGGTTTTAGTAGCTGAACAAATTAATTGTTAAAAGTAGATATCATAACAAAACAAAGGAAGTAACATTAATGAGACGGCAGATGATAATTGCAGTCTCTCTTGGATTAGGTAAAACGTATCTTGGGACCTCCTGCAAATGTCATCTTTTCACCTGTTTATATGCCTGGGAGACAAATTTTTTGTTGTTGCAACTACTGACTGCTGTCCTTCAGTCCTTTGTATTATCAATGGGAGCTCAAGGGACACAAAGCACTTTGTAATATGCACTGCCTTTACTAGTACAGTTTACAAGAAATAATTAGTTGTCAACCTGTTTAACACTAAATATAATTATTAATATTAAGAATGTTATCTTATTACTATCACTCATTATTTAAGAATGTTTGTTTTTGTTATTTTTATTAAATTAATGAAACATCTAGGTAACGTGCCATCACCCTAATGGACCATCAGACAGACCTTGGTCTTCATTTCTGGAAACTTTTGCACCACCGTCAGGTGTATTACTCATATGAAATTTCTTCGAGTTCACATGAGCTCTGGAAACTCTCTGCAAGGTTTTTTGTTTGCATGCTTTTTTAACTAAATGTCCAGCTGTAAGAGTCTACCCCAAATAAAAAAATAAAAAATTATGTCCTGTCCTTAAATCAGTAGTTTGGGCTTTATTTGATCCCGATGACAGATTTTTATAGAAGCCAAGAGATGGGAAAAATCATTGGCGTAGGAGCCAAAGAAAATCTGAGGAGGAAAGCCTTTCATATGAATTATTATTATTATTATTATTATTATCGCCATTTATATAGCGCCAACAGATTCCGTAGCGCTTTACAATATTTTGAGAGGGGGGGGGATGTAACAATAAATAAGACAATTACAAGAAAACTTACAGGAATAATAGGTTGAAGAGGACCCTGCTCAAATGAGCTTACAGTCTATAGGAGGTGGGGTATTAGAAACATTAGGATAGGAAATATCAAGTAGGAGTGAAGCAGAGCTGGAGGAGAGAGCAAAGCACTATCCCATAGGGACAGGTATGTAAGGGAGAGATTACTCTGGGAGGCCATACGCTTTCCTGAAGAGATGGGTTTTAAGGCCCTTCTTAAATGATTGAAGACTAGGGGAGAGTCTGATGGCAGTAGGCAAGTTATTCCATAGGAGAGGAGCCGCCCGTGAGAGGTCCTGCAAGCGTGAGTTGGCCGTACGGGTGCGAGCAGCGGTCAGGAGGTGGTCGCGGGCAGAGCGGAGGGTACGAGGAGGGGCATACCTCTGGATCAGTGAAGAGATATAAGAGGGGCTGGAATTGTTCAGTGCCTTAAATGTATGGGTTAGCACTTTGAATTGACTCTTATAGGATACAGGGAGCCAATGTAAGGACTGGCAGAGGGGCGAGGTGTGAGAGGACCGACTGGATAGGAAAATCAGTCTAGCTGCAGCATTCATTACAGACTGTAGCGGGGCAGTACGGCTTTTGGGGAGACCAATCAGGAGAGGGTTACAGTAATCCATGCGGGAAATTACTAGAGCATGGACAAGCTCCTTGGTAGCATCTTGCGTAAGAAAGGGGCGGATGCGGGCTATGTTTTTGAGTTTGAACCTACAGGACTTGGCAACAAACTGGATGTGAGACTCAAAGGTGAGACCAGAGTCAAGTATGACGCCAAGACAGCGCGCTTGTAGGGATGGACTTATGTGGATATCACTGACTTGAAGGGAGAGTGAGAGAGGAGGATCAGTATTAGGAGGAGGAAAGACAAGGAGTTCAGTTTTAGAGAGGTTAAGTTTGAGAAAGCGTATAGTTTAAGGAGTACAGATTAAACATGCAGTTTTCTATAGGCAAAATTATATATTATCAATAAGAATGAGATAACCAACTTTCTTAAAATATACTGATCGTCCACAACATTAAAACCACTAACAGGTGAAGTGAACAACATTGATTATATAGTTTCAAGGGCACCTGTCAAGGGATGGGATATATTAGGCAGCAAGTGAATAGTCAGTTCTTGAATTCCTTGTGTTCGAAGCAAGAAAAATGGGCAAGTGAAAAGATCTGAGTGGTTTCGAAAAAGGCCTAATTGTGATGGCTGAAAGACTGGTCTTTCCAAAACAGCAAGTCTTGCGGGTTGTGGTGTGGTTTGTACCTATCAAAGTGGTGCAAGGAAGTACAACTGGTGAACTAGCATCAGATTCTAGGGTGCCCAAGGCTCATCGAGGCATGTGGGGAATGGAGGCTGACTCGTCTGGTCCAATCACACAGAAGAGCTACTATAGCTCAAATTGATGAAAAATATAATGTTGGCCATGCTAGAATGGTGTCAGGACACACAGTGCATCACAGTTTTCTGTGTGTGGGGATGAATAGGGCAGACCAATCAGAGTGCCCATGATCACCCTTATCTACCGCCAAAAGCGCCTCAATGGGGTTGTGAGTGTCTGAACTGGATGATGGAACAATGGAAGAAGGTTGCCTGGTCTGATGAATCACATTTTCTTTTAGATCAGATGGATGACCCGGTGCATGATCGTCATTTACAGTGCATGTCAGCAGGTCAGCAGGATGCACTACAGGAATAAGGCGTTCCAGCAAAGGCAGTATTAAGCTTTGGGCAATTTTATACTGGGAATCCATGGGTCCTGGCATTCATGTGCATGTCCCTTTGATATCTGCCACCTACATAGAGATTGTTGTAGACCATGTATACCCCTTCATGGTAATGGCGTTCCCTGATGGCAGTGGCCTCAAAACCCTGACTCAGTGCAAAAATGTTTTTCGCATGGTTTGAAGAACATGACAAAGAGTTCAAGGTGGCCTCCAAATTCCTCAGATCTCAACCCAATTGAGCATATGTTGGATGTGCATGAACAACAAACCCGATGCATGGACGCCCCACCTCGCAACTTGCCAGATGGACATGTCTACTAGAGGGACTTCCGTGTTCATAGAACATGAAAAGTGTTTTAAGCAAAGCTGGAGGACCTCCAGCGTCACCGAAATCCCCATAGGAAAGCATTGTATATGACGTCAGCGGGGGTGGAGCATGGGCAGAGCCTGACCCTCCCCCGAGGGACATCGGCCCTGGACTCCGGTAAGTCACTGAAGGGGTTTTAACCCCTTCAGCCACTTGGGATGGGGGTGGGAGGGAGAGGGGCACTATAGGCTCCTGCAGTGCCAGGAAAACGAATATGTTTTCCTGGCACTGGAGAATTTTTTTAAGATGTTCATGCAATTAATGTATTAAGGGCAATCAACCACGAGTTAAATTTGGGAAATATAGAAACAAAATGGCAAAGCAGGAAAGCCCAGTAGGAATATGAGATGTTCAAGGAGAGGATGCTTTAGTCGTGGCAAGACAATAGACAACAGAATTTAAAACATAACATCTGGGGAAAGCAACCAATGTGGGGAGTATCTAAATAGCAATATAATGGCAGATAGATAGCACTATAATGGGATTACCTGGTTGGAAGATCTAATCAATATTTTCTTTATAGGACTTTCCCAGGTCTGGGTTATATATACCAAAATAATAAACACACCTAATTCCATAACCAAGTCAAGTCTTGATTAAAGGAGCACTCCCACCATGTAATACTTCATCTCAATGGGCGCCGACTTATCTTAAGCGGTGTACAACATTTTTTTTTCTAAATCCTATATTAGTTTATGATACTTCCACACTTGTCAATCAATTCTTTGTCAAGTTCTATAGACACATATGCCTCTAGTGTGTCATATTAAATAAATAGGGGACTAGAGCATCATATATCAGCACCTCTTTCTGTAAATGGTAGTGCTGAGGGTCTACATAATCAGGGTTCAGGGTTCACACACTCAGGGCCCACACATTCAGGGTCCACACACTTAATCACATCTGGTTCTGATGTTTTCAAAAATCGCCTTTGCTTTGGTTAGGTTGATCCTTAAATCACTTTGTTATCTTAATTAATTGAGAACTTCTGTTTGTTTATAATACACATGCTAAAATGTTTTATTGTGTATGAGTACAAATAAAAAAGGTTTAAATATAATGAAGAATTATTGCAGTATATAAAATTAAATATGAGCTTACTTAATTAACCCACCAAAACTTGCTTTTGGGCAGCTGTGGGAGACCTACAGATGGTTAGCATAACATCTCAAAGAAACAAAAGAAAAACATCCTATACTAATTAATACACAATTATTTTCTAGGGACCTCTGCTTGATCTATGACACCCATTGGTGTACACAGAATTTCATTGGGTGTTGCAAATAGAAAAGGAGAATATAATATCTTCCATTGACTGAAATACATCGGAACGAAGGCAGACTATATTATTATCATAATGATGCGTGTTTCTACAAGATATAAATTGAGTAAAAGACACCAATATTATTCAAACTGCAAATGAATTCAATGAACAACCTAAAGTAAGTCAAATGTTTTTTTTTATTTTATTTTTAATTTTTTTTAGGAAAACAAAATTAAAATTGCATAGCATCTAGACTAAAACAGTTTGTATACAGTTATTAATCTATAAATAAAAATGCTAGTTCTATTGAATTGCACACCAAGAATACTGAACACCAGGGGCTAATAGGCAATTTACAAGACACTTACTGCATCTTCAAGAATGAATAATTGAAAATTCATAAATATTTCCTGGAATATTTTTGAATTTGATTTATTTTGTCGACAGAATAGATTCCCATGTGCTGGTACTAGTGTTTCTTAATGTGCAGTAACTAAATCGTCAGTTTTAGAATAGGTGTGATGTCTCAGTTGATGTGAAAGGTAACTTATTGTGTCCCCCAAGTTTAAACTGCTATTAGTGGATATAGAACATTTAACCACACATTGTAATACACCATGTTGCTGAGAATGCCTGATTTGGGGTTCTAAGTTCCTTTCAGGGGGGAGAAATACATTACACTAGATCGCTGTAAGGAAATAGAAGTAAAAATAAAATGTGAGTGATTGCAATGGCACACATAGTTACTTAGCTGAAAAGAGACATGTGTCCGTCAAGTTCAGCCATTCCCACATCTGTTTTTGCTGTTGAGCCAAAAGAAGGCAAAACTCCCAATTTTGCAACAAACAAATTTTACTTTTTTAACCTTTCTTCATAACTAAAATGCTCCATTCTTTTTTTTAAAATTAGTTTTGTAGCCTGCTTCTGCACTTTTTCTAGTGCCATAATATAATTCTTTAGAACAGGGGCCAAAAATTGCACAGAATATTCAAGATGTGGTCTTATCAGTTATTTTTAAAGAGGCAACAATTTTTTTTTATTACAAGAATGAATGCCCTCATTTATTCATGACAATACTTTACTGGCCTTAGCAACTGCCGATTGACATTGCACATTGTTTGTTGTCTATAACAATTCCCAAATCCTTCTGTATTGTATTGTTAACCCTATTTCACTACCATTTAGAGTTGCCTGTAAATTCTTTACCCCGAAGTGCATAACTTTGCATCTTTCTATATTAAACGTCATCTTTCATTTGACTGCCCAGTCCTCCAGTCCTAATCTAAATCGCTCTGTAACAAAGCAATATCCTGCTCACATTGTATTACTGTACATAATTTTGTGTCATCTGCAAACACTGAACCATGATTTTCAATACCTATTTCAAGATCATTTATAAATATATTTACAAGAAGCGTTCTCAGAACAGAGCCGTGAGCTACACCACCTACCACTTTTGTCCAGCTTGAACATTTACCATTAATGACAACTCTCTGTACTCTATCTTTAAGCCAATGTTCTATCCAAGAACACAAATTTATATCTAGACCAATTTATTTTTGTTTAAACACTAACCTTTAGTGGGGAACCATATCAAAGAACTTGGCAAAATCCAAATCGATCACTGCAACACCATGATCTTTACTGCTACTTACTTCTTCGTAGAATGCAATTAGATTAGTTTGACATTACCTATGTGTCATAAAACCGTGCGTTTTTTCCTAATGAATTCCTGAATTTTATCCTTTATTATCCTTAAATAAATACTTTCCCAGCCACAGACAGTAAGCTTACAGGTCTATAATTTCCAGGCAAAGATTTCGAATCCTTTTGTAATATAGACACCACATCTGCCTTCTTCCAATCCTCTCTACTTTCCATTACAGAGTGTTAAGGTTGGGGTTTGATCCTGTGCTGTACACCTAGTGTGCAAGATCTGATAATTGACCACTACGCTTTGCTTGCAATATGACTTGTTTGTTTGTAAGACATTTGAGGATGAACAGATATCCAGAAGGAAGGTTGACGGATAAATATATCATGTAAATATAGCAAGTCACTCTGGTACAGTGTCCTGTGTAACATTTCCACTATTGGTTCCATAGAGGAACGCTCCAATGAGAGATCTGACTACCATTCATGGGTCAAGAAGGAAGTTGTTTCATAGTTTGTTACCAAATTGAAAGTGTTTCAAACTAGGATTTTTGCCTTCTTTTGGATCAACAGCAAAAACAGATGTGAGAAAGGCTGAACTTGATTAATGCATGTCTCTTTTCAGCTATGTAACTATGTAACTTCATCTCTGTTAAGTTGTTATGGCACCAGAAGGTCCTGGGTGCTATTTTACTTTAAGAGGATAAACAGTTTATGAACAATTTAATTCCAAATTTGTAAAGACAGGGCCTGTCCACTCTGCACCTCTCCTCCTGGCAGTGGTCTGCAGGTTCAAACAGGAAGCCTTGGACTGGGAACCGTTGATAGGCTGAGACCATCAGGTGACATTGTGAAAACTGTGTGGAAAGGGTACCTGATTGAAGCTTTGGACCATTGAAGGAAAAAATGGGCAGGATGAGTGCAGTTTTTGTAACTTTGGGGTTATATTTAATATATATATATATATATATATATATATATATATATATATAATTATCGCTTTTGGATTTTCATGAATAAATATTTTTCTAGATCTTTAATCCTACAAAAAGGATATGTGGTGGTGAGTTTGTAACAAAAGCATACAATTTAGCTTAATTAATGATATATTAAATATTTAAAGAAAATTTTTGCCATAACCCATAAGAACTAATTTTTTTTGTGAATTAAATAATTGTATAGTACCTATTTGTGATTACATATGTTAACTTATCTTCTTTGTTTTTTGTTTTTTTTTTTGCTCTCCTCTAGAGCTGAATGATCTTATTTCTCCACACGAACACAGAAAATGTGCAAGGATAATCAAACCACATTTAACGATTTTCGACTTATTGGATTTACCGGAAATCCGAATATCAAGTTGCTGTTATTTATCATCTGCCTAATAATTTATATTACAATAATTGTTGGGAATTTGTTAATCATTACAACTGTGTCCATAAGTTCAAATTTAAAATGTCCCATGTATATTTTTCTTAAGCATCTTGCTTTGGCGGACATTTTGTTCACCACCAATATATTACCTAATATGTTTCATATTCTGATAACTGAAGGTGTCACAATATCAAGACCTGGTTGCTTTCTACAATATTATGTTCATACTCTCTCCATATTTGCCCAATCTTTAATACTCACTACGATGGCTTTTGACCGATATCAGGCTATCTGTTGTCCTTTGACTTATTTTTCTGTTATGGACAATCAGCTTTGCTTCCATTTCATATTTTGGTCTTGGGCAACAGGTTTCAACAGGTCCAGATGCTCAAACAGAAGACCAATTGTAGCTCAAATTGCAGAAAACCATAATGCTGGCCATGATAGAAAAGTGTCAGAACACACAGTGCATTGCATTATGCTGTGTATGGGCTGCTTAGCTTCAGACAGAGTGCCCTTGTGCATCATTTACCTGGAGAAGAGATGAGAGCAAGGTGCAATATGGAAAGAAGGTAGGCCAGTGGAGGCAGTTTTATGCTCTCGGCAATGATCTGCTAGGGGACCTTGGTCCTGGGATTCATGTGGATGTTACTTTGACACGTACCACCTGCCTAGAGATTGTTTCAGACTATGTACACCCCTTCATGGCAATGGTGTTCCCTGATGGCAGTGACCTCTTTCAGCAAGGTAATGCACCCTGCCACACTGCACAAATTGTTCAGGAATGGTTTAAGGAATATGACAAGGAGTTCAAGGTGTTGACTTGGCCTCCAAGTCCGATTGAACATCTGTGGGATGTGCTGGAACAACAAATTCAATCCATGGAGGCCCCACTTCACAAATTGCATGACTTAAATTATCTGCTGGTAATGTCTTAGTGCCAGATAGCACAGAATACAGTCAGAGGTCTTGTGGAGTCCATGACTCGATGCATCAGAACTGTTTTGGTAGCAAGAAGGGGGCCTACACGATCAGGGCCGTTTGAAGGAATTTGGGGGCCCCAAGCAAAACGGACATGGAGGCCCCCACATGCACGCTCAAGGTCTGGGCCCCCGGCGCCTGAACCCCCTGCCCCCCCCCCCCCCCCCCGAGTCCGCCCACAGGGATGCAGTGTCTGCAGGGCCGGTGCAAGGATTTTTGCCGCCCTAGGCAAAAGTAAAGCTTGCCGCCCCCCCATGTGACATCACAGTGCCCCACCCATATGATCTGCCATGTTAACTAACACAGTGCTGCAGTGCCGCCGTGTTTACAATAAAAGGCCTGCAGGGACAGGCTATAGACACCAGAACCACTACATTAAGCTGCAGTGGTTTTGGGGACTATAGTGTCCCTTTAATGTGAGGTAAATTAGAGATTAGTGCCACGAATAATATACTAGATTGCCTACTTACAACCAGATGAGGATGATGATGGGCTTCAGCTGCCGTCTGGCTCCACTGGTCTGGTGTAGAACAGGCTCTCTGGAGGCGGTTTGTAACTGTGGTCACAAAAATCAATGTTCTGGGAGAACGGGAAGCAGCTCCATTTTTTGAGGGCCATTTACACAGCTCAAGGTCTGGGTCCCAGGGTCCACCTTCATGTTCCACCAATGAGTTTGTTCACAGGGGTGTGTGTGTGGGGGGGGGGATGTCCTGATGTGTGTAAGGAATGCATTGTGTGAATCTGTGTTTGTATGTGTAAGGGCTGCAAGGTGAGTTTGTGTATGTATGGGATGCAGTGTGTGTGTCTGTAAGGCAGTGTTTCCCAACCCAGTCCTCAAGGCACACCTACCAGTCCAGGATTTAAGGATTACCCAGTTTTGTCTAAGGGGTTTTTAGAAAAAAAAGAAAAAACACCTTAGACACAACTGGGTCACCCCTAAATCCTGGACTGGTAGGTGTGCCTTGAGGACTGGGTTGGGAAACACTGCTGTAAGGGATGCACTGAGTGTGTGGAAGGGGTGCATTGTGTGTTGCTGTGTGTAAGGGATGCATTGCTTGTGTATGTGTGTCTGTGTGTAATGCATTGTGTGTTTTTCTGTGTGCAAGGGGTGCATTGTGTGTGTGTGTGATGGATGTCAATCTCTCCCCCTACCCCCGTCAATTTCCTTCTTCTCCCCCCCCTCCAATTTCCTTCTTCTCCCCCTCCCTCTCATTGCCTTCTCCCCCCTCCAATTTCCTTCCTTCTCCCCCCCTCCAATTTCCTTCCTTCTCCCCCTCCCTCTCATTTCCTTCCTTCTCCCCCTCCCTCTCATTTCCTTCCTTCTCCCCCTCCCTCTCATTTCCTTCCTTCTCCCCCTCCCTCTCATTTCCTTCCTTCTCCCCCCCTACAATTTTCTTCCTCTCCCCCTCCAATTTTCTTCCTCCCTCCCCCCCTCAAGTTTCCTTCCTCCCTTCCCCTCAAATTTCCTTCCTCTCCCCCTCCCTCAAATGTCCTTCCTCTCCCTCAAATGTCCTCTCCCCCCTCCCTCAAATGTCCTCCCTTCCTCTCCCCCCTCAAATTCCTACCTCTCCCTCCCCTCCCTCAAATTCCTTCGAATTTCCTCCCTTCCTCTCCCCCCAAAAAATTTCCTCCCTCCCTCTCCCCCCCACTCCCTCAAATTTCCTCCCTCCCTCTCCCCCCACTCCCTCAAATTTCCTCCCTCCCTCTCCCCCCCACTCCCTCAAATTTCCTCCCTCCCTCTCCCCCCACTCCCTCAAATTTCCTCCCTCCCTCTCCCCCCCACTCCCTCAAATTTCCTCCCTCCCTCTCCCTCTCCCCCCCACTCCCTCAAATTTCCTCCCTCCCTCTCCCCCTCCACCCACTCAAATTTCCCCCCCCACCCACTCAAATTTCCTCCCTCTCCCCCCCACCCACTCAAATGTCCTCCATCGCCCCCCCCACCCACTCAAATGTCCTCCCTTCGCCCCCCACCCACTCAAATTTCCTCCCTCTCCCCCCCACCCACTCAAATTTCCTCCCTCCCTCTCCCCCCCACCCACTCAAATTTCCTCACTCTCCCCCCACCCACTCACATTTTCTCCCTCGCCCCCCCTCCCCACCCACTCAAATTTTCTCCCTCCCCCCCACCCACTCAAATTTTCTCCCTCCCCCCTCCACCCACTCAAATTTTCTCCCTCGCCCCCCCACCCACTCAAATTTTCTCCCTCCCCCCTCCCCACCCACTCAAATTTTCTCCCTCCCTCCCCCCCACCCAAATTTTCTCCCTCCCCCCAACCCACTCAAATTTTCTCCCTCCCTCCCCCCCTCCACCCACTCAAATTTTCTCCCTCCCTCCCCCCCTCAAATTTTCTCCATCCTCCCCCCCCTCAAATTTTCTCCATCCTCCCCCCCCCCCACTCAAATTTTCTCCCTCCTCCCCCCCCCCACCCAAATTTTTTACCCGGCGGGCGCGCGAGGGAGCACTCTCCTCTGAGTGCTTCCTCTTCAGCTCCCTCGCGCGCCGAATACTGATGCCGGAGCCGGAAGATGACGTCATCTTCCGGCTCCGGCATCAGTACGGTGCGTGAGGGAGCTGAAGAGGAAGCACTCAGAGGAGAGTGCTCCCTCGCGCGCCCGCCGGGTGTCAGCAGGGCCAGCCTCTGGGGGGCCCTGAGGTGACCGGCTGCTGGGCCCCCCAGGAGAAGAGGCTGGCCCAGTGGGAACATACCGGGGTCGCAGGGCCCCCTGCGACCCGGTATGTTCCCACTGAATGTGGGGCCCGGACGACCTGAGCAGTCCGGGCCCCCCAGGACGGCATGCCCCTGCCGGCTCTGCTTGGGGTCCCGGGCCAGCTCGGGGCCCCAAGCAGTTGCTTGTTTTGGCTGTCGGCTAGCGACGGGCCTGTACACGATATTAGGCAGTTGGTTTTAATGTTGTGCTTGTTTAATGTTTACTATTTGTTTTATCACACGTGTAGTTGTACACATACATGTACCTTGCTTCTTGAAAAATTCTGATTTTCACCATAACCCCTGAGAATATGGACATCTGAGGGTGGGTTTGAGTTTGGAAGGGGGTTGGGGGGTTAGCACATTCATGGGGAACCCCCTTTCTCAGCTTCCCAGTCCCCTCTTATGTCTAAGTCACCCTGTATAACTAATCGGCTAGGAGGGCTCCAACCAGGACAAACCTAGAAACTCTGTGGAATTGCGAAGCTGATAGGAACTTTGTCACAACCCACTGAAACTTTAATCGGATTTAGCCTGGACCCCCTGCAATGGATCACGGCGCTATTTTACCAGTTAGTGCTCTCGGGGGCAAGCTTTTCAGGGATACAATAAGTATGGAGTTTACCAATGTATATTTGTATGTTTTTGTGAATATTTGGCTAAGTTAGTTAGATTATTAGTACTTTATTTGGTTATCTTGATTTTTGAGAGAAAGAGGTAATGCACACACTGTTAGGAGATACTCCTGACAAAAGCACATAAGGGTGCTGAAATGTTGTCTGCTTTCTATGCTCCTTCAATTAAGACTGCCTTATGAGGAAACCACAGGCGTGCCCAGACATTGTGTATTTTGAAGACCTCCAGACACAGTGGAGCCAGGGAGTTAACCTATTGACCAAGTTGATGACCCCCTGTTGAGATTGTCCATATAAATGTGTGCCTGTGTCCCAATAAAGATATGTGTTTTACCCTTCACCAAGTGTCGTTTGGGGAAAGGACTATATGCACTTCAGCGCTGTCTTCTCCAGTGAGAGGGAACATTTGATGGAGTACTGGAATACTGGAGCTCCATCAGAAGTATGCAAGCATGGACATGGATCCTGTCATCCTGCTTAGAGAAATTAGATATATTCAGTATTGCTTGAATCTGGGTGTGTGAATTTAGTCCTAAGGTACAGGGATAGGGATTAGACAGTTATACAAAGGTATAACAGGAGGGACAACGGATAGAGAAAGAGAAGGTGGATAGAGCAAACATTCGTTGTATACAATTGAAAAGTTTACCAACCAAATTCCATCACCATTAATATTCATGGAACATCTCCATGGACTCGGTAATTATTATTATTACTATTATATTTATATTGCGCCAACAAATTCCGTAGTGCTTTACAATGGGTGGACCCACAAACATGTAATTGTAACCAGACAAGTTTGACACCCAGAAACAGAGGGGTTGAGGGCCCTGGTCAATGAGCTTACATGCTAGAGGGAGTGGGGTAAAGTGACACAAAAGGTAAGGGAAGTATTAGGGAAGCAGAATAGTACTCAATGCAGACTTGGTGTGTTTTTTTTTTGAACCATTAACAGTTTAATTGATATGCTTTTGTGAAAAGTCAGTTTTTAATGATTTTTTGAAGGAGTGTAGACTGGGTGAGCGTCTAACAGAGAAGTGAAAGGTTAGACTAGCCATCTTATCTTTTCCATATTAAACAGATACTACATTAAAAAAAACAAAAAACAATCCCGGATCAGTTAGAGTAGTTTTGGAGCTTAATTTAGTAATAACCAAACCCCTGTTTTTAAAGTGTACTTAAGATAATAAATACAAAGTAATCCTAAATGGTAGAATACATTGTTGTGCCAGGAGGCATGGCCGCAACTCAGTGTAACTTTTTTTTTAAAAATCTTTATTTTTACTCAAACTCACTGATGTGAGGAGACACCATAAAACAAATACTGTCAGACCCAGTGTAACATTAAAGTACTGTCCCTTGGGCTTACATGCGGTATAGACACTGTCTACTCTCTATATTCCTTTATGTGAACATATAAAGTACTTTATTTTTATAGGAAACATTGGCATCTTTCCTTTTGAAGCCTATTCTTTGGGTTACTGCTTTGCAATTATTTACTATTTTATATTTTCTATATTTTAACTTTGCACTACTAATAACAATGGTATCCCACCATGTTAAATTCAAGTTTACAGTTTTGATAAACACTTTATCATAGAGTAGAACTTAAAGAATAGACTTGTGCATGGCAAGAAATTTTGGATTGGTCAAATATTGGTTCTGCTCGGCAGAATTTCGGAGCTGAGATTCCGATTCAGGAACCAAACCAGATAACAGGAAAGGGTGTGAAAATAGGTGTGCTACAAAATAAATGCATTCTATGTTATGGGAGTTATTTCTTGCCATTTGGTTCACAGATCAAGTAACAAAAATAACCAATAGTAGAAAAAAAGATTTCGGTTTGGAGTTCAGATCACTCAATTGGCCCAAAACAAATCTCCAAATCTATTACCTATGTAGTCGTCTATAAGTCGATCTCGTGTATAAGTCGAGTGCAGTTTTTTTACCAACAGTTGTGAAATATGCTGTGACTCATGGCTTATAATTACATTTGAATACTCAGGTGCTTCTATCTTATGTACCCCCTAGTGTTTCATATGAATTCCAGGAAATTGATCGTTATTCAATATACTCCCCAAGTCGAGGGTACGTTATTCGAATGGAATTGTTAGGCTTCTGTTCAGTTACTGAACAGATTCTGTGTGGTCCCCTTGTTAACACCTTGTAATCACTGACCACCCCTGGCTGTTAACCACAAACAAGCATGCACTGGGTGGCCGCCATTCATATATGCAATTGCACATGTTTTCTCGCGAACGCAGGCAGCGGTACACGGTCATAGACAGCATAGATCTCTGGGTCTACACAAGCCCGCGAACCTCGTTGAAACTTTTACCCCTGCCTGTTCGACTTCTCGACCAGCTACTAGGAGAATGGCGTTCGGGAGTCGACATTGCCCCGCATTCGACTCCTGAACACAGTTCGACTCCCGAACGCCATACAAAATTCTGTCGAAACTAGCACTAACCCGTGGATAAGTCGACTCTGCGTTTTAAAATTAAGTTTAAGACTACAATTTCTCAACTTATACACAAGTATATACAGTAAGTAATAGCCAGAATCTTTCTTTCCATTATTATTTATTAAGGGTTATTATAATAGAAATGTAAGTCCTTTTTAATTATTTCTTATAATATGTTTGTTTTGTTGTTACTAGAATGAGAGGAATATTAATGACAACATAGTTGATGCTCTGCTGGTCTCTATAGAGTTACATGTGCCATAAAAAAGGTGCTGTGGGATCTTCTAGAGGTCAAATCCCTACTTGCATATCTGTTCCAGAGAGATCAATTTGCTGCTGTAACTGTTGAACGTTCAATTTCCTGGAATTCGTATGAAACACTAGGGCAGGCATAGGCAACCTTCGGCACTGCAGATGTTTTGGACTACACCTCCCATGATGCTTTGCCAGCATTATGGGTGTAAAAGCATTATGGGGGATGTAGTCCACAACATCTGGAGTGCCGAAGGTTGCCTATCCCTGCACTAGGGGATACATAAGATAGAAGCACCTGAGTATTCAAATCTAATTAAAGCAGACATTGTTGCATGTATCAACAACCACTAATATAAACATTAGACACAAATGGTAATTATACTAAGTAAAATAAAGTTTGTTTTATTGAGAAAAATACTGTTTTCAGTAAATCAAAATTTACATAGATACTCTATACATTGATCAGTCACAACATTAATGTCAGGTTACCTTGTGTATCAGTCAGGGGTATGTCACAGGCTGGCATCTCATTGCAGGTTACTGGAGACACTCCTACTATCTTTCAGCTTGTCCCCAGCCATTCTCACGCCAGCCATGATAAACCTGCCTCCTTTTATGATGAGGCTAATGAGCGCCGATGTTATGATGCTAAGAACGCCATGGTCCGCCAAGGTGTTCGAACGAGAACATTTTGGCGGCGTGGTATTTAAAGAGACACCAGGGAGAGACTCATTGCCCTGTTGTGGTTCTCATTTGACCCTAGAGTGCATATTCCGTATTGGTATTCTTGTATTCTGACTTTGGCTTAGTTTGACTATTCCTCCTTCTGTGTTCCTTTAACCTCAGCTATTGCATTATCGTTGATCCTGATTTCTGGTACCCCTGACCTCAGCTCGCTATTTGACTATTCTTTGTGTGTGTAGTGTTAGTCCGGCCATCCTAAGGTCCAGTATACATTACTAGTGTTTGCATTCTGCATGTAGGATCCCCGAACGTTTCTGACATTACAACAGGGCAATATGGATCCGGCAGGTGTAAATACTCAGGTAGGCCCATATGACAAACATTTCCAAGAAATGGATCACCGTATGGACCAGATAGCTAGTGCTTTACGGACCTTAATTAACAGGTCTAATTCTGTACTAGATGAAAGCAGTGCTCCCTCCGTGTCTCCTCAATATGGGGGACTGGAGGTAGCTACTGTAGGGGCCTCGTCCCATGCCAAACCACCCCTACGCTATGGTGGAGCACCCGAAGCTTGCCGGGGTTTTTAAAACCAAATAAGCATTCACTTTGAGCTCCAGTCACGATCCTATCTTAATGATGGAGCCAAGGTAGGATTTATTATCATGCTTTTGGTAGACAGAGCTTGGACATGAGCTAATCCCTTATGGGAGAATAGCAACCCTCTGGTGTATAATTACGTTGCTTTCATCGAAGCATTTAGACATACTTTTGACCCTCCAGTTGGGAAAGGCCAATGCAGCCAGATCTCTATTTAGTCTTAAGAAAGGAACCAGAACCTTGGTAGAATATGCTCTAGAATTCCGGTCTCTAGCATCGGAAATTGCTTGGAACAGTCAGACATTTGTGGATGTGTTTCTTAACAGTCTCTCCGATGTTATATTAGCCAAAATAGCTACTAGAGATATTCCAGAGAGCCTTGAGGAAATTATAACATATATATCACTCATAGATGAACGCCTGAGATACAGACAGAATACTAGAGATAGACCTAGAAGAAATTCTATTCGTATGGTATTTAATAATCCTAACTCTATGACACTTGCTTTACCAGAACCTATGCAAGTAGGGGTGACTAGAATAAGTGAGGCAGAGAGACAATACAGAAGAAGGGAAGGCCCATGTCTGTATTGTGGACAAAGGGGTCATCTTCGCCTTAATTGCCCTAATAGGTCGGAAAACTCTCACACCTAAGTCCACAAAGGAGACAGGTCTTGGGTGATTCTTTTGTGTCCTCTACTAAAGCTCATAAGGAGCACCAACTTCTAGCTCACATTGTCTTAACTTGGAACAGTAAAAGGGTTAATACCTTGGCATTAATAGATTCTGGTGCAGCTGAGAACTTTATTGACCAGGATTTTGCTAAAGCTAAATCTCTACCTTCTAAGTAAAAAAATACGCCATGAGCCGTTGAAGCCATAGACAGTCGACCCCTCCAGGCACCCATGATCACGCAAGAATCCATTCCAGTTATCCTAATAGTGGGTGTGTTGCATAAGGAGGTCTGTGTATTCCAACACATTACTTCGCCTACCTTCCCAGTAGTATTAGGATATCCCTGGCTTAGGAAACACAACCCATCCATCAACTGGGAATTGGGAGAAGTTGTCTCTTGGGGTAAGAATTGTCTGGAGAATTGTATCACCAAAGTACTTCCCATTCGTCTTACTAATGTACCTAATATATCCCCTTTGATCGTCAAAATACCTGAACAGTATTTAACGGTGAAAGAAGTTTTTGACAAAGGCAAAGCTGAATAATTACCACCTCATTGACCATATGATTGTGCCATTAACTTTATTCCTGGAACTATGAGGTACTGTATACCCTCTTTCTGCGAAAGAGAATCAGCTCTTAGAAGAATATATTGAAGAAAACCTGAAAAAAGGTTTTATGATTTTTACCAAGCTAAACTTGAGAAGTGTTTAAAATCTTGTTAGAACCTGTAAAAATGATGAAGGGAAGACAGCCTTTAACACTAGATATGGGCATTACGAATACACGATTATGCCTTTCGGATTATGTAATGCCCCAGCTGTCTTCCAAGACCTCATTAATGATGTATTACATGGCTTTCAGCAAGAGTGTGTGACAGTGTATCTTGACGATATCCTAATATACTCGAAGGATAAAGAAACACATCACAAACAGGTTAAAAAAGTATTGTCTCGACTTTTACAACATAATCTATTTTGTAAGTTAGAGAAATGTCTTTTTGACCAAACTGAAATTAGTTTTCTGGGTTATGTAATCTCGGAGACAGGATTCACTATGGATCCCATTAAGTTGGACTCCATACTCAAATGGCCACTACCTAATGGCCTTAAAGCAGTTCAAAGATTTATTGGTTTCTCGAACTACTATCGACAATTCATCAAGGGGTTTTCGTCCATAGTAGCACTCATAACGAGTCTGACTAAAAAAGCTAAAATCCCCCAAAATGGTCTGATGAAGCTCTTCAGGCATTTGAAGATCTCAAAAGGTAATTTTCTTCTGCCCCAATACTAGTCCATCCTGATCTTAGTCTTCATTTTCTGTTAGAAGTCGATGCATCAGAGACTGGTATGGCAGTGTTGTCTCAGCATAAAGAACCTGATCATCCTCTCCATCCCTGTGGATTTTATTCCAAAAAACTATCTGACACTGAAAGGAGGTATGATATTGGAGATAGTGAATTCCTTGCTATTATTTTGGCATTGAAGGAATGGCGCCATCTTTTAAAAGGTACTCCAAATCCAATAACTATACTTACAGACCACAAGAACCTCTTCTATATTGGAGAGGCCAAACATCTGTCTGCTAGACAAGTTCATTGGTCTCTTTACTTGACCAGGTTTAACTATGTGCTGACATATAGACCCGGGTCAAAAAACTCCAAGGCTGATGCGTTGTCCAGACAGATCGAACCTCTTGCATGTTCTGAGACCAGTATGACTTCTATAGTTCCTCAGCAAAGTATTATTGCCAATACTAGAATAAATATACAGTCTCCACTGGCTTTGGACATTTATTCCAAACAAAACCTAGCTCCTAAGAATCTTCCTGAGGGCAAGATAGACATTCCTCCTGAACACCAGAACGAGTTATTGTTTTGTTTCCATGATAGTAAAATCGCAGGTCACTTAGATTTCGAAGGAATACTGGTGGTTGACTATGCGTAAAGACATCACGGATTATGTTTCCACTTTCTGCAGAACCAAAGTGTCTCATACTATCCCTTGTGGGTTACTACAACCTATTGACATAACCAATAAACCTTGGGCAAGCATTGCCATGGATTTCATAGTTGAATTGCCTATGTCTGAGAGAATGACGGTAATTCTAACAGTAGTGGACTGATTCACGAAAATGGCACACTTCATTCCGTTCCCTAAGTTACCTTCCGATCCAGAATTGTCTAAAGTCTTTGCTAAAGAGGTATTCCGTATACATGGGATACCCCAAGAAATTATCTCTGACAGAGGTTCTCAATTTGTGTCCAAATTCTGTAGAGCATTTTGTTCACAGATGGGAATTTCACTTAAATTCTCATCCGCTTATCATCCTCAAACTAACAGGGCAGCAGAAAGGTCTAATCAGAGAGTAGAACAAAATTTACATTGTTTTGTTTCTGCTCACCAAGATGATTGGATTGGCTTGCTTCCTTGGGCTGAGTTTGCTCTAAATAATGCGATTTCTGATGCTACTCAACAAAGCCCCTTCTTCTTAAGCTATGGTTTTCACCCTGTGGTCCTTCCATCTGCATTTCTTTCATGGGGATTGCCAATGGTGGATCAACATGATGAGGACCTAAAGAAAGTCTGGGAGCAAGTTCAACAATTGCTGGCTCATAAATCATCTCTTAAAAAAAAAAAAAAAAAAGCATGCAGACAGGCGTAGACTTGATGCCCCTGTATATTACCCGGGTGATAAGGTCTGGTTAAGTCCAAAACATGTCTATGAAATTAGCACCAAGATTCATTGGACCATATAAGGTGGTTATATGGGTCAACCCTGTGGCGTATTGTATTGAATTTCCTCACTCCTTTCGCATCCCCAATGTCTTCCATGTATCCTTATTGAAACCCTTGAGGGTAACAGGTTCACTAGTCCTGTGGTACCCCCTTTGCTGGCCCAGGTGGAGGACCAGGAGGAATTCGAGGTCAGTGCTATCCTGGACTCACGGATTTCTAGGGGTTCTCTCCAATATTTGGTGGACTGGATGGGATACGGTCCTGAGGACAGGTCCTGAGTGGCTGGTTCTGACATTCATGCTCCCGGCTTGGTCCATTCATTCCACTCTTGGTTTCCAAACAACTCTGGCTCTTCCCGCCCGGTGGTCGGTCCTCGATGGGGTGTACTGTCAGGTTACCTTGTGTATCAGTCAGGGGCATGTCACAGATGTTTTAACCATATACAATTCAAAATATCAGAATACATATAGCTATAAACTCAATATAAGGTTTACACCATGTAATCCAGGAGTAACTATTCTTGCTAGTAAGCAGACATGTAGTTTGTAAAAGAGTGCTGCACTGCGTGAAAGCAGGCAGGGGACATTTACAGTTTCTCTACAAAGGTACTGATTGGAGATCTGACAGAGATAATGTGAAGGTGAGAAAGTTTTATGCATACCTCGCAAGTGTCATTATTTATGAGCGAGCCCTAATTGGGCCCTAATTACTGTCACTCTTTTCTATCGTAATACCCCTCTTTTTTAGAAAATCAATATTCTTGGTGGGTGTGAATTTACACCAGACCGTCACAGCAGTAATACTCACGGTAATGTGTCTTTCAGCTATAATTAATGTATTCAGAAATGAGTATGTGTCAATAAGATATTTAGTTCTTGTTCTAAATTGCATTTTAATTGGATACATTTTTATTAGTAAGTCACCTAAAATTTGTCAGAATAGCTCTGCCCCTGGCTACACCCCTACTCACACCCCTAATATTTAGGTGTACCCCTTTGTCCAGTCAAAATATGGGGGAGTATGTTTGTGTGGTACATTACAATTTGCAAAGGAAAACAAGTATTACCCATTGAATGCAGTAGGTTGGAAAGGTTTAAGAAGAGAAAAATAATTATATCATATCCATTATTATAATAAGAAAAAGGTTGAATATTGTTTGGTTTGCTGCTGACCATACAGTTAAAGCATAGCTAGGTATTCAATATAATTCTGGCATAGTATGTAAGCGATAAAGGGATGTTCAGCAAAGTTCTGCTTTTCAGCATCTTCTCCCAACTGTCACCTGTGGGTCACTGCCCTCCCACTAAGTAGACTGATAATGGGCTATACTATTGATATTTATTTATACAATAGGTGGCTAGATAGACATCCGTCTGATGTAAAATTAAAATAAAAGAACATTAATATCCTCCTGCCTCCTCCACCAAATGTGGAGATCTGGGGCTTAAGTCATTCCAAGCAATGTCTATGCACCAAAAAATGTCATTCTATTTTGCATTATCTCAATCCATACAAAACTCACAGCACGCATAACACACACAGCACACTCACACACACGCATAACCTATTGATAGTAGTGACAATTAGACAGGGTTACACAAAATATGGTGTTTGTAATGCCTGTTGTATAGAATAACCAGATCACAGCTCATGTTCTTTATTGGTTCAGAAGCTAAAGCACCAGCAACAAAGCTTGGTGTTCACACTTAGATCATTAAAGTTTATGTAGTTGCTATAGTTTTTGTGATGTAAAGAAGGAATGTTTAATTAATGAGTGACAGGGATCATTCCCATCCTACACACAAGGCATTCAGTTAAAATCTGTGTTAGTTGGCCAGTAGATTATTCTGTGTTTTTGTCAAATGTGTATACTAAGTGGGTGGGGTGGGGTGGGTGCTTATGACAAGTCATGACACTAACAGGCCCAACATGCGGAATTCAGGTCAGACCTAACTGAGATATTAATAATAATAATGGATACAAGCGTATTACCAGTCCTTTAGAGTTGGTTGGGCTTAACTCAATGACAGCTAAGAAAAACAACCTGAGGAATAGGCAAAACCAAATCTAAAAAAAAAATCAAACCGAGTTTGATGACTGTAGAGAGACACGCAAACAGATGAGTATCCAAGGTCAAGCAGTATAGCTTGAACTAACTGGGGGCGAGTTTAAAAAACAAGACAATGAAGCTCTTAAATAACCTCTAAGAAAAACCACGAGAGGGTAAATACAAAGTACAGAGGGGGTTTATATAGTACTAGGAAATGTTTAATTTTCGTGATACCAAATTGTACGAGGGCAATGTCGCACAAATGACTCAAGCAGCTACGAAATTGACTCCTGGGTCTTGAGAACCATAAAATGACCCAGGATCTCAGTGGCCATTGTCAGACATGACACCGGAATGACACAGGTCACTGGAATGTGTGTCATCATGACGCAAGGGAGGAGGAGTCCTATCAGGTAACATGATATCAGTGATATTATTACATAACATGGGCAGAATAACAAAATGTATTTATTAGACCACTACAAAATGGTATTACAGAAATAAAAGAACATAGTGCTTCTTGGGTGACAAAATTAGATAAATATTTGGATATTTGGTCTTGGCATGCTTGCACTGTCATTTATGTCTATGGTTGATTGAAGAAGCAACACTGTGTAATGTCAAAATGTTCCCCCTTTGTTGGTAGAATAAAGGATCTTTTTAATACTTGACAATGAGTCCTGGTCTTTTTTTCTTTTTTAATAATGTATCTGTTTGCCTAATAAGACACAATGGCGTCATTTCTAAGTAACAAGGTGACATGGTTTCGGGCCTCTCTGGAAGACTCTCGCATGTAGCTTTGAGTTGTTTACCTAATGTATTCATTGGAAAAAAAAAGGATGTTTTGCTTTTATTTTTTTCAAGCCTCTAATTACCCTCGGGGGCCCTTTATGAAAAATTGGAGGCTATTTGACATGGTTTGTTACCTTGCAGGAAAACTATAAAAGCAAAAGGTTCTCAAGCAAGAGACCCTATTTCAGCAAAACTATGAATATGAGCAGTACATGCATATAATTATTGTAGATATTATTTTTTTGTATGTGAATTCTTGTGGACAGAGTAGGCAATCAGATTAAGATAAGAGCCTACCACAATTTTGCAGAACATTCCGCAGCAAATACGACCTTGGAACCAAGCGTAAGTAAAATAATTCTGTTTTTTATTATTTTTAAAAAAGATAAATCTAACATCTTTCTTTAAACGTGTCGTTGCTAGAGTTTTAGATTGTGAAATTATTCCTTTAACTAGATAAGTGTGAAACCTACAAAAAATAGTAGACTGCTGTTAGACATGAGACACCAGCAAATGCAATGATTTGTCCCTTCGTTGCTCTAGTGTTTAATTGCGTTAAAGTACATGTAATACAATATTTACAGTACTGGATCTTTTCCAGTATAAAATTTGTAAACCAGCAACAGCAGTTTAGTAATATATCATCAATAATTAGGGATTAATTTACCAATCTCAGAAGAGGGAAAGGTCCATAATCGGTTAGAAATGAGTAGGGGATTGAGGGATATGCAAATGTACCGCAAAGCTACTTCCTTTTAGAAAATACAGCATTAATCTGTATCTGTTAAATGTAGTGTGAAAAGAATATTGTATTTCACTTTATGTCTGGGAAATATCCCTTTGTCCTTTTGGCGACTTGCCTGTGTAGTTGTATCCCTCCAGTGGAATGATTTTACTTTCAATTAAATTATCTATGGTGATTTATTGTGGTCAGTACAAAATACATTAAAGGAAAAACCTGTCAAAAATAAACAATGAAATACTAAATTTTCTAATCCCCTGAAGAAAAAGGCTGCATTTAATTGTGAGCTAAAATTAAGGTTTTGTTGAATTTAACAATTGAAATCTTGTGGGAAAATATAGCTTTTAGTGGAATTAGCATGCACAGGTATCACACTGTCGAAAACTGTCTAATACTAATTAAAAATATACATTTAACACACAATATTTAAAATAGGATACTGTATAAGCCAATCACAATTTAAGAGGGAAATAATTAACTAGTTATATTGTCTGATTAGTAAAACGTTTAATTAAACCAGAGGTATAAATAAATGTGTTTTTTTGTTTTTAAGAAGCTGTAATTCTAGTGTTAGTGCTGTTGCTTTAACATATTTTTCTATAATAATCAGCTGCAAATGTATAAATAAATTTAAAAAACAATAGTGGGCTATGTTGTCATTAACCACAACGCCATCTGGGGACCATAACTATTCCCTGGGAAAGTTTCAAAAGAGGGACATCTGGGGGGCGGGGCCTGACAGCCGATCAGGACGGTCGCATGGTGCTGGAGCTCCTCAATATATTAACCTACTCAGCACTAAAACCGACGAAAACTACACTATATCTGGGGGAAAATCCTGCAGACAATCTTGAGGAGTCCCCCTAGAGCCTCTCCGCGACTACTCTACCCGTAACAGGCGATTCTGTGCCCATGCTCGACTCTCCTGCGGCCTACAATCACACAAGAGGTGAGGGAGACGGCCGATCCCCAGCCTTGAATTGAAACCGCTTGCGCAGGGTCCTGTTCCCCCCCCTTTGGACCGGTGGGGGTTATCCCGGTCCCCACTGGTGCTGGGATCACGCTGACACACAGCTTGCAGCTGAACCACAGGGTTGAGACCTATCTACCAAGATGAGCCCTATAGCCGGAGACACGTTCCCGCGGTCACCCTCACCGACGGACTCTCTGCTCCTAAATTTTGACCGCATCTGTGCTGCCTTCTGGGCTAAACTTGCCGAAAGGGAACTTACCCCCAAGCTTATAAGCCGACCTGATGCACATCGGGTCCACTGTGCTGGGCCGCGCCGCCTGAGTGGGCCTCCCCCACGTGCTCAACGAAGGGTTCCACGGAGAGGAGGACGCAGGAGACAGCTTCGTTTGGGGTCCGCACTTCGCCTCCGGCCCTACACTCGCACCTCCAAGATCCGATGTCGGGCATACAAGCATGCACTCCCACAACGCATCCTGCCTTTCCTATACCCGCTATACCAGCTTCACAAGATCCGCCGAAAGCAAGCTACCGCTTGGTGTCCTGCAGTCGCCCAGTGGGTAATGGCAATATACTGCACACAAGCTTGTAATGACTGGGGGGCCCCAAAAGAGATAGCTGATGGCAGCGGAAAAAGCGACTTACCGCCCCTAGGCATAGGCTGACTGGACAGTATAGCTTGCAGTCGGGCAGCTTACCTCTGGATCGTTGCCTACAGTGCCTCCACTGCTATACTTGCTCATAGTTCCCCAAATGCTCTTTCATGGCATAGTTAATATCACAAGACCCAGTGGTCCCAGTATTTAGCATCATGTATCTCTCTACAGTTCTAAGTTATAGTTTGTCTTCCTCATTTTGCTTCATTTGAGAGAACTGTGTATTTTATGTTTCCTCTTATTACCAAAAATGTGCAGTTTATCCAACATTTCATGTCAAGTCTCTACCTTTTGCAATTGCTGTTGTACTTTATGAAATGTCTACATACATGTGAATGTTAAACTATGCACTACTAAAATAAAGAATATAAAAAAAAAAAAAAAAAAAAAGAGGGACATCTGTATAATATATTTAAAAAGGGGGGTGTTATAAAATGTCTATATAAAGTGTCCCTGCCTAAAGCATATCCTAGCAGTTGAACGTTCAGAATTAGCATCTGAAAAAAAGGCAATTGCACATACATTTGTTAAAAGGTATTTCACACATACATAAACTATTGATGGCAAAATGCGTCGGCCCACATATATCTTAGTCCTCTCTGCAACTATTAAACTTAAAGCTAGTCATTTAGGATTAGCAACACTCAGAACATTTCAACATTTCATGTTTTGTGTGCTGTGAAAAAATAAAAGAAGTTGAGTCTAGTGATTATCACTTTGAGATAACCTCAAAACTCTCTGGGATTAAATGTATATTTAGCACTAGATTTGAGGAATTGTAGAATATACTTTTTATGAAAACTTACCTTCTGCATTACAATAGAATATTCAGATTTAGAAAACAAAAAGAATATTATTGGTGGGGGGGACGCAGAACTGCATTTTTTTTTTACCATGGTGATTGTGTAGAGGAGCGAAATTATACCAAATACACAAGGGAACAGCACACACACACACATACAATTACAATTTAAAATCTATCAAGGCAGATCAAATTGGTCTTTCTCATGTAAAATGTATAGGTATTAAATCACACCATATAGTTACAAAAACGTCATTATAATGATAAATATAATTAAAAACTGAATTTAAATCTACATGACCTTCATGAAATTTACCATTATTGTTCCTTATTATACACAATGAAACAAAACAGCACACCAAGCACAAATAAATACATTATTACTTTGCAGTGTCCTTTCACTTCATATTCTTCTTGGAACCAAGAATCAAATGGGGCAAATGTGTAAGAAATGTATTTCAATGTGACTCAGTTATAAGAGGTATTTCTCTTGTTTAAAATTGGGTTAAGATCAGAATTTTAGGTATGATACATTGATAGATAGACAGACAGTCAGACAGATGAGAAATTAGAAAAGTACAACCTGTGGTGCTGAACAGTTGCTGCTGTGACACACTAGTGGGTACAATCACTCAAAACCCACAGAAACAAGAATACAAAAAAACACAAATAGCGTGCAGCGCTTGTGGAAGATACCCACAAGTATATTCTCAAAATGCGTGCATAGTGGGTAGGTGAATTGACCAATAACAAATAGGATAAATACCCAAAATTTAATAAATCTCTGTAGATTATGAATCTGTGCATAAAAAATGAGAAAAATAACTCATAGCATAATACTGTAACAGTAACAAGCTAAGGTTTTAGGATCTATATGGTCCAACTCACATTTGATAGAGCCTGTTTATAACAACAACTAGCTCAGGTAGAATCACGTTTGAAAGGTGTTCATAGGTATCTTCCAATAAGATGAAGCTTGGTCCTCGATATGTAAGAGGCACAGGGTAGGCAAACACCAATTAGAAGTATATAAAAAATAACATTTATTCAAGAAAATCTAAAATCTTACATATAAATTTCAGTGATGCCATAAGATAAAGCACAATGCCAAAATGCTTTTAAATATGTGAATGTAGCTTGTTTTTATGTATGCACCTGAGGAAGACGAAATCCATAGTCGAAACGCGTTGTGCTTTATCTTATGGCATCACTGAAATTTAAATGTAAGATTTTATACATTTGCTGTGCAATTTTGGGCACCTGTTCTAAAGAAGGATATTATGGCACTAGAAAAAGTGCAGAGGCGGGCTACAAAATTAATAAAAGGAATGGAACATATCAGCTATGAAGAAAGGTTAACAAATTTAAACCTATTTAGTTTAGAAAAACGTCGCCTGAGAGGGGATATGATAACATTATACAAATATATTCGAGGCCAATACAAACCATTGTGTGGAAATCTATTCACAAACCGGACTTTACATAGGACACGAGGTCATGCATTTAGACTAGAAGAAAGAAGATTTCGTCTAAGGCAAAGGAAAGGTTTTTTTACTGTAAGAACAATCAGGATGTGGAATTCTCTGCCTGAAGAAGTGGTTTTATCAGAGTCCATACAGATGTTCAAACAGCTACTAGATGCATACTTGCAAAAACAGAATATTCAAGGATATAATCTTTCAATGTAGGGTAATAACTGCTTGATCCAAGGATAAATCTGACTGCCATTCTGGGGTCAAGAAGGAATTTTTTTGCTAGCTTGTTGCAAAATTGGAAGTGCTTCAAACTGGGTTTTTTTTTTTATGCCTTCTTTTGGATCAACAGCAAAAAACATATGTGAGGAAGGCTGAACTTGATGGACGCAAGTCTCTTTTCAGCTATGTAACTATGCAACTATGTAACTATGTAACTATGTAACTATATTTTCTTGAATACATTTTATTTTTTTATAGTCGTAACATTATAGTCCTATCTTGATATACAGTATATTTTAATAATTTAAAGCTGCAGTGCACAGTACATACAAAGTCCTCTTCTCTTCTATTTCACTTCACGCTCACACACCTAGACTTTGTTAGTTTCTTACACGTAAGCATTCGTTCAGGGATTTTTGAAATGTATTAATAAAAAAAAAATATATAAACTTATTTAAATCATCTGGATGATGAAAATAAATACATAATGCTATGTAGTTATGCTTCATAAACCAGATTAGTGAGTAAGAAAAAAAGATGGACTATAATTTATCAAACCATAAGTATATTGCATTGAGTAGAAGGTTCATGAAGAGCATTTTATGTTTAAAGTGACATATTCTGAAATCATTTTTTTTTTTTAAATTTGACAATTTTTATTGGGTCATGTTGGTACAACAGTAGCATTTAAAACAACGTACGGTAAGCATAACGTTAAAGCATAGGGAAGGTAACTATAATTTCACAGTAAGTAAGTGCATTTCAAGATTATTATTTTAGTTGCCACACTGTTGCTTGACACATCTTATATATGACCCTAATATTTTGAAGAATAATTATAAGAGGGGGAAATAACAGAAGAACAGGGAAAAAGGTGGGTATAGAAGGTGGTGAGAAGGAGCGGGGAGGGGGGAGTGGAGGTTAGCTGTCTTGCCGTTGCTCCCCCCAATCGGAATGGGGGTCAGTGCTGAAGGTGTTGGTTGGGGGTGGTTATCCGTCGAGTTTCCATGTGGTCTGTCTCTGCGGTTTTATTGGAGATGGCTACTTTGATATTCCATGCCTCGGAGGTCGAGTTTACAGCTCCACAGCTGCAATGTTGTGTCCTCTGTGTCTGTATGTGTCCCATATTAGTTTTGCTTTGGCTAGTGTGGGTTTAGGGCCAAATTGGTGCTGGTGCATTGTTTCGTATGTCCAGTTTAATGCAATTTGGTGTAATAGGTGCGTGATTGTAGGTGTCTCCTTGGATTTCCAGTGTCTTGCTATTAATATGTGTGCTGAAGTGAGTGAGTGAGTGAGTGGTACACTAGGGCTTGATGTGTTTTGTTCATCGTGTCTGGGAACATGTATAATAGGCATAGTACTGGATCAGCTTCTATCTGGAAGCCCAGTAGATCCAAGATCATTTGGATAGCCTGTTTACAGAATGGCGTGAGTTTGGGACACGTCCACCATATGTGGATCATTGTGCCTACTTCACGTTTGCATCTCCAACATAAATTCGTGGAGCATGGCCAGATTTTATGTTTTTTTTCTGGTACCAAGTACCATCTATACAATATCTTCCTTTGCATTTCTAGGTGCTGGGCACATGAGGTGATGCCCTTGTGGGCTGTGAATGCTTTGTACCATTGTGGTGGGTGCAGTACGGTTCCTATCTCTCTATGCCATGCTTCTTTGTAGGGTTCAAGGGGCGTTGGTTGTATGTGCAAAAGTGCCTGGTAGCATTTGGAGAGAGGTTTTGTAGTAGGGGTGTTTGATAGGCAGGTTTTTTCGAATGTAGATGTTGGTTCAGTTGCTGCCTTTTTTGGGTCCGTATGTGGGTTGTTTGTTAGTAGCAATTTTAGTTGGAGGTGTGGGAACAGCAATTTTGAGGGTAATTTGAATTGTTCTTGGAGGCACGGAAAGGTTTTGAGGCTCCCTCCTTCGTACAGGTGAAGAACATGGGTGATGCCCCTATCCAACCATGGCTTATGGTTAAAAGTAGAAATAGACAAACTGACTGATTGTAGTGGTGCTGCTAATGGCACATTAGGATGGTTGGCTAGTTTACCCCGCACCCCATCCCATGTTTCTATAAGCAACCGAGTAGTTGGGAGTCCTGGAAATGGTTTGGGTCTCCTGTTTTTTTCAATCCAAAAGACTGGACGTATATGGTCCGCCTGGAGCCAGAAGGCTTCTATCCCTATCCACTGTGGATTATAGTGTGTGTTGTGAGCTGTTAGCATAGTACCTAATAGTGCTGCTTTGTAATAGACTGGTAAATTTGGAATGCTCAACCCTCCGTTTGTAACTGGTCTGTGTAGGATTTTGGCTGCCACTCTGCATTTTTTATTGTGCCAAGTAAATTTCATAAATATGATGTTATTGACTTCAAGAGCGTGTTCGGGAGGGGTATTTGCAGTGTCCTGAAGAGATACAGCAATTTTGGAAGTAGTGACATCTTGAGGGCTGCTATGCGTCCCAGCCATGAAAGAAATTTCCCCTCCCATGTTTTCAGTGTGTGTTCGAATTCTTTCAGAATTCTGGCGTAATTCGCTTGGAATAATCCCGCGGGTTTTTTGTTAACCTAATTCTCAAGTAAGTTAGGTAGTCTGATCTCCAGTCTAAAGGGAGTGCTCCTTTTAGTCTGTCCCGTTCTTCCCTCCCCACACCCAACATTAAAGCCTGCGTTTTCGTGACATTTAATTTGTAGTAAGAATGAAGTCTGAAGAGGTTGATTTGACGCATGAGGTTGGGCCTGGATATGAGCGGCTGTGTTAGAGTGAGTAAGATATCATCCGCAAAAATGTTTAATTTGTATTCTTTGGTACCCAGGGGGAGGCCATGTATGTTTGGGTCAGATCTAATTTTGGAGGCCAAAGGTTCCAGGGCCAGGACATAAAGTAGGGGGGAGAGGGGGCAGCCCTGCCTAGAGCCATTGGTAACGGATATTTTGCGCGAGGGGCTGAAATCATTTTTGAGTATTTGAGGTGAGATTTTTGTGAATCCCAAGTTACACGAGTATTATGGAATGTACGAAATCTTTCTGATGGAAAGTCTTGTTTCTTTGCATCTTCAAATAAAACATAAGTGTGTATTTGCCCCTCCAAAAGCCTGGTAGCTTCCGTAAACATGTGCACTAAGCTATATTTGTTTTCTGCCAGCAGGTCCATTCCTTAAAATGTGCCTGATTTTTTTTTTTTTTACATTTTTACTACTTATGCTTCTTGCAATCTTCACATATAGTCAATATCCAAATTCTGCACTTTTCATCTTAAAAGATATAGCTTCTAATCATGCATTTTTAAAAGAAGATGCTGTCACATCACTTCCTCAGGTGTCCATTATCTCTCATTTTGAATACTGCAATCCAATCTCTATTAGTGTTATATATGTCCATTTATTTTTATAATCTATAAGGAACAGAGAGGCCATGCTTATGTTTGTTACGTCCCTCTCATCTCATACCTTACTGCTTTGTCGATCATTGTACTCCCTTGCTTGAATGTTAAGAATCAATGTAAAATGTTACTGCTCAAATACCAAGATCTCTACAATGTGCCTCAATGTACAGGACTGCCATCTGAAATTTTTGGGGCCCTTACAGAGCTTGAGGTCTGGGCCCCGTGTTTAACCCTAAATCCGCCGACAGTGCTCACCTCAAGTCTGCCCTCAAAGATGCAGTGTATGTATGTGCAATTGATGCAGAGTGTTTGTGTAGAGTGGATTTAGTGTGTGTGTAGTGAATGCTGTGTGTGTAGAGTGGATGCAGTGTGTAGTTGATGCAGTATTTGTGTACAGTGAATGCAATCTGTTTACTGGATGCAGTGAGTGTGTAGTGGATGCAGAATGTGTGTTTAGTGGGTACAGCGTGTGTGTGTATATTGGATGCAGAGTGTGTGTACAGTGGATGCAGTGTCTATGTAAAGTGTGTGTAAAGTGGATTTAGTGTTTGCCTGTGTAGTGGATGCAGTATGTGTGTGTAAAGAGTGGATGCATTGTGTGTGTGTATAGTGGATGCAGCGTGTGTGTGTGTGTGTGTGTAAATTTGTGGGGTAAGATAGGGGTTGTGTTTTGTGGGCAAAACATTTTTTTTCTGGTGGTCCTGGGGAATAGCAGCTTGCTTTTATAATGAAGAGGGGGCCCAAGATATGCCAAATTACACATCGAGATGTCGGCAGATCCTCTTCCTCTCTCTTAAGCCCGGCGTGCTCTGACGGCCTGGGCTCACGAGGTGGAACTTGAAGTCTCCTAGGACCCCTCTTCAGTATAAAAACCAGCATACTCGCTAAATATTGATGTACATTGGGAATGTAGGGCCCAGACTTGATGGGTCCCCTGGGATGCCCCTGGCTCTATACAGCCATATTGGCTGTAGCCCCATGATGGCAATCCTAACAATGTATATATCTTTCCTGAACATGAAGTACAACCCATCTTTATCCTTCTGAAGTGGAGACTAACTCCAAAAAGTAATTGATAAGCCACAAAAACAAAACTATTTTCTAACAATTAATCAATCGCCTGAAAAAATGTAAAAATAATTTTTGGGAGTGTGCAGTACTAAGACCTCAAAAACCTCGCATTTGTAATTTGCAATGTCAGCAAGCTTTTAACAATGATTTCTTGTTGATCATTTGAATCAAATAAAGTACATGTAAGTAACATAAAGTGAATGACAAAAATAATCAATTAAACAAATAAACACACATAAGTTATACTCCAACTGAACTTGTGTAAAGGTACCCTTTAAATCTAGAAATAACTTATTTATTTAGCTTAACACTAGTGTTTCATTGCTTCTTCTGACAGACCTCAATGCTTTATTGTAACTAAACCCTATATGCCCTAACACAATTCCAGTTTTAGAATGTAGAATTGTCTAAACATGGTCGACGTCAATTCTTACCACACATTGAAATAGTTTTCTCACTTTTTTGATTGGCCTATTTAACCATTGTACAGGCAATAAAATATGTATAAATGTTGTAAATTAGATTTATAATAATGTCCATACTATAGAGAAATCATAAAAACCATGAACTGTTGCTGACTTTGAAATGCAGTATATAGTGTTTCCATTTTTCCATATTTTCAATTTAGATAATATTATCTGATTGGTATGCAGAAAACACTATCTGATTGTCTGATTCCTTCATATAACATATTTTTATATTTTCTATAAATTTCAGTCCACCTCTGCAATGTGTAGAGAGAATGAAACAGAAGTTACAACATTCTTCATCCTTGGATTCCAGACCTACCACCATTTCAAGATTCTACTCTTCAGTCTGTTCCTAATTATCTATATTGTAATATTAGCTGGAAATCTCCTGATTATCATAATTGTGTCAACAAGAACCAATCTTCAGGTTCCTATGTTTCTGTTCCTTAAACATTTGGCACTGGTAGACCTTCTCTTCACGACCAACATCATACCCAACCTGCTCCACATCATATTGAAAGATGGAAGCACAATCACAGCAACTGGCTGTTTTTTCCAGTACTATTTTCATTGTATTTCAATATACACCCAATCTTTAATTATCTCGGCTATGTCTTTTGACCGTTATCTAGCTATTTGTAGACCACTGCACTATGCCTCCATCATGGACAGTAGACTTTGTTTCCATCTGATATTCTGGTCTTGGGGAGCATCTTTCCTTCTAATCCCGGGTGAATTTCTTTTCATGTTCCAGTTAGAATTCTGTGGATCTAATATCATCGACCACTTCTTCTGCGACTTTGCACCAATCCTAAAGATTTCCTCATCCAATACAGCTATTGTACTTTGGCAAGATTTCATGATTTCTCTGTTTCTTATCTTAATGCCATTTTTTATTGTCATTGTATCATATACAATGATTTTTGTAACCATTATGAAGATATCCACATATGATGGCAGAAAAAAAGCCTTCTCCACGTGTAGCACTCAACTGGCCACTGTTTGCACTCATTATGTGACTTTGATCACAATATATATATTTACTGCAGGGGTGAGGTCACTCAATGAAAATAAATCGAGGTCGTTATTATACACCGTGCTTACACCATTCATCAACCCAATTTTATATAGCATGAGAAACCAAGAGTTTAACAAAGCGTTACAGACACTGTTTTGTAAAAAATCATAGAAATATTTGCATGCAAATCGACAAACTCTAGATTTACAAATAATGCAGATTCTAGATTTACAAATACAGCAAACTCTAGATTTACAGATGTCTATTTTAAAAATTTGGAAAGTTTATTAGAATGTAATATATTAAAACACATACACATTTTCCCCTTGCTTCTTTTTTTCTTCAAATTAAATATTTAAGACGAAATGTTTAAGGTAAAAGGCCACTTACATTTTGACACTTTAAAAAGATACAAATGTAGTTCAAAAGACACATAACAAACTGCACACAACATATTACACATACACTTATATCTATTGATTCTTTATCAGTTGAAGGTGAAACAATACCCAACTGTCCTCTCCCTGCCCACTGTATTCCTTGCTAACGTACTCTGTTAGGCTGATGTATTCTGTAATGAAGGATGGAGTGTCTAACCACTTTAATGAAGTTCCCTTGGCAGCAGAACACTTCCTCTCTGATGCTACTGAGGGCTTATTTTCCTCCATGACAGCTGACATCAATCTGAAGACTGGTTTGCAAAAAAAGAAGAAGCACCCTCTTTCTGTGGGCAGCTGGCAAGCGGGACAGATGATGTTTGGGCGAGAAAAGGGGAAGAAGCATAAATGGATTCTAAATGGTAGAATTCACAAAATTATGTAATCTCTGTGAATTACAGGAAGTAATGCATAGAGATGATGTCATCTCCCTTAGTTATTGAGTTTGATATCATGACTTGCCTGTTATCTGGTAGATCATGTAACATAAAACACACATACACACACTCTCTCTCTCTCGAAAAATGGGCAAGCAAAAGATCTGACTGACTTTGACAAGGGACAAATAGTGAGAGTATTCCTGGTATGCAATGATATCTTCCAAAAGAGTGGTGCAAGGAAGGACAACCGGTAAACCGACATCATGGGTGACCAAGGCTTATTGATGCATGTGGAAAGCAAAGGCTAGCCAGCCACTGTGGTCCCGATCAAACAGAAAAATTATTATAGCTCAAATTGCTGAAAAACCTAATGCAGGCAATGATAGAAAGGTGTTAAAACATATAATGCATCATAGTTTGCTGCATATGGGGCTGGATAGTCACAGACAGGTCAGAGGGTTGTAGTCAACGGAGCATATTCGAAGCAAGGTTTAGTTACCAGTGGGGTACCTCAGGGATCTGTACTTGGACCCATTATCTTTAATGTTTTTATTAGTGATATTGCAGACGTTCTGGATGGTAAGGTATGTCTTTTTGCTGATGATGCTAAAATTTGCAACAGGGTTGATGTCCCAGGAGGGATAAGCCAAATGGAAATGTATTTAGAAAAATTTGAAAAATGATCAGAGCTGTGGCAACTGACATTTAATGTGGAGAAGTGCAAGATAATGCATATTGGAAGTAAAAACCCAAGGGCAGAGGAATTAGGAGTAATTATTTCAGATGACTTAAAGGTAGGCAGACAATGTAATAGAGCAGCTGGAAATGCTAGCAGAATGCTTGGTTGTATAGGGAGAGGTATTAGCAGTAGAAAGGGAGAAGTGCTCATGCCATTGTACAGAACACTGGTGAGACCTCACTTATTGTACGCAGTACTGGAGACCGTATCTTCAGAAGGATCTTGATACTTTAGAGAGAGTTCAGAGAAGGGCTACTAAACTGGTTCATGGATTGCAGGATACAATTTACAAGGAAAGGTTAAAGGAATTTAACATGTAAAGCTTGGAGGAAAGACGAGACAGGGGGGATATGATAGAAACAGTTAAATTCATAAAGGGAATCAACACTGTAAAGGAGAAGAATATTTCAAAGAGGAAAAACTAACACAACAAGAGGACATAGTCTTATTTTAGAGGGGCAAAGATTTAAAAATAATTTCAGGAAGTATTACTTTACTGAGAGGGTAGTGGATGCATGGAATAGCCTTCCAGCTGAAGTGGTAGAGGTTAACACAGTGAGGGAGTTTAAGCATGGGATAGGCATAAGGCTATCCTAGACTTAAGATAAGGCCAGGGACTAATTAAAAGTATTTTGAAATATTGGGAAGACTAGATGGGCTGAATGGTTCTTATCTGCCGTCACATTCTATGTTTCTATGTAAAGTGCTCACGATGACACTTGACTACCACAGAAAGTGACTTCAATAGAGAAGTGAGCATCAGAACTGGACAGTGGACAATTGAGCAATGGAAGAAGGTTGACTGGCCTGATGAATCATGTTTTCCTTTAGATCAGATGGCTGGCTGGGTGCATGTGCGTCATTTACCTGAGGAAGAGATGGCAATAGGATGCACTGTGGGATGAAGACTGGCTGGTGGAGACAGTGTAATAAGCGATGTTCTACTGGGAAACTTAGGATCCAGGCATACATGTGGATGTTACTTTTTACACGTTCCACCTACTTAGAGATTGTTGCAGATCAGGTACACCACCTCATGGCAATGGTGTTCCCTGATGTCCTCTTTCAGCAATGTAATGCACCCTTCCACACTGCACAAATTCTTCAGCAATGGTTTGAGGAACGTGACTAAAATATCAAGGCGTTGCCTTAGCCTCCAGATTCCCCAGATATCAATCCAATTGAGCATCTGTGAGATGTGCTGGAACAACAAATCTGATCTATGTAGGTCCCACCTTGCAACTTGCAGGACTTTAAGGGTATGCTGCTAATGTGCATCAATCCCAAAATTTGTTTTGTCACATATGATTGCCCCCTTGTCAATAGATATAAAGACATTACTCTTGGAAAAGAAGGTTTCAGGCCATACCTTAGTGTAGGGGTTAGACTGGGTAAAAAATAGGATCCAGACACTCAATATTTCCTTCAAAGTACAGACTTTTAATGAAAACAGCGAGCAAGAATGACAATGTTTCAGCCTACACTGGCATTTGTCAAGTAGGGGTTAAACTGAGACCTCACTCACCATTTGTATACTATGAGACATGCAGATATTATAATGGAGAACATAGTCATAAGAGGTCATAATGAACTAGGAACTATAATCGTTTTTAAAATGTTTGTAAGTGAATAAGATGATTCTCCTCTAGTGTTTTGTTTTCTATTAACACTTGATGTAATACCCAAGTGTTTGAATTGACCATAGGACCAGAAACTGCACTACACGGACACAATTTGGTGTGTTTGGACTGCATTAATGTGTTTTGTTCTGAATTATTACCTGAATTGAGTTGTAGAGAGGAATCGTAAAGGACTTGAAAATGTGTAATGGGGGTCAGGGGGCATTAACCCCTTAAGGACACATGACATGTGGGACATGTCATGATTCCCTTTTATTCCAGAAGTTTGGTCCTTAAGGGGTTAAAGGGACACTATAGTCATGAGAACAACTACAGCTTATTGAATTTGGTCTGGTGAGTAGAATCATTACCTTCAGGCTTTTTGCTGTAAACATTGTGTTTTCAGAGAAAATGCAGTGTTTACATTACAGCCTAGTGATAACTTCACTGGCCAATCCTCAGATGGCTGTTAGAGATCCTTCCTGGGTCATGACTGCCTATAATGCATCCAAGCATTCAGTATCTCCTCCCTATTCATGCAGACTTTCCTCATAGAGATTCATTGATTTAATTCATCTCTATGAGGAGATGCTGATTGGCCAGGGCTGTGTTTGAATTGTGCTGGCTCTGCTCCTGATCTGCCTCTTTGTCAGTCTCAGTCAATCCTATGGGGATGCATTTTAATTGGATCAGGCTACCACTTCTGCTGATGTCAGCAGGCAGTTGGCAGGACTAAAGGAAACAGGGACAAAGTAAACATCTACAGACTTGAATACAAGTAAGATTTTACTATATTTAGGGAAGCATGAGGGGACCAGGGTGGCTAAATGGTGCTTTTAACCCTATAGGGCCAGGAATACATGTTTGTGTTCATGACCCTATAGTGCTCCTTTAAAAGAGGATTATGGACATTTCTGAGAGTTGGGTTTGAATATTGGGTATGGTCTGTTGGGATTCCTGGGTATATGCATAATGTTTCCATAAAAATAATAATCTCATCCCATCTATCCATCTTGATAAACTGTAAGAAAAATATACTAATCCTCAAATCTCATATTTTATTTAATTATAATTTATATATATTGTTAACATTAATGGACAATAGCACACAACCCCAAAATTATACATAAAGATGGAAAATATTTTTTTTCCATTTACAGAGATGTATATTTTAGCAAATAAGAACTATTTCATTTTAACTGATTAGAAATATGTAGGCTTAATGATTGTGGAAAATAGCTGTACTATATTGCAGAAGGATGGGAGTTCAGCTGGCTAGGTAATGGGGGACATGGATACTGGGGCAAATTTGTCACAATCACCTGCAACAGCTAATAACCATCGAAGAGGGTTCTCCACTTGAAAGTGGAGATCTACTCAAAGCTCCCGATGCACCCGGTGCTTGGAGAACTCCTCTACAGCAGTAACACCCTTACAAACCTGGATTGGTAACAAATGAAATAAAATTACTAGCCAGAATTATTCTTACTCTGAAATAAAAAAAACAAACAGGAAACCACATACTCAATACACAGACAGCAATAGCCTATACTGTGCCTCTAACGGTTTGTGAGGACAGTGAATGATTATTGGGAATGCATTCATAGAGAACCCAATTTATTAGATCTTGGTGAATGTAGCCAGGACCAATCCTAGGGTCACTGACACCTTGGTGCAAAAATACTTTTGGGGCACCAGGTGGGCGTGCCTCTATTGCTAATCCCTTCAAAATCATAAAACTTCTAACCACACCCAGTTTCTATGGATAACACTCCACCTCTTTGGGCCCCCCTAACTTCATCAGGTAACATGTCACCCACTTCCTACAGTACCAGCTTTGCCCCAAAACTTTTATCAGTGCCATCTTTGTGCCCAGCTTTTAAGTGTCATCTATGTCCCCGTACAGCTTCTCAGTGCCATCTTTGTGCCAAAATAGCTCATCAGTGCCATATTTGTGCCAAAATAGCTTATCAGTGCCACCTTTAACCCAAAATGGCTATTCAGTGCCATCTTTGTCCCAAAATGGCTAATCAGTGCTATTCCCAAATAGCTTACCAGTGTCACATTGTCCTCAAATTGCTTGCCGGCGCTATTCAATTCCTAATGCAAGGAGGTGTCATAATCTTTGTCTTCCACCACTGCCACCCGGTGTGGAGCACAAGCCTAACACAAGATCAGAGCCTGATGCTAGGGGGCAAAGCCTAGTGCTGCACTACCATGCCATGCCTATGCCCCTCTATCTACAGAGCCTGGGTGCTGTGCTCCCTGTGCATTCATCCATGATGAGCTCTGAATATAGTACAACTCCTCATTGCATCGTTTAACATTTACTGGTAAACATAGGAACATAGAAACCTAGTGATTTATTTCACATTTGATCACAGTGTTTATAATGTCATAGTATTAAAACTTAACTATGATAAATAATACACAGTATATTCATAGTTCATCATTCGATCTTTATTTAAAATGTTTCTTCTAATATGTATATGTATTGGTGAGATAACTTAATGGTGAGTTCTCATGCTGTTATGCCTTAGTTACTCCCCAGAAGTCATCTCAATGTCATTTCATTCTTTCATTATTCTGACGTTAACAAAATGAGTACCGTTATATTGGCCATGTATTTGAAAAGTTTAAGATACCCTTTCTGTTTAAATACTCTTCATATTATTATCCTCTGCAATTAATATGGTTTCTGTCTTTTGAGCAATGTTTTCTCAAGCACTGTCCTAATATCCTGGTTTCTCAGACTGTATATAATAGGGTTCAAAAATGGAGTAATTGTTGTGTACAGCAATGATAAAACCTTGTTTATGTTCTTGGAGGTCTCCTTAGTCGGAACAACGTAAACAGCAAAGAGGGTACCATAATAAACGCACACCACTATGAGGTGGGAGCTGCAAGTGGAGAATGCTTTCTGTCTTCCGGTAGTGGAAGGTATCTTCATGATAGTAATAAAGATAGAGATATATGTCACCATGATAAATACAAATGGAAAAAGTACTATAGGAACAGAACACACATATATCTCTATTTCTACAAAGGAGGTATCAGAACATGATAGTTCAATAAGTGGAGCAATATCACAAAAGAAATGGTCAATAACATCTGGACCACAGAAATGTAACATACATACGAGGACAAGAGAAACCAATGTGACTATCAAACTTAAAAACCAAGAGGAGATAGCAAGGTAGAGTTGTATGTGGGGACTCATAACTATATTGTAATGTAACGGATCACAGATAGCCAGATATCGATCATAAGACATCACGGTAAGCAGGAAGGACTCTGTCGTTGCTGAGAAACCAAAGATGTGATACTGGGCCACACATCCTGGAATAGTGACCCAACTCCCACTCTCTGCTATCACACGCAACATGTTGGGAACGATGTTTGTAATAAAAATGATGTCACAGAAGGATAGCTGCCGGAGGAAGAAGTACATAGGTGAACTGAGATAACTATTTGTGGAAATTAAGGAAATTATCAAAATGTTTCCTACTACGGACCCAATATAAACCAACAACACCAAGATAAATAATACAAATTTAAAGCTGTGAAGTCCGTGGAATCCCAGAAGAAGAAATTCTGTGATAGATGTACGGTTGTCCATATTTATGGTAACTGGAGGAAAATCAAAGGAAATAGAAATTATAATCATAAACAATTGCTACCTGACCATTTGTAGGCAATTAACTTATTTATTGTTATGGTTTCTATGCCCAAAATTTGAATTTGAATCATCAATGAGTATGTAAGCAGAACAACTTGAATTATAAAGTTTATTATAAAATTCAAATAGAAGGCAAGTTGAGGAAACTGCCCATTATGTTCAGATATTGAGAAACCTATTTATACATGCTTGAGTTACATTTTCATGTTTTAAGTGTCATTCCCCACACCTAGGGCTGTAGTGGTTGAGGCTCTATTGTTCTAGAGACATTTGTAGCAGTTCTACAACATTACAGACTGTTAATGCATTAAACCCTTCAAGATCAATTATGAGTGTCAAAGCAAATACAATAACCCAATATTTTTCACTCAACATACTCTTTCTGCAACATTCCAAGCGCCTCAACTACATCAGGGAAGATTCTCGTTAAAGTTGGGTGGAAGTAACGAGAAGTAACGAGTAATATTACAAGGCATTTTTTGGATTCCATGTGTTTTTAGAAAGCTCACCTATTTGTGTAAATTTAAAAAATATTTATATTAGGACCAATGAGTTCAGCTTCTCTAAAATGTTAGATCCACGTAGAAGAAGGTCTTATTCTACCTTATATCCCATAAGCACATATACAATTGCACAAGATGTTCATAACTTTGTGTGGAAATTCAGTTGTTTTGTAAATCAACCATGGCTGACCAGCAAGTTCCATTCTTTATGAGTGAGACTTCGTACCTAGAACTCTGAGAACTAAATTTCTCATTGGTTCAGTCATTTCGTTCAGGTTAGCTGAGCATTGAGGATAGTGTAATTGAAAGCTAAGGTTCTAAGGATAGTCATCGCTAATGTTTTATAAACATTTGCATACTGGAAAGGATTTTCACACTATGCCTAGCTTAGTATAAATTGTACATGCTGATCTATCATGACTGCTTCAGTCTAATCTTATGGCTTACATCCATGTAAGTTTTATTCCCAGACACATTTTAAGAATACCAAAATTTGAACATTCCCTTTTGTTTATTAAAAGCTTAACCGCTAACATTTCAGTACATGTTCATGCTCTCACGAAAAGTAGCATCTATGCAATTAACAGGGACTTTTTTAAAACTACAAATAGCATTAGCTTCTATGGTTTAATATACTGACCTCGCACTCTGGACGGAACCTTTTACTAACTGGCATTGCAGCAAAGATACACCTGTTAGTGATTAGCAATTCTGGTGTAGCTTTGCTTTAATGTTAAAACACAAATCATGAGGCTCTAGTAAATCAAGTTTACTTAGTTAAATAATTTATTTATTTTTAAACTACATTTAATAACCCAACTGTACCTTGTGATTATCTTGCTCTCTTCATACATCCAAGTGAATACAGGCATTTTTCATCTTTCTCAAGACAACAAGGACTGGGAGCAAGAGCATACTGCCCTGAATTCTGACTTACTGAATCTAACTTAATGTAGAAAGTATTGTTATAATCACTCAATAGTACCTTGTTTATGCCTATATGAGCTTATTTATACCTTATTTATACCTTTTCTATATAATGATCTATTTTTTTCTATTTTTTTTTTTTTAAATAAAACAGGTAAGAAATTAAATGTAAATTAAATAATGATACAATCACTCTATGTTACATATCCTTGGTAAGATGTTTAATACATGTTTTTATACCATGGATATACAATCTCTACATACTTTTATGAGCAACTATATGTGATATAGTCTAAAATCTTTACAAATTGTGGCAGACTATATCACACATTTTATTACACATTGTGACCAGCTATATCCAAATTTAAAAAAGATAACAAGTGGTTCATTTTGTCTGAACAAAATAATAAAGTTAACATTGGCTCATAAACCTTTATTTAAAATGTATCTGAGGCACCTACCAGAAGTAAATCGGTAAGAACAGCAATATAAAATTGAAAGCTCTTATAAATTAAAATAAAATGCGTAAAAAAACAAAAAAAATGTATAACGATAAAGCTTATATTAATCCTACTTTATCCATGACATTTCTTGAAGATCAAGAATTAAGGAGACTCTTACCCTCCGAATATTAATAAGAATTCACAACAGTAGTTGGGCATCCAAAATCCCCCCTCCACCCCACCAAATGTCCCCCAAAGTAAGGCATAAAAAACAGTAGTGTTTATTGCAAAATTCCAAAATGAACCCAAAAATGGTCATGTCAAACTGGAAGAGTCCACCACCAAGAGGAGAGTCGCCTTACTCACAGAACTGCAATACGCTAGATTTAAATTATTTTCTGGCTGTAAATATAGGCAAATCCAATTATATTTAATTTAGTCATTAACAAATAAACCACTACAATTATGTATTTGGTTATTTCAGAAGTCTGGAAAACTGATATTCAAAATACAAATATTTACATTCGGACAAGTCCCAGATGTATCATCACTCGGTGAATCCAAACTCATTCTCGGTCAGACTGTAAGTGATTTGCTTCCTCTGTATTGCTGTATGCATATGGCTTTTATACTTTCTGATGTATATATTGAAGAAATAATCAAGGGAATTCTAACTCATTAGGGAATTTAGTTAATTTCTCAATGGTGTAGTAAAATAAAATAATTTAAAGAGATACTTCCAACTACTCAAGAGAACAAATTTATTTTGATCTCGTTTTTGAGTAATTAGTTATTCAAAGAAAAAGTAAAAATGTCTCAGAATAGAAGTCGAGTAAACAAAAAAAATCTTATATTGGCTACATGGGAAAATGCTTTTTTTTTTTTATGAATGAATATCTTTAGGGTTAGGTCAGTAATAATCGGAAACCTACTCACCAGACAAAAAAACAAACCCACAAAAACTTCAAAACTACAACATATCTACCAAACTCAGAGGAGTGATTGAGAACTTTATCCTTACTTTAAACATAAAATAAAAATATTCTATGCATACACTGCAATAGAAGATAAATGAGAATAAAACGATATATAGTACACAGAACGCGTTTCGACCATTTTTTGTTTTACTCGGCTGTACATTTATCTTCTATTGTAGTGTATGCATAGAATATATTTATTTATCTTAATAGTTGTAATAAAATTACTTTATTCCTATCTTCATGCTTCAGTCCTTTTTAAGAGGACGCCAAGAGTGGGGGACCAATAGTAAAGCATTCCTGCTACCTACATGCCGTTATAGCCAGAGCCTACTATAAGTGGCTCTGGAAATTGGGAGTTGGAATTTGTCTTTTATCACTTTTATATCAGTCTATACAGTATTATGTTATGAGAGTTTTTTTTATATTTTTATATTTGTTATGTACATCATCTCCTCTGTTGATTGGACCAAAGTTTAAGTATTAACTCTTTTAAACTCTTTTTTATATATGGTTTTGAAGTGCACCCCCTGTAATGGAGCTTCCTGTATCCGGTTGGGTACCTCCGCCGAAGGATGCTCCTAGTGCTCACTGAGGACTCCAAGCACTCCACCAGACACCATAAGCACCGCAGTCACCACGTTCAGCGTTACAGCTTGGCTGGGAACTCGCCGTCTCCTACCCACCCTGGACCTACGACAAGGCTCCAATAAGTACCCCAAAACACAACATATCCCCATAACCGACCGGGAACCGCAAGTTTTTCATGACAAAAATAGTTCCAGGGCATTCGCGGCTAAGACCCCATGAAGTCTATTCGCGGTTTTGGTCCATGCGAACAAGATGGCGACTGCCACATGTTCGAATATCGAATGGCGGCCACTTTGACTGTTCCGGAGTTCGAAGAACCATTGTCTAAAGTCCCAATAGCCACAAATAGGGTCTCTCAACCTCAATAAATAAAGGGGCCATAGTCACAGGGTAAAAGGCTGGCAAGTAGTCCCTCCAAAAACCAGTGGTGAGGTCACTTTTTCCACATATCTCCCTCCCTAAGGAGAGACTAATCAGGTACCTGACCTCCTGTCAGTCGGTACCTGAGTTAGTCGAGTAGCCCACCCACAAGTAAATTCCTCTCCCGGTATCTCCGGCTGCTGTAGGAGAGAGAAACCCCTCTCCCTGCAAGGCACACTGCTGCTGGGGAGTGAGACTGGTTGTCTCTACTCCCTGTAGGATACACTGCCGCTGGGGAGGGAGGACAATGCTCTTCTCTCCCTGTGACTCTGTCTGAAGCTGGGGAGAGAGAACGGTTGTCTCCTCTCCCTGCAGGATACACTGCCGCTGGGGAGGGAGGACGATGCTCTCCTCTCCCTGTGACTCTGTCTGCCACTAGTGGAAAGAGACCAGTTGTCTCCTCTCCCTGCAAGGTATACTGCCGCTGGGGAGGGAGACCGGTTGTCTCCTCTCCCTGAAACTCACACTGCCGCTGGGGAGTGAGACCGGTTGTCTCTAATCCCTGTAGGATACATTGCCGCTGGGGAGGGAAGCTGATGCTCTCCTCTCCCTGTGACTCTGTCTTCCACTGGGGAAAGAGACCGGTTGTCTCCTCTCCCTGCAAGGTATACTGCCGCTGGGGAGGGAGACCGGTTGTCTCCTCTCCCTGAAACTCACCCTGCCGCTGGGGAGTGAGACTGATTGTCTCCACTCGTTGTAGGATACACTGCAACTGGGGAGGGAGACCGACCGTCTCAACTCCCTGTAACTCACCCTGCCACTAGGAGGGAGGACGATGCTCTCCTCTCCCTGCAAGGGAAGCTGCCGCTGGGGAGTAGAACCGACTTATTCTACTTCTGTAGCTGGGGATCTGGGCCATCTGCCCAGCATCCCTGTAGGGCAGGTAGAGAGACCTCGGTCTTATCTCCTCCTGCCATCTGTGGGTAGTCCCAGGACCAGTCTATGATGTCCTCCCAGCTGAAGGGTTGTAAGTGTGGATCTGCCACCTAGCTCTCTGGCTCTGCCTGCAGGGTAGATTGGGGCTGAATTGAGTGTAGCAGGTGTTGGTAGTCCACACATACACAGCCTATATTTGTTAATCTATCTTTAATCTGTATGGTATGTGTAGGGGTTATTGACACTGGGGTAGATGCACTCCCTACTTTACTAGCGCCATCCACCTTATTGTACACTAGTGTGCTGTGTTTATTGTTTGCAAAAGGGCAATTAGATGGGTTAAACTAGAAAATGAAAAACTCATAGCCAATGAGAGCAAGATCACCGCCAAAAGTACATTAATGACAAAAAGGTTAAAACAAAGTGTTGGTTCATTGTAAGATGGGTGTGTTAATCAATGAGGATCAGGACAAGGCAGACATTCTAAATATGTTTTTCTTCAGTATATAGCAAATAAGAATCTATGGCTGTACAACTGCAAATCCCTGTCAGAAAACCTTACAGCAAACAGGTGATTGGTTAGAAAATAATAATTTGCCAGCACAATTAAAGTAAGTTAATGTTAAAAAGCCCCAGGTGTTGCCTTGGCCTCCAAATTCCCCAGATCTCAATCCGTTTGAGCATCCGTGGGATGTGCTGGAACAATAAATCTGATTTATTAATATTTCCAGGTCAAGCAGTACATGGAAGGTCAAAAATTACAGAATTGAAAAGATCTAAGAGAAACAGAGAGTCAGAGGGACGTAAATAAAAGACCAGAAAATGAAAAATCTAATTGGGGGGAAGGGGATGTGGGCAAGTTTGCAGAGCCCAATGCTAGTCTACATCAAGCCAGAGTGGGGCTGGTCAGATCTGGACTGTCAGACAGCGCCCAGTGAAAACCAGGTGGATGTGAACGTCTGATAATTGTCAGAGCTGGAGAGGACCAACTGCTCCATGGATCGTATGCTCTTAACCCTGAATCCAGTCCCGGATCATTCGGGACCGCACTCCGCCTTCAATTAACTGGAATGAGACTCCGTGCAGCATTGATTAAAGGCAGGTTTTCCTGTATTTCTTGAGTGATATAAGAAGGCAAATAGAATGCTATTGGGCTGTTAATAACCAAACCCAACATTGATTTTCGAGAATGCTGCTAGAAATTGGATAAAGGAAAGGTAATATTGAAACAATGATAAATTATCTTCTGGATCTTCTGGATTAGATGAAGGAAACAACCTCTTCATCCTCTGTGATCATTGAGTTTAGGCCAATACCACAGTTTGTACATTAATTATAGCTTTGTAGAGCAATAAGAATATTTCATATGTATATATTTTGCAATAGACTGATTTTCACGTCATCTGGTTCGCAGATCAAGTGAGAAGAAGTAACTAATAAATGGTGCAAAATAAAAACAACAAAAACTATATTTATATATTTATTAAATATATAAATTCAGTGAGGGAAAAAAGTATTTGACCCCCTGCTGATTTTGAACGTTTGCCCATTGACAAAGAAATGATTAGTCTATAATTTTAATGGTAGGTGTATTTTAACAGTGAGAGACAGAATAACCAAAAAACGAATTCAGAAAAATGCATGTCAAAAAAGTTATAAATTGATTTGCATGTCAATGAGTAAAATAAGTATGGCAAAACCCTTGTTGGCAATCACAGAGGTCAGACATTTCTTGTAAATTGAAACACAAAGAGAGGTTATGATACTCGACTAGCCAGTATCAATTCCTCGGATATGGTTACTGGAGGTAATAAAAGGGCTTAACCCCAACAGAGATACACAAAATAAAACAAAAAATGAGAGGGGAAATCCACCCACAAATAATGTGTGGAGACCGCTTTCATTCACAATTACCTCCTAATAAATGTCACATAAACAGAATAGGAACCTTCTCAAGTTAAAATTCCATATTCATGGTATAAACCTTTATTAGATCAAAGAAATAAACAAAAAAAATTCTAAACCATATATGTGAAGTCACTGCAAACTAAAAAAGTGATAAAGTGAAAAGTGCTACACCTTTAAAAATCTGGATAGATCTGTCCTGACTAAAAAAATAACTAATACATCTTTCCAGGGTCCAGCTTAACGTATGATATTGATCCAATGAAAAAGGATCACTGTATTATTGCATGGACTCTCCTATTAGTATATAATTCTAAAGACGGGCTTATAATTGGTATAAAGTCTGTCAGTATCGTGCCAATGTATTACCGTGTATACTTAGTGGTAATCCCATGTAAACTTGTGATAATTGTGAATCTCTCACAGGAGTGGATATAGCAGTATAGTTGAAATGCAACACTTTATACAAACTGTATACAGCAGCATATGCAGAATATTGAGTTCGTAGTAATGTTTATTGTCAGCCTTAATATATAAATAACTGGCAAATGATATCTCTAATAAGTAAGTATCAGTGCAAAAACGATATCTACTTTAGAAAACAGGACAAGTTCATAATAGAGTATGGTGGGGTGCAAAACTAGCTTCAGAGATGCCTTCTATCTAAGAGATTAATAGTAGATCTATTAGGCTCGAGGCGCTCTCCTGACGAGTGGTATTGTAGGGCTGGCTAGATAACAAAGTATTTCCTCGCTTGTATAAATAAGTAGCTCTAGGGTGTATCAGTAGAAAGATAGATACAATCTCTAGTAGGGATAAACATTTACACAAAAAAAAAAACCAGGCACAGCACCTGACTAACTGTCAGTTCACCCCCACTGCTGGTTCGAGGCAGCCTAACGCTCAAATCCCGAGATAGTAGGAAAGAGGAATAGTCAAATAGAGCTCAATAGCTATAGAGTAACAAAAGACCATAACAGACCTCAGAACCTGTCTACCTATAAGACATCCCTCCACTGCTGCTTCGAGGCAGCCTAACTCTTAAAGCCCCATAACAAGTAAACAGATTAAGACGGCAACCAACAGATTAACCCCCATCGGGCAGATCTCCAGATATTAAAAAAAAATAGTAAACTCGTCAAATAAGATACATTGGTACAAACTAAAGCCTGACGCGCGTTTCGCCGTTATCACACACCTTTGTCAAGAGCTAACCAGCATACTGCCATTGGAGCTCCTAATAAAGGGACATTAGGACACACCCCTTTTCTCGATCGTGGCCAGTCCCCATTGGCGAACCAAAAGGGGGGCTGACCGGAAAGCAAACAAGTATACTCCCCCTAGCCCCTCGACCAATCAGGGAAAATTAGGCGTGAAAATTCCCCGATCTAACCTGTATGAAATATCAACACTATATTCCTTGATAGTCATACATATTAAGGGGTCCATACACTGATGATCGTCTCATATGGCCAAATGTATTAATTAAAAATATATATATATATCCCCTTTTAAAATGCCCAGCGACTAAACTGTACATGATTAAAGTGCACAATTTAAGTGCACCGTGGAGGGGCCTGGCAGAAACGCTATTCCCTCCCCCTGTACCTATCAGCCAATCAAATCTTACTGGGCGTACACAGATATCCCTGTCTAGTCAGTGGGGGAATCGAGTGTCTCCATTAACTAATGATGGCACATCTACGCCGCCCATGGAGAGGATCCAAATAGATAGGGTAACAATATATCAAAACCGAGGAAAATAGCAAATTCCGGGAGCTGAGTCTAATGTGGAGAAACCACCCTCCACATAGAATGGGAAACAATTCACAACCCGGGCATATATTAAATAAGCCAACTATTACAAAGTTATCCCTATCTATAATGAATAGGGATAGTAAAATCTCCCCAGAGGTCAAATGTATATAGGATGTAACCTTATTAAGATGTAAAGGAAAAAGAGAAAAAGGCTGCGCCAAGATAAAACAAAATGGAATAAAATAAAATATATAAATGATAAGATTAGTCCCAATATATAGGGAAAATAAAATAAAATAAAATGTCTGTTTCACACGTTCCACTGGTAGAGTGTTCTCTCTTTCTTTGATACTTCAAATCCTCCCGTGATATGGAAAACACAAAGGGAAAAGGACCAATCGTGTAGAGTGTATAAGATACGTGGCAAATAAAATAATACGATGTATTACACTCACATTTACATGAGCTATAACCAGCTCAGGGGTAACAGGTGTTCAGCAGTATAATCCCTGCTTGTAGGATATTACGAATTCTTTTCCACTTTGGGTCTGGTGCTGTCCAATTCTCAGGAGAAAGAAAAAATAGGAACAACAAATAGTGCTCTCTGATGATAAAATGTGGTATAAATAAAAAGAAAAGGAAATATACTCACAAATTGAAGTGCAGATCACACTGAACTTGAGATATAGCGTTGGCGGTATAATCCCCACCTCAGGATATATAAAATGCCAGGAAAGGAGATAATAAAAATGTTATATGTGAAAAAATAATAATAAAAATCATATGAATGGCACAGAAGTATAGCCAAACTTAATTTATTATTTAAAATACACAATAAAATCCATTAACGCGTTTCACCACTGGGGTTTTATCAAAATGGAATAACATTAAAACCTGGCAAGAATAAAATATATATAGGAGCACTGTTACTTTAAAAATGGTGCCAAAAGTAGCATCAATTAGCATAAGCCAATCAGAGTTAGGCATAATACATATTGGAAACAAAACTTATAGTGATAATAAAAATAGGGATTAAAATAGATGAGATAAAAGTCTGGCATGTGGCAGACATAATGTATGAGAAATACATAGAAAACGAAGCTTGTAACTAAAACGGTGCTGTGTTTACATATTAAGGAAGCGCGTCACGTGACCCGCGCGGCATTGTGGGGAATGTAGTGCGCGGGCCACGTGATCGCACTCGCACACATATGATAGCCGTCCTGGTAATGGGCGGCATCTGCGCGTGCCGCGTCACGTGACCCGCGTCACACAAGAGCAGTGTGATACAAGGGTCACGTGATCGGCGCAAAGGCGCTAGGGAAATATAGTAAAAAACCCGAAATGGGTTTTAAATGAAAATAGCATTATAAAGGCATATATGGCAAAAGCAAAAAGATGAATAAGCATATTACTCAGGGAATAAGAGTAGTGCATAGCAGTATATGGGCATATATGAAAAGGAAAAGGATAATAAGCATATTAATGGGAGAATAAGAATAGTACATGTCAATTAACGTATTGGTGGCAAACATAGAAAGTATATACAGTGGTAGCATTATGAATAGTCATAACAATGATAAAAAAGTGTATATACATTAGCAGCATTTTTAATGATCATCACAATAGTGCAAAGTGTCATAGCAGCATAATCTTAAGCATCCTATACAGAGAGATTCTAAAACCAAAAATATCTCAAGGGCCAACAAATGGTATATATAAACATATGTAAAACCAAGCATTATTAAGATGTAACCCTATTAGGGGAGGGGGAGGGGTTCCTAAATATCAGAACAACGTGTACAAAATAGAATCACAAATATATACAGTTGTCACAGCATCATGAGAGTGCCGGTCAGAGAAGAGTTGAACGGGCTGGCAATGTCAGGGTACCTGTGGTCTCTACCTCCGAAAGAGGTAGAGACTTAGCTGTTCCTCCATCCGGACGGTCTGTTGGCTCCCTTCCTCGCGGTTTATCCGGTCATGCAAAGCCGGCCGCGAGGGAGTGACTGCCTTTTACAGCATCACGTCCGGAAGTACGTCAGGACACTACCGGAACGACCTGTCAGTCAATTTCTGCAGGACCAATCAGGACGCCGCAGAGGCGTGGTTACTTTTCTGAACAGGGTATTTAACGGAGCTTCTCTCGTCAGCTCATTGCCCTGTCGTGGTTCTAGCTTGTTCTAGTCACTCAGTGCTTGTATTCTGCTTATCCCTTTTGGTTTTGACCCGGCTTGTTTATTCTACTCTGCTTACCTCTGTATCCTTGATTCGGCTTGTCTCTCGCTCTCCTGTCTTCTGTTACCCTCGACCTCGGCTTGTCTTTGACTATTCTCTCAGTACTACTTACGTTAGTCCGGCCATTCTAAGGTCCGGTATACGTATCTGGCTACTGTTTGTACGCTGCGTGTTGGATCCCTGTCCCGATCCTGACATTACGACAGGGCCAATGGATCCTGCAAGTACAAACAGTCAGCTTGCTGCTCCTGATCCTAGGTTTGAAGCCATGGATCACAGAATGGATAAGATGGCACTTGCACTACAGGCACTATTATCTCGTGCCAATAACCCACCAGAGGAGATACGTAATACCCCTATTTCTCCTGTCAGTTCAGGTTTAGAGGTAGCCACAGTGGGTGCTTCTTCTCGCATTACCCCCCCAGTACGCTATGGTGGGGCGCCTGAGAAGTGTTGTGGTTTTTTAAACCAAATTAGTATCCATTTTGAATTGCAACCTCGCTCCTATCCTACAGATGGGGCAAAGGTAGGATTTATTATCACCCTACTTATTGAGAAGGCTCTGAGATGGGCCAATCCACTATGGGAGAACGATAACCCATTAGTATATAACTATAACGCATTTGTAGCTGCTTTTAGAAGAACATTTGACCCTGCAGGTAGAAAGGTTAATGCAGCCAGATTACTGTTGCGCCTGAGACAGGAGAACCGCTACTCAGCCACTACTCAGCCACCTGGTTCAAACACCAGAAACCACTACAACCTAATACCCATTCCATGTAATTCTCACTATAATTCCTCTTTTAAAGCTGCCCTCTGGAATGCACGCTCTGTGTGCAGCACCTTTAAATCTACTTCCATCCATGACCTATTTATCTCACACTCCCTAAACCTACTTGCACTAACAGAAACATGGCTCTCTCCCTCGGATACTGCTACCCCTGCCTCACTGTCCTTTGGTGGTCTTCACTTTACCCACAATCCAAGACAAGCGGAGATTAAAGGTGGCGGTGTAGGTTTTCTTCTCTCACCCCACTGCTCCTTTAAAACCCTGCCCACCCCCCCTTCCCTCTCTTTCCCATCATTCGAAATTCATTCAATTCGCCTTTTCAAACCCTTCTCTGCTAACATTGCCGTCATCTATCGTCCCCCTGGTTCCCCTCTCCTCTTCCTTGACCACTTTGCTGCCTGGCTACCCTACTTCCTCTCTTCCAACATTCCATCCCTAATTCTTGGAGACTTCAATATTCCCATTAACCCACCTTTAACCCCAGCAGCCTCTAAACTACTTTCAATTACTTCCTCCCTTGGACTATTGCAGTGGGCTAATTCTCCCACTCATGTAGCTGGCAATACCCTCGACCTTATTTTCTCCTATTCATGTACATTATCTAATATCTGCAATACTCCATTTCCTCTCTCTGATCACCACCTCTTATCGTTTGCTCTCAATTACCCCCTCACCCAACAACCTCAGCAAAACCCCCCTCAGCTCAGGAGGAACCTTAACTCTATTGACCTCCAGCAGCTGTCGGCTGACATTGATTCACAACTGCTATCCATCCCTTCCCTCTCCTGTCCCTCACTGGCCATCTCCACATATAACACTACCCTCACATCTGCCTTGAACACTGCAGCCCCACTCCAAACATGCACCACGAGGAGAACACGACCCCAACCTTGGCATAATAAATCAACACGCTATCTGCAGAGTTGCTCCCGCTGTGCTGAACGCTCCTGGAGGAAGTCCCGCACCCAGGCAGACTATCTTCATTATAGATTCATGTTGCTTTCGTACAGCGCAGCCCTTGCCCTCGCCAAACAGTCCTACTTTTCCTCTCTCATTAGTTCATGCTCCTGCAATCCCAGACGTCTCTTTGACACTTTTAATTCCCTTCTCCGCCCTGCTGTGGCCACCCCCCAAACTAACCTTACAGCTGATAGCTTTGCATATTACTTTACTGACAAGATTGAACAGCTAAGGAAACAATTCTCCCCTCCTTGCCGTTCTCTTTCTCAACCACACATAAATCATGCTTTCCCTACCCTTCAGACTTTCTCCCCAGCTACTGAACAAGAGGTGGCTGCACTTCTCCATTCCTCTCGCCCCACCACTTGCCCACTTGATCCTGTCCCATCTCACCTCATCAGATCTCTCTCCCCTTGTCTTGTGCCTATCCTAACACACATCTTTAACTGCTCTCTCTCTTCTGGCACTGTTCCTGCTGACCTTAAACATGCCACTGTAATACCTATCCTGAAAAAACCATCTCTTGACCCGTCCTCCCCCTCTAACTATCGTCCCATATCCCTGCTCCCTTACTCATCAAAGCTTTTGGAAAGACTTGTCTTTACCCGTGTGTCTCACTTCCTTAATTCCAACTCTCTCCTTGACCCTCTTCAGTCTGGCTTCCGCCCTCTCCACTCTACTGAGACCGCTCTTATCAAAGTGACTAATGACCTAATCTCCGCTAAATCCAAAGGTCACTACTCCATATTAATTCTCCTTGACCTCTCTGCTGCCTTTGACACAGTTGATCATTCTCTCCTCCTTCAAACTCTTCAATCACTCGGTCTCTGTGACTCTGTCCTCTCTTGGTTTTCCTCCTATCTCTCCCAACGCTCATTTAGTGTCTCCTTTTCCAAGGATACCTCCTCCCCTCGCCCTGTCTCGGTTGGAGTTCCCCAAGGCTCTGTCCTTGGTCCCCTTCTATTTTCTCTTTATACTGCCTCTCTTGGAAAACTTGTTGCCTCTTTTGGATTCAACTACCACCTGTACGCTGATGACACTCAGATATACCTCTCCTCACCGGACCTCTCCCCGGCCGTCCTGCAACGTGTCACTGCTTGCCTCTCTTCCATCTCTGACTGGATGTCGTCACGCTTTCTCAAACTTAACCTCTCTAAAACTGAACTCCTTGTCTTTCCTCCTCCTAATACTGATCCTCCTCTCTCACTCTCCCTTCAAGTCAGTGATATCCACATAAGTCCATCCCTACAAGCGCGCTGTCTTGGCGTCATACTTGACTCTGGTCTCACCTTTGAGTCTCACATCCAGTTTGTTGCCAAGTCCTGTAGGTTCCAACTCAAAAACATAGCCCGCATCCGCCCCTTTCTTACGCAAGATGCTACCAAGGAGCTTGTCCATGCTCTAGTAATTTCCCGCATGGATTACTGTAACCCTCTCCTGATTGGTCTCCCCAAAAGCCGTACTGCCCCGCTACAGTCTGTAATGAATGCTGCAGCTAGACTGATTTTCCTATCCAGTCGGTCCTCTCACACCTCGCCCCTCTGCCAGTCCTTACATTGGCTCCCTGTATTCTATAGGAGTCAATTCAAAGTGCTAACCCATACATTTAAAGCACTGAACAATTCCAGCCCCTCTTATATCTCTTCACTGATCCAGAGGTATGCCCCTCCTCGTACCCTCCGCTCTGCCCGCGACCACCTCCTGACCGCTGCTCGCACCCGTACGGCCAACTCACGCTTGCAGGACTTCTCACGGGCGGCTCCTCTCCTATGGAATAACTTACCTACTGCCATCAGACTCTCCCCTAGTCTTCAATCATTTAAGAAGGGCCTTAAATCCCATCTCTTCAGGAAAGCGTATGGCCTCCCAGAGTAATCTCTCCCTTACATACCTGTCCCTATGGGATAGTGCTTTGCTCTCTCCTCCAGCTCTGCTTCACTCCTACTTGATATTTCCTATCCTAATGTTTCTAATACCCCACCTCCTATAGACTGTAAGCTCATTTGAGCAGGGTCCTCTTCAACCTATTATTCCTGTAAGTTTTCTTGTAATTGTCTTATTTATTGTTACATCCCCCCCTCTCAAAATATTGTAAAGCGCTACGGAATCTGTTGGCGCTATATAAATGGCAATAATAATAATAATAATAATAACCGAACACTTGTGGATTATGCACTAGAGTTCAGGTCTCTGGCGTCAGAAGTCAAGTGGAACGAGCCGGCGTATATGGATGTATTTTTGAATGGCCTATCTGATGTAATCCTTGATGAGGTTGCTACTAGAGAACTCCCTGAGAATTTAGAAGATTTAATTTCGTTCATCTCTCGTATAGATGAACGTTTAAGAGAGAGACAGAACACTCGAGAGAGGAACCGGAGACCTTCTTTTAGGTTAGCTCCCTCTTTTCCAAGTCCTGACTCCACGGTATCTTTGCTTCCTGAACCTATGCAGATAGGGTATACCCGCCTCTCTGAGGAGGAAAGACAGTACAGAAGAAGAGAGGGTTTGTGTATGTATTGTGGAGCCAAAGGTCATTTACTCTCGAACTGTTCTAACCGTCCGGGAAACGCTCGCACCTAAGTCTCTCTAGAGGACAGGCCTTGGGTGTTTCTATTTTGTCCTCTACTCCTAATTATAAAGATCACAGGCTTCTGCTACCAGTTTCCTTGACTTGGGAGAGGGAAGTAGTAAGGGCTATGGCATTGATAGATTCCGGTGCTGCAGAGAATTTTATCGACCAGGCCTTTGCGATTAAAAACAACATCCCATCCCAGCTAAGGGAGACACCCTTGGCCGTTGAGGCCATAGATGGTAGACCACTACTAGACCCTGTTATCTTTCGTGAAACCATACCCATTGATTTAAATGTTGGTATCCTACACGTGGAGAATTTATCTCTTATGCTCATTTCGTCCCCTTCCGTTCCCATAGTTCTAGGGTACCCATGGTTGAAGAAACATAACCCTATTATTGATTGGGAGTTAGGGGAGATACTCTCGTGGGGCCAGGGCTGCCAGGATAGGTGTTTAAGCAAGGTTTCTCCCTTAGCTAATATTAACATACCGGAGAATCCTACTCAGTTCACAGAAAGACAGATACCGGACCTTTACCTATACTTAAAGGCAGTATTTGACAAGAAGAATGCCGATTCTTTGCCGCCACACAGGTCATTTGATTGTAAGATTAAGCTTCTACCCGGGACGATGCCTCCGAGGGGCCATGTATATCCTTTGTCTGTTCAGGAAAACTCAGTTCTGGAGGAGTATATTCGGGAGAATTTAGAAAAGGGATTCATTAGGAGGTCTTCTTCTCCGGCCGGGGCTGGGTTCTTTTTCATTAAGAAAAAGGATGGCACGCTGAGACCTTGTATCGATTACCGAGGCTTGAATAAAATAACTGTCAGAAATGCCTATCCTATCCCACTGATTACCGAGTTATTTGATCGTCTTAAGGGCTCCAAGATCTTCACCAAGTTAGATCTTAGAGGGGCATACAATTTGGTGAGAATCCAGCATGGTCACGAGTGGATGACGGCATTCAATACCCGGTATGGCCACTACGAATACACGGTTATGCCATTTGGACTTTGCAATGCTCCTGCAGTATTTCAAGATTTGATTAATGAGGTACTTAGGGAGTTTCAACATGATTGTGTTATTGTTTACCTGGACGACATACTAATACACTCTAAGGAGATTGAGACTCACCATAAACAGGTCAGAAAGGTATTACACAAACTGCTGCAACATGGTCTATACTGCAATTTGGAGAAATGCAGTTTTGATCAGTCTCAGACAGACTTTCTTGGGTACATGATTTCTGGGGAAGGTTTTAAAATGGACCCTGAAAAACTCCAATCTATTTTAGACTGGCCTTTGCCCAAAGGACTCAAGGCTATCCAGAGGTTTATTGGTTTTTCCAACTACTATAGGCGCTTCATTAAGGGATACTCCTCTATCATTGCGCCTATTACCAATATGACCAAACAAGGGGCTGATACTAAGGTCTGGTCTAAGGAGGCTCTTGTTGCTTTCAAGACTCTCAAGGAACTTTTTGCCTCGGCTCCCATTCTAGTTCATCCTGATACGACCCTGCCTTTCTTGCTCGAGGTCGATGCCTCTGAGACAGGAGTTGGGGCTGTTCTATCCCAAAGGTTAGGGGTGGACAAACCGTTACACCCTTGTGGTTTCTTCTCTAAGAAATTATCTGGGCCTGAGAGCAGATATGACATCGGGGAGAGGGAACTGTTAGCGGTCATTAAGGCTTTAAAGGAGTGGAGACATTTACTGGAAGGGACATTACACCCTGTTACTATATTAACGGATCATAAGAACTTGTCTTATATTGGGGAGGCTAAGCGCTTATCCGCCAGACAGGCTCGCTGGTCCTTGTTCCTCACTCACTTTAATTATGTACTTACTTATAGACCTGGTTCTAAGAACTCTAAAGCCGATGCTTTGTCTCGTCAATATGAACCACCCTCTATAACTGAACCAGTCCTGTCCTCCATAGTTCCTAAGGGAAATATCATCGCAAACACGAATCTCAGGATTCACTCTCCATTGCTTTCCGAGATCATGAAGTCTCAGCATTTGGCACCCAAACAGACTCCTGGGATCGACACTTCGTTCCTGCCACTCTCCAACTGGAGGTGCTACGCTGTCTCCATAACAGCAAAGTGGCGGGGCATCCGGGCATCCGCAAAACATATGCTCTGGTCTCTAAAGATTTTTGGTGGCCTGACTTACGTAAAGATATTAAAGAATTAATCGGGGCATGTGAGGTTTGTACCAAGACTAAGCAACCTCATTCGCTCCCATGCGGATTTCTGCATCCTTTAGAGGTCCCTGAAAGGCCATGGTCCTGTTTGGCTATGGACTTCATTGTTGATTTGCCTATCTCTAAAAAGCAGACTGTTATCCTCACTGTGGTGGACAGATTTACTAAGATGGCTCACTTCATTCCCTTACCTAAACTCCCATCTTTGCCTGAATTAGCGGAGATATTCGCTAGGGAGATTTTCCGTTTGCATGGGATACCTTCCCAAATTGTCTCTGACAGAGGCTCCCAATTTGTTTCCCGTTTTTGGAAATCTTTCTGCTCCCAACTAGGCATCAAATTGAATTTCTCCTCTGCCTATCATCCTCAGTCCAATGGAGCTGCTGAACGCACTAACCAAAAAGTTGAACAGTATTTACGTTGTTTCGTTTCTGAACACCAGGACGATTGGGTCGGTTTGATTCCTTGGGCGGAGTTTGCACATAACAATCTCATTTGTGATTCTACGCAGTCTAGCCCTTTTTTCTTGAATTATGGCTTTCATCCTTCCATCCTTCCTTCGGAGTCTTCTTCTCAAGGGGTACCGTCGGTGGATATTCATGTTGCCAATTTAAGGAAGTTGTGGGATCAGACTCGACAAATCCTTCTGCACAATTCCATGCTGGTTAAAAAACACGCTGACAAACGTAGAAGGGCAGCACCGGTGTTTGTTCCAGGCGATAGAGTATGGTTAAGTACTAGAAACATTCGGTTAAAGGTGCCGTCCATGAAGTTTGCTCCTCGATATATTGGACCTTACAGGGTACTGTCTCAAATTAACCCAGTTGCGTATCGTTTAGCGTTGCCTAATGCCTTACGCATTCCGAATTCATTTCATGTTTCCTTGCTAAAACCACTAATATGTAACAGGTTCTCCTCCACGATCGCCCCTCCTCGCTCTGTGCAAGTGGAGGGTCAGGAGGAGTATGAGGTCAATTCCATAGTTGATTCTCGAGTCTCCCGGGGGAGACTGCAGTATCTGGTCGATTGGAAGGGTTATGGTCCTGAGGAGAGAAGTTGGGTACCTCAGGAGGAGGTGCACGCTCCCCGTCTCCGCAGGGCGTTCCACTCTCGCTTCCCTTCTCGCCCTGGTGTCTTCCACCCGGTGGGCGTATCTGAGAGGGGGGGTACTGTCAGGGTACCTGTGGTCTCTACCTCCGAAAGAGGTAGAGACTTAGCTGTTCCTCCATCCGGACGGTCTGTTGGCTCCCTTCCTCGCGGTTTATCCGGTCATGCAAAGCCGGCCGCGAGGGAGTGACTGCCTTTTACAGCATCACGTCTGGAAGTACGGCAGGACACTACCGGAACGACCTGTCAGTCAATTGCTGCAGGACCAATCAGGATGCCGCAGAGGCGTGGTTACTTTTCTGAACAGGGTATTTAACGGAGCTTCTCTCGTCAGCTCATTGCCCTGTCGTGGTTCTAGCTTGTTCTAGTCACTCAGTGCTTGTATTCTGCTTATCCCTTTTGGTTTTGACCCGGCTTGTTTATTCTACTCTGCTTACCTCTGTATCCTTGATTCGGCTTGTCTCTCGCTCTCCTGTCTTCTGTTACCCTCGACCTCGGCTTGTCTTTGACTATTCTCTCAGTACTACTTACGTTAGTCCGGCCATTCTAAGGTCCGGTATACGTATCTGGCTACTGTTTGTACGCTGCGTGTTGGATCCCTGTCCCGATCCTGACAGGCAATGAGCAGGGGCGTATTAGCCACGAGGCAAACAAGGCATTTGCCTTGGGCGGCATTTTCCAGGGGGCGGCCCCCAAACGCCCAGGGCAAATGCCTTGTTAGCCTTGCGGCTAACTGACATGCCGTCTGGGCGGGCGGGCGATCTGCTGGGCAGTGCTGGCGGCCGGCGAGGGAGCACTTTCTCTGAGCTGTCTGCTCAGCTCCCTCGCGCGCCGCACAGTGAGGCTGGGAGCCGGAATATGACATCATATTCCGGCTCCGCCTCCCAGCCTCACTCTGCGCGCGCGAGGGAGCTGAGCAGACAGCTCAGAGAAAGTGCTCCCTCGCCGGCCGCCCGCCAGCACTGCCCAGCAGCCACTGGACCACCAGGGAGAAATAGGACCCCCCCAGCATTCCCAAAGGTAAGGAGGCTGGGGGGGGGGGGGTAAATTAAAAAAAAAATGTGTTAAATATGTGAGTGAGTGTGTGTGTGAATGTCTGTTAGTGTGTGTGTGTGTGTGTGTGTGTGTGTGTGTGTGTGTGTGTGAATGTCTGTTAGTGTGTGTGTGTGAATGTCTGTTAGTGTGTGTGTGTGTGTGTGTGTGTGTGTGAATGTCTGTTAGTGTGTGTGTGAATGTCTGTTAGTGTGTGTGTGTGTGTGTGTGTATGTGTGAATGTCTGTTAGTGTGTGTGTGTGTGTGTGTGAATGTCTGTTAGTGTGTGTGTGAATGTCTGTTAGTGTGTGTGTGTGTGTGTGTGTGTGTGTGAATGTCTGTTAGTGTGTGTGTGTGTGTGTGTGTGTCTGTCTGTTAGTGTATGTGTCTGTCTGTTAGTGTGTGTGTGTGTGTGTCTGTCTGTTAGTGTGTGTGTGTGCCTGTCTGTTAGTGTGTGTGTGTGTGTGTGTGTGTGAATGTATGTTAGTGTGTGTGTGTGAATGTCTGTTAGTGTGTCTGTATGTCTGTTAGTGTGTCTGTGTATGTCTGTTAGTGTGTGTATGTCTGTTAGTGTGTGTGTGTGTGTGTCTGTGTATGTCTGTTAGTGTGTGTCTGTTAGTGTGTGTGTGTGTATGTATGTCTGTTAGTGTGTATGTATGTATGTCTGTTAGTGTGTGTCTGTTAGTGCGTGTGTGTGTGTCTGTTAGTGTGAGTGTATCTGCTAGTGAGTGTGTCTGTAAGTGTGTGTGTGTTTCTGTTAGCGAGTGTGTGTTTCTGTTAGCTAGTGTATGCGTATCTGTAAGTGAATGTGTGTGTGTGTATTTAGAAGGCGGGGCGGGGGAAGGGTGGGGGTGGTGCGGGCGGGGGGAGGGTTTGATGGGGGTGGCGCGGGCGGGAGGGGGGCGCCTGAGTTTTGTCCTGCCTAGGGCAGCACAAAACCAGGATACACCACTGGCAATGAGGTTAGGGGTTACACAGTATACAGAAATCTTTATAGTGTATACTACAATATTTACACTATATATACAACAAGGGAAAACAGCCTTACTATCAAATAAAAGGGGAGAAGGAAAAACCCTCATTAAGACCTCCTGGAGATAAAGTTTTGCGTTTATAAATCCATCTGCACTCTTTCTGGCGTAGGATTTTATCAAAGTCACCACGTCTTTGATGTCTTCTAACTAATTCTAACCCACAGAAACGTATGTGCTTTGATGAGCCACCATGACACCTTTAAGGTGTCTGGAGACCTGAGTGTCCAGACAGTTTCTAGTAGATCTTACATGCTCCTTAATACACTCTTTAAACGGCCTAAAGGTTTTGCCTACATACATCAGTTTGCAACTGCAGGTAAGAAGGTACACTAATCCTGCAGAGTTGCAATTAAAAAAATTAGTAATATTGAAGGTCTGTTTCCCTTCACTATCGCTCACCTTCTTGGAATCTCTGAGGATGTGTTTGCAGGCTACGCATCTGCCACAGCTATAGGACCCTACAGGGACTTTACATCCAAGCCAAGTGGTTGGTGGAATCTGTTTGGTTGTAAAGTGGCTGGGAACAAGGATATCACAGAGGTTTCTACCCCCCCGTGCTGTAATGGTGAGCCGGGGGCCTAGAACCTCTTTGAGATGGGTGTCTCTAAGCAGAATCGGACAAAATTTTTGTTCATTTCCGGTCAGCCCCCCTTTTGGTTCGCCAATGGGGACTGGCCACGATCGAGATAAGGGGTGTGTCTTAATGTCCCTTTATTAGGAGCTCCAATTGCAGTATGCCGGTTAGTTCTTGACAAAGGAGTGTGAAAACGCCGAAACGCGTGTCGGGCTTTAGTTTATATCGATGTATCTTATTTGACGTGTTTACTTCATTTTATTTTAATATCTGGAGATCTGCCCGATGGGGGTTAATCTGTTGGTTGCCGTCTTAATCCGTTTACTTTTTATGGGGCTTTAAGAGTTAGGCTGCCTCGAAGCAGCAGTGGAGGGATGTCTTATAGGTAGACAGGTTCTGATGTCTGTTATGGTCTTTTGTTACTCTATAGCTATTGAGCTCTATTTGACTATACCTCTTTCCTACTATCTCGGGATTTGAGCGTTATCTAGCCAGCCCTACAATACACTTGTCAGGAGAGCGCCTCCAGCCTAATAGATCTACTATTAATCTCTTAGATAGAAGGCATCTCTGAAGCTAGTTTTGCACCCCACCATACTCTATTATGAATTTGTCATGTCTTCTAAAGTAGATATAGTTTTGCACTGATATCTACTTATTAGAGATATCATTTGCAAGTTATTTATATATTAAGGCTGACAATAAACATTACTACGAACTGAATATTCCCTATATACTGCTGTATACAGTTTGTATAAAGTGTAGCATTTCAACTATACTGCTATATCCACTCCTGTGAGAGATTCACAATTATCACAAGTTTACATGGGATTACCACTAAGTATACACGGTAATATATTGACACGATTCTGACAGACTTTATATCAATTATAACCCCGTCTTTAGAATTATCTACTAATAGGATGGTCCATGCAATAATACAGTGATCCTTTTTCATTGGATCAATATCATACGTTAAGCTGGACCCTGGAAAGATGTATTAGTTATTTTTATAGCCAGGACAGATCTATCCAGATTTTTAAAGGTGTAGCACTTTTCACTTTATCACTTTTTTAGTTTGCAGTGACTTCACATATATGGTTTAGATTTTTTTGTTTATCTCTTTGATCTAATAAAGGTTTATACCATGAATATGGTATAACAGAAGGTTCCTATTCTGTTAATGTGACATTTATTAGGAGGTAATTGTGAATGAAATGTCTCCACACATTATTTGTGGGTGGATTTCCCCTCTCAGACATTTCTTGTAGTTTACCACCAGGTTTGCACACATCTCAGGAGGGATTTTGTCCCACTCCTCTTTGCAGATCCTCTCCAAGTCATTAAGGTTTTGAGGCTGATGTTTGGCAATTCGAACCTTTAGCTACCTCCACAGATTTTCTATGGGATTAAGGTCTGGAGACTGGCTAGGCCACTCCAGGACCTTAATGTGCTTCTTCTTGAGCAATTCCTTTGTTGCCTTGGCTGTGTGTGTTGGGTTATTGCCATGCTGAAATACCCATCCACAACCCATTTTCAATGCCCTGGCCAATGGAAGGAGGTTCTCACCGAAGATTTGACGGTACATGGCTCCATCCATAGTCCCTTTGATGCAGTGCAGTTGTCCTGTCCCCTTAGCAGAAAAACACCCCCAAAGCATAATGTTTCCACCTCGATGTTGGACTGTGGGGATGGTGTTCTTGGGGTAATAGGCAGAATTCCACCTTCTCCAGCGAGTTGAGTAGATGCCAAAGAGCAAAATTTTGGTCTCATCTGACACCAACACTTTCACCCAGTTCTCCTCTGTATCATTCAGATGTTCATTGGCAGACTTCAGATGGGCCTGTACATGTGCTTTCTTGAGCAGGGTGACCTTGCCGGCGCTGCAGGATTTCAGTCCTTCACGGCATAGTGTGTTACCAATTGTTTTCTTGGTGACTATGGTCCCAGCTGCCTTGAGATCATTAACAAGATCCTCCAGTGTAGTTCTGGGCAGATTCCTCACCGTTCCCATGATCATTGAAACTCCACGAGGTGAGATCTTGCATGGAGCACCAGACCGAGGGAGACTGATAGTTATTTTGTGTTTCTTCCATTTGTGAATAATCGCATTAACTTCTCACCAAGCTGCTTGGCGATGGTCTTGTAGCCCATTACAGCCTTGTGTAGGTCTACAATCTTGTCCCTGACATCCTTGGACAGCTCTTTGGTCTTGGCCATAGTGGAGAGTTTGAAATCTGATTGATTGATTGATTGCTTCTGTGGACAGGTGTCTTTTATACAGGTAACAAGCTGAGATTAGGAGCACTCCCTTTAAGAGAGTGCTCCTAATCTCAGCTCGATACCTGTATAAAAGACACTTGAAAGCCAGAAATCTTGCTGATTTATAGGAGATCAAATACTTATTTCACTCATTGACATGCAAATTAATTTATCATTTTTTTTTTTAACTACGAGTTACATAAAGCAATGGATTACATTGAACATTGATTATATTGAACAACCATTGTCACAATTATGTCGTTATTCCAACAGTTAATTAAGGTTGTGGTCATGGGTCTTGCTGTGTGTTTCAACTTTGGGGCTGTTGCCCCCGCTTAACTCTATTTAATTAACCAAAACCAATTGTCAAGTATAGAGTGCATATCGCTGTATTGGTGTACGTGGGGGGGGGAGAGGGGTTTGGGTATCTGGAGTGTGGGTCATGAAGGGGAAGTGGGAAGAAAAAATGATCTGGAGTCCGTTGTTTGGGCCAGTGTTCTACAGGGTCGTGCTATCTCTTATGAGTTATTTTTGAGGTATTCACACCAAGGTTGTCAAGTATCTGTATATACTTGGTATTGTTCTGTCATGGAATAGCATGTTTCTTCTAGACCACGTATCATTTCTACTCTTTGAATCCATTCGCGGATAGAGGGCGGATTTGGTTGCTTCCATAGTGTGGGGATGAGGGGGTTTGCGGCAGATATTAGGTGCATTAGCAGGGCTGTCTTCCATTTCAGTATTGTTTGGGGCGGGATAAGGAACAAGAGAGTTTCTGGTGTAAATGGGATGTGTGTGTTTAATACTGTTTGTATTAGACCATGTATGCGTTTCCAGTAATTATTGATGACCTTGCATGTCCACCAGATGTGTGTGGTGTTTCCATCAGGAGCATGGCACCTCCAACAGAGGTTGTTGAGTGCAGGAAAGAGTGATTTTAGTTTTGATGGTGTATAGTGCCACCTCGCTATCCTTTTGTAGTTTCCCTCTTGGGTTAATGTGTTTCGGGAAGTTCCGTGTATTTGTTTGAATATGAGGCGCCAAGTGTCTGGAGCTATACTGGTATTAAGTTCTTTCTCCCATGTTGTGGTGAAGGCAGGTGGGTGGTGAGGTTGCGTTTGTGCTACTGTTTTGTACATCAGATTATTTTTTTCTTTAATAAGTGTTCCTTGCATTGTTGTTTAAATCGTGTTTTAGCTCGTTATGGTTTATGCGCTAAAGGTCCTGTGCGGATGAAATGGGTGAGTTGTCTATATTGGAATAATTGCATTGCATTTTTTTTGTCTGTGAGGTCTCGTATTGGTTTTATCTGGTCTCCTGTGTCACCCATGAGGTCTCCTAATTTCAGGTAGTCTGTATGGGGGTAGTGTTTGAACATCCTACCGTCTTCCCCTGGTTGGAACAGTGGATTGTGCGTAATAAGGTACAGCGGGGATGGGTAGGGGGATATCAGGAGGTGCGTTCTTATTCTGGCCAACATGCGGAGTGTTGGGGTGATTGTAAGATGGGGGTTATGACATAGGAATGCTTGTCCCGATTTATGCCAGGGTATCGTAAAAATAGTGTGATTGTTGCGTTTAAGGCTTGGGGGGGGGGGAGATTGTCATTTGTGAGCAGTGAATTGAACAAATTTTGGAAGTGCTGTACTAGTATGTCGGCGTAATTCTTGTAATATTTGTCCATTAGACCATCTGGGCCAGGGCTCTTCCCTGTTGGGAGGTGTTTGATCGCGTCTAAGCATTCGTCTTTTGAGATAGGTTGGTTTAGGGATTCCCGGATATTTTGTGGAATGGTGGAGTGTATTCTTTGTGAAAGGAAATTGTGGATGTCTGTTGTGGAGGGGGGTGTTTGTCTTAGGTTGTAAAGTGTTGAGTAGTAGTCTTTAAATGCCTTGAGAATGTCAGTCATTGAGTGTGATAGTTGTCCCTCTGTGTTACGGATGGCTGCTATAAATGTGTGTTCCTTTTGTTTTTTTAGTGTGTGTGCCAGAAGTCTCCCACATCTGCCCCCATGAGCATAGTAGTTGCCTCTGGTTTTAGCTAGTGCTTATTTGGTGTTAACATTGAGAATTGTGTTCAGTTCTGTTCTTTTTTCTACCAGTGATTTGTATGTGGCTAATTTTAGGTCTTTTTTATGTGTCCCTTCCAGCTCCCTGATCTCCCTGGTTAGGTTTAGAGTACGGGATTCCCGTTGCTTTATGAGTCTTGAGGCTGCTTGGATAATTGTGCCTCTGATTGTGCTTTTGTGTGCTTCCCAAATTATAGGATATAAGGAGTCTGGTTGTACATTGAGTTCAAAGTATTGGGTTAGTGATTCCCTAATTCGGTTTTGGATCTCCGGGTGATTTAGTAGGGTGTCAATTAGTTTCCATTGTGACCTGGTAGGGTATAAGGAAGGGATAATGATATTGGGGGCGTGATCAGACCATGTAATTGAGGCGTACTTGCAGGTATTTACCAGTTTAAAAATCTGTGCGGGAGAAGAAACAGATCAATTCTCGAGTAGGTGCCTGATGAAAACGAGTAGTATGAGTAGTCTTGTTCTGTTGGGTGTGTTATTCGCCAACAGTCATACAGGGAGTGCAGAATTATTAGGCAAGTTGTATTTCTGAGGATTAATTTTATTATTGAACAACAACCATGTTCTCAATGAACCCAAAAAACTCATTAATATCAAAGCTGAATATTTTTGGAAGTAGTTTTTAGTTTGTTTTTAGTTATAGCTATTTTAGGAGGATATCTGTGTGTGCAGGTGACTATTACTGTGCATAATTATTAGGCAACTTAACAAAAAACAAATATATACCCATTTCAATTATTTATTTTTACCAGTGAAACCAATATAACATCTCAACATTCACAAATATACATTTCTGACATTCAAAAACATAACAAAAACAAATCAGTGACCAATATAGCCACCTTTCTTTGCAAGGACACTCAAAAGCCTGCCATCCATGGATTCTGTCAGTGTTTTGATCTGTTCACCATCAACATTGCGTGCAGCAGCAACCACAGCCTCCCAGATACTGTTCAGAGAGGTGTACTGTTTTCCCTCCTTGTAAACTTCACATTTGATGATGGACCACAGGTTCTCAATGGGGTTCAGATCAGGTGAACAAGGAGGCCATGTCATTAGATTTTCTACTTTTATACCCTTTCTTGCCAGCCACGCTGTGGAGTACTTGGACGCGTGTGATGGAGCATTGTCCTGCATGAAAATCATGTTTTTCTTGAAGGATGCAGACTTCTTCCTGTACCACTGCTTGAAGAAGGTGTCTTCCAGAAACTGGCAGTAGGACTGGGAGTTGAGCTTGACTCCATCCTCAACCCGAAAAGGCCCCACAAGCTCATCTTTGATGATACCAGCCCAAACCAGTACTCCACCTCCACCTTGTCGGACTGGAGCTCTCTGCCCTTTACCAATCCAGCCACGGGCCCATCCATCTGGCCCATCAAGACTCACTCTCATTTCATCAGTCCATAAAACCTTAGAAAAATCAGTCTTGAGATATTTCTTGGCCCAGTCTTGACGTTTCAGCTTGTGTGTCTTGTTCAGTGGTGGTCGTCTTTCAGCCTTTCTTACCTTGGCCATGTCTCTGAGTATTGCACACCTTGTGCTTTTGGGCACTCCAGTGATGTTGCAGCTCTGAAATATGGCCAAACTGGTGGCAAGTGGCATCTTGGCAGCTGCACGCTTGACTTTTCTCAGTTCATGGGCAGTTATTTTGCGCCTTGGTTTCTCCACACGCTTCTTGCGAACCTGTTGACTATTTTGAATGAAACGCTTGATTGTTCGATGATCACGCTTCAGAAGCTTTGCAATTTTAAGAGTGCTGCATCCCTCTGCAAGATATCTCACTATTTTTGACTTTTCTGAGTCTGTCAAGTCCTTCTTTTGACCCATTTTGCCAAAGGAAAGGAAGTTGCCTAATAATTATGCACACCTGATATAGGGTGTTGATGTCATTAGACCACACCCCTTCTCATTACAGAGATGCACATCACCTAATATGCTTAATTGGTAGTAGGCTTTCGAGCCTATACAGCTTGGAGTAAGACAACATGCATAAAGAGGATGATGTGGTCAAAATACTAATTTGCCTAATAATTCTGCACTCCCTGTATAGTTGGTGTGCATCTAGGAGTTTTTGGATCTGCCCTCTCGTGGATGCTTGATATGATTGTGTGTGAGATGTCGTGTCCAGTGCCCCATCTAGAGAGATGTTGATGTCTCCCCCTAAGATCAGAAGGCCTTCTGTGAAGTACTCTAGGTTTTTGATTATCGATCGTAATGCCTGGCATTGTTTTCTATTAGGGAGATATATGTTTGCGAATGTTGTTGATGATGATCCTGCATGGCCTTTCAAGAATATATATCTACCGTTGTCGTCCGACATGTGTTCTTTGTAGGTGAATGGTAAATGGGGGGAGAGGAGGATTGCTACACCCCTAGACTTTGATTCCGTGTAATTTCCGAAGTATCCCTTTGTGAAGTGTCTGGATCTAAGAGACGGGGCTGAGTCTTTTCGGAAGTGTGTCTCCTGTATAAAGACTACTTCGGCCTTACGTTTGTGGTAATCTGTGAGAGCTAAGTGTCGTTTTTCGGGGGTGTTTAAACCCCTGGCGTTGTGGGATAAAACTGTTATGGTTGCCATTATCAAGTTTTGAAAGGGGGAAGGGGTGGGGTGTGTTGTTAAGTGTGTACAAGTGAACCTGAGTACACCTTGGACTTTCGCATACAGTATACAGTGAATGCAGTATACAACTAAACAGATTATCGAGTTCTTTGTGTGTCGAAAACCAGCAGGAAGTTAGTACTATGACAAGTAATTTAGGTAGTACAATATAAACATAAACAAAACTATATACAATACAGTGAGTCGGTCGTGTGTTTGGTTTTTTAAGTTGTTATGAAGAGTGGGTTGTTGTGTCCGATCAACTGTAGGACACCTGGGGTCTGCCCCTGTGAATTCCCGTAGTCTACAGAGGGCTAACTTTAAATGACCCCGATATTAATAAAGGTTGGGGAGCGTGTGGGGTACTGTATGAGCGGATTATTTTTTTAAAAAATATTTTTAATTTTTTTTATTATTGCCGCCAGTCGTCTCCTGGTTGGTTCAGTGTCTAAAGTGTGATGAGCTTTTAAATGAGCTCACGGAGTATAATCACTTGAAAGGTTGTGGTTGCTTCTTGGAGGTTTGTGTGTGTCATTAGTGTGAGGTTAGGGGGGATGAGAACGTGTAGTATGAAGCGATGGTAGTTCTAATCCCTGGTATAGGGGATATGATAGTATATATATATATATATATATATATATATATATATGTAAGTATACATGTCTATTACCATTCGATTTTTTTTTTTTTATGTATTCATTTATTTATTTATTTATTTATTTGTATTATTATTTTTTATTTATTTTTTTAACGGGATATTATTGGTTTCCCATTCGCTAAGTTGTTGGGGAGTGTAATGTTAGTTTGTCACCGGGTAGGTTATTTTCGGTCCCTTATCCTTAGTCAGTCCCCGGCCCTGTTGGTTTTACTCTTACAGATCCGTCCTCACTATCGAAGATGTGTGGGGCCCTGTTATCTACCTTGTGTCTAGGGTATGAGTCAGTTAGGGATCATCGTTGATATGTCAGTAAAGGGTCACATTTTGTTCCAAAGTTTGGGTACATACAACTCATTATACATACAACCTTGGACGATGAGTCTAGCAGAGTTATTCTTGTACGAGGGTGTCTGTGCTTAATCACGACTGGTTCGGTGTGGTCGGCAAATGTCCAAGCTAGTACATTGACCGTATTTGGTACGGTATCTGGAACTGTTAGTATGGTAAGTGAGTACGTGAGGGAAATGTGAAATGTGATGGTTTAACTGGGAATGTCTATTGGAGTCCGTTTTAGTCTTTCTTGGTATCGCCTGTTCTTCTCTCTTCCCACTGCGGAGTTCCTATAGGGTTCGTTCTTTGTCTCTTAGCCAGAGATCTCCATCTTGTTCGTTGCTGCGCTGACAAAGCTGACAAGGCCGGATCAGGTGTGTACCAGTCCATGATAGATGTTTCTGCCAGATTTAGCGCTTTGGTGAATGGGATGATGTCTTGATGAGCTGCGATCGTGTAGGTGGATCCACGGATGTTGACTATTAGGGCGAAGGGGAACCCCCATCTGTATCTTAGGTTGCGTGTGCGTAGTTGGTCCGTTATGGGCCTCAGGGCTCTTCTTGCTTGCTGAGTGTGCCATGAGAGGTCCTGAAAAATTTGTATTTCATGGTCGTGGTATAGCATTGAAGTGGAGGTGTACCTTAATTTTCTCAGTACCTCTTTTTTAAGAGCAAAGTAATGGATGCGACATATAACATCTCTTGGTATTTCTCCCGTCCCCATTTTGGGTTTTAGTGAACGGTGAATTTATAACATTTTTGACATGCGTTTTTCCGGATTATTCTTTTGTTATTCTGTCTCTCACCATGTAAATACACCTACCATTAAAATTATATACTGATCATTTCTTTGTCAGTGGACAAATGTTCAAAATCAGCAGGGGTCAAATACTTTTTTCCCTCACTGTACATATATATTTTTTTTCTGCTCCTTTTTTTCCCCTCTGTTGGTCACCGGTACCACTCACTTTATCTGTGAATAAAACCCACATTTCATATAACCATCCTATTTTCCATCAATCAGCTTTTTTTTTTTGCGCCTCTGACAGAATTAGGAAGCAGACAAAACTGTTCATCCGTTGTATGTTTAATTTGTTTTGTGATTTGGTCATATGGCGATTCAGAGTTATGGAATTCGGACAAATCGCCTATTATTTGGACGAACTAGAATTCAATAGAAAAAGAATGCACAAGTCTATTCTCATTTGCGTTAAACTGGAGAGTTTGTTTTATGAAAGACATTTTTTTTCAATAATTGAATATTGTCTTAAAATAAGTTACTAGATTTTTGTCCCTGCACTAATTGGACTATTACCCAAGAGCTTTATGTTGCCTAGTTATTAATTTATTACCTATTCCCTACATGTTGAAATTCACAACTAAATGATGCAATAAAGGCACATAAACTGTTTTAAATATGTGTGCACTAGTCTATAAGCCGATGCAAAGTGTTCTGCTGAGCATTTGAACCTGCTAATAGTTCAGCACCATCTTTCTCTAGAATCACTTAAAAGATGTAGTTCACAGTTTGCATCATCTTTGATGCTTCAGGACCTAAAGGACCTATATGAAAGATTTATATCATGAAAATATATATAAATGGTAAGTTGATCCTCCCTTCGTCCTGTCTCTGTTGGAGTCACCCAAAGCTCTGTACTTGGTCCCCTTCTATTTTCTCTTTATACTGCCTCTCTTGGCAAACTTATTCCACTACCACCTGTACGCTGATGACATTCAGATATACCTCTCCTCCCTGGACCTCTTCTCTTCAGTCCTGCAATGTATCACTGCTTGCCTTTCTTCCATCTCTGACTGGATGTCCTCCCGCTTTTTGAAACTCAATCTCCCTAAAACTGAACTCTTTGTCTTTCCTCCTGCTGGTCTTTCCTCCTGCTGATACTGTTCCCCCTCTTTCGCTCTCCCTTCATTTAAGTGGTACCAACATCAGTCCATCCTTGCAAGCGCTCTGTCTTGGTGTTATACTTGATTCTGGCCTCACATTTGAGCCTCACATCCAGTTACCAAATCCTGTAGATTTAACCTTAAAAACATAGCCCACATCCGCCCCTTTCTTACACAAGATGCTACTAAGGAGCTTGTCCATGCTCTAGTAATCTCTTGCATGGATTATTGTGACGCCCTCCTTATAGGTCTTCCCACAAGTCGTATTGCCCTGTTACAGTCTGTAATGAATGCTGCAGCTAGACTGATTTTCCTCTCCTGTCGCTCCTCTCACACGTCTCCCCTCTGTCAGTCCTTACATTGGCTTCCTGTATCCTATAGGAGTCAATTCAAAGTGCTAACCCATACCTATAAAGCACTGACCTAGTCTAGCCCCTCCTATATCTCTTCACAGAGCCATAGGTATGCCTCTTCTCGATCTCTCCGCTTTGCCCATGACCTTCTCCTGTCCGCTGCTCGCACCCGTATGGCCTACTCACGCTTGAAGGACTTCTCGCAGGTGGCTCCTTTCTTTTGGAAAAGCCTTCCTACGACCATCAAGCTCTCATTTAAAAAGTGCCTTTAAAACCTTTACCTCACATACCTGTCCCTTGCTCTCTCCTAAAGGGCAGCACTCTATTCTCTCCTCCAGCTCTGCTTCACTAAACCTTGTTTGATTGCTACCTCCTGTCCTGTTGGGTTTTACGTCCACTTCCTATAGACTCTAAGCTCGTTTGAGGAGGGCCCTCTTCAACCTATTGTTCCTGTAAGTTTTTGTAATTGTCTCATTTATTGTTAAATCCCCCCCTTTGATAATATTGTAAAGTGCCACGGAATATGCTGACGCTATATAAATACCAGTAATAATAATAATATTAATAGCAATTAGAACAGGCTGAGATTTAGTATTTTTTCACAATTCTTAACACAATTTTGCGTAGTTTCATTTCTAAAATAATAAGCAGCTATTATTTTTTTTCACTTTATAGTCCTGGTTAATGCCTTTGCTTACTATGATTGATTTATACTAAAATGTCACAATATATTTTCTAATAATCTATCACCTTTGCTGTTAGTATTTAATAAGGTAGCTATTACAGACTGCCAGCATAATATTTTGTAGAATTCTTCACCCTCTTTCACCTCAACACAAAACATAGTTATGTAACTTTATGTTTATATATATATATATATATAGATAGATAGATAGATAGATAGATACAAGGTGCTTGCACTCCAGTTATATAATGACTGTGATGCCCGGTGCAATTCCAGCAAAAAATTATAGGTATCCAAAAAAACGGAATGCACTCCAGGGTCTTTGTAAAGTAAAATGTAATTTTTAATTTATATACAAAATAAAAATATATACATCAACGTTTCGGCTCACATCTGGAGCCTTCTTCAGGATGGCAGATATATCATTCAGTTTTTTTGGATACATATATATATATATATATATATGTATATATATATATATATATATATATATATATATATATTTATTTATTTGTATTATTATTTAATTAATAAATCCATTTCCCCTTGTTTTCCTGATGAAGTTGCACGGACAATTCTACATTCAATAAAGATGTGGAATAAATTAATGAGAATGGATAACCATAAACATGTAATCAATATTACTTCCACTAGTCAGGTAAGCTTTTCGAATCTTATAGCTATACTTAAAGGAAAATGGTCATCATTTTTATTATTGATTTTAAATAAGAAACTGCATGCATTATATATTATTTTTTACTTTATATTACTTTTTTTCAGTGCATCTCTTTACTTAGCCTTGACCTGTGGACCTATGGGGGCATCCATCTTTAGTCCTCTTTGGTCAGATTGAACATTTTTTTTTTTTTTGTTAATGTATTTTATTTGGGTTTTTAAATTCATCAAACGTTAACACAGTATGACACTCAGGTCTTAAGGATTAAACATAAATAGGGCCACGCATGCATCAAGTCAAAAAACAACAATTAGAGAATGGACTTGCAGGATCTTATATATGGCTAGAAGCCACGCTGGTAATCAATAATTAGTGAACAAATGCTGAAATCATGAGAAAGAGCTAAGCATCTAAAAAATGCACTCTAGAACAATACATACCTTCAAATTGTGTACAGTTTTAGCATTTGGTGCTCCTGACCAAACACAGCCAGAGGTGGCCACAATATCAAACAATATTTTAAAAAAACTATACACACAGAGGCTTTGTTACATGCAAATTTTTATCTTGAATAATTATAAAAAATGGTGATAGTTTTCCAGTGAGTTGCAAATGTTTTTTATACTTGAGAGAGGTGTTACATGTTGCTTATATTTTTCTAAACTTGTTAGAAATATATATATATATATTTATTTTTTATTAAACCCAAGCTTAGAGCAACTAAGAGATAGGGGTGGCTGGGTGGTTTTGTGTGGGCTACAGCTATGCGTCAACTTACTTAATCCCCGTTACCTTACATGCACATATAATTGAGTCGCCATCTTATTTAATTGAAATGAAAGTATAGTTTTGTGTTTTTGCCTATATAAATATGTGTTTTTGTTTATATAAATAGAGATATTTTAACAGGAACATAAATTGCACCTTCCTGTGATGGTTAAGAGAAGAATACAAGAGATGACTCTGATCTGATCTGTTCTACTAGGGCCTATCTCTAAATCAAAAAGTTTAGATAGGTAAAATGTAGATTTGTATGTTTTTATTTAGTCATTAATTACTACTTGTTATCGAGTGCAATGTGATGTTCTTTGACGGATGCCAGGTTTTGTAAATGTTTTCCTAATCCTTATCTCTTTCAGTACTAAAAAATTGCTATAAAATAATGATTTATATGATAAACGTGTTGCATTAAATGTATTTCACTATGATTAAGTACTTTGATTTATGGCCAAAATGATGTATTTATACATATATATACATATATATACATATTTTGGAAACTCACATTTGTTATTGCCTGGCAGGTGATGGATAGAGAAAAGCTGACTTTGGTTAAAGAAATTCATCTTTTGGGATTCCAAGCTCTTCAGAGCTTCAAAATAATGTACTTCTTACTATTTCTTACGCTATACATTGTGACATTGACTGGGAATATCATGATTGTCATACTGGTGTCAGCCAGTCCCAAACTAAACCATCCAATGTTTTTCTTCCTTGGTCATCTTTCTATAAGTGACATCATACTAACCACAAATATTGTTCCTAATATGCTATGTATCATACAAAGAGGACACAGTAGCATGTCTCTTCCATCTTGCATTGTCCAACTTCAGTTCTTTGGAATTTCATTAGGTACGGAATGCCTACTCCTTACGGTAATGTCCTACGACCGTTATTTGGCCATATGCAGTCCATTGCACTACAACACGATTATGGACACCAGACTTCGTCTTTCCCTTGTTGTTTCTTGTTGGGTATTAGGGTTTATAATATCCTTTGTAACCATAATACTGGTAAGTCAATTAAATTTTTGTGGACCAAATATCATTGATCACTTTTTCTGTGACTTAGTTCCCCTTTTACAGCTTTCTTGCTCAGACACTTCTGTTGTGCAAATAGAAAATATTGTCCTGGCCACTCCATTGACACTCTTTCCAGCTATAATTATCACTGTGACCTACATTTGGATTTTCATCACCATCCTTAAAATTCCTTCAACCTCTGGGAGACAAAAAATGTTCTCCACTTGCAGCTCCCATCTGGCCGTTGTATCTACTTTCTACGGAACGCTGGTCACACTCTATGTTATTCCCGCTAATGGTCACTCGTTGAATGCTAACAAGGTTCTGTCTCTGATTTATACTGTTTTGACTCCATTATTTAATCCTATTATTTATAGTCTGAGGAACAAGGAAATAAGAGTTGCGTTGGATAGATATGTATCTTTATTGAAGAGATAAAAATTATGAAATACCATATTTACTTGAATCTAATGCGCACCTTTTTTGGAAAATAATGTTTCCAAAATTTGAATGTGCATTAGAATTGATAACGCATTACATTCAGAGACAAAATTCTAAATTTTCCGGCAAAATAAAACTGGTGAATTAAAACTAGTGAATTCAAACAGACAAACTCAAACGAACTAAATCAAACAGTCAAATTCACACAGGCGAATCTCATTCTGGCGAATTCAAATAGGCAAATTTAGTTCTGGCGAATTCACACAGGCAAATTTCTTTCCTGAAAGAGGGTTTAAGAGAGACTTAACATGTAACACTAAAATTGAAATACCACCAATGTTACTATGGTATATGGCAATAAACATTTTCATTGTAGCACAATGTTGTATAGTAGTATCTTCTTGTATAAATGTGTATTACATTCGCCAGCAAATTTCTTTTTCAGATTCCAGGTTTAAAAAAAATCGAGGTGCGCATTAGATTCTAGTAAGTACAGAAATTATTTACCAGAGTGAGGAAGACAGAATGACCTATAAGATTAGGCAGAAAGAGGCTAAGCAAGTTATAAGAGCTTCCAAATCCCACACAGAAGAGAAAATAGCACAGTCAGTAAAAAAGGGGGACAAAACTTTTTTTAGATACATAAATGAGAAAAGAAAAGTAAAACAAGGATTAGTTAGATTAAAAACAAAAGAAGGAAGGTATGTAGATGAGGATAAAGGTCTAGCTGACTGCCTCAATGAATATTTTTGTTCGGTATTTACAGATGAAAATGAAGGAAAGGGACCTCTGTTAACAAAAAGGATAAATGAGTCATTTATTACACGTGAGTTTACAGAGGAAGAGGTTCTATTTCAACTGTCAAAAGTAAAGACAAATAAGTCAATGGGACCTGATGGAATACACCCAAAGCTATTAAAAGAGCTTAGTGGTGTACTAGCAAAACCATTAACAGATTTATTTAACCAATCATTGAAAACAGGAGTAGTCCCAGAAGATTGGAAGTTAGCGAATGTTGTGCCCATTCACAAGAAAGGTAATAGGGAGGAGTCGGGCAACTATAGGCCAGTAAGCCTTACTTCAGTAGTGGGGAAAGTGATGGAAACCATGTTAAAGGATAGGATTGTTGAACATCTAAAAACACATGGATTTCAAGACCAGAGACAACATGGGTTTACTTCAGGGAGATCATGCCAAACTAATCTTATTGATTTTTTTGATTGGGTAACTAAAATTATAGATCAGGGTGGTGCAGTAGACATTGCTTACTTAGATTTCAGTAAGGCTTTTGACACTGTTGCACATAGAAGGCTTATCAATAAACTACAATCTTTGAGTTTGGATTCGAATATTGTTGAATGGGTAAGGCAGTGGCTGAGTGACAGGCAACAGAGGGTTGTAGTCAATGGAGTATATTCGAAGCTTGGGCTTGTCACCAGTGGGGTACCTCAGGGATCTGTACTTGGACCCATTCTCTTTAATATTTTTATTAGTGATATTGCAGAAGGTCTTGATGGTAAGGTGTGTCTTTTTGCGGATGATACTAAGATATGTAACAGGGTTGATGTTCCAGGAGGGATAAGCCAAATGGAAAATGATTTAGGTAAACTAGAAAAATGGTCAGACTTGTGGCAACTGACATTTAATGTGGATAAGTGCAAGATAATGCATCTTGGACGTAAAAACCCAAGGGTAGAGTACAAAATATTTGATAGAGTCCTAACCTCAACATCTGAGGAAAGGGATTTAGGGGTGATTATTTCTGATGACTTAAAGGTAGGCAGACAATGTAATAGAGCAGCAGGAAATGCTAGCAGAATGCTTGGTTGTATAGGGAGAGGTATTAGCAGTAGAAAGAGGGAAGTGCTCATGCCATTGTACAGAACACTGGTGAGACCTCACTTGGAGTACTGTACACAGTACTGGAGACCCTATCTTCAGAAGGATATTGATACCTTAGAGAGAGTTCAAAGAAGGGCTACTAAACTGGTTCATGGATTGCAGGATAAAACTTACCAGGAAAGGTTGAAGGATCTTAACATGTATAGCTTGGAGGAAAGACGAGACAGGGGGGATATGATAGAAACATTTAAATACATAAAGGGAATCAACACAGTAAAGGAGGAGACTATATTTAAAAGAAGAAAAACTACCACAACAAGAGGACATAGTCTTAAATTAGAGGGACAAAGGTTTAAAAATAATACCAGGAAGTATTACTTTACTGAGAGGGTAGTGGATGCATGGAATAGCCTTCCAGCTGAAGTGGTAGAGGTTAACACAGTAAAGGAGTTTAAGCATGCGTGGGATAGGCATAAGGCTATCCTAACTATAAGATAAGGCCAGGGACTAATGAAAGTATTTAGAAAACTGGGCAGACTAGATGGGCCGAATGGTTCTTATCTGCCGTCACATTCTATGTTTCTATGTTTCTAAGTTCCCTTTATGGAATGACATAATGAATATAGTGAAAATAAATTGTAAAATAGATTGAAAGTAAAATAAATGCAAATGCATAAAAAATAATCCATAATATAAAATGTATCAATAATTGTTCAGGATTTACATTTTCCAAAAGAAGATCATAAGAAGTAATAATAATAGTACAATAATTATGCACTAGAGGTAAAATTAACAAGTAAAGCTAAAAAGGCACGCACAGGAAGTTGTAGATAGAGACATTTTCTCTAAATTCAATGTATTAACATGACTGCACGACAACAATAAAGAAAAAGATTTAACACTGTTCTCTTTGATTTTCAAGTGGCTAACAGCTTTGGCAAGTATGCCACTGGGATAGAAGCCGTCGAAAAAGGGGGCCCATTTCATTGTACATATTGGTTACCATTTTCTATTCATTTACCTAGTATGGCCTCAATATAAAAGACTTTCTTAACTTGAGAATTCCTTCGTTTTGCAAAACTTGATTTATTTAGTCCGGTGTGCCCTCTCGCCCGGTCTCTCGTCCGGTGGGTTTACTCTCCTCCACCTGTGTCCCCCTAGGCAGTGGTCTCTCCGACCCTCTCCACGCTCCCACCTGTCGCAGTCTGGGGCAATCTCTCATGATTTGCTCCTGGGGCTGTAGGTTAGCTGTCAGCAAGTCAGGGTGCATCTCCTTACTATTCCATTGGGGTTCCCCCGGGTGCCCCACCCAATTTCTATCGATGCATCAATTAGGATGTTTAGTGGCCTGTTGAAGGTCCCCTTTTCTACGCTATTCTCAGTGTACCTCTCTCCGCGCCATCCGTGACATGTGTTTGCTACATTCACTTCCCAGCAAGGCCCGGACCAGCAGATTGCCAGGTCAGCCGTGGGGATGGAACCACGTCGGATGCAGGGGCGGAGCTAAAGGTAGTCTCTTACTGCTGCACACAGAGGGGAAGCAGTAAGGAGTCCCTGCTTCCCCAACTCCAACCCACCAGGGACTCACTGAATCCACTCCTCATCTAGCCCAAGCTGACTGTGAGTGAGAGAGAGTGTTTGCTGTGTGTAACTGTGATTGTGTCTGTCTGTGTGACTGTCTATGACTTTGTGTGTGTGACTGTCTATGACTGTGTGTGTGTGTGACTGTCTGTGTGACTATCTGTGACTGTGTGTATGTGACTGTCTGTGTGACTGTCTGTGATTGTGTGTGTGGTTATGTGGGTTTATGTATTTGATTGTGCATATATATATTTAAACACTGCTCAAAAAAATAAAGGGAACACAAAAATAACACATCCTAGATCTGAATGAATTAAATATTCTTCTGAAATACTTTGTTCTTTACATAGTTGAATGTGCTGACAACAAAATCACACAAAAATAAAAAAATGGAAATCACATTTTTCAACCCATGGAGGTCTGGATTTTGAGTCACACTCAAAATTAAAGTGGAAAAACACACTACAGGCTGATCCAACTTTGATGTAATGTCCTTAAAACAAGTCAAAATGAGGCTCAGTAGTGTGTGTGGCCTTCACCTGCCTGTATGACCTCCCTACAACACCTGTGCATGCTCCTGATGAGGTGGCTGATAGTCTCCTGAGGGATCTCCTCCCAGACCTGGACTAGAGCATCTGCCAACTCCTGGACAGTTTATACAATATGGTGGATGGAGCGAGACATGATGTCCCAGATGTGCTCAATTGGATTCAGGTCTGGGGTGTATAAATTCGGCACACCATGGCAATCAGCTTTAAAGGCATAAAATTGGCACATCACAGCAATTAGTTTTAGAGGCATACAATTGGCACACCATGGCCATCAGTTTTAGAGTCATACAATTAGCACACCATGGCAATTAGCTTTAGACGCATACAACTGGAATATCATGGCAGCTTTAGGTGCATAAACTTGGCACACCACGGCAATTGGCTTTAGATGCATAAGTTTGGCACACCATGGAAATCAGCTTTAGATGCATAAAATTGGCACACTATGGCAATCACTTTTAGATACATAAACAACCTCACGTTGTGTATCTTAGAGATGGAACTAATGTAGAGAGGGAAACTCAACATGTACAGGCACTCTCTTACTCGTAGTGGTGCTAGGTATCAAGGTAGCCCACATTAAATACCATGGACATATAAAAATAAATACGTATTATACCGCATTCAAAAACTGATATAAAGTAAATGTATAATTATTACCCTGCCTATTGAAATTAGTCAGATTTATCACAATCTTTGTGAAAATATACAAATATTGCAAAAAAGTAGATTATCACACAAAACTATATCCTATATGGACACAGCAATGCAATACCGTGGGTGATATACAAAACATAATTGAATAAAATATCCCCAATGTTATATTGCAATGTAGAAGGCCACTGTGTAAGTGAAACACTGTCTGCAACAAATACACAAAAAGGAAAAATTATTTTAGAGAATTGAAAAAAAATGCAAAAAGGAAAAAGGGAAAAAGTGGAGAAACAAAACAAAACAAATGTATATACAGTCCCAGGGTGTACACACTAAAAATCCAAAAACATGCATCCATGTGTGGATGCTCTTGGACAGATCTCACCACCACTGATGTTATAGGAAGTCCTGAATGTTGTTCAATCTCTGGAACGTGGTATGGTGGTTTGACCAGGTTTGTCCAGATGGATGTCCAAATGTGTATTTGGGTGATTACAGATGTAGGGCTGTCAAGGTGAGTCTCTGGTTTCCATATATCACAGCTATCAATAGGGATCCTTAGGCTGTGTGCTCGGGACTTGGTCCGTCCCTTCGAAGAGAGAGAGCCCTGGTGCAAGTATGTTTTCTGGGAACCCCTCTAGTGCAAGTGTGACCAAAAGGTGGATCCCCATCTGTCGGAGAACTTCAACAATGCTATGCCAGCTGGGGATCTTCCATTTGCCCATCGTTGCAGGCTTGTATTTGTGAGCAGTGTTTGAGCATAAGCATGTTTTTGTATGAAGTATATGTGTGCATGTATGGGTGTATTGGTATGTACTGTTGCCTTTGGAATGTAGTGGTGTACTTGTGTGCAGGGGTGTACCTAGAGCATTTGGCACCCGGGGCGGATCCTGTGCTTGGCACCCCCTTACCCCCTCTCCCCCCCCCAAAAAAAAATAAAATAACGTAAATTTTTTTTAAATGTTTTCTTTTTTTTTTACAATTTGTAAACTTTGCAAAACCGCTGTCAGCCCCTCCTACAAAACCCTTGTCCTGCTCCGCCCCCTCCTACAAAACCCCTGTACTGCCCCCTTCTACAAATCCTGTACTGCCCCCGTCTACAAAACTCCTGCAACCCCCTTCCACAAATCCCCTGCTTATCCCCCCTTATAAAGACTCCTGTCCCAATACAAAACCCCTGCCCCCTTCTACAAAATCCCTGCAGCCCCACACTCACATTTACAGGCAGACAGTCACACACACAGTTACAGGCATACAGTCACACACAGTTACAGGCAGACAGTCACACGCACACAGTCACAGACAGTCATGCACACTGTTACAGGCAGACAGTCACATACACAAAGGGCAGCAGCAGACAGTCACATGCACACAGTCACAGACAGATAGTCTGATGTTACAGGCAACATCAAACAGTCACAGGCAGACAGTTACACATACATAGTCACATGCAGTCACACACACAGTTATAGGCAGACAGTTACACACACAGTCAGTTACAGGTAGTCACACACAGTCATAGCCAGACAGTCACGCACACCGTTACAAACAGTCACATATACAGTCACTCACTCACACACACAGTCACAGGTAGAGAGTTACACACACAGGCATACAGGCAGATACACACACACACACAGTTAAAGGCAGACAGTAACAGACACAAAGTTACAGGCAGGCAGTCTCACACACACATACACATACACACAAAGTTACAGGCAGACAGTTACACACACAGTTACAGGCAGACAGTCTCCCCCACACACACACATACACACACAGTCACAGGCAGACAGTCTCTCTCACACACACACACACACACACACAAAGTTATAGGCAGACAGTTACACACACAGTTAAAGGCAGACAGTTTTACACACACACACACACACACACACACAGACACACACTCTTACTTACAGACAGTGGGCTGGAGGAGGAGTGGATTCCCTGAAGTCCTATCCTGAAGCCTGTGAAGAAGCAGGGATTCCATCCTGCTGCACCTTTATGTGCAGCAGTAACAGCAGCGGGTAAGGGCCGTATTAAGCCCCGCCCCCGCTGACAGTTTGGCTCCACCCCCAATTTTGCTTAGCTCCGTCCGCACTCTCATTCCGTGCGGCCAGTTCAGCTGCTCCTTGTATGTGTGAGCTGTTCTGGCCACCCGACACCCTAACTACCATGGGGCACTGTGCGACCGTACATCTCACACAGCCCCCTCCAGCCCCCAGACTCAATATAAGATATATTGCATTATATGTATTATATAGATATTAATCCTTATCTCTATCTTATAGATGGATATTGAACCAATTCCACTTTATATCTGCATGTTGTTTAATTGTATTTATTTATTCCATTTTACAATGTTATATAATTTTGACAGTTTTCTATGTATATTTTTATACATATAATCCTCGATACATGTTTAGTTATTATTAAATATTTGTCTATGTTGTTCCCATTGTACATTGTGGGCTAGAATTTGAATTGTATATTTAGTTTTTTATTCATTTTTATTATTATTATTATTTAATTTTTATTTTTTTGGGCTTCATATTTAAAAAACCCTTGAAGCAGGGCCGGCGCTACCTGTTGGGCGGACAAGGCAGCCGCCTACGGCCCCCCTTGGGAAGGGGCGCCGCCAGGAGCACCGCCCCCCTGAGGCTGCAGCTGCCCGAGCGCTCTGCAGAGAGCCTCAGGCGGCTGCAGCCTTGCCCGGGCTGGTGCGTCCATGAGGGCGCACCACCCGGGCGCAGCATGAGGAGAGGGGCTGACAGGAGGTAAGCGCTCAGCGCTCCCTCCTTTCACTCCCTCACTGTAGCGTGGCCGAGCCCTGTATGGTTCGCGGGTACAGGGAGCATCTGTCTCCTGTACCCGGCCGAACTAACAGGAAGTGAACACTGAGTGTGCACTTCCTGTTAGTCTGGCCGGGTACAGGAAACAGATGCTCCCTGTACCCGCGGACCATACAGGGCTCGGCCACGCTACAATAGAGGTAGGGGAGGGGGGGTAAATTGTAAGGGAGGGGGGTATTAATTGACAGGGAGGGGGAAATTGAAAGGGGGGGGGAAATAAAGTGACAGGGAGGAGGGGGGATAAATTGTAAGGGGGGGATTAATTGACAGGGAGGGGGGAATTGAAAGGGGGGGAAATAAAGTGACAGGGAGGAGGGGGGATTAATTGACAGGGAGGGGTAGAATTGAAAGGGGGGGAAATAAAGTGACAGGGAGGAGGGGGGGATTAATTGACAGGGAGGGGGGAATTGAAAGGGGGGGAAATAAAGTGACAGGGAGGAGGGGGGGATAAATTGTAAGGGGGGATTAATTGTGAAGGAGGGGGGTTAATTGACAGGGGGGGAATTGAAAGGGGGGGAATAAAGTGACAGGGAGGGTGGGGGGGATACATTAAAAGGGAGGGGGGATACATTGAAAGGGGGGGAATAAATTGACAGGGAGGATGGGGGGATAAATTGAAAGGGAGGGTGGGGGATAAATTGAAAGGGATGGGGATACATTGAAAGGGAGGGGGGAATTGAAAGGGAGGGGGGAATAAATTGACAGGGATGGTGGGGGGATAAATTGGAAGGAAGGGGGGATAAGTTGAAAGGGGGGGAGGGAATTGAAAGGGAGGGGGAATAAATTGACAGGGAGGGTGGGGGGATAAATTGAAAGGGATGGGGGGATAAATTGAAAGGGAGTGGGATGAAATTAAAAGGGGGGGAATTCAATTGACAGGGAGGGGAATTGATGGGGGAGGAAGGGAGAATAAGAGTGGGGAGGGGGGAAGAGAGTGACAACGGGGGAGAAGAGAGTGACAAGGGAGGGGGAGAAGAGAGGGACAAGGGAGGGGGGAGAAGAGAGTGACAAAGGAGGGGGAGAAGAGAGTGACAAGGGAGGGAGAGGGGGGAGAAGAGAGTGACAAGGGAGGGGGGAGAGATTGACACCCATCACACACACACAATGCACCCCTTACACACAGAAAAACACACAATGCATTACACACACAGACACACACACACACACACACACACACAAGCAATGCATCCCTTACACACGCAGAAACACACAATGCATTCCTTACACACACTCAATGCACCCATTACACAGACTCAATGCACCCCTTACAGACGCACACACTGCATCCCGTACATACACAGAAACACACCTTGCAGCCCTTACACATACAAACACAGATTCACACAATGCATTCCTTGCACATATCAGGACATCCCCTACACACTTCACCCTCTGTGAACAAACTCATTGGTGGAACATGAAGGTGGACCCTGGGACCCAGACCTTGAGCTGTGTAAAGGGCTCTCAAAAAATGGATCTGCTTCCCGTTCTCCCAGAACATTGATTTTTGTGACCACAGTTACAAACAGCCTCCAGAGAGCCTGTTCTACACCAGACCAGTGGAGCCAAACTGCAGCCAGAGCCCATCACCATCCTCATCTGATTGTAAGTAGGCAATCTAGCATATTATTCATGGCACTTATCTCTAATTTACCTCACATTAAAGAAACACTATAGTCCCCAGAACCACTGCAGCTTAATGTAGTGGTTCTGGTGTCTATAGCCTGTCCCTGCAGGCCTTTCAAATGTAAACACAGCGGCACTGCAGCACTGGCGTTAGTTAACATGGCAGATCATATGGGTGGGGCATTGTGATGTCACATGGGGGGGGGGCGGCAAACTTTACTTTTGCCTAGGGCGGCAAAAATCCTTGCACCGGCCCTGCCTTGAAGCCATGTATTCTGATACCACAGAGTATATACTGTATTAGAATAATTATTTTTTACCATGTTTTGCATGCCATGTTTTAGATATGACATGCATTATTCTGGATTATATTATATTATATCCATTAACCTCCCTGGCAGTATTCCTGAGCGTGACTCGGGGTTAATTTTCGCTGCCAGAAGTGGTAAACCCGAGTCACGCTCGGGGTAGATAACAGAGCCCCCGGAGGTAAGATGTACTTACCTCCGCCGCGATCCGCTTCGGGAGGACTGCCTCACAGCCCAGGCAGCCCTCCCACGGCAAATCAGGCCCCCGGGGGCCATGTAATAGCTCTCAAAGAGCGACCACATGGCCCTCTATAGCTGGCTGTGGATCTGCCAGCAGGGGGACTGTTGAAATATCAGACAGTCCCCCTGCTGGTGGGAAGTATAAAAAAATAAATAAAAGACAAGTGTAAAAATAAATTAAATATATTTATATATATATATATATATAATATGTATATATATTATATATATAATATATATATATACATATTATATATATGTAACGTCATACAAAGTGTATTTTAATATTAATGCAAGTATATATATTAATATTAAAATACACTTAGAATGACGTTACATATATATAATATGTATATATATTATATATATATAAGATGTACATATATATATTATATATGTAACGGAATGCAGTATATTAGTACACGATATCCGTTGGTATCTTCAGGAAATCCACAGTCAGAGTAGAAAGCAAGGCAATATCCCCAATCCTCCCAATAACCGGACGAAACACAGTTTGGGAGTCAACTAACTCGGTTTATTCACAAGCAGCGTATTTATGCAGTTCCCCATGCAAGGGGTTTCCATACAGATATTCCAGGGGATTTCTCCCAACATGCATTGTGACTTTCCCAACAGGCATCGCTGCACGAGAAGGATACTCCCACTAAAATGGACGATTAAGTGGATTATCCCCTCGTGCAGCAAAACCGACAATTGACATTAAAATACATAATTCCCGTAATATTCGGCACTTTAGAATAACCGAACGTTCGGTAGATAGCTGGGGTCGGGGCGCACACTTTGTGAGAATACCGCTCCGATCCCAGCTGAATTGACCGAACGCCGCACATAATACATTTAAACATCAAGGTGAGTTTAAAAGTACCGAATAAATACGGGACACATAATGTACCGAACGCGGTACTCCCGAACGCTCTGGAGGTCCAGCGGTGTTCGGATCACTGAGTAGCCGTTTTCAGTTCCAGGCTCTCGACGACCGAACACCGCTGCAGAGACAAAGGATCCAAGATGGCCGACCGCCGCATGGTCGGTAGTGGATCGACGGCCACCTAGGAGAGCCCTTATGTACCGATTGCAACAATGTTGCAATCGGTTAATTGGTGCCACACGACCTGGGAATGTGTGGTCTACCTGGGGAGTCCACATTCGTACGGCGAACGGCCAGGATAGCCGTGTTTCGTCGTACGAATGCGTTGTATGCTGGCAGCGTACGGCTGCCAGCATGTGAACGGTCACAGTACAATACACATACAGTCAACGGGACACGTTATACATTCAGCCTACGGACAACCTGCAATGAATATAGTTCAGAAGTGGCTAGGTTTGCCACAATGCTCCCCCAGAACCAAGCCGGCATACACAGTCTGATCCCAACGGATCGGCTTGGGGATGTCCGGGAGAGTACTCACAGATCACTTCTCGAGTTCAGTCTGTCTGGATAACCCGTCAGCGTTACCGTTTTGTTTTCCTGGCCGGTAATGGATAGTAAAGTCAAAGGGCTGCAGCGCCAAACTCCAGCGCAGCAGCCGGGCATTGTCTCCAGACACACGGTTTAGCCACACTAACGGGTTGTGATCTGTGAGTAAGGAAAAAGGTTGTCCGTACAGATATGGCTGCAACTTTTTAAGGGCCCACACCACGGCCAGGCATTCTTTCTCGATGGCGGCGTAGCTCACTTCCCGGGGTAGTAGCTTGCGGCTTAGATAGGCTACGGGGTGTTCTCCGCCATCGGCTCCCACTTGGCTCAGTACTGCCCCCAATCCAAACATGGAAGCGTCTGTGTGAACAAGAAATCTTTTAGTTGGATCAGGAGCAGTTAACACAGGAGCATTGGTGAGAGCTGTTTTGAGTTGTTGGAATGCCTGCTCACACTCTGGGGCCCAGACAACCAGTCGGGGAAGGTTCTTTTTGGTCAGGTCCGTTAGGGGTTTGGCCAGGGTGCTATAGTCGGGGACGAACTTCCTGTAATAGCCGGCCGTCCCTAGGAACGCCAGCACCTGGGTCTTAGTCCTGGGGGTAGGCCACTTTGCTACGGCCTCAATCTTGGCTGGCTCAGGCCTCTGCTGCCCACATCCTACACGGTGGCCCAGATACTGTACCTCGGCCATACCTATGTGGCACTTGCTAGGTTTTAGTGTTAACCCAGCCTCCCCAATGCGATCTAGGATCGCCCCTATGTGGTGTAGGTGGTCTTCCCAGGTCTGGCTAAAGATGGCTATATCATCTAGATAAGCACAGGCATACTCCTGAAAACCGTCCAGTAGCCGATCTACCATCCGCTGAAAGGTAGCCGGAGCGTTTTTCATCCCGAAAGGCATGACCTTGAATTGATACAGGCCAAACGGGGTGACGAACGCCGACTTGGGGATGGCGTCATCGGCTAGAGGAATCTGCCAGTACCCCTTACACAAATCAATGGTAGTGAGGTACTGGCCCCGTGCCATCTTATCTAACAGCTCGTCTATCCGGGGCATCGGGTAGGCATCAGACACCGTTTTGTCATTTAGCCTCCGGTAGTCGACACAGAATCGGGTGGTGCCATCCTTTTTAGGTACCAGGACTACCGGCGATGCCCAGGGGCTATCGGAAGGTTCGATAACCCCTAGCTGCAGCATTTCGTCTAGTTCGGCTTTCATATGGGTACGGACTGATTCCGGAACCCTATATGGAGCCTGGCGCATAGGTAGCTGTCCCGGGGTCTCTACTCGGTGGGTGGCTAACGGAGTGTACCCAGGTAAATTGGAGAAGGTAGTCCCTTTGGCTACAATCAGCGCCTGTACCTGGGCACGCTCCTGGGGGCTTAGCCGCTCCCCCAGCTGGACTCCCCGGGAAGGCTCTATCTGTTCCTCGGGTTCTAGTAGGTCAGGTAAAGGTAGGTTCTCCTGATCCTCTAAGGAGGAGGCACAGATTGCCGTCACATCCTCGATCCTCTCACGGTAGGGTTTGAGCATGTTCACGTGGAGCATGCGTCTCTTCCCTACCCCTGAGCAGGGGCCGATCACATAGGTAGTGTCGCATCGCTGCTCCACTACCTGGTATGGGCCTTGCCAGATGGCCTGCAGCTTATCGGTGCGGACGGGCTTTAAGATCAAGACCTTCTGTCCCACCTGAAAGCTGCGGTCCCTGGCTCCTCTATCGTACCAGCGTCGCTGGCGTTGTTGGGCCGCCTGGAGGTTGGTGTGTACAGCCTGAGTTAGCGCCTCCAGACGGTCCCTGAACTCCAGGACGTATGATATGATAGGGGTTTCGTTAGTGGGACTCTCCCCCTCCCAGTGTTCCCTAATCAAATTCAAGGGTCCCCGCACCCTCCTCCCAAATAGTAGCTCAAACGGGGAGAATCCTGTTGACTCCTGGGGAACCTCTCTATAAGCAAAGAGTAGGTGAGGCAGAAACCTCTCCCAGTCTTTGTGGGTCTCCCCGAATGTCCGAAGCATCTGCTTCAGCGTCCCGTTGAACCGCTCACATAGCCCATTGGACTGGGGGTGGTAGGCGGAATTAACTATTGGCTTAATGCCACACACCTTCCACAGATGTTGGGTAACTTCGGCCGTAAATTGGGTACCTCGGTCTGAGATGATCTCTTGGGGAAACCCTACTCGGGAAAATACCTTCATTAAGGCTTCCGCTACGGTCTCAGCGTGGATATTAGAGAGAGCTACAGCTTCGGGGTACCTGGTGGCGTAGTCCACTATAGTTAGGATATATCTTTTGCCAGAGGGACTGGGTTTTGGCAAGGGCCCTACGATATCCACCGCTACTCGGCTGAAGGGTTCTGCAATGATGGGTAGGGGACATAGCCTGGCCTTGTGGCGATCCCCTCGTTTACCTACACGCTGGCAGACATCGCAGGAGGTGCAATACTGGCGCACATCCTGAGAGATCCCGGGCCAGAAGAAGGCATGGGTCAAACGGTATCGGGTACGGGTCATCCCTAGGTGTCCTGACAAGGGAATGTCATGCGCAATTCTCAGCAGTTCCTGTCTATATTTCTGGGGTACTACTAGCTGTTTATTAGTTAAGGTGACAGACCCCCCCACATCTTTTGCCGTGACACGGTATAGCAACGCTTTCTCCCAGATGAACCGCTCCCCCTCTAGCCCTGCTTGGTCTGTTTGTGCCCTGTCCCTATATACTTGGAGGGTGGGATCAGTCTGGACTTCGGTCGCAAAAGTCGTCGGGGTATCCCAGTACATGGGGGTCAGTTGGGGAACCGGGTCTCTTACCTGAGCCTCAGAGTGTATCGGTGTAGCCGTGGTGCGAGCCTGTTGTCGGGTGGTTACGGGGTGTGCCTCCTGGTACGGAGCCTGGGGAATAAAAGCGGAAGTCATTTGGCCCAAGTCATTCCCCAGCACAACATCTGCAGGTAAATTCTGCATCAGCCCCACTTCCACAGTTCCCTCTCCCACACCCCAATCCAAATGAACCTTGGCAGTAGGTAGCCGGTATACTGCTCCCCCTGCCACCCGTACTGCCACTGAGCCGCCAGTGTGGGTTGCGCCTGGTACCAAATGTGGTGCAACCAAAGTTAGAGTGGCTCCTGAATCCCGGAGCCCTTGTACCTCCTTCCCCTCCAGGGTTACTAGCTGCCGGTGATGTTGTCGGTTGTCGGTGGCCCGGACCGACATTACCTCATGCAGCACCCCTAGAGGCTCCTCAATTTGAGCACTCAGCAATTCTTGGGTGGCGGGGGCTACCTGGTAATGGTGCGCAGCAGCCCTGGGTGCCAAATTTTGTCGCACTTGATTCCAAGCTTGCCGGCTCCTGTTTTGGGTGCACTCTCGAGAAATGTGCCCCCACTGTTTGCATGTGTGACACTGAATGTTAGCCCGGCCGTTGTATCGGGAGGGGGGTGGTGGAGTATTCAGTGCTGGCCGGTGCAGGGGTACGGTGGGGCTGGTAGGGATAAAATTATTGGGTGTCCCTGTAATCCGAGGGAGAGTCTTATTTTGGGCACCGTGATGCCTCCTGGCATCAAAATGCTGATCCGCCAATTTAGCGGCTTCGGGTAGGGTGAGTGGTTTACGGTCCCTCACCCATTCTTGTGCTTCCGGGGACAAACCATTAAAAAACTGTTCCAGCAGCATTAACTGCCTCAACTCCTCCATGTTGGTAGCGTTGCTGGCCTGTATCCAGCCTAGTGATGCTTGGTCCAGCTTGTGCGCCCATTCTGCATGTGAATCTTTCTCAGGCTTGCGCAAGCCCCGGAATTTCCGCCGGTACGCCTCTGGGGTAATAGCATACCTCTCTAAGATCGCCCTCTTTACCTTAGGGTAATCTTTGCTGTCCTCTCGGGGTACAGCACGGTAGGCTTCAGCTGCCCTACCCGATAATTTGCCTGCCAGCAGCGGCACCCATGTGGCGGGTTCCAAATCGTGCAAATCGCACAGCCGCTCAAAATCCTGCAAATACCCATCGATTTCGTCCTTTTCTTCACAAAACGCTTTAAATGCGTGATGTGGGACTTTGGGTTTTACCTGTCCGTAGGTGGAGGCAGTAACAGACTCTGCCCTAGGCGGTGTTGCTGGTGTGCTGGTGGCCATCAGATAATCCTGTACATCCGATATCATCACGGTCATTATTTCCAGCGGTAATGGTTGTGGTAGGAACGCCAACCTGGTTCGTAGCTCTTTTTGGAATGGGGTCTCTTCCATGGCTGGTGGGGGCGTAGCGCTGCGGGCTTGGTCTCCCTCCATCAGTTCTGCGATCAGCACAGCCTTAGATTTGTTGCTGGCTATCTTACCCCTGGCTTCCAATAGTTCTTTTAAAGTCTGTCGTTTCAGTATGGTATAATCAATCTCCATACGAATTGCCCTTGCTTTCCTTGTTCGGTAGTTCCAGTTTACACGAACGCTGCTTTTCGGCTGTAAGGTTCGGATCCCGTCGCTTGCCACCAATTGTAACGGAATGCAGTATATTAGTACACGATATCCGTTGGTATCTTCAGGAAATCCACAGTCAGAGTAGAAAGCAAGGCAATATCCCCAATCCTCCCAATAACCGGACGAAACACAGTTTGGGAGTCAACTAACTCGGTTTATTCACAAGCAGCGTATTTATGCAGTTCCCCATGCAAGGGGTTTCCATACAGATATTCCAGGGGATTTCTCCCAACATGCATTGTGACTTTCCCAACAGGCATCGCTGCACGAGAAGGATACTCCCACTAAAATGGACGATTAAGTGGATTATCCCCTCGTGCAGCAAAACCGACAATTGACATTAAAATACATAATTCCCGTAATATTCGGCACTTTAGAATAACCGAACGTTCGGTAGATAGCTGGGGTCGGGGCGCACACTTTGTGAGAATACCGCTCCGATCCCAGCTGAATTGACCGAACGCCGCACATAATACATTTAAACATCAAGGTGAGTTTAAAAGTACCGAATAAATACGGGACACATAATGTACCGAACGCGGTACTCCCGAACGCTCTGGAAGTCCAGCGGTGTTCGGATCACTGAGTAGCCGTTTTCAGTTCCAGGCTCTCGACGACCGAACACCGCTGCAGAGACAAAGGATCCAAGATGGCCGACCGCCGCATGGTCGGTAGTGGATCGACGGCCACCTAGGAGAGCCCTTAAGTACCGATTGCAACAATGTTGCAATCGGTTAATTGGTGCCACACGACCTGGGAATGTGTGGTCTACCTGGGGAGTCCACATTCGTACGGCGAACGGCCAGGATAGCCGTGTTTCGTCGTACGAATGCGTTGTATGCTGGCAGCGTACGGCTGCCAGCATGCGAACGGTCACAGTACAATACACATACAGTCAACGGGACACGTTATACATTCAGCCTACGGACAACCTGCAATGAATATAGTTCAGAAGTGGCTAGGTTTGCCACAATATATAAATACGTATAATTAAAATAATAAATAAATAAAATAATAAAATAAATAAATAAATTTGATTGACATGCCTGACAACACAGGGAGAAAGTGCAGAGAATTTAATTCGCAAGCACTATATTTGACCCTGTAACTCTCCAAGACACCATAAAACCTGTACATAGGGGGTACTGTTTTACTCAGGAGACTTCGCTGAACTCAAATATTCATGTTTCAAACTGGTAAATTGTATTACAACGATGATATTTTAAGTAAAAGTGACGTTTTTTGCATTTTTTTTGCAAGCGAACTGCACTTTTATGGTCTATATTATTGTTGTAATATGTTTTACTGTTTTAAAACACTAATATTTGTGTTTAGTGAAGTCTCCCGAGAATAACAGTACCCCCCATGTACAGGTTTTATGGTGTTTTGGAAAGTTAGAGAGTCACATATAAGGCTTGCATTTCATTTTTTTCACATTGAAATTTGCCAGATTGGTTATGTTGCCTTTGAGAGCATATGGTAGCCCAGGAATGAGAATTACCCCCATGATGGCATACCATTTGCAAAAGTAGACAACCCGAGGTATTGCAAGTGGGGTATGTCCAGTCTTTCTTAGTAGCCACTTAGTCACAAACACTGCCCAAATATTCATTTTTTGCTTTTTTCCCACAAAAACAAATATGAACGCTAACTTTGGCCAGTGTTTGTGACTAAGTGGCTACTAAAAAAGACTAAACATACCCCACTTTCAATACCTTGGCTTGTCTACTTTTTCAAATGGTATGCCATTATGGGGGTAATTCTCATTCCTGGGCTACCACACCGTCTCAAAGGTAACATTACCAATCTGGCAAATTTCAATTTGAAAATGGAATGTTCTATATTTGACCCTGTAACTTTCCAAAACAACATAAAACCTGTTAATGGGGGGTACTGTTGTACTCGTGAGACATCGCTGATTACAAATATGTGCATTTTTTTGCAGTAAAACCTAACAGTATTATGACATTCACAGTTAAAGTGTCAGACGGAAATGCAAATGTAAAAAAAAATCTTATTTTCTCACATTTTTTTTACTTTTATTCATAATAAATGATGTTCCATATATGAATAGTTAATGCTAGATTAAAGTCCTGTTTCTCCTGAACAAAATGATATATAATAAGTGTGGGTGCATATAATTTGAAAGAGGGGAACTACGGGTGAACAGACATATAGCGCAAATTCCAGTTTTTGTTTACGTTTTGTTTTGATCAGAACGTGCACTATTGACTCCGTCCTGAAGGGGTTAACTTCTCCTTGCGATCCAGCGATGTCCCCGCGCTGTGATTGCCGGTGAGAGCCCCGGCGGATGCCTCCATCTGACTTCCTGGTTCCGTCTCTGTGAGCCGCAGAGGCTCATGGGGGCGGAACTGGGCGGGTAATTCAAATGCAAAAAAATGGTACCGCTTTTGGTACAAAATTCCTGACATAATCATACCGCCAGGGAGGTTAAGTTCATTTGATGGATATCCTTTTTTTCATTCCTATGTAGGTTTTTAGTGTCCTATTACCATTTTAGGAACATTTTAGGGACATATAATTCCCAGATTTTACTAGTAACATGACGTAAAGTCATGATTTTATTAAAGACACGGAGGCGAGTATTATGCATAACTCTTTCTTTATTTCCTCAGCAGCAAAGATAGAGGAATATAAATATTATCAAAAAATGAAAGAAAAAACTGTACAGGCATAACAGGTAGCCAATCACATAATAGAGGAAGTAGCTATATAAGTCCTGTGTCTCCCACAATCCCCCTCTTTCTTGCGAAACCGAAGACCAGGTAAGATAAAACGATGTCCCACTTGATCCAAACAGGAAACGGGAAACAAAACGATAACTTCAAGCTAAAAAAGATAGAAAAATATGGTAATTTCCAAACTCAAAACTGTAGACTTACCAAACATAACCGTGAGGAGTCCTACATGAAACAGGATTCTGGAATAGAAAATATATAAAATTAGAAACCAATATAAAACTGTTAAAATCATCTAAGCATGATAAAATTACATGATATAGATACATGATCCCAATACAGACCTAATTGACAACATACCTGCATAGCATCGAAGCATCTCTTATCCCAAATCCACACCGGGAGGGTGGGAGGGAATAATACTCGCCTCCGTGTCTTTAATAAAATCATGACTTTACGTCATGTTACTAGTAAAATCTGGGAATTTTATTAAAGACACGGAGGCTCATATTATGCAAGTTCAAAGCTGTGCTATCACTTGAGATGCGATGTGTTCAATTGGTCTGAAATAGAAGTCCCTGAAGGTCGATTCTCGGGACCAGTCCGCTGCGCCCATGATGTCTTCCAGACGGCAGCCAACTGTGGATGCCTTCGAGGCCATAGCACCTCGCACAGAATGAGGAGTAAAGATAGACGTGTCTATACCCGCTAGGGATAAAAGCCAACGAATCCAACGCGCTAGCGTCGGTGTCGAGACTGGGCGATGAGGAGCCCTAAACGAAATGAATAGGGGATGTCGGTCAGACGAACGCAACGCTCGCGTAGCATCCAGATAGGCCTTCAAACAATCCACCGGACAGACTGCTGGACATAACGAGAATCTAGGATATAAGAAGGATTTGGATGCCGACTTAGTCCTCCTAGATATGTTGAAAGTAACGCCTTCAGGAGTAAACACAAAGGCACCCCAGTCAAGAGCCCTGACGTCGGAGACTCTCTTACAAGAGATCAGGCAAAACAGCATAACCATCTTGGAGGATAGCTGCTTAACCCCTTAAGGACACATGACATGTGTGACATGTCATGATTGCCTTTTATTCCAGAAGTTTGGTCCTTAAGGGGTTAAGGGTCAAGTCATGGTTAGGATACCACGCCGACAGGAACCGCAACATTATGTTGACGTCCCAAAAGGCCGAAAAACGCGACCCAGGTGGACGGACGAGGCGAATACCCTTGAGAAGACGGCATACAAAAGGATGTTTGCCGACGGGTAAACCTTCCAAACCTCCGTGACCGGCAGATATGGCCGAACGAAAAACATTGATAGTTCTGTACGCCTTGCCCGAGTCGAACAGGGCTGTGAGAAACTCCAGGATCAAATGGAGAGGGGCAGATACGGGATCCATTGTCCGTTCCATGCACCAATCAGACCAAGACTTCCATGCAGCTCGGTAAGCTGATCGCGTGCCCGGAGCCCAGGCGTTATCGAGGAGCAAGAGAGTTGTCTGTGGAACGTCAGGGACAACCCAGCGTCCCCTGAAAGGAACCACGCTACCAGGGGCAACTGATGCCGTAGAACCAACTCGTGCGAGTTCCCATCCGGATCCAGAAGGAGGTCCTGAAAGTTCGGTAACAGACGAGGGAAGTCTATGGACAACTCCATCAGTCGAGGGAACCACGGACGGGATCTCCACAGAGGGGTGATCAGAGCCAGACAGCAGTCGTGACGAACCAGCTTCGAGATTGTACGAGCAATCATGTTGAATGGAGGAAAGGCATACAGGCGGCCCGGTGGCCATTCCTGAAGAAAGGCATCTGTCGCCACAGCCGCCGGGTCCAGTCTCCAACTGTAGAACTTTGGCAATTGAGTGTTCAGGCGAGAGGAGAATAGGTCCATCTCGAATCGCCCCCACAACCCAGATAGGCTTTGGAAGACCGAGGCGTGCAAGCGCCAGTCTCCCGAGTCTCTTAAATGCCTGGAGTTCCAATCCGCACCTGAATTGTCCAGACCCGGAATATGTTCCGCCGTCACCGAAACGTTGTTGAAAAGGCAGAACTGCCAAAAATCCTTCGCCAAGAGAGCCAACATCCTGGACTTGGTGCCGCCCAGGTGATTTATGTATCGGACCGCCGATACGTTGTCCAACTTGAGGAGAAAGCAACAGTTCGCCCTTCCAGGGGTAAGGCTGCGAATCGCAAAGGCTCCTGCCAGAAGTTCCAGGCAGTTGATGTGTAACGACTTCTCTGTGTCGGACCATCTGCCTCCCGTGGAAACGTTGCCACAACGAGCCCCCCAGCCGTGCAAGCTGGCATCTGATTCTATGATCACGTCCGGAATGGAACCGAAAATCGCCCTTCCGTTCCAGGCTTCCATGTGTGCTAGCCACCATACCAGCTCGTCTCTCGATTCCTCGTCCAGACATATCCGAGATTCGTAGGAGTGACCCGAACATAGGTGCGACCCCTTGAGCCGCTGGAGAGCCCGGTAATGCAGAGGGCCTGGGAATATCGCCTGAATGGTGGAGGCCAGTAGACCGATGATCCTTGCCAACTGTCGAACCGATAAGTCCGAAGCACGAAGAGCTCTTCGAAGCTCCTTCTGGATGGCTTTTATCTTGGATTCCGGCAAGTACAGGAACTGCCGTACGGAATCCACCTGGAACCCCAAAAACTCCATAGACTGGGCTGGGTTCAGGACCGACTTGTCCCAGTTGATCAGAAAACCTAGGTTCTGTAAGAGATTGACTGTCCAGTCCAAATGCAGTCTCGGGCATTCCAACGATTGGGACATGATTAGGATGTCGTCCAGGTAAAAAATCAGTCGAACCCCTCGGGTACGGAGGTACGACACCACCGGCTTCATCACCTTGGTGAAACACCAAGGGGCCGAGGAGAGACCGAACGGCAGGCATGTAAAACGCCAACGCCGTCCGTGCCAGGTGAAGTGTAAGTAGTCCCTGGACTCCACTGCTATCGGAACCGTGAAGTACGCGTCCTTCAGGTCCAACTTGGCCATCCAATCCGACTGTCACAGAAGGTCTCTGAGACAATGAATGCCTTCCGTCTGAAAATGTTGGTAGCGTAGGAAGGCGTTGAGAGGGCGAAGATTTATCACTGGGCGGACACCGCCCCCTTTCTTGGGCACTAGGAAGAGATTGCTCGTAAAGCCTGGAGTGGCGAACGGCAATTCTTCGATGGTGCCTTTCGAGAACATCTCCCCGACTTCCGCGGAGATCATCGCGTCCTGCTCCTGTGGGAGAGATAATTCCCTGGGGGCATACATTTGAACAGGCAGGGAGACGAAATCTAGTTGATAACCCTTTATGCATTGCAGAACCCAAGCGTCTGAGGTTATATCTGCCCACCTTAGGTAGAATAAAGCCAGCCTCCCCGCCACCCGAACCTGATCGAGAGGGGAAGAAAGGGTACTCACCATAAGGGCGTCTGCCCGAAGACCCACCACGGGGGTATCTGGAGCCCCACGATCTCCCTCTTGCCGGAAAGAAGGGAGGCGTTTTCGGATCTTGGAACCCTCGGGAGGGGAAAAAGGAACCTCTGGTGGCACGGAACGAGCCTCGGAAACCACGGCCGGGTGGACGGTTCCTGCTACGCCCGGCCCCTCCGAAAACCTTGGGCGCGAATACGCGCTTCATATTTGCCTGTGCCTTGTCAATCGCCGTAAATGTTTTGACATAGGACCCCATGTCCTTTACGAAGGATGTGCCGAACAACATCCCCTCATCTGCTGAATCAGGTTCAGCTACGGTCATAGCGGCCAGTTTAGGGTCTATTTTTAATAGAATTGCCTTGCGTCTCTCGGAAGACATGGCCGTGTTAGCATTCCCTACAAGGCATATAGCCCGCTGGACCCACCCGATGGCCACATCGACATCCAAAACAGAGTCACCAGTACGAGCGGCATCAAGGAGCTCGTATAGTTTTGATAGGGGGCCCAGCGTGTCTAGGATCTTGTCTTGGCACCCTTTCAGGGAGTGATCAAGACCCTTCTTAGGTTTCCATCCAGACTTATTTAAAAATTGGGCAATTTGAGGGTCAACGTCTGGGGTCTTACAGGCAGCGCCAGGGAGGGAAGGTCGTGGGCATTCGGCACGCAATTTATTGCGGCCTTCCTTGGACAGAGGTGTGCGTATTCTCTTAGCCACATATTGGGTGATATGGTCCGGAGGGACCCATTCAGCAGACCGCGGGTGACGTAGGTCGTCCGGGTCAAACAGGGGGTTACCCTGTGGGTCTAAAAGCCCTTTATTATCATCCCCAGCGGGGTCTGTCACTTTTCCTCGGGGGTTGGCAGAGGACCCAGAAGGGGTTACACCCGTAGGGGGTTGATCCTCGCCTGACTCGTCCTCCACATAGGAGTCATATTCCATAATATCGGAATCATCTTCCACACTCCGGTCGGTATCCGACCCATCATCCAGGGCTCTAGCCCGTTTCCACAATCTAGCCTTTTTAGCCCGGCCAGGGGCTCTTGTGCGCGTGGGATGCGCGCTATCTGCGACCGCCAGAGGCGTGTCAGTCATGGCAGGCAAAGCCTGCATCGAGGAGTGGGAGCCGATATGTCGAGACTTTGCCTTCGCCTTACGGGCACCCGGCACAGTTTGGGCAGGGGAAAGGGACCCCACACCCAGGGGGTTAGGGGCAGCCATGGAAGGCAAAAACACAGAGTGAAGTGACTGGGTAAAGGAGGATGAGACAGCCCCCATAGCGGAGGCAATAGCCTTTTGGAGGGAGGAAGCCATAGTAGCTTCTAATAAGGCCTGGAGTTCCTGAGAGGCCATAGCACCCTCAGGGTTATCTATTGGGAAATCCCCAGAGGGGTCAGTAGGCACATCCTTACTATCCTGCATAATGAGGCACAATAGAAAAACGGGCACTAATAGAAGCCGAAAAGGAAACACTAGAAATGGGTTGATTAACCCAGCAGAACAGAAACAAGCTAAACCTGACCGTTGGTGTAGCAGGGGAACCCGGAGAAGAGGGACCGACCGCACGGCAGAACAGGGTGATGCGAGTGACCGCCCAAAATGGCCGCCGCACGTGTCAGAGTGCGCTCGCGGACCGGCTCCCGGCGGGGGAAGGGGCGCGTGCACCTACCCGCGCGGGCAGCCCGCGAGAGGGGAAACGAGCACACTCAGCCGCGGTCACAGAGAAGGACCCACGCGGCTGAGATAGCGCCGAGAAGCGGCAAACAGGGATGGGAGGGAGGGGAAAAACAGCCCGCAAAGTCCCAGGGGAACCCCCAAATACACCAACGATGTGGGTACCAGAAAATATCAACAATGAATAAAAACAACAATAATAATAGTAATAAGTATAATCAGAAACATGAACCACAAGTAAACATCACAAAACAAAATGCAATGAGTAGGAGAGCTCAAGTAAAATACTTAGCTGTCTGAGGAAGCAGCAAAGAAAGAGGAGGATTGTGGGAGACACAGGACTTATATAGCTACTTCCTCTATTATGTGATTGGCTACCTGTTATGCCTGTACAGTTTTTTCTTTCATTTTTTGATAATATTTATATTCCTCTATCTTTGCTGCTGAGGAAATAAAGAAAGAGTTATGCATAATATGAGCCTCTGTGTCTTTAATAACATTTTCTTTTTTGCCCCATATTTGTATAATGGGAACCTATTGTGGTTCCAGAGGGGAAGCCTTTTCTGCTGCACCAGTATTAGTGCTAGCGGAGGGGGGCTCCCCTCGATCGGATTAGACCCGAAACCGGAAGTGATGTCATCCGTTCCAAGGTGGAACGCAGGAAGTTGAACGGCCGAAAACCGGAAGTAACATGTGATCGGAGAAAATTTCCCCACGAATTTGAAAATTGGCATGATATATAAACCATGAAGGTTACAACACATCTATATCCCTGAGGAAGTCACTGCAGTGACGAAACGCGTTGGATACTACACCTTGGACTTTTTATGCTAATTATTAGTACAGCTACTGTCATTATAGTCCATTTTATTTTATTAATTTTTTTTGTGCATCTCCATTCTGGGATCTCTTTTCATTTCCACCTGGAGACCTGGTCATTACTTCACTATGGAGATATGCTGTTTTACTACTGATTTCTTGTAAGTGCAATCTTTGGAATAAATGTTGTTATTTTTATACAATCTGCACTATTTCTTTTTTCTTTTATTTCTGAGCCGAAGAAAAAGTGACATTGCCGTATAAACGAATGAACTTGGAATTTCTCCTCTCTACATATTGTGAGATATACATCTGCTTCCACTACTATCCAGTTCCTATTATATATATCCGATCTTCAATTTGGACAGTACCCCTGACAGGGCGACAGGCATGATTACCACTTCTCTCTTATTCCACGTTCATTATCAGCCATATTCAGGTTGTATTGTTTCCATACCACCCTCTATTTGTATATATCACCCTCGGGTTTATATATACGTCTTTGTGCAGGGTCATGGCACCCCCTACCCTGGTGGCACCCGGGGCGGACCACCCCCTCCGTCCCCTCCACCCCCCCCCCCTTAGTACGCCACTGCTTGTGTGTAGTGTTTGCGTCTGAATGCAGGGGTGTGTTTGTATGTAGTGTTTGACTTTAAATACAGGTGTGCTTTTGTTTGTAGTGTTGGTGTTTAAATGAAGGGGTGTTTGTATATAGTTTTAATGTTTTAATACAGGGGTGTGTTTGTATGAAATGTTTGCGTTTGATTGCAGTGCATGTGTAGTGGATGCACTGTGTGTATATTGTGCCCCATGGATCAGTTTTGCACTGGGGCCCCATAGATTGTGTGTACGCCACTGGGTGTGGGTCAGCGCGACCCACTGGGAATCACCCGGCGACCCACACTTTGGCGAAACCTTGTATTAAAGAAAAACATATGATGTAAAAATCAAGTTTGATGTTATATAATTTTAATATAATTTTGGTTTAAAGGTTACTGTCCATCTTCAGACTGACACCTTGCTGGCTGACAATAGTTTTAAGTATCAATTAGTTTATAATGCAATCTACTTTGGCTCAATTTTTTGCAACTTTTTAAAAACCTAAACATCAGTATTGAACATATGATTTGTTTTCTGTATATATATTTTAAAGCTTATTTCACCTGTGTCCCTGCACTAATTGGCCTTTCACCCAAGAGCATTTCTTGCCTATTCCCCACATATCATAATACTCACTATATGGCTCAGTTTAAACATATAAACGGTATTTGGTTAAGGGATGCTGGGGGCATTGGAACATCGATCAAGCATTTTTAGCAGAATACAGCCAACTTTTTCGCTAATTTTATCCAAAAGAAGCAGTTTGGCATAAAACTTTTCAGTTATCTACAAACATCTGGGATCTGCATATTCTGCAACAAATTTATAACACATACAATGAACCTCTACATGCACGGTAAAAAGATTAAATATTTTTTGAGAGTTGTGATGTTCAAGTGTAAAGTGTGGACAAACAGACAGACAGTATAGACAGAAGCAAAACATTGTAGATAAATAATGCTATGTTGATATATATATATATATTCAATTTGAATTTTTTTATTTTGATATATATTTACATTTTATCATTCCAATGCACAGTGCATAGAAAGTGTTTTTTTCTATTTTTCTTTACGCTCAGTTATTAATAATGAAACACCTTGATTTTTTTCACTTTGTTTCAGACGTAAGCATTTGTTTATAGTGATTTTTGCTAATTTTTTAATTAAAAAAATATAAACCTATTTCAATAAGTTTTTTTAAAAAATAAAACAAAATATAATGAAATGTAATTATGCTTCATAGAGTAGATTAGAGAATAGGGAAAAAGATGGAATATTATTTATCAAACCATAACAATATTGCCTTGAAAGCATGATCATTAAAGAGTGTTTTATATTTAAAGTGACAAAAACAATTCATTGTGTAATCAGTAGTTGAGACGTTTGTGAATCCCAAGTTACAGATTTATTGAATTGTAAGAATTTTTTCTATACAAAACATTATAAGAATAAATATTTTTACATGCATGCTGGCATACTTGCCAACATTCCCAAATACATCTGTACAGCCATGATCTTATCCTGTCATACAGAACCTAATCAGCACAATTAAATACACTCAAGCTGCAATAGACAATAATACGTGTATTTAAACTCATTTGCAAGAGTCACTGTATCACTGGCTGTGTTTGACTGCATAGCTCAGGGGAAATAATGGATGCCATGATGATACTGCCCCATTGCAATCAAACACATCACCACTGATACAAAATGTCAACCACACCACCCTCACACCCCATCTTCTCCTGACATAATATTTGCCAAAGTTGGCAAGTAAGACAAGTCACTAAGCAGCTTCTAGCCAACATAATAACCAATGTTTTTGTGTGTTTTTTTGTACAGTTTACACTGTGGTGATGATATTCATATTACTTTTATAATCAGCTTGGTTAAAAATTAAAAAATATATATGTTTTACATATGGTGTATTCATTAATTAATTCCCAAATCTAGATTATGTCACATCACATGAACAAGTTAAAGCAGAAGAAATAAATGTATTTTGTAATATTACAGTTGGGCAGACAGAGGACAGATGGCAGGGTACCACCTGGGTATTGTAGTACAATGGCAAGATGGAGTGATTTAAAAAGTGGTCAAAATGTGACCAAAAAGAACCACATTGGGGAATGTGTATAAACGTATATCTATGAAAAAAGTGGTGAAATTGTGATGCAATTACATTCTGTGGTTTATATATATAAAAAAAATCCCTCCAGGAATGCACAATTTTTACAAGGTTTGGCAAAATAGTAAATTTATCTAATTATAATTTTATGTTGTGGCAGATTAAAATTACGAGCAAACGTGTGTAATTTTTGTTGACTTTTCTTGTACCTAGCATTATCTGCACTGTAAGAGACAGTCTCAAATATAAGAATAAAAAAGTTGCAATGTGTCCCTTTTTTCTCATGTGCAAAGCCCACTTAAAGATCTTTATACATTCTGTATAGGAGAATGGTTAAAATATGACCAAATAAATATTGCAGTGTGTTAAAGATTGCATTCCATTGTATACCTAACCTCTTCACTGCTTTTTAAGGTGTAGCATACATCTTGCTGGTTTTCCGTCAAACCTTTGAACATTATATTGTTACAAAAAACTATAGACAGCCAGACAGATCTATTTTTTTTTTTAATTCTTTATTTTGTTGTGCATAGCTTTTTCAAACAATTATGTGCTGCCATGTCAGGTGGTGACAGGCTTTGGTAGTATATGCTTAGAGAGGTAGTTACATGGCATAGAGGTAAAAAGCACATTTTCCATTAAGGAACAACAGGAAATTTTAACAGTTAGGTTAGTCACAGTGAGGTTAGTTTAGCGTTGTGTGATGTTTGGCTATGTAGTCTGTGTGATTCGTTGCAGTCTACTATGGGACTAGCTGGACTTGGTAGGGTATTCGTGCCGGGCAGGCGTGGTGGCTTAAAAGCATTACGGTGGCTTGCATCAGTGATGTGTTTGGATGGTCATATGTGTTCAGGCTTCAATGCTTGTATCTGTCATGCTATGAGTATATTAAACCTGTTGCGAAGGCATTGTGTGCATCTCTGGTGTTTTGGGCCTTGGGTCGTGCTGTCATTGGGGGTGTCTCGCCTTGTTTTGCCTCAGCATTGAGGTTGGTTACCCCTAACCATGGGGGGGGGGGGGGTGACGACTTTGTGTTTGTGGGGCTTAAGTTCGCATTCGGGCATCATCGGTGCTGTCCGGTCTTCGTGATATTCTAGGTCTGGGTACCTGAGTGTCTGTCTGTGAGTTAGTCAGGTCAGAAGAGAGAAGAAGCAATAAATCATAATGAAAGGCATTATAAACATAAAACATTAAAGTTAACTTCTGTCGGTTTCTCCTTCGCTGGGGTGCGGGTAGCGTGGGAAATAGTCCGACATGGTCCAACCTTGGGTTTTGCCAGTGGGTTAGTGTTCATGGAACCTAAGACCCCAGTCCACTTGTTCCCGGGGTGTGAGGGGAGGTGATCGTGTTTTCTCTGTTCTCTCTGTGGCGTTTCGGATTCTGGTTCGACAAGCTGAGGGTTGTCAGGTAGTTGGCTGCTTCCTCAGGTGATGTGAGGATTTGTGTTGTCCCTGCATGGGTAACTTCCATGGAGCCTCCTGCTCCCCACCTGTAGGCTACACCTGCAGCGCGTAACTGAGTGGCAGTTTGGCCATATGACTTACGCCACAGTAGTGTGGCTCTAGATAGGTCTTGGTAGAATGTAAGTTCTGAGTCTTCGAAGGACAGCGGTGTGCGATCCTTAAGCCCCGCCATGATATGGAGCTTGTCCTGTACTGTTACGCATCTTAAGATGACGTCTCGAGCTGCTGGTGATTTCAGGTGTGTGTAGGTCGGGAGCCGATAGACTCCATCTATGGTGAGTTTCTTAGCAGTTGCGTGTGGGAGTATGCTGGTCAGGAGGCGCCTAGCGTAGTGTGGCAATTCTTCTGCTGTAATTGCTTGTGGGATTCCTCTAATTTTAATATTTGTTCGCCTTTGTCGGTCTTCTATGGTCGCCATTTTAAGTACCATGAGTTTTTGGTGATGCTGTATGTTTTGTACTTGTTCTTCCAGTGTTGTCAGGTGTGTTTTGACCTCCACCACGTCTTGTTCTGTGGCAGTTACCCGGTCTGTGACCGTTTGCACCTCCGTCTTGAGGAGGGCTGTGTCAGCCGCCCAGAGCCTGTGTATATCAGTGAGTAGGAGTTTGAGATCGCCTTTGGTGGCAGGTGCAGCGTCGTCTGGGGCTTCAGGTTGCTGTGCCAGCGTGGTCTTGATGGCCAGCTGGGCCTCTGGACCACCCTGCTCTATATGGGGAGTGTGGTCCGACTCCCGGTCATCTCCCGTGGGCCTGGGAGCGGGACGTGGCTGCGCCGGGCGTTGCAGCAGCGCACCTATATCTCTGCTGTCAGCCGCTGGTTTTTGGGACCTGCGCCCCATTGCCGGTGAGAGAGCCGGTGGTTCCGTAGGTGTGGGGAGTAGTGGGTGCCCCTCTCTCTCTGTCCGTGGTCAGAACACAAATTCCTCTAGGTCCCGGATCGTTGGCGTGAGGTAGGCCCCAGTTTTGCGTTTCCGCTTAGGGAGCTTGTGCGGTTGTAAAAACGGCATCTATCGGTGCCTCTTGTTGTTCTGAACCCGTCTCTGTGGGTTGTAGGGCTGGATGGGTGCCCGTTTCAGGGATTTTGCCCAGATTTAGTGGTTGCAGTTTGGAGACTGTAGAAATGGCGTCTGGTGCCATGCGATGGCAAGCCCGCCCCCCAGACAGATCTATTTTATATCAGGTTTGTGTGCAAAGTAAATACATTTGGGAATGTTTATCAGACATTCTACCACATATTTTCTGTATTTTTTGTGAAATTAATTTTCTAACCAGAAGTCATCAGATTTTCCCAAACTTCTGCTACCTCTTGATCCACGCTTACCATCTCACCCATTCAAGTAGTAATGAACCAGCACATTCCTTTACTTTTTCAATTTCAAAATATAGCAAGGGTGCAAGGGAATGATCCTGTAAAAAATGTCATTCATCAAATTCCTTCCAATATACTACATTTAGATTTTTAAGATGTGCACTCCATACAAACCAACCCTGACACTCATTGAAGGTGTATTTACTACTTGATAACAAATATATTTCTGATGGTTTAGTAAAACCATCTTTCTGTTGGAAAAAAAAAAATATTCCTTTAACATCACTGATCAAGGGAGAGGTGGTATAGTTTACAAACTGGAGTGATATAATTCAATGTGAACACAGGGATTGGAACCAGAGAACTCAATCTATGCACCATGAACTATGCTATGAAGCAAAGTTATTCCGATACTTAAAGTGACCCTAACATTTATTTTCTTCCTAGGATTTACTTGTTGATGTGTAAAATCAATTGTAATTAACAATAATGTACAGGAAATCACATTAAATAAGAAAGATAATTTGACAAGCCCGCAGCAACAAATGATGACTGAAGAAAACCAGACCTCGGTTAAAGAAATATTTCTACTGGGATTCAAAGTACTTTACAACTTTAAGATCCCTTACTTCCTTCTGTTCCTTGTGCTATACACCATGACGTTGACTGGAAATCTCATGATTGTAACACTGGTGACAGTGAGTCCAAACTTGAGACATCCAATGTTTTTCTTCCTTAGTCATCTCTCACTAACCGATATCATACTGACCACAAATATTGTCCCGAACATGCTGTGCATCATACTAAATGGTGGGAAAATAATGTCTCTTCAAGCCTGTATAGTCCAACTTCAATTCTTTGGACTCTCCTTGGGTACAGAATGTCTTCTTCTTACAGTGATGTCCTACGACCGTTATCTGGCTATCTGCAGTCCATTGCATTATACCACTATTATGAGCAACAAACTTCGTCCTCAGCTTGCAGTTTCTTGTTGGCTGTTGGGTTTTATAATTTCCTTTATAACTGTGATACTAGTGAGTCAGTTACATTTCTGTGGATCAAACATTATTGATCATTTTTTCTGTGATTTACTTCCATTTCTGCAACTTTCTTGCTCAGACACCTTCATAGTGAGGTTAGAGAACATTTTACTGGGAACTCCAATAACGTTGTTTCCGGCGATAATCATCACTATAACGTATGTCTGCATTTTTATGGCCATCCTCAAAATACCATCAACGTCCGGGAGACAAAAAACATTCTCCACCTGCAGCTCCCACTTGGCTGTTGTAATTACTTTCTACGGGACACTGGTCACGCTCTATGTGATTCCTTCTAGTGGACATTCATTAAATGCAAACAAGGTTCTCTCCTTGATTTATACTGTGGGGACTCCGTTATTTAATCCTATTATTTATAGTCTGAGGAACAAAGAAATAAGGGTGGCATTTAAAAGATATATATATTTAATTAACATAGAGAAAAGACATCAATGTATGTAATGTTATTATTAACAGATGAAATTTGGGCAAAGAGCTGACCAATTTAGGTGAATAAATGGACGCCAATACCATTTATTTTTAAATCTACATGGTTATTATTATTATAATTATTATTTTTATTATTTATATAGTGCCATAAAATTCCGTAGCGCTGTTCATTGGGCGGACTAACAGACACGTAATTGTAACCAGACAAATGGAACCGCACAGGAACAGAGGGGTTGAGGGCCCTGCTCAATGAGCTTACATGCTAGAGGTCACAATATTTGGTACTCAAACCTGGTCCGACACCCATATTGGCTACTGAACAATAAATTTACCACCGTCTCCATCTTGGTAAAGCTTTTCACACTGGTAAAAGTGATATACAAGGTATTTTTTGGCACAGTCTTGTGGATTCAGCTGCATTTGTGGGAGTCAGCATTATCTGGAATAAAGATAATTTTTCATGCTTATAGGAATATTGTGTTTTATTTCATTAGTCCAGCACCTAGATAATGGTAGAAATTGATTTCATATAGGAAACCTCTCTTTTTTAATAAGGTCTGTTACTTTTTGTTGGCAGTAAGTTATCTGCTTATAGGATGACATATATGATATCATATGACAACACAAGAATGATTGTCGCCTCTGAAGTACAGGAGACACTATTGCCACTAGAGAAAATGCATGACTGTATGGTTCAACTGTCAGCAATGGATGCAGCTAAAATGTTTAAATCATTATTAAGGTTGCCGAATTCGTATAGCTATCTAGGGTAAAGCATCTAAATTTAAAGAATCAGGAAATAGGTGGTCTCAGCAACAGAAACATCATTGTAAATCTGTTAAATAATCTGTAAAGTATATCTTTATTCAGTCTACTTTGCCATTTTTTTCTTATAATGTTACAATATATACAATACGTAACATTCTTAAATATGGTTCCATATTATTTCTACATGCAGATCCGTGTGCTTGACAGTCAAGTGTTATTTTCACATTGAAATTATAGTTTGCTTTGTCCGGGTATGAATTTTCTGATGTGTAACAAGGTGTTCCTTACGGGTAAAACCTTTGCCACATTCAGAGCAAGCAAATGGACGTTCTCCTGTGTGTATAGCTTGATGTCTAACCAATGAATTATGAATATGAATTATGAATATGAATTATGAGTGAAGCTCTTCCCGCATTCATTGCAGGAATACGGTCTCTCCCCTGTGTGTGATCTCTGGTGCACCTTGAGTTTTGAGATACAAGTGAACCCTTTCCCACACAAAACACACATGTATGCCCACTCTCCTGTGTGAGTCGCCTGGTGTTTATGAAGTCTTGAGTTATCGACAAAACCCTTTCCACATTCGCCACAAACATATGGCTTCTCTCCCGTGTGTGTTCTATGATGAGTGACAAGAGCGGATGTGCAAGAAAAGGTCTTCCCACACTGGCTACATTCATAGGGTTTCTCTCCCGTGTGAGTTCTGTTATGAATAAACAGAGAAGAGTTACTGGTGAAGCTTTTACCGCATTCCCAGCATACATAAGGTCTCTCTCCTGTATGGATTCTTATGTGAGTAGAGAGAGTGGCTCGGCTTGTGAACCCCTTCATGCAGTGCGTACACTTGTAAGGTTTCTCCCCTGTTTGGGTTCTCTCGTGTATTACAAGACAGGACTTTCTGCCAAAGTTTTTTCCACATTCAGGACATGAAAAGGGCCTCTCTCCACTGTGAGATCTTTGGTGTGTAATTAGATGTGAAATATAATTAAAGCTTCTTCCACAATCGTTGCACACACACCTTTTGTAAGGTACATTTCTTTTACAGTCTGATTCGTCCAAAGAACTCTCACTACTTTCACTGTTCTTGTAGACATTGTCGAGTTTGGTCTTGGAAATAGGGCATTGGTGTATGTTTACCTTGTTATCCAATGCATAATGACTCCTTGATCTTTCATTTTGGTGGCAAACATTTGTGTCCGCCACTCTGAGATCAGGAGTAGATTCCACAATCACAGAAAGTCTTGAATTATTCTGTTTTTCAAGCTCTCTCTGAGGCATATTGTCCAACTTCCGACTTGATGATAATTGTTGATTTTGTTCATACATGATGTCACAATCTATTAAAGAAAAACATATGAAGTAAAAATCAAATTTGATGTTATATAATGTTGGTATAATTTTAGTTTAAAGGTTAAAGTCAATCTTCAGACTGACACCTTGCTTAGTGACAATAGTTTTAAATATCAAATAGTTTATAATGTGATCTAGTTTGGCTCATTTTAAATTTTTTGCAATTTAAAAAAAAACATAAACCACAGTATTGAACATATCATTTTTTTTTGTCAAGGCTGCACTTGGACTGTTGAAAAAGAGGGAAGAGTAATAGGTGTTTGCAGGAGAGAATCTACTCATTGCTCCTCCTCCCCAAATTAAATTCCCTTCTCAGTATTTAAATGCCTAATCTAATGGACAGTGGAAAAGAAGAATAAAAAAAAACTAAATAATCCCCCCCCCCCCCTTTCAACATTCATGATTGGGCAAACCATATTGACACTGACACTAGAGCACTTACACAGCCGTAAACACGCTACTTTTGAAAGAGGGGCACAGTCCTAACCAGACTAGCCTAGATAGATGCTCCTTGACCCCAACAAACACAGAAAAGTAAACTGGTGGCAACTGGAAAGATATGCTGGATTTTAACGTCAATCCTGTAAGTGCAATCTAAAATAAAGTCTACCTTAATACTTTTACTGGTGCACTATGTTTGTATCTCTCCCTCTTAATATTTTCATATTTCTATATTCTATATAATCTCTGTTCTGTCTGTAGGTTATCTTTTCGTTGATTATTATAAGTTGCATTGTTGTTCTGTTTTGATTGATGGATGGCTGCTTGTTTGAAAAAAGTTGAAACATAATAAAGTCCCAGAGGAAAGAGGGAATATTACTTGCTACACTACATACATACAAAAATGTTACTTGACATATGTACCAGACTCTTCAGAGTCTCTTCTGACTGGTCAAAATCAGCACTGAATGACATGACGCCTGCCACACTCTGCAAGATTCAGACAGTAGACTGTGAATGGTACTAGAAGCAGGCCAGAAGATCTCCTACTAAAACCAAAGGTGTGTATTCTAATCACAGGATTTTCTGTGGAGACCTAGACCTGGAGATACCCTGCAGGAACTCTCACTGCGGTTAATGTTTGTATGTTTTTGTGAGGTGTTCCTGTTTAGTTGTTCAGTTTGTTTATACACGTATTTCAGGAAGGAAGTTCAGTACTTACCAGGCCTACTTCGGCCTTTTGAGTCTTCCATTACCATTTCTTCTTTTGGGACAATCTCATGTTCCACAATAAGATCGCTTTGAATTCCATAGTAAAGACTGTGGTTTCAACATTGAAAACATTTTTCCGGGGGCGTGGCCTAACCTCGGAAGAAGATGGACGCTTGATCCCAGAGCTCTGATCCCCCCACGCGCTAAATCCACTGCCATCCGCATCCCTCACACCGCAAAACAGCCTGTTACTTCACCGGCCGAAGCCCCTAAGCAGCCTGCACCTGAATCCACACAGAGGTAATGGGGGGCAACAAAAAACGGAGGGACACGAACCCATCCGTGGCCTCCATATTCCGCACGCCGTCGGAACACCGGAGAGCTACCTCCTCACAGGCAGACGAGGAGTCAGGCTCAGACACAGAGAGCCTGCACACGATGACAGATCCGGCGGCCCCCATTACCATCGGGGTACTGCGGGACATGCTACACCAGGCGACCACAGACATCAAGGCCCATGTAGCCACTGAGATAGGACGGCATGTAGCAGGCCTGAAGGCAGATATAGTAGGCCTCAACGCCCGCACAGATCAGGTAGAAACCCGGCTCACATCACTCCAAGCCACCACCACAAATCACACCCAGGATATAGCATATCTATACGGCCACATGTCAGCCCTGGAGGACGGTCTGGAAGACCTAAACAATAGATCCAGACGGAATAACATTAGAATCCGCGGCCTACCTGAAACTGTCACCATGGAACAACTAGTACCAACACTTAAAAACATTTTTAAAGCAATAGCCCCTGAACTCACACCTCAGGAGCTGGAAATGGATAGGGCCCATAGAGCCCTCCGCCCACAAAACTTAGGCGCATCCACTCCAAGAGATGTGATCACTCGCATACATTTCTTCAAAACCAAAGAAAAGCTACTAACCCTGGCGCGGGACAAACCCCCACGCTACCAAGACACCCGTCTCACTTTTTTTCAAGACCTGGCTCCATCCACACTCAAAAAAAGGAGAGACCTCAAACCTCTGACACTTGCCCTGCAGAAACAAGGCATCAAATATACCTGGGGACACCCCTTCAAACTTATGGTCAAGAAAGATGATCAAATGCACATCCTCACATCAGTTGCAGAAATGTCACCCTTCGCAGAATCACTGGGGATACAGCTGCTGCAACTCGCCCCCTTCCACCAGAACAGAGAAGAAGGTCGTCCACACGAAGACCCTGATCACCTCAGACTGCCCAAGAAACAGAGAGTACCCGCTCACCCAGAGGAGCCACCTCCGCACCGCCGGGAATGCCGCCAGTAACCCACGCGGGGCTGAACGCTCACCACTTGGACTCACTCCAAAGGTTTATTGTACATTTTTATACTGTTTATGATCCATACAAACGAAATGCAAATGTATTGATGGGAAATGTAACCACACATTAGGACGAAATGTTTTACTTGTTGTATTTAATATGTTATTATCTAATGCTATCTACTACCTCGACTAGAAACCAAGAGCACGCTCCATGGCATGAAACACCTACAGGAACACAGACGGAGACAACACAAGAACAAACTCAACCACAGACAGAGGGACCACGAGCGGTACCTAACTCTCCAGACAGACGTTACAACAGCACCGAACCGTGAGTGCAACACCACACCTAGCGCGTGGGGGGGAGGAGTAACAGGGATGTGAAAACTCTTCCTCCTCTCCCCCACCCCCTAATCCCCGGGAACCCGGGAGACACCAGCCACATGACAAACCCAAGGTGTAAAACACCGCCACCCCCCACCTTACCTGGCAACCACCATATAAGACCAGGATAGACACCCCGTAATCCAATCCCCCGATCCCTGTAACCCCCCCACAACCATCCGACCTTTCATCCACCCCACCCACCTCGAAGTCCTGCCAGATGGAGCGACCATGTGCCTCGAGGCCCCCCTCACCCCAGAGCTCACACCACACTAGGGACACCCTCACTGTCACAACACCACAACACCTACACACACCCAGGCCAGAGCCAATCCCCTGCATCTCCATCAATTGCAAGGGACTAAACAACCCAGCTAAGAGACATCAAACATTACGCTGGGCCACCAGAACGAAGGCAGACATTATTCTCCTCCAAGAAACACACTTTGAAACAAAAAAGCCCTTCCCGCTCACCAACAAAAACTACAAACAATGCTATCTAGCAAATTCGCCCCAAGGCAAACAGAACGGGGTAGCAATCCTGATCCACAAAAAATGCCCAATCACAATCTCAAACAGCCTCCCAGACCCCCAAGGGAGATACCTGACCGTCACAGGCCACCTCGCCAACCACAAATACGCGATAACCACAGTCTATGCCCCGAACACACCCGACCCAGCTTTTTGGACGGCGCTACGCACACAATTAAAACTGTTCCCCTCCCACCACACTATTCTAGGTGGAGACCTCAATGCAGTCCTCGCCCCTTCCATAGACAGGAAAAATACAAGGAGAGATAAAACTCACGCACCCCCTACTAGGAAAAATGACACACTCCTTATGGAGTTCGTCACCCAAACTGGATTACAAGATATATGGAGGCTCCAACACCACACAACCCCGGATTTTACCTTCTTCTCACACCCACACTCCTCCTACTCCAGAATTGACCTATTCTTAATATCCCCCTCACTGGTGCCCCACACACGATCCACCTCAATTGGCTCAATCACCTGGTCCGACCACGCTGAAATCTCCCTCCACATAGACAAACCTCACACGGCCAAAGCATGGACCTGGAGACTGAACCCCACACTCCTACACAACCCACAAATAAGACAAACCATCCAACAACAACTCACAAACTACTTCATGACCAACATTGGATCAGTCCCATCCACGAGCACACTGTGGGCGGCCCACAAGGCCACAATACGGGGAACAATAATCAAAGCAGCCAGCATTCACAGAAAACAAACACTCCACGAACTAGAACACCACCTGACCTCCCTACGGACGCTTGAAATCAAACACAAACATACCCCCTCCCAACCATTACTTGACAAAATTAAATCCCACCAACAAGCAATAAAAACCTACATGTCTAAAGACGCTCATAAGGCCCTACAATGGACCAAACAATTATTTTATGAGAAATCCAACAAGTCGGACACCCTTCTGGCACGCAAACTTCGACAAAAATCACTTCACAAACGTATCGACAAAATCACCTCACCTGGGGGCCGAACCCACAACGACCCTGACCAAATAGCCTCCATATTCGTCGAGTACTTCACTAAACTATACAACCACAGCCCCACCCATACCCCAGCACACCCGACTTTAGGACAAGAAATACATAACTTCCTTTCAAAAATCCCCCTCCCAGCACTCACAAACCAGGAACGGGACTCTCTCGCATCCCCAATCACCGAAGAAGAAATAGCCCTCACGATAAAACACACAAAACCCAACAAAAGCCCAGGTCCCGATGGCTTCACAGGCCTCTACTACAAAACATTCAGCACCATACTGATTCCCCATCTGACCACTCTCTGCAATTCAATAATGGAAGGCGAACAGGTACCGCCGGAAATGCTCAAAGCCAACATCTGCCTAATCCCCAAACCACACAAAACACACCTAGACCCTGGTCACTACCGCCCAATATCCCTCCTCAACACGGATATTAAGATCCTCACAAAAACACTGGCCAACAGGATTCAACGACTCCTCCCAAAACTCATACACCCAGACCAGGTAGGGTTTATCCCCAACCGCCAAGCCTGTGACAATACCAGACGCACGATAGACTTAATATGGAGAGCCCAACACAAGGACACCCCCACCCTACTACTCTCAATGGACGCTGAAAAAGCGTTTGATTGCTTGCTCTGGCCCTTCCTATTCCGCACTCTACAAAAATTCCACTTCCCTGACACTTTCATCAAAGCCCTCACGACCCTATACTCCAACCCCACGGCGGCTCTCCTACTCCCCAACACCAACCCACATGAGTTCATAATAAAAAACGGGACCAGACAAGGCTGCCCGCTCTCCCCACTCCTGTTTGCCCTCTCCCTAGAACCTCTACTACAACTCATCCGCTCCACCCCCGAAATCCAGGGCCTTAAGGTTCGACAAGATGAATATAAGATCGCAGCATACGCAGATGATATCCTCCTGACACTCACAGACCCTACCAACTCCCTACCCCCCCTCCTCACGCTCCTTCAAGAGTACGCCCACCTCTCAGGTTATAAACTGAACCTGGATAAAACAGAAGCCCTCCCCCTCAACATACCACAACCACTCCTGACCCAAATAATCCGCTCACATCCATTTCGATACAACCAACAAAGCATTCACTACTCGGGCACATACATTCCAGCAGATCTATCCAAAACATATTCACTAAACTACACCCCACTGATCGAACGAGCCATGTCAGACCTGCAAAGATGGCAACCCATGCACAAATCCTGGCTGGGCAGAATCGCATCCATAAAAATGAATCTCCTACCCAAATTCTTATACCTGTTCCAGACTCTACCCATCCCCATCTCTAGATTGGACTTTAAAGCCCTCCAATCAAAAATAGACAAATTCATCTGGGCGGACAAAAGACCACGGATTAAACGGATAACAATGTACAAAACAGTGAAAACCGGGGGCTTAGGTCTCCCCAACCTCATGCAATACTACCAAGCAGCCCAGTTGGCCCAGGTGCAACACCTCCACTCCCCCCCGGGAACAAAACTCTGGGTAGATCTGGAACACGACCTTCTAGGTAGAGACCATCCCTCCCTCCTCTTTTGGCTCCCCAAAAATGACAGACCAGATCTCCCCCCGACAACACCTGCTCTAACCACATCCCTACAAGTATGGGACAGAACCAACGCGCGCCACCCCCTCATAAACTCCCCATCACCACTCACCCCGATCCTCAGAAACAAACGTTTCCCCCCAGGCATGACTCCACGAGACTATGCACATTATGAGGACAACGGACTAACCAGACTTCGGGACTTCTACAGAAACCAGCAGCTGATACCATTCCCAGAACTCCCGTGTACCACACCACTAAACACATTCGATCACTTTCGATATCTACAGCTACGCAGCTTCCTGATGGAACCCCAGAACACAAAAACAGCAAATACAAAACTCACACGATTCGAGACAAATTGCCTACATGCCCCCACACACAAAGGACAAATTTCCTTGATATACTCCCAACTAAACGCCAATTCCCCAACAGACACACTCACCTACACGAAGGCCTGGGAAAGAGACATAGGCCCACCGGATGACCCAACAGTCTGGACAAGCATATGGGAAGCGACCGCCTCACTTACCATATGCGTAAATCATAAGGAACAGGCTTACAAAACCATGCTCAGATGGTACCTGACACCACTGAGACTCAAACAAATGGGAATAGCCCAAACAGACACGTGTTGGAAAAAATGCGGCCAACAAGGCACGTATTTCCATATGTGGTGGCAATGCCCACACAGCTCCCACCTCTGGAAGGCGGTTGCCGACCTCACCTCTAAAATACTGCACGAGACCGTACCCATGGACCCCTGGACATGGCTACTCTCAAAACCCCAACCTCAACTACTGAGGGCACAAAATAAACTAGTGGCGAAAATAGCTCTCGCCACCAGACGCACCATAGCGGAGCAATGGGGCAACCAAAACACGCCTACACTAACAAAAATGGTCCAAAAAACCGAAGAAACAATGGAAATGGACAAACTCTCGGCAATATTACACGACACAACAAAACAATTCCACAAAATCTGGGACCCCTGGATTATGAGACACATAGTAGGGATATAATACCTGGGTCGGGGCGCACGGCCGCTTCAAGGTTCCCTTCCACCCCCCCTTCCCCTCGCCCTTGCGACACTATACCCCTGCACATAAACCTCCCATAATAAACTTGGGAAAATATACCCACTGAAAACCCCGTAGAAACCAAGAAGACAGAGGATACAATATCCACCCCCCAACCAACAGACCAAGACGCGACTGACACCACAAACGCATCTCTAACATAACCAGAGCAACATTACTATCGAAAGCAACCTGCGGAAATTCACACAAATAGGCTGCTAAACAGACCATAAGGTCAAACAGACACGCACACCCCACACACTACAGAAGACCGACACACACCACAAGACAACTAGAATACCAATCTTGCATAACGCAGACAAAGGGCACTATCACGTGAGACGTCCACCTCACACTCCCCATGGGACCCCCCCGGATACCCCCCGGGAATCCCTCGACACTACATCTCAGCTGTACAAAATAGAATAGTATTCGACACTCACGACAAGAACATACACCACTGATATGGGGACCACACGAACTACGAGCATTACACAAAACTCACACTGTGACGCAGACACACAGGCTACAACTAGACCTATCACACTGGACGTAATGGCTAGTAGAAATTACGTTAGACCTGTTATTTTCAGTTAACCCTTGCTCAGTTAACGATACGTGTAATACTACCTGAGCGGTTGTAAGTGGAAAACGACAATAATGTATGGAACGCTATGTAACAAAACGTCTTCCCTACTCCACCCCGCGTCAGCATATTGACGCGCACAGACGTTAAACGTGTAACTATACTTACCTATGTCGGCCCTGTATAACCTAGCAGGTCAGTCTTGTTTGAATACCAGCATGCCTACTTAAATCAATGCAGGTCATCAATCTACCTAGAAGCATCTTCTGTTAAAGCTATTATGCGAATTTATTATGTTAACCTATGTCAACGCTACCTTGTTTTGCATAACTCATGGTTAGACACCATGCTGACTTATCTGACAAACCTGTTTATTTCTGTTTATTTCTCCAAAAAAAAAAAAAATAAGCGCATCAAATCATCTTTAGCGTTTTTGTGCCGACCCATGTAACCAGTTAAATGCCATAATCTTATGATGTAATTGACAATGCGCTTCAAAAATAAAGAATTTAAAAAAAAGAAAAAAAATTTCCGAGTACAGATAATATTAGTTTCTGCAGAAAGATAAAATATTATATTTTAATTGTTTTTAGAAGGATACACGTTTCGTTCATGGGACAATATTGTCTTATTGTTCATTGTGTGTGTATATGTATTTGTAAACTTATATACCACTGGATGTAAAACTGATTGATAATCAGAAACTAAGTATGATGTTATATGTTTTAATGTCTTTTTGAAAAAGAGAAAAATTTCAAATAAAGATTATTTAAAATATAAAAAAAAGAGTCAAAAACATTTAAATGTATGCATATATTTTAATGCATTATCCATTTAATTCTTTAACCCCTTAAGGACACATGACATGTGTGACATGTCATGATTCCCTTTTATTTCAGAAGTTTGGTCCTTAATGGGTTAACAAATGTATGGTTAATAAATGATAAAAGGGTGGGAATCAACACTAACCTGGAAAAAAAATGACGCATGTTACTGGTTATGAGAACGCAGGAGCGTCTGTCAGAGGATGGCAGAAGTGTCCACATTGAACCTGGAAGATACATTTAGGTAACAAGCAACTGCGATTTTGTCGGAATATCATTTTGAAGAATGAGAGAATGTTCTCATTCAGTGCTTAGTAACTTAGATCAGAATTTAAAATAATTGCAATTATTAGATTATTCTCCAAACAAGGTGTCTAACTCTTATCTCAAGAAAGCTAGCTTTCACAACATAACTAGTACTACATTATTTACCAGAACTACTATTATCTTCTGAACAACGGTTTTCTAAATTGCCCTTGCCATTTCACTCAGATTGGCACTTTGCGATCTATTCCTTTGGTAAAGCCTTATGATATAGATATATACGCAGGAGTACATAAAAGTCGGTTGTCGTGTGCCAAAACCGACGTACAGGTAGGCCTGTAAAATAAAGAGGGCACACCTATAAAGGTGTGTTGAATAAAAGGTGTATCTGAAGAAGAGGGAGTGGAGGGAGGGGAATGTAAATTGTTGACTAACGGTATAGGGGAATGAGAGTCCCTTCAAAAAGGGTAACAAGCCCCTCCCACAACTCCAGGCTATGCCTTCACATTTGTGTTCAGGACACTAAGGCTGTATCGCAGAAGTGAGTAATTAAAACATGCTTAACGTAACACAGGGGTGAAAAGAGAGAGAATACTATTCATATATTTATTACAATCAACAATATACAAATATAATCATTCACTTGGTAACCATAATCACGTGATTATGGTTGGGAGGATACTAATCATTGTGGCTGGCCACCCATCACTTTCAGGCGTTCGCTATTTTTTTAATGGTATATAAGGGTGTGTTTTACCCTTTTGCAACATGCTCCCTTGATAAAGGCATTTTTTCTGCCGAAACGTTGGGGGCTTGCTGGTTGACTTTTCCCCTCTTTTCACTATTTCTGATATGAATTGGTTTGTTTTGTATGTATTATTTGTTGGGTTGTTATGTCCTGGTATGTTTATGGCCTAGTAGTTATTCTGTTTCTTATGAACCTGTTTGTTATCATTCCTGCTTGGATGTAATTGCAGAATGTTGTGCACTTTCTTTGTACTATTATCATGTGATTTATGCTTTGATTATCTGATATGCATTTTGAGACACCTGCTTTTTGTGGACCTATTTAATAAAGTGTCTTTTAATTTTTACGGTTGTGCTCCTCATTGAGTAGTATTAATAATATCCCAAAACCCTGGTAATGCACATAGTACAATCATAAACTAATCATAATAGCATATCTATATATTGAATATGAGAGAATATAATGAAAGTAATGTAAAACAATTTAAAAGTTACCTAAGTTGTAATAATCATTAAAACCACTAGAGGGCACCCATGATAATAAAACCGAGTACATTTCTAAATATGTGTATACAACATAATGCGAATAGTATTACATTCTACCTAGCAAATGACAGTGTAGTGTTGCTTAATGGCTTGGCCAAATGAGTGTCAAAATAACCATAATGAATTATTGTGTATAGAATTGTATGAATTGCGAAAACATGCAAGCGAATATATTACATGAACTAACAATGTGTTAGTGTGAATTATTATAATTATTATTGCCATTTATATAGCGCCAACAGATTCCGTAGCGCTTTACAATTTTATGAGAGGGGGGATTGAATGATACCAAATGCTCGTTATGCCCATAGAGCATTCATGATACCGCAAGCTAATGTGTAATGCAGAGCATTCATGTGAATGTAAACAAATGCTCCACATGAACCAAACAACGTGGCAGTGCAAATGGAACGCTCAACACTCTACTTGGAATAGCAGTATGTTCATGCAAACATGACTTAGTTTGTTTTCCTAAGTCTGGCAGAATAGAGTCTGTGTGCATGCACCTGGTGTTGTGAGACAGCCGGAAGCCTTTTACTGACAATTCTGGCGGAAATAAGGGAAGCCTCGATGGACCATGAATTGAAGTCAGCGGCCCTAGTTATCAGAATCTGGACTCTGGAGTACCACTTTCCAGTACTCTAAAGTTAGGAGGTATGGTGTGAGACTTCCTTACTGGGAAAAGCAAGTGTTGTTGCTTGACTGGTTTGCAGATCTGTATTTAAGAATGTATTGACTATCTACTTACTTTAAGTGGAAGGGATTTTCAATCCGTTTTTTTCCCACCATTATTTTCTTGGTGTCTATATTATATTACACTCTGAATTTCTGTGCCCAAGTGGTGGACTTCCTAAAGTTAAACTGGAGATATGCAGGTGAAGCACTCCAGTATTATTTTTTTTTTATCTGCTTCAAATTATGAGTAGCTTTATCATGTTTGGTCTCATCACACATTATTTGGCACCGCAACCTATATTTGTGTTCGGGGCAAAATCGATTGAAGTAAGATTGTTGTTAGCAAACCTGTGATAGGAAAAAGTTGGTTGAGGTGTGCCAAAACCGACATATGCTGTAGGCCAGTTAATAAAGTGAGCCTACACTAGAAGAGTATGGTGCATAAAGGGAGTGAAGGGTGGGGCAGCCGCTTGTCAGACCAATTACGGTAAGGTGGGGAAGGGGGGAGTCCCTTTTAAAGGTCCATATGCCCCTCCCACAACTCTAAGCACAGCTTTCCTAAATATCTAGCTAAATATACATCTTAGAGGTGAAAGTGGAACTGTCACTTCTCTTTTCTTTTCTACTTCTCTAAAAGTGACAGGTCATCATCCTTTATCTCAGCAAACGCTATTAAATTGCTGACTGGAGAGGGTACCATAGTAGAAGTAAAAACGAAAACATACTTACATCAGCAGAACTTCGGTGTCTAGAGAACATTATCATCCCGTGTTGCTGCAGGGACGTCATATGAGTTCAGGCATCTGTAGAGAAAGGACATATGAGAATTCCTTCCACAGTTCCACACATATAGGCGGGCACCCCAGAAAAAGTATACATTCGTGTAAAAAAATACTAAAAACACCACTAAAGTCACCCAGACTACCTCATCGCAATGGTCCTATAATTTATACCCTGCAATGTAAAACATTGTTTTGGGAGGCTTCTTTCTCCAGAACCAAGTTGTGCTGCACATATGTTATTGTCTCCAGTGTTTGTCTTTGAGAAGCATTGAATTGGACAAGATCCCGGAAGACGTCGGCAGGAATGTTGGCGTCTTTGGAGGTCGAGAGGGGGGATGCTACGAAGGAATCTTAGCGCTGGAAACAAGGTGAGTAAATTTAATTTCATATTAATTTTACAGAGAAAAGGGGGGTGGATAGTGACCACACTGCTAGAAGGGAATCGATAGTCCCCCCCAAAAAATGTATTGTTATTTTTGGGACTATAGATTCCCTTGAATAGCTCATACTTTTTTATTTGTCAATCTGAAAATGAATTGATAAATAATCACTTAAATTACCTAAAAATACTATACTATAAAGCATAATAACACCACAGTCTTGCTCTTTGCAACACGAGATATAGAAATGAAAACAGTTAATTGTCATGATTTTTGCCTTTAGCCAGAGTTAACCCAAACAGAAAAAATGGAAGAGAAACTATCTGCAAGAATGTTGTGGCTAGGCACGCCTATGCATATCACTGTGAATACGGTATTGGATGGGATTTACTTAAAGGACCATTCAGTGCAACATAGCATCTCCATCTCAATGAAGTTGTTATGGTGCCAGAAGGTCCCAGGCACTGTCTTACCTTAAGGAATTAAACCGTTACGAACAGTTTAACCACAAACCTCTGAAGACGGTGCCCATCCACTCAGTCCAGCTCCTTCAGCCAATAGTCCGAGGGTTCAGTCAGGAAGCAATACTTTGTTATACAAAGTAGATACAAAGCAATACTATGTTTGACAAAGGGTGTAGGATGGGAAATTCACTTTTCACCAATGAATTAACTATAGCAGGAAATAAAATTACTAAAAAAAAAAACAAAGTATGATTGCAATTATTCTCAAAGGAAAATCAACACATTTATACATTATATCACCAAATATTCAAGCACATATTTATAACTTGTATGATACATTTAACAACCATAAATGGAAATAGATCACTTTGAGAGCCAGCTCTAGGTTGTCTGCTTTTATGTATATAATTCTATTGTTCTAATAATCTAACAACTCATTAACATTTCTCTATTAAGTTGGTGCCTGTGTTCATCGACATATCATAAGAAGTGTGCATCATATGAAGCCCAATGTGTTTACCCCAGTGCATGAAATGAGCTGATTAACAAGTTCAAATTATGTTTTTTGCTTATGCTTAACCCTTTGAGTGCAAGATGTCAGATACATGACACAATCAAAGGATTCATGGGATATTACAAGAGCTCCTACCTGGAGGAGATCTTGCAGACTTAGGCAACAGACATACAAGTGGAACAAAGAAGCCTCACTTTGAACCAGTGAGCGCACTGGTGGACACTGATCACATGATATTATCAGCCCTGTGCATTCTGGGATGTGTAGTTCTGAAAAGAATAAAGGTTTAGCTTGCAGTGCAGAAAAAACAGTGTCATGTTTTTGGGGTAACAGCGCCTAACTTTGTAACATTAGGTGTTTAAGAGTCTAAACCAGGCTTCCCCAAACTCCGGCCCTCCAGATGTTGCTGAGCTACAACCCCCATGATTCTCAGCCTATCTGTTTCATTCATTGAATCATGGGAGTTGTAGTTCAGCAACATCTGGAGGGCCAGAGTTTGAGGAAGCCTGCTCTAAACAGTGACAGTCCTGCTGCCTTGGACTACATTTCCTATGATGCATAACCAACTATACAATTTGGTCACAGCGTGGGTAATGTAGTCCTCAGCAGCATGAGTGCCAAAGGTTAGCAGTAGCTGTAAGAACTGATTAAAGGAAAGTGATTATATCTCTGTATTTCTTTTTGAGGTGTGAAAAATAGGGTTAAATTGAGAAATTCACACCTGATTATCCTGCAATTGGGCGACTCCATCTTGGCATCCTGTCAATAATTTTTATAAACTCCGTTCTTTGCACCTGCAATCAGCATAGAGAAAGCATACAGTGGAGGAATGAAACAATGTTTCTATTCCTCCTCTTTATTTGCAAAGCTTTGTTCTGTTCTATGTCACACGAGTAGAAGACTCTATTAATTTCTATAGGGCATTAAATGGGCTATTTTAGTTAAACACCATTTATAAAGAAATGACTCACAATAAACAAATAGTGCAGAATCCTGCATTCCTCTGATGTTTATATAATTTTATTCTTCTACAAATTTTAACTTTTGTAGACAAACATGTTTAGTATAAGGGTCATGTTTTGATGCCTCTTTAACTTGTTTAGGTTTCGCAATATAATTGTAGCGTTGTGCATATTGTTACAACACGACAGTGGATGTTCTCTAAAACGACACCAAATAACCAATAGAAAACCTGTTATAACAGAAAAAAACTCAAATGTGAACACAGCAAAATTGGTGATGCTACCTTTGTTGATGGTGGTAGGTATCTAGAAGTTGAAGGTGAATATGAGAGACATTCAACTGGGATTAAATGGGATGTCACACCATATGGAATGAAGAGTTAAATCCGGCAATTAAACAGAAATGTGAGGGTTCTGGATACCAGTACTCATAGGTCAGCATCCAAAGAAAACCAATAATTAAGTAAAATCTAAGTAGATATCCAGAAATCAGAAATCCAGTGTTTAGGTCACAGCTGAGAGGATTAAATGGGCCTCAAAGTCCACTATGCAAGTCAGGATTACAACCATTTACAAAATTAATAGTGAGAGGGTTACTCGGGAGTCAAGAGTCCAATGTCCAAGCCAGTCAGAATCATGTAAGCAAGCAGCGTAGAAAGGGTTAACCAGCAATCAAAGTCTATTTACCAAGCCAGGGTCGGAATGATCAAAGCAATCAGCAAAGAAGGGGCTAAGCATAATTCAAAGTCCAGTTTCCAAGCAAGGGTCAGTACTATTAAACATGCAACTCAGTGTGTCAGTGTGGGTTTATCCATAATCCAAGGTAGAGAGTTGCAGCCAAGTGGCTGGAGAGGGGGAGACCTGGAGGGAAAAAGATAGACTAGCATGGATTAACAGTATGGCAAGGTTCCGGCGGCATGATGTTAAATAGTGTTACCAAGACAGGCCTTAGGGGTGAGCAAACTGTGCAGCCGCATAGGACATGTTGGCAAGCGGGGCGCCGGATGGTAAACACAGCTCGCACACGCAGGGGCCAGCAGAGTTTGAAAAGCTGTCCAGTCCACATGTAAGGGAGGAGGTGGCTGAGAATAATATTGGTGGTGCTAAATGGGCAGCGGGGCAGAGCTAAATGCACCTTGAACCCGCTGCCCGGTTGGTGCTGCACACTGAAGGGAAGCAGGAAGGAGCCCATGCTTTCCAACAAATAGACACCAGGGACTTCAGTGCACTCCAACCCTCCACCACCAGCCAGTGACAATATAGAAAGAGGTGACTGCATGTATGTGTAACTGTAACTGTGTGTGACTGTCTACCTGTGTCTTTTTGTGTAACTGCCTGCCTAAAACTGTGTGCCTGTAACTGTGTGTTTGTCTGCCCGTACCTGTGTGTGTGTTACTGTCTGCCTGTAACTGTGTGTGTGTGTGTGACTGTCTACCTGTGACTTTGTGTGTGACTTTCTACCTGTGACTGTGTGTGTGTGTGTGTGTGTGTGACTGTCGGCCTGTAACTGTCTGTGTGTGCCTGTTTGCCTGTAATTGTGTGTGACTGTCTACCTGTGAAGAGCGATCTAAGTCTGACAGTGGTGATCTGAACATTAAGGAGCTCAACTAAAATAAAATGTTTAGGCTACAGCAGACAATATTATAACACCTACAGAGTTGGCCAAAAGCACTGCTAGACTGCCATAGCATACCTCTCAACAATGCCGGATATGACAGGACCATCCCAATTTCAGTGTCTTGATCCACTGTCCTAGGTGTGTTCCCTGATTCCCAAATGTTAGGGCATTCCAGGCACCCAGACTACTTCTGCCCATTGGAGTGGTCTGGATGCCAACTCCCTCTACCCTTAACCCTGCAACTGTAATTATTGCAGTTTTTATAAACTGCAATAATTACCTTGCGGAGTTAACTCCACTTCTAGTGGCTGTCCCCATGGAGGGCACCCCTCCTGGATCCATAGCACAGAAAACCTGTGCTAGAGCATCGCTGGATGTCCTCACGCTGTGTGAGGACCTCCAGCGCCGCTCAATTCCCCATAGGAAAGCATTGAAAGCATTTTCAATGCTTTCCTATGGAGAGCTCGGCATGCGCATTAGGTCTCCCTGGCCGGTGGGTGGGATCAGTCTCGCCCACCGGCCGACGTAATGAAGAGGAGGAGCGGCGGCAAGAAGAAACCACCGCCGAGGGACATTGGCGGGGGTCTCAGGTAGGTGACAGAAGGGGTTTTCACCCCTTCAGCAACCGGGGTTTGGGAGGTGGGAGGGAGAGGTGACCTGCAGTGCCAGGAAAATTGATTGTTTTCCTGTCACTGGAGTGTCCCTTTAATGCAAGAGCATCAATAGACGAGCTTACTCTGAACGGAAAGGTGTCAGCTCACTAGTGTCTTCTTAGCAAATGTGTAACAAGTTATCCCATACCTCTACTAACCAGCTCTCCCCTGGGTTTTCTTTCCCAGTGCACTGTTAAAATAATCTGCATGGGAATAGAAACTGTTTCAAGTAGCGCATTTAATAATGCAATACCTCCCACTTTCCCTATTTAGGAGGGACAGTCCCTATTTTTTACCCAAATCCCTATGTTCCTCTTTTCTAGGAGCTCCATATTGTTGGTTTGTTTTGAGTGTATAAGAGAGCTCCACGGCAATAATGCTCCCAGTAATGCGTCTTTAAACTACAATAAATGTGTTTAGAAATCAGTCTGTGTAAATAATATACATTGTTCTTGTTCTAACCTACATTATAGTTGCATAAATCATTATTAGTAACTTGGACCTCTAAAATTAAAGTGAAATTCATTTTAAATTCACATTGGATTCTCACTTTAATCATTAACCCTTGAGTAAATAATGATATGATTACTCAGTAGCGTTCACACCCTGTGTGTTCTGATTATCATAAACCTGTTTCAATCTATTTATGGTTATACTGACTACATTCATGGATGTGTTAGGTCACAGGGATAGGCAGCCTTCGGCACTCCAGATGTGGACTACATCCCCTTTAATGCTCTTACACACATAATGCTGGCAAAGCATCATGGGAGGTGTAGTGTAAACAAGCATCAGCAGTGCCAAAGGTTGCCTATGCTTGTGTTAGGATGTGAAAGTGAAAGTGAAAATAACGGGTGGTTGCAGTATGACAAAAGAAACAAAAAAATAAAGATTTTGAGGAAGCGGGTAGAACTCTGCAGCTCTCTGAAAAGGTGAGATTCTATCTACATATATATTTATTTGTGTGCTTGCTGGCATACTGTTTAATCATTTTATGTCGTTTATAAAAACATGTCTGGAAGAGAGCTCTAACAAAACACTTTTTTTCTGCCCCCTCTGTTTTCTTAACCACTTCTTTATAACTTATGAATCGTTTTCACATACGTATTAACTTATATTTAGAAAGATTAGTTCATATGTATATCAAGACCCAAGAAGGTCGAAACGTTGATGCCCGTTTGATGAATATATGAAATGAAAAATACGTAGAGAGTGCTCCTTTTTGACCATTGATACATTCAGCACTGTTCAGCACCCAGGTGGTTACTATTAGCTTTGTTTGTCGTTGGGATGATTGCCAGATGTTTTCTGTATATATATATATATATATATATATACACACACACACAGTCATGGGAATAGAAAGTACTCCCTCTTTGAATTCTATGGCTTTACATATCAGGACATAATAACAATCTGTTCTTTAGCAGGTCTGAAAATGAATTAGATCAATACAATAAAATAAATACAAATCAAAGATAAACAACTGCTATGTTTGCATCTGAAGGGTTAAAACCTGAAACTCGAGGGACCTGGCACCCAGACCACTTCATTGAGCTGAAGTGGTCTGGGTGCCTATAGTGTCCCTTTAAAATAAAACCAAAATGGAGAAATGTGTGAAAAACTAAGTACACCCTTACTGCTTCTATAGGAATTAAAAGGCTAAGTAGCAGACAGGTGCTGCTAATCAAATGCCCTTGATCTATTGATCATCAGCCAGTGTGGCCACCTCTATACAAGCTTTTAGCAGTTTGCTGGTCTGGAGCATTCAGGTGTGTTTACACTATGCCAAGTAGGAAAATCACCAGCAATGATCTTGACTGAGTGATCACATTGGGAAGGGTTATACGGCCATTTCCAAACAATTTAAAGTCCATCATTCTACAGTGAGAAAGATTATTAAAAAGTGGAAAACATTCAAGTTGCCAAAACAATATTTACCAAGATGGTCTGGGTTAAAATTCACTGGTACTGACAAAAACATCAGGTGAAATAATAGCGTGAAAAAACAAACAGCATAATTACTAACAAGCTAAAATAATTATATTTGGCAAATGTAGTTCGGCAATAATGAAATGTATTAGCAACCTACTATTTAAAACATGGGTCTCAAACTCCGGCCCCCCCCAGATGTTGCTGAACTACAACTCCCATGATTCTTTGAATTACATAGCCAGAGAATCATGGGAGTTGTAGTTCAGCAACATCTGGGGGGCTGGAGTTTGAGGACCCATGATTTAAAAAATTACTCTGAGACCAAAATAACTTAATAGCTTAATAAAGTAGTTTTGATTAGAAAAGAAGATGACCCAGCAGTCTCATTGCTTAATTTTTTGCCTTTTGGGGATTAACCCCTTAAGGACACATGACATGTATGACATGTCATGATTCCCTTTTATTCCAGAAGTTTGGTCCTTAAGGGGTTAAATCACTTTATTTATGAAACCCCGGCCACTTTCATTGGCTGTGACTCACACAGTCTCTCTCCACACTTCCTATAAAACATTTTTTATTTATTTATTGCACAGTATGTTTAATTTAGAATTGCGCATATCCAGCCCTGGTAATAGAGGGGCATCGTGTGTATCAGGGCCGGATTAACCCCTTAAGGACCAAACTTCTGGAATAAAATGGAATCATGACGTGTCACACACGTCATGTGTCCTTAAGGGGTTAAGAGCACACTGGGCCTGGTGCTGACAATTATGATGGGCCTAATTACGGAATCTTATCGACCAAAAACATTAAAACAATCATACCTCCCAAGCGTCATGTATCTGATGGAGATGGTGCTGGAGGGAAACTCATAGGATGCAGCTATAAGAAAACACATACTCTATGCTAATCTCTCTCTAATTTATATCTTTCATCTTTCAATTAAATCCATAACCCTTAACAGCAGTGTCCAGTGAAGCAGGAAGTCAATGGGCAGGGTGAAAGGGTGGCCACTGGTGAAAATCACGTGACAATACCTGCCAAAAGGGGAGAACATGCCCAAAAAGGGGGCATGTCTGTCCAAAGAATTTGAAGGACAGCCTGGCATGAATGCATGTCAGGCTGCCAGCCAATCATGCAGGCTGTCCAACTAAGGGCATACTATGCAGGCAGCACCTTGAGCTTGACATAAAGGCGTCTAATGATGGGCTCACTCAATCCTTTCTAAGGACTGTCCCCTAGCACTCGCTGGTCCACTTGTCTCCTTACCTTCTTACTAGCAGGCAGAAGTTCCTGGTATATAGTCTGAGACAGATAAAAGGTGTATGTAGTGAGTGTAGATGAATGGGGACATGCCACAGTGTTAGAGAGACCAACGTCTGCATTACCTAAACTAATTTTATTGTCAGCCAGTCCACACAAGTTTTGTTCCCATACATCCCTCTTACGCGTCCAAACTTAAAGGGACACTATAGTCACCAGAACAACTACAGCTTATTGTATTTGTTCTTGTTAGTAGAATCATTCCATTCAGGCCTTTTGCAGTAAACACTGTCTTTTCAGAGAAAATAACTCCACTGGCCACTCCTTAAATGACTGCTAGAGGAGCTTCCTGTGGCAGTACTGCCTAGTGTGCAGCACTGCCATTCAGTGTCTCCACCCTCGGCATGCAGACACTGAACTTTCCTCATAGAGATGCATTGATTCAATGTATCTTTATGTGGAGATGCTGATTGGCCAGGGCTATGACTTGTGCTGGCTCTGCCCCTGATCTGCCTAGTTGACAGTCTCAGACAATCCTATGGGGAAGTATTGTAATTTGCTCAGACCACCACTTCTGATGATGTCAGCAGACAGTCAGTTCAGAGGCAGAACCAGCAGCTGCAGACTTGAATACAAGTTATATTTTACTATACTTAGGGAGGCAAGAAGGGAGCAGGGTGGTGGTTTTAACATAATAGGGTCAGAAATACATGATTGTGTTCCTGACCCTATAGTGCTACTTTAAGCAAGAGTATGTGAAGAGTAGTTAAGGTTGCCACCTTTCTTGGAACAAAATACCAGCCTTAATCCTTTGTATAATCACAAGGAGTGACATCAGAGAAAATTCTGTAAAATCACCAACAAACTACTCACAGTTTGATTCTGCTGTATAGATGGATTGCTCCCAGTGTCTCAGTCTCGCAAGTCACCCAGTGTCTCAGTGTCCATATGTATCACAGTGTCAGTGTCCCCATGTCTCCCAGTGTCTTAGTGTCCCCATTTCTCCCAGTGTCTCAGTGTGTCCCCATGTCACTAGGACACTGAGAGACATGGGGACACTGAGACCTGGGGACACTGAGAGACCCGGGGACACTGGGAGACATGGGGACACAGACATTTAGGGAAACTGAGAGAAATGGGGACACAGACACTAGGGACACAGACACTGGGAGACATGGGGACATTGAAACATTTGGGGACACTAAGACACTAGGGACACATAGACATGGGAACACAGACACTGGGAGACTATGGGACACTGGGAGACTAGGGGACACTGGCTGGGAGACAGACACTTGGGGACACTGGGAGACATGGGGACAGTTGTGGACATAGACATGGTGACACTAGGCACACAGAGACATGGGACACAGACACTGGGAGACTTGGGGAAACTGAGACACTAGCGACACTGGATGGGGGACACTGGGAGAAACAGCGTCCCCATGTGTCTCAGCATCCCCATGTGTCTCAGTGTCCCCAAGTGTCTCAGTGTTCCCAGGTCTCCCAGTGTCTGTGTCCCCATGTGTCCTAGTGTCTGTGTCCCCATGTGTCTCCTAGTGTCTCAGTGTCCCCATATGTTCCCTAGTGTCTCAGTGTCCTCTAGTGTCTCAGTGTCCACATGTGTCCCCTAGTGTCTCAGTGTCCCCATGTGTCCCTGCTGCCTTTCCCCCCCATCCCTCACTTATCTGAGCTGTAGAGCTGCTGTCTGGACTCTGTGCTGTGTTGCTGGTCCCCACGGATCAGTGAGTAGTACAGAGAGGCAGGGATATGCATAGACATAACATACTAGATGCCGCATTGCCTGCTACTTCCTATTGGCGCTGATGAGCCGCGGGGCCGCCATCTTGGATCGGTCACAGTGTGATCTGCAGCATAGACATATATAGAATATATATGTCTATGATCTGCAGAGCAAGGTCCTCAAAGTAAACATGGTTAGTCTTAAAATCCACCTGGAGGGTGTATAGATCCAGTAGCATGATGTTTAATCCTGGGATATTACCGTATATACTCGAGTATAAGCCGACCCGAATATAAGCCGAGGCCCCTAATTTTACCCCAAAAAACTGGGAAAACGTATTGACTCGAGTATAAGACTAGGGTGGGAAATGCAGCAGCTGCTGGTAAATTTCTAAATAAAATTAGATCCTAAAAAAATTATATTAATTGAATATTTATTTACAGTGTGTGTATATAATGAATGCAGTGTGTGTGTATGAGAATGCAGTGTGTGTATGAGTGCAGTGTGTGTATGAGTGTGTGTAATGCAGAGTGTGATGCAGAGCCTTGGTGGGAGGTGGGCATTTTTATTTTTTAATTATTATTTTAATATTTTCTTTTGTTTCATTACATTTTTTTATTATTATTATTTTTTTATTTTATTATTATTTTTTATTTTATTATTATTTTATTATTTTTTTATTTTTTATTTTTTTATTATTATTAATATATATAAATTTTTTCGTCCCCCCTCCCTCCTTGCTAGCTGGCCAGGGAGGGGGGCTCTCCTTCCCTGGTGGTCCAGTGGATGGGCGGTGTGAGTGGAGGGGCGGGCTGTGTGGGCTGCAGAGAGATGTTACTTACCTTTCCTGCAGCTCCTGTCTGCTTTCTCCTCCTCCGCCGGTCCGTTCAGCACCTCGGTCAGCTCCCAGTGTAAATCTCCGAGAGCCGCGGCGAGATTTAATAATAAAAAAAATAAAAAATAAAAAAATAATAAAATAAAAAATAATAATAAAATAAAAAAATAATAATAATAAAAAAATGTAATGAAACAAAAAAAATATTAAAATAATAATTAAAAAATAAAAATGCCCACCTTTTGTCAACATTTGTCACTAAGGCAAAGTAAATTAAAAAAAAATAGGGACAGAAGTCCTAATATATAGACATATAATACCACACCGGGTGACTGGCCCAAAATGGCGCCCGCATTTCATGCCCCCCCCCCCCCAGAGGTCAATACGGCGTCTAGGTATTATATGTCTATGGGGATATGCTGTAACTTCCTATCCCTGCCTCTCTCCACACACAGTGACCCCTACTGGCCGGTGCTGGTATTGCAGAGTAATCTCCACTTATTCTGAGAAAAATACCTGCATTTGTATTACCAGTATTACTGCAATACCGGCACGGCCAGGCAGTCTCAAATACCGGCTGTGCCAGTAAAATACCAGTCAGGTGGCAAACCTAAGAGTAGTGTGTGTGTAAAAAAAATGTTATGTATGTTAATCCGGCCCTGGTGTGTATGATTAAAGTTCAATGTATAGAGCAAGAGGTAGGGCCGGACTGTGACAAAAATCAGAAAGGCAGTCCAATACAAGAGGGCAGGGCCAAAGTGAGGGGCACATTGTGTCATCACCAATGATACGCATATACACCCAAAGTGGAAATGCCAGTTTGATGCCCCATCAGGGCAACTAAAGCTCAATGCCCTGCTAAAGAGCTCTCGCAGGGAAAATGTCTCATGAATTAGCATTTCTGTGGTAGACTACTGGTGGTGTAGTGTGTGTGTGTTTGTGTGTGTGGTGAACCTGTTTTTGTGTGGGGGTGAACCTTGTGTGGTTGCATGTGTGGTGCACACTATCTGTGGTGTTGTGTGTATGTATGGAGAACCTGTTTGTGTGTGGGGGGGCTCCTTTTGGGGTTACATGTGTGTTGTACACTATCTGTGATGTCCTATGTGTTTGTGAGGAGACTGCTTGTAGGGTTATATGTGTGTGGAAATTCTGCTTTTGGGATTACATATGTAGGGCTAATTGCAGGAGAGTAGACTGCTAGAGGGTTGGCTACTTTTGGTGTTGTATGTCTGTGAATTGGGCTGTTTGCAATGTAGTGTGTGGAGAGGGTTTTTGGTGCGGTGAGTGTATAGAGGCTGTAGGGTATCTGTATGTGGGAGAATAGGAACTTTAGAGTGTGGAAGGATGGGCTGTAGTGTATGTGTGGTGGTATTTGGACTGAAGTGTGCAGGGGGATAGGGACTGTAGTATGTGGGGATGATACAGAATGTCGTGTACGTGGGTATAGAAAGTGTGTTGTGTTTGTGGACCTTAGGTCTTTAGTATGTGTATGATAGGGGCTGAAGTGTGTGAAGACACAGGGGCTGTAGTGTGTGTTGGGGGATAAGGTCCTGAGGGATACAAGCTGAAATATGTGGTGAATAATGGCTCTAATATGTGGGGGTGATAAGGACTGTAGTGTATGTGTGGAAATGGGGTGTAGTGTTTGTGGGGATAGTGGCTGAAATATGTGGTGAGGTAGAAGCTGTAGTGTGTGGGGGGATATGGGCTGTCATACACAGGGTGTGGGGTCTGCAGGAGCTGTTGAGGGCCAAATATTAGATACAATCTATTTTAATTTTAAAAAATCAAATGTTTATTCCCTTGGTCCAGAGAGGAGGGTATATTACACCATGGTGATCCAGTGGGAAACACACTTTGTCTACACCCTCAGCAGGTGCAGGCAGCTACATCCTGCCTGCGTGCTGGAAAAGTACAAGAGCATTTCTGTGCTAACCCACAGCATTACTCTGATACAGAGACCAAAGTAGAGATGTGTCGGAGGTTCAGTCTCTCCCCAAGACAGCATTAACATGGGTGGGCGATGTGGGAGACCGTGGACTGGTCGTGGACCACCCGCACTTTTTTGAGCTCCCATATTGGCCTTGGCCCGTGGCTATCACGACCAATCAGGGTTTTGCTTGGTTTGCCAATGGCCAGTTGTGGCGAAACCGAACTCGCCACGTGTCCTTGGAGGGGGCTGCTTACTCACAAATGTTGAGGGGCCTCACGGATTGGTCCTGGGAAGACCCACAGATGGCAGGTGGAGATGGGACTGCGGTCTCTCTACCGGCCCTACAGGGATGCTGGGCAGTCGGCCCAGATCCCCAGCGGCAGTGTGCGTTACAGGGAGCTGAAGGTGCCGTTCTTGCTCCCCAGCGGCAGTCTACGGTGCAGGGAGAGGAGCCTGTTATCCCCTCTCCCCAGCGGTTGAAGGTGTGTAAGGGAGAGGAGTTTGTTATTCCCTCTCCCCAGCGGCAGCACAGCTCACCAAGGGGAGACAGTAAGCCCCTCACCAGCGCAGATGGGACCGTGGTCTCTGCGCCCTGCCTACAGGGAGTACAGAGGGTCAGCCCTGCTCCCCAGCGGCTGAAAGTGTGTAAGGGAGAGGAGTTTGTTACCCCCTCTCCCCAGCGGCAGCTTAGCACACCAAGGGGGACCGTGGTCTCTGCGCCCAAGTTACAGGGAGCTGAAGGGGCCATCCTCCCTACCCAGCGGCAGTGTGATTTGTTGGGAATTGGGAGCCCAGTCTCCATTCCCCAGCGGCAGAGTATCCAGCAGGGAATGGAGAGCCCAGCCCCCTTTCCCCCTCAGCAGGACTCTGTGCTGGGAGGAGAGACAGTCGGTCTCCCTCCGCAGAGACGGGAAGTATGTATGGGAGAGGAGATTGTTACCACCTCTCCCCAGCGGCGGATCATTAATGTACAGGGAATAGAGAGCCCAGTCTCCATTCCCCAGTGGCAGAGTGTTCTAATGGGAGAGGAGCTGGTTACCACCTCTCCCCAGCGGCAGCTTAATGTACCAGGGGGAGACTGTAAGCCCCACACCTGTGCAGATGGGACAGTGGTCTCTGCACTTCCAGCACAGGGGGTAGGGACGGTCGGTCCTGCCCCCCCACGACAGGGCTGTTTAGCCAAAGGGGAGACAGTCTGTCTCCAGCAGCAGAGCTGTGTACCCAGAGGGGAGACGGTCGGTCTCCCCCTCCCACAACTGTGATGTAATTCCAGTAAAATACAAGTTTAGCAGGCTAAGATTGCCACAAGGCATATGTATGTATATGTGTTTGTAGTATCAGTTAGTTAATAACACGTAGCTAAGATACTGTCATCACTGTACTGACCAGGTGCAGGAATGTAAGAACTGGAATTACGCGTCCCTCTCCTTTGTATCAGATGAGCCACGTGGTTAGACCGGATGGATGAGTTTAGACTCTATTTATTAAATAGGTTAAGGGTATGTGTGGGTGTAGTTAATTGTGGGAGGAGCTACAGTGCTATATAAGGAATGTACTCTATGTATTCAGTACTCAGACTTTGCTGTATTTTGGTGACGCTAGTCCCTCTGAGTCCCGATCGGTGATCCAATAAAGAATCTCTTCCTTCCTGAAGAAACCTGTGTCCATCTCTCTGTGCTTGGCTTCCGTCAGTTTCTCCGGTATCATTTGGTGCATTGGCCGGGAAGCTCATCGTTCAACGGTAGCTGAGAGGCAGAGGCGTGAGACGGTCTATCTTTGCCCACGTTCTCTACGGCTGCACCCCTGAACTTCTGCGTGGACCTCCCTTCGTCTCGGCGCCACTGGTCTGTTGTCCAGGAGATCATCGGCCTCTACGTGAGAAGTGCTGGGGTGTCCCCGTCGATGAGTGTGAACTCAGGTTCAGGAACGAGGAGGTAAGATAACTGCTGTTTTAGACGGCAGGACCCACTAGGGGTATACCGATTGTGCGGTAGGCCCAAAGGGGTTTTTGAATCTGTATCTGCCCCCTCTGTCGGAGGGAAGGAGCGAAGGCGCACCGCTCGATCGAACGCTCTTTAGTCAGACCGTTTGATTTGGTTAGTCAGGCGGGGTCCTGGTGTAAGATAGCCCTAGCCGGACACCGGTGTCTTGTCTAGACTAGCGTTCTAGGGTGTATATTACGTTCGCTAGGTCGGAGGGACCGGGAGACTAAGCGGCGCCTGTGTAAATTCGGTTCGCTAGTTCTCATCCTATCTGGGCTAAGTGGGAAGGCGTGTAAATTTGGAACCCACTAGACTTTTGATAGTGCGACTAAGAGGCGCCTGTGTAAATTCGGTTCTCTAGCTCGCTATATATGTGGTGATTGGGCAGTGTGGCTAACCAAAACGGGTGTATATAGTTTTAGGTAGTCCATTCAAGGTACTGGCCAATAGTTTAGTTGGGAATTGTAAATGTGTTAACGATTGTTTTAGTAAAGTGTATATCTTGTTAGATAGCGCGAGCTCAGCCGTCTAGCGAGAGTGTTAATAGTGTGTTGCTGTATTATAGTGCACGGTACCATAACCCTGTATATTTACTGACATTATATAATAAGTACTAATCATTGTCGTCCATTGCATGTTTAACACCATAACCACTAATAATTGTATTGTGACCTTAACTTGTGCTTTGACCTATGCTAACCGTACTGTAACCGCTATTTGTAAAAGACGATGTTACTGGGGTGTGTTATAGACGGGTAATTCGTATATAGAGAATTATAGCGTGGGTGACTGTGTAGTTACGCCAAAGGGCATAATATTGATTATATAGTGACTGGTGTAGCAGCTGTGTGTGTACGGGAATTCCCTGAGTGTTTATTGTTATTGTGTACGTTTCACTTGATAACCGTACCACGTGGTGCTGTTGCCAGAGGAAACGGGTGTGACTGTTGAATAGTACGCGTGTATAGTAATCGTTGTCGACAACGTTCCACTGTTAAATATGGGTGCGTCGCAGTCAACGATTCCGGATCCCTTAGGATGTATGGTTAAGAATTTTAAAAAGGGATTCAAAGTTTGTGATTTTGGGGTTAAGATGTCCCCTGTACGTTTGGTCACTTTGTGCACTAGGGAGTGGCCTACTTTGGTTGCGGCATGGCCGCCACGTGGCAGTTTGGATCCAACTCTGGTACAGCGCTTACACGTGGCTGTATCAGGTAGGCCTGAACTTTACGGCCAGTTTCCTTATATTGATTGTTGGAGACAGGCCGTAAATGACTCGCCAAAATGGCTCCGGACATGCCACGAGGAGCAGTGTCGCCTCATGGTAGCTAGGACTTGCTCGTCCACTAGGACTGGTGTTAGGCCCATTTTGGACACGCCCCCTGAGTCCGAGATCCCTTTGCCGCCCCCTTACTTTCCGTTAAGAAGAAGTGACGCAAACGCAGGAAGTCCTGTAACCCTTCCCTCACTACCCCCATCCACTTCCGCTTCCTCCTCCAGTGCAGGATCCACCCCCCCTCGTACTAAATCCCCCCTTCCGGAACCAGATAGACCAACCTCCATTAAAAATGAATATCCTGATTTGGCGCCACTTCAGACTTCCGGTCAAGCTTCATCTAGCTCGGCTCGAAGTGTTCTATTCACTACCTTTTCCCAAAACCAACCTCCCACATCCCCATACCCTATCTCTCCCCGACCGGAACCCATGACTGACGCTTCCCTACGTAGCCCCATCCAAACCCGACAGTTGACTGGTGCCCAACAATTAAAGCACTATCAGATGCCTCTTCGCTTAAATCCCGGGTCAGCTTATATCGATGCCGCAGGTCAAATGGCACACGCTGACCCAGTCTTCGTATATGTCCCATTTACCACAACCGATCTTTTAAACTGGAAGACCCATAATTCCTCGTATACTGAGAAACCACAAGCTATGACTGATCTGTTCACCTCAATAGTACAGACGCATAATCCGACATGGGCTGATTGCCAGCAGTTACTAATGACTTTATTTAACAATGAGGAAAGGACAAGAATAAATCAAGCAGCCATTAAAGCATTAGAGGATAGAGCCCGTGCTTTGAACCAAGCCAATCCAGCAGCATGGGCCGCGACACACTATCCCAACACCGATCCCGATTGGAACGTAAATGGTGCTGATATGGTTCAACTCAGAGCCTATAGAGACGCTATAATTGCTGGCATGAAAGCCGGAGGAAAGAAAGCCATTAACATGTCGAAGACAGTTGAGGTGATCCAGAAAAGCGATGAAGCGCCCAGTGTCTTTTATGACCGATTATTGGAGGCATACCGCTTGTATACCCCCTTTAATCCGGAAGACGCAGACAATTCCCGAATGGTTAACTCCGCCTTTGTCAGCCAAGCATACGGAGATATTAAGCGCAAGCTACAAAAGTTAGAAGGGTTTGCAGGTATGTCCATCACCCAACTAATGGAGGTAGCAAATAAGGTCTATATGAACAGGGATACAGAAAGTAAGAAAGAGGAAGAGCGCAAGATGCGTAAAAAGGCTGATATGCTAGCGGTAGCGATCGCAGGCGTAGATAAACGGGGCCCAGATAGAGGCAATAATAGATGGAGTAGGGAGCCTTTGAGTAGGGATCAATGCGCGTATTGCAAGGAAGAAGGGCATTGGAGGAACGAATGTCCGCAAAGAGAGCAGTACGAGAGAGACCAACCCAGGGCAGGCTACGGAAACTTTAGAGGTAGAGCGAGAGGTAGAGGAGGCCCCGGAGGGAGTAATGGTTATAGAGGGAGTAATGGGAACAGAGGAAGTGTTAGGGAAGACAGGTATATTCCAGCAGCGCAAAGGTCCCGCGATAGAGAAGGTAGGGACTTTGTAGGATTGGCTGACACTGTCATGGAGGACTATTGATACCGACCGGGCTCCATCCCCCTTGGTCGAGCGGAGCCTATGGTCGATGTATCAATAGGGGGGAAAAGGAGTGCGTTCATGATCGACACTGGTGCTGAACATTCAGTGGTGACTAATCTAGTTGCTCCTCCATCTGGAAGGACTATTACTGTGATAGGAGCAACTGGAAGAAGTGCTGAAAAACCGGTTCTTAAAAGTCGACTCTGTACATTGGGAGGCCACGTAGTAAAACACCAATTCCTTTATATGCCTGAATGTCCAGTCCAATTGCTGGGACGTGATATGCTATCCAAATTACAAGCGCAGATTACGTTCCTACCAGATGGAACAACATCTTTAAAGTTTAATGGACCTTCAGGTATTATGACTTTATCCGTACCAAAGGAAGAAGAGTGGCGACTTTATACAGTGTTGACTAGCCAAAACCCTAGGAGTGATGAGACATTGTTTAACATACCAGGAGTTTGGGCAGAGAACAACCCACCAGGACTGGCCCGCAATATTCCACCAATAAAAATTGAACTGAAACATGGGGTTTATCCAGTGAGCCTAAGACAATATCACATTCCGCAGAAGGCTAAGAAGAACATCCAATCCTATCTGGATAAGTTCATACGGTATGGTATCCTAAAATTCTGTACTTCCCCCTGGAACACCCCATTGCTGCCTGTTCAAAAGCCCGGCACAGATGAGTATCGACCTGTGCAGGACTTAAGAGCAGTCAATGATGCGGTTGTTAGCATACATCCAGTTGTACCCAATCCATATAACCTGCTTGCTTTAATTCCGGGCGGGGCTACTTACTTCACAGTCTTAGATCTCAAAGATGCCTTCTTTTGCCTCCGAATTGCCGCAGAAAGCCAATGTATTTTCGCTTTCCAATGGGAGAACGCTGTAACGGGCTCAAAACGCCAAATGACTTGGACAAGACTGCCCCAAGGGTTTAAAAATTCACCTACCCTATTTGGTTCAGCTCTAAGTCAAGATCTACTGGATTTCGAGTCTATCCCAGGAGAATGTGTATTGTTACAATATGTAGATGACTTGTTGATAGCAGCAGTTACAAAAGAAAAATGTCAGCAAGCAACGCAAGATCTACTACATATTCTCTGGAAGGCAGGATACAAGGTGTCCAGGAAGAAGGCTCAGTTGTGTTTGCCAACTGTCAAGTATCTGGGATTCCATATCTCTGAAGGTCAAAGGATTATGGGGCCAGAGAGAAAAGAAGCTGTCTGCCAAATACCAATACCCAAGAATAGAAGACAAGTGCGAGAATTCTTGGGGGCAGCAGGCTTCTGTAGGATATGGATTCCCAGCTATGCGATACTGGCAAAACCTCTGTACGCAGCCATCAAAGGTACAGAGCACGACCCCTTCTTATGGACCCAAGAACAGCAAACGGCATTTGAAGATGTGAAGAAGGCTTTGATGAGTGCCCCAGCATTAGGTCTACCTGATCACACACGACCATTCTACTTATATGTACACGAGCAAAGAAGAATGGCTGTGGGAGTATTGACACAGTACTTGGGATCATGGCAAAGACCTGTTGCCTACATGTCTAAGCAACTGGATGCAGTGGCCAGCGGACTTCCACCTTGTCTAAGAGCCGTAGCTGCAGCCGCCCTGCTAGTAGCTGAAGCCGATAAACTCACTCTGGGTCAAGAACTTTATGTACGAGTCCCACATGCAGTACAGACGTTGTTGGATTACAAAGGAAATCATTGGTTTAGTAACAGCCGTATGACCAAGTATCAAGCAATGTTGTGTGAAAACCCAAGAGTGCATTTAGAGACTGTAAACACCTTAAATCCAGCTACCCTTTTGCCGCAACCTACTGAAAGTCAACATGATTGTTTGGAAGTAATGGATGAAGTATTTTCAAGTAGACCAGATCTTCGTGATTTTCCCATCCAGAACCCCGATGTTCAATATTACACCGACGGCAGTAGTTATGTGAAAGAAGGGATCCGCTATGCAGGATATGCAGTGACAACAATAGACAAGGTGATAGAAGCTCGGCCACTGGCGAAAGGAACATCAGCACAAAAGGCAGAATTAATAGCACTAACACGAGCGTTACAATTGGCTGAAGGTTTAAGAGTAAATATCTATACGGACTCTAAGTATGCGTTTTTAACCACTCATGCCCACGGAGCTTTGTATAAAGAAAGAGGACTACTGAATTCAGAGGGCAAAGAAATCAAGTACGCAGCTGAAATCCTACAACTATTGGAAGCAGTGTGGGAGCCGAAAGAAGTCGGTATTATTCATTGTCGAGCACATCTGAGAGGTGATGGTGATGTAACCAAGGGAAATCGGATGGCAGATAGTGCAGCTAAGCGTGCTGCTGAATCAGGAAGACAGGAGTATGTGGGGCATATAGCTGCTCTTATACCAACTCCACTGTCCCAATGGACTCCAGTTTATACAGCTCAAGAAGAGGAGTGGTTAAAGACTGAACCGGGAAAGTATTTGGAGAACAAGTGGTATCAGCTAGAAGATGGAAGAATAGTCATACCAGCATCACTAGCGGTAGAAATTGTCCAAAATTATCACAACGGGACACATTCTGGGAGAGACAGTACTGAAGAATCTCTCAGGAAACATTTCTACATACCAAGATTGTCCAACTTGACTCAGGCCATTGTACGCAGATGTGTAACGTGTGCTAAGAATAATGCAAGACAAGGACCAGTAAAGCCACCAGGAGTTCAGTTTATGGGGGGACTCCCCATGTCCGATCTACAAATAGACTTTACAGTAATGCCTAAATCGGGTGGACATCGTTACCTGTTGGTAATTGTGTGCACCTATTCAGGCTGGGTAGAAGCATGTCCTACTCGTACAGAGAAAGCAGGAGAAGTTGTAAGATTCCTGCTACGAGAAATAATACCCCGATATGGACTACCCTGTTCTATAGGATCGGACAATGGTCCAGCTTTTGTTCATCAGTGCCTACAACAACTGACTCATATGCTTGGTATAAAGTGGAGGCTTCATACTGCATATAGACCCCAGAGTTCTGGTAAGGTAGAGAGAATGAATAGAACTATAAAGAACCAGTTGGCTAAAATGTGTCAGGAAACCCAACTTAAGTGGAACGTTCTCTTACCCATAGCTTTATTGCGAATCCGCAGTACCCCTACCAGAAGGATGGGCCTCTCTCCTTTTGAAATCATGTATGGGCGACCACCTCCCGTACTTGGTAACTTAAGGGGGGACTTGAGTCAGTTGGGAGAAGGAATTACCCGGCAGCAGGTTGTAGAGTTGGGTAAGACTATGGAGGAGGTACAGAAATGGGTACAAGATAGATTACCTGTGAATATTTATCCCCCTGTTCATAGTTATCATCCAGGAGACCAAGTGTGGATTAAAGAGTGGAATAATGTACCGTTAGGGCCCAAGTGGAGAGGTCCTTATGTTGTTCTTTTGTCTACCCCTACAGCGATAAAAGTAGCCGAAGTAACTCCGTGGATACATCACTCCAGGGTTAAACCAGCAGCAGTCGATTCTTGGCAAATTACAGCAGATCCAGAGAATCCCTGCAAGATCCGGTTGAAACGCACTACTCAGTCGGAGTAACGAGGAATTATTGTGGATTACAAATTTTATTGTTACAGGTGTGAGTGAGAAGGCCATAATAAAGCCTGTCCGCTTACCATCACATAGTGTATAAGCCAGGAAAGTCTCGAAGGGACACCTGTGAAGACGAGCAGAACTCCATTCCCTGCAGCCCTCACATCCTGGAAGCTGAGGTTCCATCGCACGGACGAAGACTGAGGATGACGGCGAAAGATGTGCTTTTGATTGTGTTTATTTATATGTGTTTTTATATTCAGGAAGGTAGAGGTACCGACACTCCTAGCTGTGAGGTATGCATTAAGACTACGAGAACAGGTAACCATATTTCCCAAACCCTAATTTGGCATTCACAATACGAATGTAAAGGAGAGGTATCAAGATGTAGATACCTAAATATAGACTATAGTGTGTGCCATTTAGGAGTAGGAGAACCTAAGTGCTTCAGTCCAGAGTATCAACCTCGTACAATTTGGTTGACTCTCAGGAATGGAGATCCTCAGGGGACCCTAATTAATAAGACGGTGTTAGAATCCGTACATTCTTCGGGTGTTCTGCTATTTGATGCATGTAAGGCGATATCAAGTGGTAGAAAACCGTGGAATGTATGTGGGGATCTTAGATGGGAGAGGACGTATGGGTCTAATGATAAATATATTTGTCCCAGTAGTAAAAATAAATATGTGAGTCCTAGATGCCCAAATAAAGACTATAACTTTTGTCCATATTGGTCTTGTGTGGGGTGGGCAACTTGGGGACAGACAGTAGACAAAGACATGATAGTGACTAAGTTGCCGACTAGCCCTTATTGTAAGTCTATGGAATGCAACCCAGTCCATATACTTATTAATAACCCCGACAAGTTCCTAGATAAGTATGGAAATTTATTTGGGTTTCAAATATACGGGACGGGTTTAGATCCTGGGACATTATTGTTTATAGGAATAGAGACTGATACGGTATCCTCCCAGACTCATCAAGTATACCATTCCTTTTATGAAGAGATGAGTATAGATAATAAGATCCCCCATAACGCTAAAAACCTGTTCATTGACCTAGCTGAAAGTATTGCCGGTAGTCTTAATGTTACCAACTGCTATGTGTGTGGAGGTACTAACATGGGAGACCAATGGCCTTGGGAAGCAAAGGAGGTAATGTCCGGTTCTGAGGCAGTTGACCAACTAATATCTACACAAGCCGATTATCATTTGAGTGTTAGAGGTAAATCTGAGTGGAGATTAAAGACCTCCATCATAGGTTATGTTTGCATAGCAAGGAAAGGAATAATGTATAATACTTCTGTAGGAGAATTAACTTGTCTAGGGCAAAAAGCTTATGATGATGATACTAAAAATACAACTTGGTGGTCGGCTTCAAATGTCTCAGAACCATCTAACCCGTTTGCTAGATATGCCAGTTTAAAGGATGTGTGGTTTGATTTATCCATCACATCTACCTGGAGAGCCCCAGCAAATTTGTACTGGATCTGTGGTAAGAAAGCCTATTCGGAGTTGCCACAGGACTGGGAAGGGGCATGTGTGTTGGGTATGCTCAAACCATCCTTCTTCTTGTTACCGATTGAAACAGGTGAGACTTTAGGTGTTAAAGTGTATGATGTGAATCATAGGAAAAAAAGGGGACCCATAGAGATAGGCGCCTGGGAAGATAATGAATGGCCTCCCCAGCGTATTATAGATTATTATGGGCCAGCCACGTGGGCAGAAGATGGTACCTTTGGTTATAGAACCCCAATTTATATGCTCAACCGTATTATAAGATTACAGGCGGTGGTTGAGATTATTACTAATGAGACCTCACAAGCACTCAATCTTCTAGCGAAGCATAATACCAGGATGAGGACAGCAGTGTACCAAAATAGATTAGCCTTGGATTACCTTTTGGCAGTAGAGGGAGGTGTATGTGGGAAGTTTAACCTGAGCAATTGCTGTCTTCAAATAGATGACGAAGGGCAAGCAATAGCTGAGCTTACTAGCCATATGGTTAAACTAGTGCATGTGCCTACTCAGGTATGGAAAGGGTACAATCCAAGTAGTTGGTTTGGTAGCTGGTATGAGTGGTTTGGAGGGCTTAAGGCAGTGGTAGGTGGAGTCCTACTGATTTTACTGTTGTGTCTACTCCTACCGTGTCTTATACCCTTAGTAGTTAGGTCTGTGCAAAGCCTGATAGGAAGTATAGCAGAGAGGAAGGCTGCTGCACAGATAATGGCGATATATAAGTATAAGGCTCTAGATCAAGGAGAACCAATGCAGGAAGATGAGTGTTAAAAGATTCACATCATAAGATAAGTCTGGTCTGGTTCATGGTAACCTGAGGTATATGCAAACCAAGGTTAAGTGATGCCTCAAGTAATTGTGAAATATCAGAGGCATCAAAGGGGGGAATGTGATGTAATTCCAGTAAAATACAAGTTTAGCAGGCTAAGATTGCCACAAGGCATATGTATGTATATGTGTTTGTAGTATCAGTTAGTTAATAACACGTAGCTAAGATACTGTCATCACTGTACTGACCAGGTGCAGGAATGTAAGAACTGGAATTACGCGTCCCTCTCCTTTGTATCAGATGAGCCACGTGGTTAGACCGGATGGATGAGTTTAGACTCTATTTATTAAATAGGTTAAGGGTATGTGTGGGTGTAGTTAATTGTGGGAGGAGCTACAGTGCTATATAAGGAATGTACTCTATGTATTCAGTACTCAGACTTTGCTGTATTTTGGTGACGCTAGTCCCTCTGAGTCCCGATCGGTGATCCAATAAAGAATCTCTTCCTTCCTGAAGAAACCTGTGTCCATCTCTCTGTGCTTGGCTTCCGTCAGTTTCTCCGGTATCACAACCAGGCTCCAATCAGGCTACTTCAGTGGTAGCGCTGGCACCAGGGCAGAGTACCGCTGGTCTCTGCCCACTCAGCAACCCACCAAGGCAGACTACCAGTCCCCCACACAGCCGTGGTGAGGCACCTGGACCTGGACAAAGTTCTCCTCTACCCAGATGTAGTAACCAGTTATTGTGGGTGGGAGGTACTGCTGTTTGTGCTTCATGGGTGTGTTGCTGGACTAACCAGGGCACGGACCGGCAGGAGGTCAGATACCCTGTTAGTCTGGGGGGTAAAGGGGAGAAGTGTGGCAAAACCGAACTCGCCACGTGTCCTTGGAGGGGGCTGTTTGCCCGCCTCTTGCCTTTGGACTATGGACCAGACCTTATGTGAATGTGTTAACCCAGATAGTTATGCCATGGAGCCCATTCGTGTAGTTAAAGACTTCGGCTCCATGGCGAGTGAACTGTGTGAGTAGGATCTGCGCGCTATTCGGTAGTTTTGTGCGCGTAGATCCCAGCTATCTGGGGATATGTGAAATGTCTGTGTGTTATGGATAAAAAGTAACTTTCTGTATTTTAAAGTATTTTATGTCTTTTACTGTCTTTTTGTCTGCCATGTGGGTAATGGAGTTTTGCCTCAGTCCTTGGAGATAATTAGATTCCTTCCTCAATTATCTCCAGGCCAGAGGGGAGGGATTGTGAGGCATTGTGGGAGGTAACCGGTCTGAGCTGGAAAGTCATGCTGACAGGGGTTTTAAAAGATACTATTACTAACTTTTGAACCCCTGGTCTGATTCATGCCATTTTTTAATATGTTGTTCCCCTGAATGGATTGATTGTGGATATGTATTTTTATGTGAATGTGATGTATGGTTTTAGAGTTATGAAAGCTGGGTAGAAAGTATGTTTTAACTGTATGTGCAATTGGGTTAAGTGTTAATCTAAGGGGAGGAGATGTGTGGGAGGTAACATCTATGCTATTGGATATTTTACACCTCCCCTGTGGGCAGGCTTAAATGTGTAAGATGGAAATAAAAGCCAGGCTGGATGTGCCAGTCCAGAGTTCCTGTTTTACCCTCAAAGTGATGTGTCGTCTCATTATTGGGGGGAAGGATTTATTGCATGCTGTTCCAGTTGACTGCTAGGAGTACAAGCCTATTCGTATGGTTCCTATTCAATGGTCTACAGCAGGGGTAGGCAACCTACGGCACTAGTGCCATGCACGGCACTCGAGGTGTCTTTGTACGGCACTCAAGGCTGCTAGAGCCAAACATGCTCTGGCCTATCAGGAGTCCCAGTAAAACTTCAGATATCTGCTAATCCGAAAAGGTGGTGAAGGACAATCCTCAATTTATGCATTGCAGCACGTAGAGGTAGTGATCTCAGATCACTTCCTCCCAGCACTTGTGAATAGGAATCCACACTGTAGTAGAGCAGCCTGCAGTTGCTGTTGCAGCTCCTGTCCTTAACATGTACCTGGCCGGACTAGTCCCCACTGGAACCCAGGGAAGCCACCCACACTGCTAGATATACACAGGAATGCAGAATAACCCTCCCCTCATACAAATAATACGGACAGCCCACACACAAACATACACACAATCCACACAAACGAAATACCACTAACAATCCACATACATGCACACAACCCCACATGCAATACCCCAAACAGCCCCCACACACTAACAAACACACACTTTGACATATCCATCCACACACACAATTCCACAAGCAGCACCCATACACAGTTTACATTCATATCTATGTATCATACACAATACCATAAACTACTCATGAACATAAACAATATAATAGCTCATATACGCAGGGCCTTCTTTAATGCGGGGCAAACTGGGCAGCTGCACCGTGAGCCCTGCTGGCCTCAACTATTTCTAACCCTCTGGCTGGTAATCTGCACACTAAGGAGGCTCACCGGGTGGCCCATGCACAAAGGACCACCCGCTGGGCTTCTATCAGCAGGGACCCGGTCACACGCTGAGGTGCTTTAACAGCGCGAGCAGGCCCCTTGCTTTTCGGCAGCAGGCTGGGAGGAAGTGACGGCCACGCATCACTTCCTCCCACAAAGAGAGGAGCACGCAGGAAAGAAGAGTAGGCAGATTGGAGGGGGGCTGGCCAAGAGATCTAGACCCCAACTCCCAACAACTTCAGCCACCAGCAGGAAAGGTAGGAAACTGGAGGGTGGGTTTTAAAGTGTATGTCTGTGTCAGTATGTCTGTCAGTATGTTTGTGTGTGTGTCATATCTGTGTGTGTCAGTATGTTTGTGTGTCAGCATGTCTTGTGTGTCAGCATGTGTCAGTATGTCTGTGTGTGTGTCAGTATATCTGTGTCAGTATATCTGTGTGTGTGTCAGTATGTTTGTATGTCAGCATGTCTATGTGTGTGTCAGTATATCTGTGTGTGTGTGTCAGTATGTTTGTATGACAGCATGTCTGTGTGTATGTCAGTATGTCTCTGTGTGTGTCAGTATATCTGTGTATGTGTGTGTGTGTGTGCTTGCAATCACGCCAACACCACATACAAACATATTCCACAAAAACTGCTTAGTGCTAAATACAGACCTGCAAACATGAGTAAATGGTAGAGCCCCAGCTGTCAATGCATTTCTGGAGTTGCACGACAGATGGGGATCTACCTTTTAATCACCCATGCAACAGGGAGACCGCCCAGAATTCTTGCACCTCTCTACTTTAGGTCCGCCACTGTGTTGAGGTGGAGGACGTGATTGCATGCCTGGGAAGGGGGGACAGGGTCCAGGGGGCCCTAAGCAAATGCTTTGCCCAGGGTCCAGTCATTATTAAAGACAGCCCTGCATATATACGCACAAATACAACGATACAAAGCAATTACAGTAAAAATAACACAAGCAGAATACGGCAGCATACACACCTCGATTTATAAAAAAATAGGACCGGCACGCTACGGGACATCACAATCCTATATCGGCACAGTGCTGCTAAAAGGTTGCCTACCCCTGGTCTACAGCATTCATATGCTTGGGAGAATTTAAAGGTTTCTCGGATTCGGTGATTGTGGTGTCTGCCAGAGTGCTTGGAGTCCTCAGGAAGCACTAGGAGCATCCATTAACGGAGGTACCGAGTCGGGGTGCCAGGCGATCCGTTACACCAGTCTGCACCTGACAAGAGATAATTACTAAAGTAAACATACTGTGCTGTAAGATCTGATTTAAAATGGGAGCTTTTTTTTAGCATTTTTTTTTGTGTCAATCTTTATTTTCTTCAGTGCAAAAGAGTACACATAGGCTTGCAAAGCCACAACAGCAAATTCAAGCTTTCAATAAGACACATGATGTCATATTGTTATGGCATAATGAAAAAAATCTCAGGCACTCACTGTACTTGGTTCCAGGCAGATTTATTACATGTACTAACACATTTTTAGGAAATCAAAAAGAAAACAAGAGAAAATAACATAAATGCAGTATCAGATATCCAGACACAGGCTTCACGTTTAGGTTAGATAAGACAAAAACTGTCTGGTATAAAACTAGCATTACAGGTCGATTAAGGAGTAAAGCACATATATGAGACATGCAATGGTACCAGACATATAACTACATGAAAATAAAGCATGATATTAGTACTTATGACTAGTGGAGAAGAGTACACTGACTCATTTGTAAACACACAAGAATAATCTTAATGTAGTTGTTCTGGTGAGTATAATAGCTCCCTAACACTGCATGAATGTGTTTACATTGCCCCTAGGGACACCTCCAAGTGGCCACTCCTTAGATGGCCACTGGAGGGGCTTCCTGGCTCACGGCTGCACAGTAAGCAGCCCTGCCATTCAGCGTCCCCACGAGGGGCTAAGGGGGGGGGGGGCAAGCCACCTAAATGGTGGGTTTAGCACTATAGGGTCAGGAATACATGTTTGTGTTCCTGACCTTATAGTGATCCTTTAATGTGCCACTGGGTACTATGACCACAGAAAAAAACAGGACTAAAAGGACTATACTGAAAAATGAGATTTTTTTTTTATGCAGGCTGTGTCAGTCACAGCCAGGGGAGGTGTGGCTAGAGCTGCATAAATAGAAACAAAAGTTATGTAACTCCTAAATGGCAGAGAATTTAGCAGTGAGACTGCAGGGGCTTAACAGATCTATACATCAAAACTGATTTTGGTTTTGGTATTTAGAGGGTCCCTTTAATAAAAAAAAAAAAAATTTAAACTGCTACAGATACTAAACCCAAAATTGGTTTTGTTGATTTTCTTTTGTTTTCTTTACGAGTTGTCCTGTGATTCATGTGAGTAAACGGCAGGTGTTCAAAGGACTTTGTGTTTGCAAATTTCAGTAGGTGTTTATTTAAAATATTAAACTTTGCTTTCTGTTTCTGTTTAACTTCCAGAGCGAGAGAGGAATTATTACACGGTGACGGTGAGCAGCACTTGGTTTAATGTACCTTATCTCCCAGGTAAGAGCATGATATGTTATGACTTGAAGGATTGTTCTAATTTCCAAAACCACTTTAACTTAAAGTAACACCATAGGGTCAGGAACACAAACATGTATTCCTGACCCTATAGTGTTAAAACCACCATCTAGCCCCCCAGTCTCCCCATTGTCCCCAAAAATATAGTAAAAATCATACCTTTATTCCAGTCTGCTGCTTGGCTGAGATTATCAGAAGTGATTCTCTGAGCCAATCACAATGCTGTAACATAGGATTGGCTGAGACTGTCAAGGAGGCAGATCAGGGGCAGAGCCAGCACCAGTCAAACATAGCCCTGGCCAATCTCCTCATAGAGATGCATTGAATCAATGTATCTCTATGAGGAAAGTTCAGTGTCCCCATGCAGAGGGTGGAGATACTGAATGGCAGTACTGCACAGTGTGCAGCACTGCCCTAGGAAACACCTCTAGTAGCCATCTGAGGCGTGGCCAGTGGAGGTATCCCTAAGCTGCAATGTAAATACTGCATTTTCTCTGAAAAGACAGTGTTTACAGCAAAAAGCCTGAAGGGAATGATTATACTCACCAGAACAAATGCAATAAGCTGTAGATGTTCTGGTGACTATTATACATGTGCATTCGTTATAGGACGAATATGATTTTGTCTGAATTTTCGGGTCACGGGTTGGGGTGTCATAGTGACCCCCATAAGTTTTAATGCAGGGGCTGGGTAGGAAATTTTAATATTTATTACAAGGAGTGAGCTGGTAGCGCTGCTCCTTGCTCTTTTTGTTTTTTGCGCATGCGCCAAAATGTACGAAAACAAATTATTTTTACCAAATTTCATCCAAAAAACAAATGTTTTATGGACGAAATTTGAAATGGGTGAATGACATTAATATTTAGCACAAAAATTTCACTGGTGCACATGTCTAGTGACTATAGTATCAATTTATGAAGGGGTTTTGGTGTATCGATTATGCCGCTGCAGTGTTACTGCTCAACTCCTTTTTAGGAGTTAAATAACTATTTATGCAGCCCTAGCCACATCTACTCTTGCTGTCATTCACACAGTCCCCTTCACACTCCATAAAAATAAGTGTTCATTTTAAGTATCTTGAGTTTAGTATCTGCATGGATGTTTACTTTAGATCAGGGGTGAGCAAATTGTGGCCCGTGGGCCACATGCGGCCCGCCACAGAGTTTTTTGTGGCTCGCCAAGCAAAGGCGGCTCTCTGAGGGCCGACTGTGTCGGGTCCTCGGTCAGTGACCGAGGACCCGACACCAGGAGTGGGCCCGGCAGCTTTCTCAGTATGCCGCCGGGTGCGAGGCCCCTCCTGTCTGCCCGGCCACAATCGCAGTGAGCAGAGCTGCAGACCATGTGTCTTGCCGAGAACTGGCCAATCAGAGCGTTGCTGTGGGTTACCACAACAACGCTCTGATTGGATCTCGCAAGATTCATGGTCTGCAATAATGCCCACCGGACCACCAGGGAACCCACGGGACCACCAGGGTTATATTAAGGTATGTAGTCCCCTCTCGCATCACCATCCCACCATCAACCCCCCCTTAGCATCACCCCCCTCACCATCAACCCCCTCCCTCAGCATCACCCCCCTCACCATCAACCCCCCTCAGCATAACCCCCTCCTCACCATCAACCCCCCCTTAGCATCACCACCCCTCACTATCAACCCCCCTGCCTCAGCATCACTCCTCCTCACCATCAACCCCCCTTTAACATCATCACCCCTCACCATCAACCCCCCTCCCTCAGCATCACTCCCCCTCACCATCACTTCCCTCTCCCTGTCACCATCACCTCCCTCTCCCTGTCACCATAACCCATCCTCTCATCACTCCCCTTTAATGCTGTGACATTAGTTGACTATTACAAATCTTTGTCTGCTGAAAAATCTCCACATATGAAGACATTTGCTGGGAAAATGTTCTCTATATTTGGGTCTACATATATTTGTGAGCAACATTTTCCTTGCATCAAAGATCAACAAGAGTAAATATAGATGCTCTTTGACAGACGTTAACTTGCAGGCTGTGATGAGAATCTCAACAAGCAATCTCACTCCTGATTTCAAACAAATTGTAGAAAAGTGTAATAGAGTACATTTGTCTCATTAAACTGATCCTAAAATTAAATGTGCTTGATACAATTTATACCTATTCTGAAGTGCAAAGTTAACTAATGAATGCAATCATTTTAAAAGGTGCGGCCCTCCGCTAACCTCCGCTCCCACAAAGTGGCCCCCGAGCCAAAACAATTGCCCACTCCTGCTTTAGATGGTTTCACAGGAAGCAACACAAATTCTTTAGATGAGCACATTTTGGGATCTAATTCAGCACAATATAAATATTTGTATTTCATTTATAGATATTTTTTAAAAGATTCATCTTTTAAAATATTTATAAGGTTCTAATTTTTTTAAAGTAAGTAACCTCTAAAAATGCTTACTGTGTCCATAATGCTTCCATATGAAAAACATTTGGTTAGGCACTACTCAGCATTAAAAAGGGTGCTATTAATGGGGGGTAAAGGGGCAGATCAGGTTAGCTGCTCAACTTGGAAAAGAAGTAGGATTTTAGAGACTGTGGAAAAAAATTATGAAAAACTAATGAATGTATATGTTTTTTGATAACTGCTTTGTAAGAGCATTAAAACAAATATGTTCTTTTTCAATATATACCTTCCATTTGAAAAAAAGGCCTTTCTGTTATATGTTATATGCATGAAGCTTGGCAGAGAACTCCGTTACTGATATATTGTCCTTTCTAATTAGGGATTTTGACCTAGAACAGGGTGACGCACCCACAGCTCCTCTGTGTTTAGTCTGGCCATTTTATTAATGTATTGTCACAGTAGCTTATGTTTCCCAGGCTGTAACACAGCCTGGTGACGTTCAACAGGTGGAGAGAGACCTTTCTCTTAGTCCTTCTCTTCTTCTCAGTGGTTCCAACACCGGCAACAGTAGCTCCACCCCCTTTTATGACGCAGTGCATGTGCGGCGTCATGGCGCAAATGACTTCACAACCCACTAAAACTTTCAAATTTGACCATTTAGGGGGCGTGGCTATACAATTAAAGACACAAACTATAAAAAGTCCTCCTAGGCCTAGGGCATGGATCATTGCCCTGTTGTGCCTCCAATTTTTGGTTCCCAATATTGTGTTGTATTCTCTGTGTATTTCTGGTTAATTGATCTTGGCTACTCTGGCTATTCTCCATTCTGTAATCCTGTGACTCGGTTACAGCTCCTTACTTATCTGATTTCTGGTTTCCCTGACTCAGCTTGTCCCTGACTATTCTCTGTCTATCAAACAGTCTAAGGACCGGTGTATGCTTACTACTATTATCATTTACACTCTGCATGTTGGGTGGCTTAGAAATTGTGACATTTAATAGTTTTCACTTCTGGCAGTTACAGAATTAACAAACGAAAAGCAAAATTGAGGTGTACAGCATTTGAATACCAGGTTTAAGTCAAGCAAGAAAAAAAGTGGTTACTTTTATAATTACAAAGAGCTGGACAATTCGTAAAGCTCATTTGTTATGGGACATAAGTGTCTGGGCGCCTTCTTACCTTCAGGGGTTAAGCCGTGTGGCAGTGACTTAACCCCAAAGTTGGGGCTCCGTCTCCCAACACTTCTTCCTTCTGACTTCCGTAACTCTCTGCACCGCTTTTTTTTTTTTTTAACATGTTAGCTAGACAGCTATTGTCACATTAGTCTACACTACAAATTTATCTGATCAACCATTGTCATATGATCACTGTAGAAATAGGTTTTACTATCCTGTTTTAAAGTCGCATCCAACCCTACTTAATGCCAGATGTGACTAAGGTGCTGGTCCATTCCACTGTCCTTTCTCGCCTTGACTACTGTAATCCGCTTCTCAGTGGCCTTACGTGCTCCCAACTTGCACCATTACAGTCCATAATGAATGCGGTGGCGAGGCTCATCTTCCTGTCCGCCCGCACCTCCCATCCTTCTGTCAGTCCTTACATTGGCTTCCTGTAAGATATAGAGCTCAATTTACAATTCTGGTTCTTGCTTTCAAATCTCTACATAATGCTGCTCCCACCTATCTATCCTCCCTAATACACAAGTATGTCCCGCCTTGACCCCTACGCTCTGCTGAATACTTACATCTATCTTCTGTCCATACTCCCACCTCTGATGCTCGCCTTCAAGACTTCTCGAGAGCTGCACTGTTCCTGTGGAACTCACTTCCCTCCTCCGTTAGATGCTCACCCAGTCTCCACTCTTTCAAAAAATCATTAAAAACCCACTTCTTCATAAAAGCGTATCAATTAAACTGTTAATAGCTCCCGACTGATTCCTCTCAGGGCCGGCATTAGGGGTGTGCGAGCTGTGCAGCCGCCCAGGGCTCCATGCCAGTAGGGGGAGCCATGCTGCCGACACAGCTCGCACATGGCCTGAGTGACAGCTGTGAGGGAGTGCTCAGAGCTCTCCCCTAATGCTGGTCGCGCTACACAGCACAACCAGCATTATAGGAGTGCTCTGAGCACCCCTCAAACGGCACCAGGGTGGAGGATTTTATTATCCTCCACTCTGGTGTATAGCGAACTTGGGGCGGAGCTATGTGACATGCGAGGCGGATCTATGCGATAGGCGGGGAGGAGCTACACGTACTGAACCCTCTGCCTGGTAAGTGAGAGGGGAAGCAGGAGGGAGTGCCTACTCCCTCACATAGCATCACGCTGCCCCTGCTCCTCCCCATCTACCCACTGGGCTCCTGCTCCCACCCACTAACTCGCTGTGCCCCTGCTCCCCCCCACCTACCCACTGGGCTCCTGCTCCCCCCCACCTACCCACTGTGCCCCTGCTCCCCCTCACTTACTCACTGTGCCCCTGCTCCACCCCACTTACCCATGGGCTCCTGCTCTCCCCTACCTACTCACTATGCTCCTGCTCCCCCTACTTACTCACTCTGCCCCTGCTCCCCCCACCTACCTACTGTGCCCCTGCTCCCCCTCACCTACCCAATGGGCTCCTGCTCCCCCACAGCTACCCACTGTGCCCCTGCTCCCCCACCTACCCACTGGGCTCCTGCTCCCCCACCTACCCACTGGGCCCCTGAGTCCCCCCAACTTACTCACTGTGCCCCTGCTCCCCCCATGTACCTACAGTGCCCCTGCTCCCCCCCACCTATGCAATGGTCTCCTGCTCCCCCCCCACACCTACCCACTGTGCCCCTGCTCCCTGAGCTACCCACTGTGCCCCTGCTCCCTGAGCTACCCACTGTGCCCCTGCTCCCTGAGCTACCCACTGTGCCCCTGCTCCCTGAGCTACCCACTTTGCCCCTGCTCCCTCAGCTACCCACTGTGCCCCTGCTCCCTCAGCTACCCACTGTGCCCCTGCTCCCCCACAGCTACCCACTGTGCCCCTGCTCTCACATCTACCCACTGTGCCCCTGCTCCCACAGCTACACACTGGGCTTCTGCTTCCCCACCTACCCACTGTGCCCCCTGCCCCCCACTTACCCACTTACCCACTGTGCCCCTGCTCCCCCCCACCTACCCACTGTGCCGCTGCTCCCCCACCTACTCACTGTGCCCCTGCTCCCCCCACGTACTCACTATGTCCCTGCTGCCCCCACTTTCTCACTGTGCCCCTGCTCCCCCCACCTACTCACTGTGCCCCTGCTCCCCCCACCTGCTCCCCCAGCTACCCACTGTGCCACTGCTCCCCAACCTACCCACTGTGCCCCTCCTCCCCCAGCTACTTACTGTGCCCCTGCTCCCCCAGCTACCCACTGTGCCCCCAGCCCCCCACACCTACCCACTGTGCGCCTGCTAAATAATTACCCACTGTGCCTCTTCTCCCCAACCTACCACTACACTGCCCCTGCTCCCAAACCCACCTCCACTGTGCCCCTGCTCCCCCTTCCAGTCCATAATGGAAAGAGGTAACAGTCTGTCTGTAACTGTGTGTGTGTGTTCCCCTCTGTAACTGTGTGTGACTGCTTGCAAATGTGTGTGACTGCCTGCACCTATGTGTGTGACTGCTTGTAACTGTGTGTGTGTAAGACTGTAACTGTGTGTGTGACTTTTTGCCTGGGACTGTGTGCAGCACAAATATCACACACATATATATGACACACAGTCAATACACCCATTACAAATATTATAGACAGCCTATCACACACAGACACCACGCACACTACATCATATTATTATGCACCTGCACCTGGTAGAGGCGCCGACCAGATTCCCAGCATACTGAATCACCAGAGATCAGCATGCCCCCCTCCTTGCAAGGTAACAACAGGGAAGGGGGCATACATTTTTGTTTTTAAATAATTATTAATTTAATACATATTATATACAAACACTACAAACATTGACACACACTACACATGGATGAAGGGGTATAACTGGCGGGGAGGAGCTGTGATGATTTTTTGCACAGGGCGCCTAAGGACCTAAGGCCGGCCCTGATTCCTCTCTTGCAACGGTCACTAGTCTAATACTATCCTTACCTTTTGTGTCACTTTACCCACTCCCTCTAGCATGTAAGCTCATTGAGCAGGGCCCTCAACCCCTCTGTTCCTGTGTGTCCAACTTGCTTGGGACAACTACATGTTTGTTCATCCACCCACTGTAAAGCGCTGCATAATTTGTTGGCGCTATATAAATAATAACATAATAACATAATCATTCCACTCAACATAAATGATGTTTATTGTTGCAATGTCTTTCTCTTTTTTCTTACTGTTAAATATAGCTTTAACTGAAAAGATATTACATTGCCACTTTAACATCTACATTTGTCTTCACTGAACATTAAGATAATCTTTTTTGCGCCTTGTTCACATTGTATAAATACAGTTTGGTTCAATTTGAGGTTTTTTTATGCAATAAAATTTCTTATCTTATCTAACAGCCATGACTGAGGAACGCACAAGTGAAGCAGGTGAAGAACAAGGAATCACAGAAGAAAAAGACTTGGCAGAAAAACTAAATGAAGTGGGATTAGAGCCTAAAAAATGGCTGCCTCTGCTCAAGCAAATTTTGGGTGTAACAAATGTGCAAGTCTTAAAACACACTGGCCCGCAAGATTATCATAAAATAGAAAAAAAAGCTGATCATCCTTGGGAAAAACACTCACTTAGAAAACTGTTGAACGCTGATGAAGGCCAGATAACATTAAGTCAAATGCAGGATGACCGCGTCAAACGATTAAAGGAAAATCAAGATGGCTCTAAGAAAGCCCTGGAAGAACTGAAGAAAATGATGAATGAAGGCAAAACACGTTTCAGCAAGGAAATTTTGGAAAGTGAGGAAAACTTGTGCAAAGCAATGGACATATCAAAAGAATCATGGCCCTCATCTAATGAACCGTTGGAAAAAGTGGTCGAGAAGCTCCACACAATGCTGAACATGAAGGATGAGGTACTTTGTAATGTTACCAACCTGCCTGATAAAGGTGTTTTGCTTAATGCTTCTTGTGGCCTTGCTTTAGAAGGGATATATATGACATCAAAACAAGATGATGTCCTAAAAAAGAGAGAACAAATTATTGCTTTACCGGAGGACATTCACTTAACTTGTCCACAGAAAGGACCTGTGTTTGAACAGAAAGAATTCTCATCTTCTACAGCAGAGTCAACATTCCATACAACCATGGAAAAGCTTGGATACAGCATAGCTGCCTCAGCCAAGGGTGGTTTCTTGGGTTTTCAGGCAGAAGCCAATGCCAATTATAAGACATCTGAAAAGTCTGCAAATAAGAGTGCGTTCCACACCGAACAAGCTTATTTTTGCACGACAAAATACAACTACATTCCACTGGCATCCTGTTATATTCCTAAAGATAAGCTCCGTCTTTCTGGAGCAGCTCTTAAGGATTTACAAACCATTGAGGAGCTTGCAAGACACAGCCCATCAGAAGACAAGTTCACATTGATTAGAGAACAGTACGAGAAATTTTTCATTAGTTATGGCTCCCATGCAAATCAAGGAACCATTCACTTTGGAGGAATTTTCTGGTGGAAAGCAACTTCGCAAGGATTCAAGGAAGACAAGCTAGAGGAAATTAAAAAAGAGAATTCAGAGGCTCTCAATGTTTATGCAGGTGGCAGCTATGAAGGGTTATTCTCTGCCGCAGCTAGTGTCGATGTGACACGAACTAACTCTGAAAAATCATCTCTTGAAACAAAACAACAAACACTCACAAAACAAACACAGCTTTATGTGACCAAAACTGGAGGACCTGTTGGTGTTGATTGCCACAATTCATGGAAATGTGGACTTGTTGCTAGCAACAAGACGTGGAATGTGATTGATCGAGGCTTTTGCCTTATACCTGTATGGGAAATAATTCTTTTTGCTCACAGGGAGGATTTCAAAGATGTCCGACAAGTTAGCATTGACCTTACAAAAGTCTATGAAGCCATTACTAATCAATCCCAACATTTGCTATTTGGTGAGAATATTGTCAGTGCACTGGAGGAAGCCAGGAAGTTTCTGTCAGATGTGTCATCTTGGGAGGTAACATCAGCAGAACAGCAGTTAACCAGGCTGATTGATTTTAAGCAAAGGTTAAATGAAATAACAAAAAACTATAACATTTGGGTCAATGTTTGTCTGCCTGACAAGGGGATTCAACGTTTCTTAGGTAAAGTTATTGAATCATACAAAAATAACCAATCTGATGTGACTTTCATCCGGTTACAGATTAAATGTTTGCTGCAAAATTATGAATGTTCAAAGGAGAACTTAACTGCATACTCTTTTATAATCAAATGGGTGTATCAGTCAGAGGAAAAGCAAAGCTCTGTTTCTATTAAAGACTTTTCGATGTTCATTAATGTTCTCTCACAAGCAAAGAATGATCTTCTTCCTGCAAGTACTTGTCTGTACATTTCCGAGGAAGAAATGAGTGAAACCCAAATAAAAGTTAATATTAATGTTCTTTCTGCAATCAATTCATTTTTAAAGACACTTAAACACACGGGACAGACTGATATTGAACTTTTGATAATTGCCGTTATGAGCAGTCTTGGTTACTGCTTAAGAAAGAAAGATTTCCAATATTTCCTTGGCTGGCAAGAAATTCGATTCATGGAAAAGGAAATAAAGCGCCTGTACAAGGAGTACAACAATCTCAGGGAACTTCAGGCTTATCGAGCACAAGCTTTTGTGCTAAAGGCAGGTTTAACAGCAGGTGATGATATTAGACCTAAATCTTTCGAACAAAAAAAAGAGCTTGTAGACTACATGGTAAAAAACATGAAAAGTTACCTTGAACAGGATATTCTAGATGTTCTAGAAAAGCATTCTGAATCCTGTGAGTTTCAGTCTCTAAAAGAAGATTTGGATCTGTTTATTGCTGATCTCTATGGAGCGAAAATGAAGCAAAAACCTGAAGAAATTACCAATAGAATAAAAAATGTTTGTCAAATAATTTGTCCAGAAGATATATCAGCACATACATCCAGCGACCTTCAAGAAGCTCCAGAAGAAAGCTCGAGAATTACCACCAACCAGGAGTTTTCTAATTTGATACAGAGCCTTGGGCTAGACAAATATTTCCCCAAGAAGATGAGCAGAAAAAAACTCTGTATCGTGAGCAAATTCTCAGTAGACCAATTAAAGACAGAACATGATCTGCCTTCCTGTTTTGTCCAAATGCTTATTACGTTAGATTACAGATTCAGATACTTGGTTTGCAAAGATACAAGTCAAGCAAATATTCCTGGAAATGTTAGTTACCCAACACAACAATTAAATACATTTGATTCAGCAGATGATTTTTTAAATAATTTTCAAAAAGAAGATACCATACAAGCAAAAAGTAACATGCATCCTGCAGATATCCTCATGGCAATGTTCTACTGTGCAGATGATTTCATGAGACAATATATGTTTTCCAAGCTTTCTCTGTGCCAGTTTGCACTTCCCTTCCTCGTGCCTTTGCCATATGAAGATTCAATAGAACTGCCTCTGTGGTCTTTTAGACTTGTCCAAAAAAGTATTTTATCTGCAGGAAAAGACGGGGCAAGAAGTCATCAAGAAAAACTCATTTGCAAAGTTGAGAATCCAATGGCCTGTTTCACACGGATTGGAAAGTCCAATCTCTCAAAATCACAAATATTAAACAACTTGCTTAGTACCTCAAAGCATGACATTTTCTACCATAGAAACTGCAAAGGCTGTGAAAAGAAACCTATATTAATGGAAGGTGTTGCTGAAATCTTTTGGTTTTGCCCTAGTGGGAAGGATGAGAACCAATATGAGTCATGCACTGCTTTTGTCAATTTACATGGAGATGCAAAGGAACACAATCAACAATCTGATTTCCTACTTGAGATCTCTACTGTTAATATCCTTCTGTTCTCTGATTCAGAAATGGATAAAAAAGGCAAAGATTTGCTCTCACGTATGTTACAAAGCAAAAAACCTTTGATATGCCTCTGCCCTGATCGAGAATTTGCAACAGGAACAAGCAATTCTACTCAGGTGATAATTGGCCTCAAAAACCAAAATGAAGCCAAAATCCTGGAAGAGCTGTCTAGAACCCTGAAGCGCTTATTGGGACTCTCCAAGAAGTCACAAAGTCTTGAAACCTGTGCTAAGATTGCACGAGATTGTGGTTTCTTTGTTGATGAGGATAATTCTGAGCACGCAGAAGGGAAAGCCTCAGGCACATATTTGCTTAACTACATAAAGGAAAATGACTTAATAAAGTCTAAGGAAGAATTGTTGCCAATTTCAGGACACTTGTGGCATTCATGGTGCAAAAAAGATAAAGAGTTGTCTCGTCTTGCAAACAGGATGAAGAGAAGTATTGAGCAACATAAAAGTGAAATAGAATCAGAGAAAATGGCAATAAGACGCAAACAGTTGGAAAAGACCCAAGACAATAATTTCATGCTGTCTTTTATTACTAAGCTAAAATCACTACCAAAACCAACTAAAATGTTCTTTTTACAGTGGTTTAAATTATACATAGATGATCTTTCTTGTGATCGTATTAAGGAGCTGCAGTATCAGTACAATCAACTATGGTCCCATCTTCAAACAGAAAAATCTAAGAGTGAGGATCTGAGCAGCACTCTCCTACAGGACATGGACAACCTAAGCAGAAAGATAAATGCCTGTATGTTTGGTCTAGAGCATGTACTAAGGGAACTTGGTCAAACATATGAAGTATTAAGTGAACTTAAGCTTAACAATGATAACTGTTACACAGAGCTCCCCAAAATTGCTGCAGATCTCATGGCATCAGGCTATCCGATAGAACTAATGGATGGAGATGCTTCCTACCTTCCATTAAAATGGATTAGAGCTGTGTTTGATGAGCTTATTAAAATTATAGGCGATAAGAAATTATTTGTGCTTTCAGTACTTGGGGTCCAAAGCTCAGGAAAATCAACTCTACTAAATACCATGTTCGGTCTTCAATTTGCAGTCAGTCCTGGACGATGCACACGAGGAGCATTTATGCAACTTGTTGATATTGATGAAGATTTGAAGAAAGATTTAGGCTTTGATTTCATTCTTGTAATTGATACAGAAGGACTTCGGTCAATGGAACTTGTCAACCAGTCAAATCAGAATCATGATAATGAGCTAGCAACCTTCGTTATTGGTGTTGGGAATATGACATTGATAAATGTGTTTGGAGAAAACCCTTCTGAGATCAAAGATATTCTCCAAATTGCTGTGCAGGCTTTTCTAAGGATGAAACAGATAAAACTTTCACCAAGTTGTGTGTTTGTTCATCAAAATGTATCAGAAATGTCTGCTTCTGAGAAAAATTTGGAAGGCCGTATACATTTAGAAAAAGAACTGGACAAAATAACCAGTCTTGCAGCTGAGCAGGAGTTTTGTAATGTCCAACGTTTCAGGGATGTCATCAGATTTGATGCAGAGAAACATATCCTTTATTTTGCTCACTTGTGGTTAGGAAACCCACCAATGGCACCACCCAATCCTGCATACACTCAAAATGCCCAAGAACTGAGAAATATTATTCTTCAAGCTGGTGGAACAGAGGCAAAAAGTCTTTTGAGCTTCTCTGAACTTAAAGTTCGCATCGAGGACCTTTGGCTTGCCTTAAAGAATGAGAACTTTGTATTCAGCTTTAGAAACACCCTGGAAATTTCTGCTTACAGCAAAGTAGAAAATAGATACAACCACTGGACCTGGCAGTTAAGACGACATGTTCTGGAGTTACAGATAAAATTGAGCAATAAGATTAAGAAAGGGGAGATTAGTAAATTGGAACGGAAGGACGTACAAGAGATGGTACAAGAGAAGTTTGTTGATATTGATAAGGAATTGAACATTTTTTTCAATGAGGACAAAGATAAAGAAATACTGATTCAGTGGAGAGAAAATGTTAAAAAGAGGTTGAAGAATCTTCTGATTGAACTAGTCGAAGAAACTAAACGACAAGGACAAGATCTGATAAGGCTAAAAAAGAGCCAGAGCAAAGTAAAACAAAAGCAAACAGACTATGAAGAAGAACTCTTTAAAAAAAGCAAGCAAGTGGCGCTTACTATAAAAAACGAGGATTTAAAAGAAGAGGATCTGAGAGAACATTTCATTACTCTCTGGCAGTCTTGGGTGATGGAAATCAAGTCCTCACTCCCGCCTGTTGAAAAACCTAATCTAATTAGGGATGCAGAAGCAATTATTTGGGATTATTTCCAAAATGAGCCTGGTATAGCTGACAAATTGAGAGATGTCTCTAAGTGGAAGCTATTTTCCATTGATTTTGGAAAGCACATTTCTATGAAAAGAGGTTTTCTACGGGAAAAATCGTTAACTCAACATGATAAGTACTTCATTCAGAAAATGGTATTTAACCTCAAGAAGGAGATTACTGAATATTTGGAAAAAAAACACCAAAATAATGTAGATTATAATGAAGGATTTTTTCATGAAATAATAAACATAGTACTGGATGACAGTAATTTGAAATCGGAAAGCAACAACTTCACATTCACTAAAACTTTGAAAGTTGATTTGTCATTATACTTATTTCATATGGCGATACCATCATTTGATGAATTGCAGCAGGTTTTTCATATTATGAATGACCCACTGGAAGTTCTTGAGAGTAGACGGGAAGATTTTTTTTTTTTTTTCAAAATCTCCTGTGAAGGAGCTACTTCAGTCACAACATTCGCCAATTACCTATGCTCTAAGCTCATAGATGATGTTTGTTCTGCAGTATATAACCGAACAGCATTAGCTGTTGTAGATGAGATGAGCTGTAATTTTCCAGCCTTTAGTGGTAATCGGTCCAAGTTGGAAACTTACATTTTAATACATCTCGCCGAACATGAAGACTTTGAAAAATATAGACAGTACTTGCATTTTCCAGAGCAATTTTTTGAAAGCTACATTGAGGAATGTGTTCATGGCTACTGTTTAAACCAGAGTTCTCCAAGGCTGAATAACTTAATAAACATCAGTGTTGATCATTATCATCATCTTTTACTTTTGGCAATTAGTGAATCTACCCAGCTTGCCACAGATAAAGGCAGCAATGTATCAGGGTGGCTAGATGAGTTCTACAAACGAGTGGAAGACATTGTCTCCTTTTCAAGAGGTGAATTAAGAAGCATAGAGCATCAGGAGATCCGAGACATCGAGTTTATCAAGGAAGTAATGAGCAAGGCTTGGGATGTGGCGATGGATACCCTGAAAAACAAACTTGATAGAAGTAGTTTTGACTGTTTTGAGACAAAGCCATCAAAGATTCTAGTGAAGCAACTATGTGGATGTTGGGAGCAGTGCCCATTCTGCAAAGCAATTTGCACCAACACCATCCCAGGTCATGATGGGGACCACAGTGTCCCTTTCCACCGATCCCAAGCAATTAGTGGCATTCCATGGATTAATTCCAATGTATTTGTCACAGAAATCTGTTCTACTCTTGTATCATCTGATGCCTGTGCAGTAATAAGTGATACAAAAGAAATTCCATACAAAGATTATCGAAAGATTGGTCCCAATTATGAAAAGTGGAGTATCACACCGGATACCTCAGCCCAGCCCTACTGGAAATGGTTTGTTTCTTTTTTCCGAACCAACCTGGAAAATGATTATGGGTGCAGGTTTGTAGGGAAAGGTGCGATTCCACCCCAGTGGGAAGCAATCACCAAAGATGAAGTCATTGACATGCTAAAAGAACAAATTGGTACAAACTAGTCTATTATGGAAACACCCTTGCTTTAATAGCACCAGATACAATGTTAACAGCCCAATTTAAAGGATGTGTATCTCATCCATTACACCACTGAACAACTCTCAAAGCTAGTACCAAAACTCCCACAGACATTAATAGAAATCTTGATGTTAATTCATATTTAACAGGCACATGTGCATGTAAAAACTAAACAGTTATGAAGTCAATCCTATGTCTATATTCATAAGATAATGCAACCCGACTAAAGGACTTGCAAAACAGGTATCCGACCTTCTCTAAAGTAAAATATCTAAGTTTTAATGCACGTACCAAATATATATCATAGATCAAACCCAAAATACCAATTTGAACCAAGTTTAAACACGTCTGGTTCATTCACTAAACTGTGAAATGAAAATAAATGGGCACAATTAAGGCCCCAACAGCCAAATACTAATAATTACTGGAAAAGTGTGCTGGGAGTAATTTTACTTATTGCCAATATTAAAAATCCATATTTGCATTTGAGAATTAGACATGCAAATCCCAAGTAGAATTTACTCACAATATTGTTTTGGTATACTTGCTAAAGACCTGGGAATATTTATTGTGAGCGTCCTAGTTGGTATATGTGTGCATTTGATGCACTCGTCCTTACAGGAATATATTTGTTTGACAATGAATGAATTCATATGGCATATCCATTTAGGTTAATTGTTAAGCTGATTGATCAAGTATTAACAGTATCTTGAGTAAAAATTAAACATTAAAAAGATACACAAACAAATCTATATGGATATATTTGAAATCAGGCTGAGGGAGAGAGATATATTAGGGTCAGATCAGGGGTCAAGTCTTGGGGAATAAAGTGTGGGAACTCACTCGAGTTCCACCCCCACCCCACCACCAAAAAAAAAAAAAGCTTGTATGCATATATAAACACGTACACACACACTCAGGTGCACACATACACTCACAGACACCAACACACAAATACACATACATACACTCACTCCCAGACACATACACATACATACACTTACAGACACACACTCCCAGACACAAACACACACACATACACTCACAGACACACACTCCCAGACACAAACACACACTCACAGACACACACACACTCACAGACACACACACACACTCCCAGACACACACATACACACACACACACTCCCAGACACACACATACTCCCAGACACACATATACTCCCAGACACATACACACACACACATACACTCACAGACACACACTCACAGACACATATACACACACACACACTCCCAGACACACACACTCCCAGACACATACACTCACACACACCCAGACACATACATACACACACACACACACACCCAGACACATACACACACACACACACAGACACATACACACATACATACACACTCACAGACACACACACTCCCAGACACATACACACACACACACACATACACTCACAGACACACACACTCCCAGACACATACACATACACATACATACACTCCCAGACACTCACTCCCAGACACATACACACACACATACATACACTCACATACACTCACAGACACATACACACACTACCAGACTCATACACACACACAAACACATACATACATACATACACTCCCAGACACACACATATTGAATTTTTATTTTTTTTTTATTAAAAATGTCCACCCAGCCTCCCTACCTGGAGAGCTGGCGTGGACCTGTCCCTGGGGTCCAGTGGGGCTTCAGTGCGGCCGGCTCTTGTCTTGCTGTCAGACGCGGCGAGGGAGCTGTGTTCTCTCTGCTCCCTCTCGCCGCGCGGGCTGTCTACTGGTGCCGGGAGCCGGAAATTACGTCAGATTCCGGCTCCCAGCATCAGCAAACGGCGCGCGGCGAGAGGGAGCAGAGAGAACACAGCTCCCTCGCCGCGTCTGACAGAGAGACAAGCGCCGGCCGGGGGGGTCCTTCAGGTGGCCATTAGGCCACCTCTTGGGCCCCCCATGACAGGGGAAACACAGGGGCATTTGGGGGCGGCATTTTTTGAGTGCCTGCAGGACCACAAACGGGAACGGCGTTCCTGCTCTAAAAAAAGTGCAGGAACGCCGTTCCCACGCGTTCCTGCAGGACTCGAGCCCTGGGTCAGATGGCCCTGCAATAAAACTAAGGAATGGGGAAGATGCATCTGTGGATATTAGTGGTAAGGGTCAGTCAAGCAAAAACAAAGGGAAAGATCAAAAATCACAGAGATAAGACAAAGGTATCCATGTAGGGAAATAAAACCATTAAACAAATAACAAGAAAGATATGTGGGCCTGAGCTGGTTAAACTAACTTTTAACATAACGGACAAGACATAGAGGTGATAAAATATGCAATGTGTCAGGGATATGCAAAGTATGATTAGCACAGGCTTACAAAGTAATGGGAATATATACATTTAAATAAAATAAAAAAATAATAATCACTAAATATAAGAGCTCTGTTGCTTGCAAGTCAGGTGCTGGATTGGTTTTAAATCAGGCTGTTGCATATGGCAGTAGAACAGTATATAACTGATATACATATGGCAGTACAACTGATTGGAGAAAGTATTAGCTGTGAAACCACACTAGGGCTATACTATATTGGGAGAAGTTAGAACAATCAATCTAAACAGACACAACGCATGCTAGGGACTAGTCTACAATTGTGTCAGGAAATTGCCAACAATTTTACTCCTATACTAACATTTTGCTGATCTACTGAAGATACCAAAGTTAAGCAATTTATATTACCAAAGATACAACTTATGGATAATAGCCATGATCCTGTCCTCTCTAATACCTATAAACAATGCATGTTTATAGATAACATTATGTTAACTCTTTCTGATCCCTTTATCTCTCTATCTCATTTACAATCTATTCTTACCACAGTTTAGGAGTGTTTGCTATCACAAAGTTAACATTCCTAAGTCACAAATCCTCCCTTTAACTATTCAAACCTTGAAACAATCATTTCCCTATGATTGTAAAAATAACTATATAGTATTTTTAACCATTTAGCTTGTGGGAAAAAAATCTCTACAATACCTCCTATTAACATTGAGGCAAATGGAATCAGATACGGGTAGATATGTTCTTTTGGAGTAAGACTAAACTATCTTGGCTGGGTAGACTTGCCTCAGTTAAAATTAATTTTATGCACTATACCTGTCTGAATCCCTGACTCCTGTCTCCACATTATTCAGTCAGGGATAGATAAATTTATAGCAGGTCAGTGATAATAGGTCAAAGAGGATCCTGCTCCCCTTCTCCGATATTTGTTCTACTAGCAGTTTATCACATAGAGAATTGTTTAAATATCTGCAAATTATATATTTTTTTTAAATTACACCTGGAACATGGTTACTCCCCCGACTTCTTGTCTGCCTCTCTCAAATACTTTGCTATTAAACTTGCCGTACGCAAAACAGGAATCTGCTATTAAATCTTCTTAGCTTAAAGGACCACTATAGTGCCAGGAAAACATACTCGTTTTCCTGGCACTATAGTGCCCTGAGGGTGCCCCCACCCTCAGGGACCCCCTCCCGCCCGGCTCTGGGGAGAGGAAAGGGTTAAAACTTACCTTTATTCCAGTGCCGGGCGGGGAGCTCTCCGCCTCCGATCCTCCCTTTCGGCTGAATGCGCATGCGCGGCAAGAGCTGCGCGCGCATTCAGCCGGTCGCATAGGAAAGCATTTACAATGCTTTCCTATGGACGCTTGCGTGCTCTCACTGTGATTTTCACAGTGAGAATCACGCAAGCGCCTCTAGCGGCTGTCAGTGAGACAGCCACTAGAGGATTTAGAGGCTGGCTTAACCCTTATATAAACATAGCAGTTTCTCTGAAACTGCTATGTTTATATAAAAAAGGGTTAAACCTAGCTGGACCTGGCACCCAGACCACTTCATTAAGCTGAAGTGGTCTGGGTGCCTAGAGTGGTCCTTTAAATTAAATTCCCAGAATCGTGCTCATATAAAGCACATTGGGACGCTGACCTACAATGGGAAAAAACAGATGAGGAGTGAGGGTTCTCAGTAGCTGTTATGCAAGGACTTAAGTATTGCTCTTCCCATTTTGAATTACTATATAAAATTGTGATGAGATGGTATATTGTGCTGATTGGTGTTGGAGAAGCCATTGGACAATAGGGAGGCCAACCTTCATATATGGTTGGATCGCCACCTATTAAAGATCCTTTTGGATGACATCTTCCATTTGGCATTTAAGCTGTCTGGTTAATCGGTTCACCCCGATCCAGGCATAGCATTACTTGATATCTTCCCCTCACTTTTCCCAAGATCATTAAAATATCTTTTGTGCCATTTTTTCTGACAACTAAAAAAGCCATAGTCAGAAATTGAAACTCTACCTCTATTCAATTCCAAATGGCCTCTTCCCTAGGCCACTTCTTAGATATTTTATGTCACGCATATTTTTCATAACATTTGGGTCCAATGGGAAACCCTTTCTGTGATTTCAGATTGAGATGTGTGACTTACACTCCTATTGCCTCAGTCATTTACCGCTTGTGGCAAATTATATTCTATGTATGGTTTGAACTTTACTATGCTTTGTTTTGTAAACATATGCTATATCGACTTATTATTTTGCTGGTTATCTTTTTTGTATGAAAATAACAGCATCAATGATGTGACTTGAAGCATGATCACTGCACAATGATACGTCTGTCTCACTTATTCTGGTTATTGTTATTTTGATCATCAACTTGATGTTATGGTAATTGTTATTGTCCATACATTGATGTTGAAACATTCTTCAATAAAAAAGTGAAAAAAAAAAAATAACCATGTTTATGTGTGTATGTTCTTCTACAGTTAGTGTGAAAGGTGGATGGAGACTCTCATGGGATGATAGTTGTTGCACACTAGTAACGGGTGGATATACAAAAAGGAAATTGAGAAAGCAGATCTGGGCAAAACTAGCCAGAATATAATTGAAGAAAATTGTATTTGGACAACCTTGTGACAAGGTGTGCTAGGTCATATTTGGTGGGATGCCCAAAGGTGCCTCATCTTGTGGAGATGTAAATGAAAAGCAGTCGTATGTAAGGTTTGTATGCATGAGTGAAATCTATTTATAATGACAGTCAGTTACCCAAAATGAATCACCTTCCAAAAAAATCAAGGAATGCACATACTGACTCCTACCACCACGGTGACTTAAAATCACTGAAGTTGCTGTAGCGGTTAAAGTAACACTTTCATTAGTGTCCTAGCCCATTAGTCTTATCAAAATAATAAGTGCAGGTGATGCTAAAACTATGATATCCTCCTCAGCTCAGTTATAGGCCCGATAGGGGTTCAAAAAAGTTATTTTCATGAGCAGTCAAAAAGAGTTGCAAAGCACTTCATGGGTATGATTTTCACAGTCAAGTGGTTTGATTGTTTGCAGCTGTATCTTATCACTTACATCACGTTTTATTGCATGATTGTGCAAATACTAATTAATTAATTAATGGTTTAATGGTGAATTAAACACTGAATGTTGAAAGTGATGTGTTACACTCAAAATTCAGCCTGTTTTCAAATCTAAATAATGTATTTTCATATGCAACAGTTTTTCTGGCAGTAAATAAATTGGTAGGTAAGTATATTCATATTCTCATCTAAATTGTGTTGAATTGCCATTTTAAAAATTGACCCCTAGAAGGCAGTAGGCTCCTAGAATGAAAGTCCTAACACTACTAACTATTGTTCTCTATTCAAGCAGGGACCACTATTCTTAATAGTCAACTCCCATTAAGGGGTTGAAATAGAAATATTAACTGTAAGTATGTTTGTTTAAAAAAAAAAAAATTGGGAAAAATTGTCTCTACAATTTTGTAAAACTGTATACAGGACTTAAAAGAATGCATATTTTTTTACATTTTATTAGGACAAAATTATAGACTGATCATTTCTTTGTTAGTGGGCAAACGTTCAAAATCAGCAGGGGATCAAATACTTTGTTATCCTCACAATAAGTTCAGAGGTCCTTTAGTTTTTAAAAATTCTTTATTTTTGTTGTGCAGGTTGATACATAACAGTGGTAAATGCCACAACAGCGTACATAGGTGTATGCAAGTTAGACAGTGGCATGGGTAATTGCACATTTTATATTTATGAACAGGCTTGTAGTATCTAATGAGGTTCCTTAGTATATGTATGATACAAGAGAATATTACACGGTAGTAGCTTATGTTAACTAGGCTGGGTACAAGATTTTAAATGGTATCCTGCATGGCTGTTCTTCAGTATGGGCAAATGCATGACACAGTTAAATCATTATAGCATAGTGCAGGTATATAAAGAATATATTATGAGAGTCGCTTTTAAGGTGGCCAATACAGTGATACTAGTAAAGCAAACCCTTGGGCTGTCCCAACGTTTCATGGAGTGTGCATAAGTAAAGGCATGTAAAGAGAACATCAATTATGGCATAACAAGAAATTAAATTGGATTAGCGGCATCATCAGTGCTGGTATGGAGGTGCAGCACCAGGAGACATGTCCCAGATATTACGGGTGCCGCGCCCAGGGTGGTATGGTGAAATCAGCCAATGCCTCGGCTCAATGTTTTGGGAGAGTCTCTGGGTGTCGATATTTGGGGTAGGTGTGCCTGTTTGTTTCCTATCTCCCTCCATGTCTGCTGGAGGGGCCATGTCCGGGATCCGTGGAGCCTGGCTATGGGATACATCAGGTCCCTCTCCTCTGAAATGCTGCGGGGGCCCGGAGTGGTCCGCTTCTGGGCACGGTTGTTGCGACTCTGTCGTCGTGGGATATGCTTTGCGGCTGTTACCGGAGCGGCCTTTCGTCTTGGTAAGTTAGGCTGAGGGTGCCCTGGTGCTTTGGAGGGTGCTTTGGAGGGTGCTTTACCCATGGGAGACCCAGGCGTTTTGCGGTTCCCGTCGCTTCGCCTTCTCCCTTGTTGTTGGGAGTGTGAGTGCTGCTTTCGAGCCTCTATCTTCTGCCAGAATTGTTCAAACAGTTTGTCAAGGCGATGTAGCATGCCTTCTACCGAGCCCGGTCGATCGTCCGCCAGTTTATGCAGTTCTCGCCCCTGTTCAGGGAGCACGTCCGCCATCTTTGTTGCACGCTTTTGGCTGTCTTCAACCATTGCATTCGGTTTAGGCTTAAGGTACATGCTTGTGTGGACCCCTCTGGTCCTGGGGGGGGTTGGAAGGCCCGATGCTTCGGGTGCCGCTTGTTTTGGAGGGTCGGGAGAGCGGCCGTTTCTCCCATCCACCATGCGTTGTAGGCCCCAAGTTCCCGGTCCGGATTCCCAGCGTGTTTGTAGGCTTGCGAGGTGTCCTTCTGTACCCCTGCTTTTACAGTGCCAGTTGTGGTGGGTTGATGGACCGATTCGGGTGAGTTTTCCTCCGTTTGCAGACCAGGTGATGGGCTAGATAAGGTGGAATCGTTAGAATGTGTTCAGGGCCATGGGATTAATTGGTTTCTTAACCCCTCAAAATAATCTCTGCTACTCACTGTCCCCTAAATCCCTGACTCAAACCATCACGCAATTCCTTAGCCACTTGTCCTCCTTTCATACCCATTCTTTTCTGTGAGCTGGGAATGTATGGTGCGTATGAGTGTAACACAGAAATATATATGAAGTTACAATTACATTTTCAATATTTCCCCTTTCCTAGCAACCCCAACTAACACTTAAAGCAGCTCTGACACTAATTCGCTCCACTGGCTGCATCATAGGCATCTTTCCCTTTAATTTTTTGCCTCGTAGACCAGTGTATCTTACCTTTATCATGTTGGGTAAGTCCCGCCGGGTCGTCTTTCACGGCGATTTTTTCTTTGCGTTTCTAAGATGGCAGCGGACAGAAATCCCATATTTTTAACTTCATTGGGCACTGTAACGGATCACCTTCCGTTGACGGATGCTCCTAGCGCTTCCTGAGACTCCACAACCGCCGTAGCTTAACTGAAGTGGCACCGTCTTCCTTCCACCCTGAATGAACCTCCAGCATTCAGGACCGTGTGGGAAAGGAGAGGGTATCAGGAACAAGAACAAAGTGATTGATTAAAGCTCAAGGGAGTATGCAGAGCATAGCAATCCCCAGTGTGATATAGCAGTTCCCTCCAATAACGAGACAAGGCTACGTATTGAAGGTCAAGAAGAACTCTGGTTTAATGACAAGAGTCTGCTTTTATGCAGTGCTCCCCTGCAAGGGAGGCGCCCACAGGCAATTAGGTATTAACCAATCCCATATCGGTTACATCCCACATATTCCCTCCCCTCTGCTTGGGAGATAATTGAGTTTCCTACTGTATCTACTCAATTATCTCCAAGCTAAAACTTATACATTTTATACATTTCTATAACTTCTAAAATATACATGTCACAAACATAAAACATACATTTTCTACCTATCCCCAGATAGCTTAGATCTGAGCGCACATTATTACCGGATGGCGCTCAGATCACATACATACAGTTCAATCGCCATGGAGCCAAAGTCTTTCATACAGTCTTTCAGTATACGGCTGGGCTCCATGGCATAGCTATCTGGGGTAGCATGGCTTTAACAGTCCGCAGAAAGGCACAAATAAACCTTTCGGCAGGGAAAATAACAGGTTTGAACTGCAGGGCCATAGTCGCAGGGCAGGAGGCTAGCAATAAGTCCTCTCCAATGCCCAGTGGCAAATGGCAGTTTGTCACAGGCACGTTCTTCAAATCAGTACATCAGTACATCATGCCCAGTACATCAGCGGCTTCCACAGACCTCAGTTTACGCTTGTGATAGGAATGAGGATCCGTGACGAGCCATTGCTGGAAGTGATGCAACGCTACATGGAGGTGAGTATTGACCAAGATGGACAATGACAAAGTTGACAAAGGACGTGGAGCTTGGTCAAACTGCAGTTTATACATAAAGAAAACTAGAAACAAAGGTATTTTGAACATGTCATTAAAGGAAAAAATAACATATCCATTTTAGGTAAATCTGATCCCAACCACTTGAAATTGTGAAAGTTTTGGAACTCACATATGCAACTTCAGGGTTGTGGAATGTAGCAGATACATTCTTTACACGTATCCTTTAAAGAAAATGTTCTGTTAGCTAATATAACACAACATATGAAAATACACTAAACACTTAGAACATTTGGAACCCTTGTCTAGCCATCCCAGGTTATCTCTCTGCTAACCACAAAAGTGTAGCTCAAGTATATCTGGCGCAGTGCTCTGCACTTGGGAAGCCCGGTGGTGGGGATGGGGGGGAAAGTAGGGTGTGAGTGACACATACCAATTTTGACAGTACCTGATGCACAAAGTTACTATAATACCTCTTTGTGTTTTCTGCCCACTCCTGCCTAGTTTCGTACCCACCAATTTTTGGATGTGGAATATGTATACAATTTTGCTATGCTTATTGGTGACACTTCTTTTTTTTAAATTTGACAATTTTTATTTTGAAAGACCCAAGGTAATTGCTGAGGGTACAGAAGAGAAAAGGAGCGGGTACACAGTAGACCTCTGAAAATTGGTCTCGTAGTCAAGATTTTAACATACAGTAGGTTAATACATAATCAATAGGTGCTAGTACAGATACATAGATAACCTTTTTTTCACCGGGTGATACAATTACACAATCACTTGCACATACAGGTAACTACTTTAGCCCTGACACAATCACTGAATTATGTCTACTTTCCTCTCTTCTCGTTCCCTTGTTCAGGGTACAACATTGACCACAATTCCTTGGGGTGTAACTAGGGAATCCCCTCTTCATAGAGGGAAAGGGTGGGGGGAGGGTGAGGGGGGGGGGATTGGGGTTGGGATCCTTCCCTCTTTTCCCATGTTATGCCAGCAAGTCTCGAGCTTTACGTAATTCCACTGGCTGCTCAAGCCTTCGTGTGACTACATCTACCCGTCTTGAACCTCTCATGACCACCGTCACTCTGGGCTGCGGGTCACCTTATCCCCCATACCCCGCCTTGAAGTCATCCCACCCAGTCCATGCCATCTTCACTTTTTGTTTTTTTCCCTCCGATTCTGCGTATGCTAATTCATATTTTTTGTTAGTGTCCACTGTGTCTATGATTCCTTTAATTGTCGGAGGTTTATCTTGTTTCCAGTGTCTCGCTATGAGATATAGGGTAGCTAGTAGAACGTGGGTTATTACCACTCTGTGTTCCCATGGTAAATTCAATGGTAGGCCCAGTAGCAAGAGGTGTAGAGGGTGTTTTGGTATTTCTATTTTTGAAATGACTCTCACTATGTCGTGTATCTTTGTCCACATCGGGGTGAGTACCTCACCGGCCCACCATACATGGATCATCGTACCCTGGTGTACGCCACACCTCCAACATCGGGGGGAACTGTCTGGGTATACCCGCGCCAGTCTAGCTGGGACCATGTACCACCTTAATAAGATTTTTCTGTGCAGTTCTATGTGCGCTGCACAGTGAGTGATCCCTTTTAATGCACGTAGGCACGTGTCCCATTGTGTTCTGGTAATGGGCTCCCCGCAGTCTTTTGCCCATGCCTCTGCATATTTGCATTGTGCGAAAGGCGGATGGGTGTTGATTGCTTGGTAACACACTGACAATTGTCCCTTCTGTGGGGTTAACCCCATACACAACTTTTCGAATTTGGTTATGTTCCCTTCCTGGTCTGCCTGTATTGTTTGTTCTTTTTTGGAGTCTAGGAGGTGTGAAATTTGAAGATATGTGTATGACATGGACTGTGGGACACTATATTTATGCACTAGCTGCGAAAAGGACAACCTTTTGTCTCTATCATAAAAGCAGTGGACGTGGTGAATTCCCGCCTCTTGCCATGCGGTTGCGTTAAAGTGTGGGATCCAGTTTGGTAGAGCCGAAAGTGGCGTGGCCTTGGAAATTCTTTGTGTCCTAACTAGCTGGTGTTTGTGTTTGTCCCATGTTTGCAGCATAAACTGCGTAATCGGCAACACGTCTGGTATTTTGGCCATTCGTCAGCTTAAACCTATTGGATGTATATCCACCGGTGGACACTACCGCCGTCGGTCCATTATAAAGGGCCATAATCTGGGAGACGAACCTGTGTGGGATCCCGAATTTTTGCAGGGCCGCGGCCAAGAACCCCCATCCCAACCGGTCAAACGCTTTTTCGGCGTCCAGCGAAAGCAGGAGGCCCTCAGCCCCGGCCCTTCTCATGTGACCCAGCAAGCTCACCACCCTACGGGAGTTATCCGCCCCCTGTCGCCCCGCTACAAACCCCACTTGGTCGCCCTGTACTATGGTGGGTAGGATCTTAGAGAGTCTTGCCGCCAAGATTTTAGCATACATTTTTGCGTCCACATTGAGCAATGATATAGGTCTAAAGTTTTTGCATTCGTTAGGTTGTTTTCCCGGTTTAGGGAGTGTGATAATATTTGCTAAAAGCATGTCCGGTGGCAGCCCTCTACCCTTGGTGGTGGCGTTAAACAATGACGTCAGGTATGGTTCCAGTATGTCACCAAATACCGTATAGTATTTACCTGTCAGGCCATCTGGTCCTGGAGCTTTATGGGGTGGCAACCCCCCTATGGTCTTCAGGATTTCGCTAGCTTCAATTGGTGCAGTTAGGGATTCGGTTTGGGTGGCGGTTATTTTGGGCAAGGCTATCCTATCTAGGAAGGAGTTGATCTGTTCCTCAGTCGGTATGGAGTTGGGTTGGTCCGTCTCTATGTTGTATAAGGTTTCGTAAAACTTGGCGAATGCTTCGCTTATGTCTTGGGGTTTATGTACTGTCGTAGAGTTATTTATACGTATAGATGTTATGCGTTGTTTGGCTTGTTTGTGTTTAAGGAGATTGGCCAATACCTTGCCTGCTTTATTGCCTTGATGGTAGAACTTAGCTCTTAATTTCTGCAGTTGGTAATTGGTTTTAAGTAAGTTAGCCTCATCTATTTGAGATTTGAGTGTTTTGATTTGTGTGGCTAGTTCCGTGGTTGAATTTTGCTTATTTTGTTTTGTCAAAAGGTCTAATCTATGGAGTCTTTCAGTCAGTTGTTTTTCCCCCTGTCGTTTTAGATAGCTCGCCCTCTGTATGAAAAGTCCTCTAACCACCGCCTTGTGGGCCAGCCACAAGGTTTCTAGGGACGTCCCCTCAGTGTCATTTCTGGTAAAGTATTCTGCCAGTGCACCTCTAACTGTTTTGATAAAGTCTAAGTCGTGTAGAATAGATTCGTTGAGCCTGCAGAACCCTTTCCCTTGAAGTGTGTGTGTGTCTCTTATGTGCAAAAATACCGGTGCGTGGTCAGACCAAGTGATCTGCCCTATCACACATTTCTCTATCTGTATCAGGTTTGCTGGGAGTGTGTAGTATCGGTCTAATCTCGTATAAGAGTTGTAAGCCGCCGAATGGAATGTGTAGTCCCGTTCTTGGTCATGTATGGTACGCCACACATCCATCAAGTTGTGGAATTGTAGTCGGGATCTAAGTGATTTGCAAGAGCCTTGCAGCATTCGCAGTCTTTGGTTGGTAAATCTAGCTGAAGAGTCCATTGTTGGTTCCGCTATAAAGTTGAAATCCCCACATAATACTAGGGTACCTTGTTTTGTTTTATCTATTTTGTTGCATAGTGTCTCCAGGAACTGGGCCTGGTTGGAGTTGGGAAAATACGCGTTAGTTAGTGTGTAGGTTACTTCGTTCACTATGCAGACCACAATTAGATATCTCCCTTTAGGGTCCGCGACTTTACGCAGGAGGGTGAAAGCTACGTTATCATGTACCAGTATAGATACCCCTCTGGCTTTTGTGCCTGCTATAGAGTGGTATTGTCTGCTATATGACTGGGGGTATAGGGGCTTGGGTGGCTGGTTGTTAAAATGTGTTTCTTGAAGGCACACTATGTCACATTTCCATTTGGACAGATCTTTACTCAAAAGGTTACGTTTGTGTTGGGTATTCAACCCTTTAACATTGTATGTGACTATTTTCATGTTCTGTACTCTGGGGTTTCTTTGGGACTCTTAAGTATCTAGGGTTTCTGAGCTTCAGATTCTCCAGTGGAAGGTGTGGGAAGGTGGGAAGGAATAGGGTGGAAAAACAACATATCATAGAATACATAACTTGCATTATAACAAGAACATCAAATATGAACATATTGGCCCAAGAACTGACCCTCTTGGGTCTATGGTTGCCTCTTTGCGGGCCTTGGCAACCACTTGTGGACGTGGCGTAATTATCCTCTGCCATTGAGAACCACATCCCTTTGGCATTGGATTTACTCTAAACTGCAATCTATGCTTATCCCTCATTTTTCCCCCTTTTAACATGTATTCTGTATAATACCCACTATGTGTATATTGGTGTACCTTAGTATTGTAAAGTATTTTTTTTTCCTTTTTTTTTTTTCAAAGCAATATATACCTTACTTAGTGGTCACCCATTATTCCAGCTAAATATCCTTTACTCCAAATAGCATCCCCCCCTTTTTTTTTTTATTTTAAACCTGTTTCTTTAAAAAAGCTATCCGATCTGACTGAGCTAAGCAACTTGTAAATTGCTCAACGTTACCCATAGAAGTTTACCACCGTCCCATCTGGGTCATGGTGCTTTCTGCCATTCTGGGTTAAGCCTCCCAGTATTAGACTCATGTTGGCGCTTTGCGGTCAGTATAGCTATGTCCCAGTCCTTGAGCTTTTTTTGTCCTTCTTCCTCAGTTCTGATTACGTGGAGCGTTCCATTTTTCATCACTTGTAACCGTGTAGGGTATCCCCAGCGGTAAGGTACATTTTGCGCTTGAAGAGCGGCCGTGATGCTCGCTAGGTTCCGACGTTGTTGGAGTGTTGCTGATGACAGGTCTGCGAATATTTGTAAGGCCTTGTATTCCTCCATCGGATGTTGCTTCCGACTCGCTTTCATAATTAAGTCCTTTACGTGAAAATAATGGATTCTCATCAGTACATCCCTTGGTGAGGATAACGGGATATGCTTCGGTCTGCCGACTCGGTGTATGCGGTCTATAATAAGCAGGTCTGGATCTACCTCTGGTATGAGTTTGGCGAAGAAAGATATAGTGTACTGGAGCAGTTGTTTACCGTCCACCTCTTCCGAGATGCCCCTGATTCTGACATTGTTCCTTCTGGAACGATCCTCCAGGTCTGTCAGTTTTTCTTCATGGGCTTTGATTTTTTGGTCCAGCTCTTGCATGGCGTCAGCCATAGTATTGTGGGCTTCTGCATGCTCCGCCATCTTGTTTTCTAAGTGAGAGGTACGGTCTCCCAGATCCGAGACATCTTTTGCTAAGCTTGCTATTACCTCTTTAAATTGGTGCATTAGGGAGTTATTCTGGGCCTCCAACAGGGACTTCATTCTTGTCTCCGTTATAGGACCCTCGTTCCCCATTTGCGCCTCGTTTTCTTCGTCCGACATGTGAGCATCCGCTCCGTCATCGGCGCCATCTTGCTCCCTCTCCGGCGGCTTTTTCTGTCTCTGCGTTTTCTGGGTAAAGAATGCTGCTTTATCTAGCTTTGCTTTATTTTTTGCTGCCATTCTGTGGGGACGCTAATCAGGGGTCGGCAGGGGTATTTTACTGCTTAATACTTGCAGTTTAAGTCGCTGAAATTCGTCGCTTATCGCCGGTCGGGCAGGAGCACAGCACTACACGTCCATTCCCGCTGGCTGCCGGCCACGCCCCCTTGGTGACACTTCTTAATGTCTACCACCCTCCAAAAGAACGTCTTGTGTTGCTTTATTAAACTATCTCACAAATCCTACTTGCAACAATTATTCACACTACAAGTGTATTGATGTAAAATAGATATTTATTTTTTAAAGAACAGAGATTATGTTTTGGTAATGTTATGTTGTGTGACCACAGTCTGCAACATTTCCTATTTCCAAATATCATAAACTGTAAATATGCCAACACATCTAACGATTGTCTCAGTTTCACATGACCTACTTCAATATGATAATAAAACAATGTTTAATTAAGCATCAAGAACAGCAAACACAAATTACACAGGCTGTAAAGCAGCAATCACCAGTCTTGGCACTACAAAATCGATGCTCTACATGTCTGATGTTGCTCAGGTGTCCCTTGGGCTTTGCAAGTATTGGTGGAAATTTTTCCCGTGACAGCACACTTCACTGGCTTTAAGCTGAGCCTCATGGGAAACGTAGTTTAACAACATCTGCAGTGCCAAGGTTCAGTTATCACTGTTGTAAAGATCAACATTGGGAAAACATTTCTCATGAATACTGTCTTGATTTCGGTGGTTTCCTGGAAGCCTCAATCAATAATGAAATGACAGTTTTATTAAACATACTGATTCTGGTAAAGCAGGCAAACATATCCATGACGGCTCTCTGTCACCAGATGGTAGACAGACATTTATTTTTATTGATAGCAAACAGGGTGTGCAAACATTACTTCGTTCCTTGATAAAGCATGATATTCAAATCAATAATCCGGAGGCAGTGCTAGAAACATTTTCAGCTGAGCAAATTAAACGAGTGTCACTCATGGGTCTTGTTAAAGAAAGTTTAAAAAAAATGATATTTAATGATTCACCCTACGCAAAAACCTCATGCTCATGGCGAATTTGTCTGTGCAGTTGGATACGCTGATTACTAAAATGTTTTTATTTTGTTTTGAAATGCCAAAAACAGCAACCATGTCAATACACTCTGAGTATAAATACTAGAATAAAAAGGTATAAACAATATACCAGCGAGTGGAGCGCTATAATGAATATTAATATAAATAATGAGGGGGTATACTCACCCCTCCAACATAGTGATACAATGTGTCCAAATGTACATACAAAGTAAAACAACAAAAAGAGAGAATATAGTGCAGATGGTTTACAAAAATAAAAAATGAATAATAGTAGCAATTGGTTGAAACCACTCACGTGGGTTGGAGCCTATAAGCTATTGGCTCCGTAAGTGACTCCTTTTTGCTCTTGAGGCAGCAACACACCCCTTTATCCCAAACGATGTTCTCCCGAAGATATGGAACAAGCAGAGAGAGAGAACCTCATTGGTGGTATTGTACAGATAGTGTATACAAAATAGTGAGATAGTAATGGTTATGCTCACCTTAGACAGAGCCTTGAATTCCTGGCTCTGAGGTTTGTTGGCAAAATGCTAATTTATTGGGATAGCATTCCCCACATAGTGTTCCTGGAGGCTAGAAAGGACTATATGGACTGATATAAAAAAAATAACGATTTATTGTAGAGATAAAAAATAATAAAAACAATATTAAGACTTCTCAAAAGCATATAAGCTAAATGGTAGAAAGTCCAAGTATAAAAGTCCAAACTCCAGCTAACTAAATACTCTCTAAGACATTTTGATGCTTTTCACAATAATACTTTTTTTTTGTTTTACAGGGTGCAAAATACGAAGGGTTTAATTTCTAAAGGTGGAATCGTAATACATTAAAAGGTAAACTGTAAAATTTAGGTAAGGTAGCCTAAATTGCATCAACCAATTGACTACGGGGAAGTTTTTGCCTAAAAAATTGCAAAATTCAATTCACTACAATTTGGTGTCAAGTGAGTTTACTCCAACCACTCTGAAAAATGTTGGCTAAAAGCAATAAATTGCTTATTTTAGCGGGGTACAGGAAATAGGGCATGTTCAGTGTTCCGATACAGTGAAATAAGATGTTTTAAAATATTTTTTTATTTTTCTATCTGAGCAATTGCTTCACAAAATATGCAGAAGACGTTTAATTTATCTCCTGTAGCAATATTTAATTCTACCCCTATCTTAATGTATAATGGACTCTCTCCTGCTAATGTACACATGGCATACAATATCATTTAAAATCCAAAGTAGTGAGCATTAGAATCTACACAGTTAAACATATAGGAAGCAGTGAATGCAAAGCAATTTGGGAATACAGTACTGTATGATGACTATGTATTGCTACTGCAGGTATACAGGTGCCAAACTCATAGGCAAAAGCTATTTGTTAAAGAAAAACAAAGTCAATATACAAAGTGACATCCAGTCAGGATAATATTGTATATATTGTGTATTAATATTGGTTTTGTATTTTATTGTACCCTATTGTATCAATGCAATGTTTTGTGGACCCAGGACATACTTGAAAACGAGAGAAATCTCAATGTATCTTTCCTGGTAAAACATTTTATAAATAAATAAATACAAAATAACTTTTCAAGTGCAGTTACTGCTATAAAGCATCTTCTGTTTAGTTAGAAGATAGCTGTAGACTATACGTGTCATAATGCTCATACTACCATAATGCTGGCAAAGCATCAGGAGAGATGTAATTCACAACATCTGGATTGCCAAAGGTTACCTACACCTGTTCTAGCACATAGAAAGAGAAAAACGTGAATATTGAAATCTCTGCTGGGGGTCCTGGAGCACACAAATCTTCTGTAGACTGTTATCTAGCGTTTAGACTCCAACATAAAGCTAACTTGCTAGCCCTAGAGGGATACCCAAACAACACACGTGTAGGAAGTTCATACACTTTTGCCTTGCTTGCAAACATACTTTACTTCCTTCATAACTCCAGATACTAATTATGTGAAATTTATCCCAAACAGACCTTTCAACTAACCCCCCAGCTTACAACTGCGATACCTATTTTATTTAATTGATTGGTTCCTCCACTCAAAAATGTTGTTCCATCCTCAAATCGCGTCTTCCATATCTGTCTCCTTCTCTCTGTTGGTTGATTGGAATCATGTTGACCTATCCATGGCACCACATGCTTATACCCTAACATCTCCTTAGCTCGTCATGGTGTTCTCTAACTGCTCCATAGCACAAGAAGTTTCTATTGTTTCTTAATCCTAATTTCATAATGTCCACAAACAAAATGATCAATACATCACCAAAACATATGTATTAATAGTATCATCACTAAGACCTACCCTGAAAATTCACTACTTTGAAGTCATCTTTGATTGTGCCTTCTTCTAAAATCCAATTAATCTTGGAAGCCTTCCACTTCCAACTTAACCCCTTAAGGACACATGACATGTCTGACATGTCATGATTCCCTTTTATTCCAGAAGTTTGGTCCTTAAGGGGTTTTAAACACAGAGCTCACAATCTTCCATCCATTTCTAACAAGAGATGGAACAATAGCACCTGTTTATATCCTTCACCTCCTGTCTTGGTTATTGCGACCCACCTTTCATTGGTCTTACACATGTCCAGCTTACCCCCTCCCAGTCTATGATGAGTGATACAGCCAGACTTATCATCCTTACCCACAATTTTCACATTTTCACGGTATCATCTAATATTTATTTTAAAATCACTGACCTACAAACCCTACTCATGTGCCTAACTTGTTTTCCCAAATACATGTTTGTATAATGTATCTGTTGTATGATATAGCAGATAATATTGCTGCCATTAGTAACGTTCCTATGCTTTCACACAAAAAAATGCGTGCTCTCATTACAAGTTGACCACATAAAATGTTTTTGTCAACATATGCATTTTGCTATTATTTAATAGTTTAAACTCTAACCTGAATATTTATACTGAATCTGAAGCTATTAATATGTGTACTGAAACTAGAGATTAGTTTTCATAACTAATAACGTTTTCAATCTCATACTCTTGTAGCAGGAATTGTGCCCCTAAGGCTACCCCTCCTAAATCCTAAAATGTATTTTTAAAAATGAAATAAATTACTTTGTGGGACAGGCAGAGTAGGTAGTATTAGTGTGTATATAATGCATTGCATGTGCAGAATAAATAAATTAATTAATTTAAAAAAAAAACAAGAACAAATGAAAAGCACTCATCTTTGAATTAACCTTATTTTAACAATGATCGGGAAGTAACTGATCTGTCTCAGACAGTCCCCTTTCTCCCATTAGTTATTATGAAATCACTAATATGAAGGCATTTCACTGTTAATTTTATTCATTGAAAGTTGAACAACTGACTACTTTCAATAATGAAAAACATGAACCAAACTAATAACACAAGGTAATGTCAATTTCCATTAAGGTAATCTGGTTTTAACTATCATTCTGTGAAGTTGGGTGTCTATGATCCATGTTGGACTAACAAGTGTAGTCATGTATGAGTATATTCAGTAACAAGATCCCTGGGAGCCCACATGGGATATTTGACATGTGCCGCAACTGTAGAAAACAGTGGCTGCAGCACGTCCGAGAAAGAGGTAAAGTGTTCACTCTTCCGTACTCTAATTTAACTCTGGTATTTAAGTTTTTTAAATCAATATTGTTAGCAGAATTTTGCTTAGGCTGTATGGTAGGACAGCTTTGGCAGGACTGATTTAGGAAGCGGTATGAGCTGGGCCGGGACATGATCATCTGTCCACAAGAACAGCCAAAGAACAGATCAGTCTACAAGAACAGCCAGCCAACAGACCAGTCTACAAGAACAGCCAGCCAACAGACCAGTCTACAAGAACAGCCAGCCAACAGATCATTCTACAAGAACAGACAGTCAACCGATCAGTCTACAAGAACAGCCAGCCAACAGATCATTCTACAAGAACAGACAGTCAACAGATCATTCTACAAGAACAGACAGTCAACAGATCATTCTACAAGAACAGACAGTCAACAGATCATTCTACAAGAACAGACAGTCAACAGATCATTCTACAAGAACAGCCAGTCAACCGATCAGTCTACAAGAACAGCCAGTCAAGGTTGCCCATACATTGAGTGCTGTTGACACTCTTGCGTATGGGTTTACATGCCCTGAAAACCTTCACAAGTGCAGGGCACACATGAATATTCATGTTTGTGCTGTACCTTATCTTAGTCCTTCTGACACTGAGTGAGAGAGCAGGTCTGTCGGGTGATCAGGAGGACTGAGGGAAATTTAGGTGTTACACTATACAACAACTGTGTGACTTGACCAGCTTGCAAAGTTAGACTTTAGACAACCCATTCAACACAGAGCAGGCTTGCAGTCAGACTAAAGGAGGCCAAGAAAAGACAAAGAAAGCACAAAGGAAGAAAAGAAAGGGGAGCGAGTCAGGACAACAAAAAAATAAAAGAAGTTTGTTGTCAATCAAAACTTGCATACAGTGCTTATAAACATAAAACTCTAACAGATTACTGTAATTTCCAAAAAAAGGCAGATTGGGAGAGCGCTAGATATACTTAAATTGTATGATGGACCAGAAGTAAAAAAAATGTAAAACTTCTATCTGTCACCAAGCAATCACGATGGGTATCTACAAGATTCTCAGACATATGTGAGCAAAGTTGATGCTTGAAGTGTCACTTTAAATGTAAGCACAGCCTAAATGACTGTGTAATAGGTTTAGGAGCAATATAGCTGTCAGATTTAAATCAGTTGTAACATTTGCATGTTTTCCTTACAGATGGCTTAGTCTGTCGCTCTCTGACTCAGCTAAACAAAGCTAAATCATGTCGTATGGCTTTAGTTTCACAGATGCTTTAAACAGGTTACAGTGAGTCAGGGATTAGGTGCTTGACTCATAGAGAGTTTAGGGATTATTTACAGAGCAAATGTGGTTTTCGGGTCTAGAAGTCACCATGGAAACCAATCAGTTGTACCTGATTATTGCTCCGCTGTTAGAAAACTGCCTCACAATGGCTCTTTATAAATAGCCCCCAATGTTTAATCAAGTAGATGTAGATGTATATGAATGAATACTTTTTGCAGCAAGGAAGTCATATAAAACTGGCTTTTTTTTATCTGGAGATAAAAAAATAAAGATATGTAAACAATTGCGATGAGAATATGAGTAAAATTGTAAATTTGTAGGAAATCTGACATCTACATTGCTATTATAACACCTTACTGTGATCTAGATTCTTGTCCTCACAGAACTCTTACTTGTGAGATTTCTTAAAAACTGAGTTGGGTTGAAATATTTATATTTTAAAGGGACACTACAGGCACCCAGCCTACTTTAGCTCATTAAAGTGGTTTGGGCGCACTGTCAAAGGCGTAACTAGAAACCACGGGGCCCCGGTGCGAAAATTGCCCAGGGCCCCACCCATACGTCTCCGCGCCCCCCACACACATGTACACATACATGTAGATACACACATACATACAGACACACACGTACATACACACATACATACAAACACACACACAGAGTTCCATACATACATACACACATACATACACACACACACAGACATGTAGAGACACACACAGACACACACATGCACTAACAGACACACACATACACTGATATACACTCATACACTCAAAGACACATACACACACACATTCAGACATGCACACACACACACTTACAGACATGCACTCAAAGACACCCACACACACCTTACCTGGAGAGCTGGCGTGGCTCTGTTCCTGGGGTCCAGTGGGGCTTCAGTGAGGCAAGCGGCTGTGTTCCCAGCAGAGGCTGCGAGGGAGCTGTGTTCTCCCTACTCTGCTCCCTCGCACCGCGAGGGCTGTCTACTGATGCCGGGAGCCGGAATATGGCATCATATTTAGGCTCTCTGCATCAGCAAATGGTGTGCAAGGGAGCAGAGCAGGGAGAACACAGCTCCCTCGCCGCCTCTGCCAGGAACACAGCCACCCGCCGCGGGGGTCCATTAGGTGGCTGCGCACTGTCCAAATTCCTTTAGCCCTGCAATTGTAACTATTACAGTTATTGATAAACTGCAATAATTACCTTGTAGGGTTAAGTCCACCTCCAGTGGCTATCTAGCAGACAGCCACTAGATGCACTTCCAAGTCCTTAGTGGACTTTTAATCCAATAAATGAAGCTGGACGTCCTCACGCTCTGCACGAGAATATCCAGCATCATCTAAAACCCCTTAGGAAAGCATTGAGCAATGCTTTCCTATGGGGTAGTCCCAATGCGAGCGTTGCACTCGGCTGGCGAAGGCGGAGGCAGAGCCTGATCAGGTAAGTGACAGAAAGGGTTTTAAGCCTTCCAGCGCCACCAGGGAAGGTGGGTGAGTGAGGGAGGGAGGCACTATAAGTCACTATATTTCTAGGAAAATAAATTTGTTTTCCCAGCACTATAGTTTTTCTGTAATAATTTAACCAATTTAGATTATTTTCACTTTGGGTGCCGTGCCAGGCACATTGAGCACAGCATGCAAATTAGATTAACCCATTGGACGAATTACTGAATAAATGCCTGCGCACACATGCACTGATACTGAATTTATAAATAATAACATAATAATAATTTCTCTATAGACGCCTGAGCAGTTGTTAATGTTCTGAAGACATCGGGGGCAATGAAGTCATCCCAAATGTAGAAGTGCAGCAGAGGCAAGAATTTTTTGGTTGTTTTTTTCTTTCTTTTTTCCTTAACTCTATAGCATTATACTCCCCAAAAAACTCTTCGAAAGGATTCTGCATTAAGCCCAACTCCCGTGATCAAGGCAGCTTTGACATATTATTAGTCCTATAGGGTTCAAATATATTTTTTTAAATCATGGTAACGTCTTTTTAAGCAAGTGCCTAGCTTGCCGAGAAAAAAGCTCCCAGAAGATTTGATGCCAGTGATGGCAAGCCTGGCATCCAACGGTGTTTGTGAACTATATTTCCCAAGGTGCTCAGCCAGTCCTAAAGAAATAGAGTTCACATATACCTGCATCACAAACCGTAAACATTGTGCTAAATGTTAAGCCTTGTTTTAGAGCAAGAACAACACGTATACTACTAATTCAAGTACATGTTTTTTTTTTTAAAACGTTCTCTGAAAAGTGGCTGCATACATTGGCAATTTGTACCACTTTAAAATATTACTGAATGCTTATATTTTTTTCTTACTCGATATCAAATATATAAACAAGGGAGAACGTTTCGGAAAAAAATCCCAAAAGAGGACTTTGAAAGATTAACTTTTGGGCACATCTGCCCTACAGAATATCAAGTATATTCCAGAATAAAATACCATTTAAATGTTGGTAAAGCAATGCCCATTAAAGTTATTTTATAAAATGATTTAAATATATAAGTTATATATGTTATTTAAAATAATGTATTATAATTTAATTGCTTATCTAAGTATCTCATTCTATCCATAAGTTATATATTGTAGTTATAATTTATCCCATTTTAATTTTTTTTATAGGAATTTATATACACTTCAGTTCCTGATACCACTGTCAACATGCTAACAACCATCCTCTTTTGCCCAGAGGGAAACGTCAGGCCGGTAATGTACCATTCATCCTTTTAATACATTATAACTATACAAAAAAAAAAAACATCAGGCTGGGGATATACCATTATTCTTTTTAATACATGGCACTGGTGAGATTATCCCATAAACATTTCTTAATGGGCACAGCAAACTTTAATGAGAGTTGTAGTCCACCCGTTGGCTCTCGACTGTAAAAAGCACTACTGCGACTCACATGTACCTCCGTAACAACATCATCTACAACAACAGTGTTTTGGAGAAAAAGGGCAAGCACTACGTGTTGAGAGTGAGGAACAAAAATGTGGGCTTCTAGAAAACGAGGTTTTAAAAACCAACAACCTAGCTGAGCTAACAGTCCCGATTTTGGCAGTGCAGTTTAGATTTCAAGGTGCTGACCTGACTTTATTTCCTAGTGTCCCACTTTTGGGGACACCAGGGAACTATCCCCAAAAAATGTAGTGTGAATGCATCTGCGCTACACACAGGGCACTAGGACCGTGCAGAGAGCAATGAAAGAGGGTGGCACCAGTGACGCAATTCGCTTTACCAATCAGCCCACCTTTACTTCACCCACCGGTGTCACAGGACGTTGGTGGTGGGGGCTATTCTGCACCAAAATGTTTGGGTCATAGAATTCTCTTTAAAGCATTAGAAACTTAACATTTTGATATTGCCACAGATTGTGACCATGAAGGAAAATACATAAGCACCTATAGTTAAACAATAACATAAATTAAACCAGCAGATCTTGAAAAATTAGAACTGATCAAAAGAACTGGAAGAGTATAATAATGACTTAAAGAAACATTTAAAAAAAAAAAAACAACAAACGGACTGTAAAGGGGCAGTAAAGTCTCATGACAAATGAGGCGTTTATGGAAAAGCATTGGCATTACCAAAATATTTATTCAGTCACCCTTAGTTTAAAAAAATACTGTGTTAAACATATGATATAGCTCACTTGCTTGTAAATACATATTCCTTCTGTAAGCTTTACTTAAGGTTAGTGTTAGACTTAGAGAAAGTCCATGTGGTTAAAAACATTTCTTATAACCTGTATGACTGAAGACAATTGAACAGGTACATTGCAAAAAAACAGTTAATTAAGCTGTTTGTGTCTCATACTTTTCAATAACTTCCAAGAAATAAGGGTTGCTGTAGCACTGGGGTAGGGGGGTATACATACCTATGATTACTAGTTTTAGACCAAAAAGGTTGAGATATGCCTAAAATATTTGATGATCCCATAGGGTGGACATTAGGAAGCATTTTAAAGCTTCTCAGAGGTCCATCTCCATTGCCACCACCCGAATACTTGGATTAAGGAAATCTTAATTTAGCATACTTTGCCATAAAACTAGTGAGATAAAACTCCTATATTAAAACAAAAAAAATAATTTGTGTGTATAGCACATTAATCAACACGGATACACAGGGCTATTATCACTAGCAGTTTCCAACAGTTTTCAAACAATATTTCCAAATGCCAAAAAATGTTAAACTGAAAATTATAGTTCCTGCCTACTTGTACGTATATAAGGTGTAAAGATAATGCTGAAATGTAAAATTTATGGACAGCTGTCCTTGAATCATCAAGAAACTGGTCTACAAGATCCAAGTTTTACTAAAGCTGGTTATCACATTGTATTTTTCATGACACAATTACAGAACAAGCAAACATCAGGCTGCACGTAGGACTTAAAATACTTAATAAAAGCATATCTGAAGACTTTGGGGTAATGTGATAAAACACTTGAAAGAAAAGTAAGTATATACTTGAAAGAGCCTTTTAATGGACGTAGTATATGCAAACACAGTAAAGGAATACAAGATTATTTGGATTTGCAAAAGGCCCTTTTGAAAAACAAGTCAAATAATGAGGTTCAGTTAATTGCACATGAGATGGACCAATTGTATATTTTCCGTGTTTGGAATTATCATCTGTGTTTCTTAAAGTTTAATCCAAATCCTAAAATATGTACAACAATGTCTTGGGGTAGGTCCTTCTCTCTCCGTCAGATTAAAAGCATAGATGATGGCCAACATAAAATACCTACAGTAGTCCAGGAATTGAGATATTTCCAAATCAGCAGAAGATGACATTGAACCCTAACAAGAGGATATCTTGTGTCATAATGTAATTAGCTATAGAAGCATTACAGACACATCCTGCAGTTGTGTACTAGTAAAAATACACTAGTGTTGCTAAAATGTTGATTAAAAACTCTTCATTTAAGAACCCATGTGGACCACCAGAAATATTTGGCCCTTATTACATGTCCTTTTTTTACCTACTTACAGGTATATTCACTAAAGTGTGAATTTTTAGGAAACAAAGCCAATTTAGATCCCCCCCCCCCCCCCCCCCCATTATTTTGACCTAAAAATCACACTAATTCACACTGACTTCTTGACAGTTCTCATTTTGGTGAATAAGTATGTTAAGTGTAAGCAGGGCTCTATAGAGCTGTTTATACTAAGTAAGCAGGACCTCAACTGTGGACACAGATTGTATCGGGACCAGACAGCTTGGAATGTTACAGGTTTTTAAGAGATTACAGAATTAATCTGGAATTGCAATTAGAGTGCTTTCTTGGCCCATGTGTGTGACAGTTTGCAATGGGACATATATTTAACATCTTGTTTTAAAGTGTTTTAAGAGTCATTTGTTAATCAAACATATGAAAAAGTTGATATAATTAACAGAATTCAGCACAAGGATGAATATTCACAAAGCTTTGATAAGGTGGCTTTACATTCCATCTATATTAATTGATTTAGTGACAATTAACACCTATGGAACTCTCCCAAAAGTACTCCGCATATACTTCATTTTCAAATAAATCTTTGTACACATCCCAACAAGCGAAATTTCTAGCACCAACAAGATTTGGAAGATGATGATCCATCGTGTTTGTTGCCATCATCCTCGAGGTCAGCCAAATTTAGTTCGTCGGTGGAAGAGCCACGCAAACCGTCTAACTCTTTTTTATGATCCAAGAGGACCAGCTCTGTGAGTCGAGTGAATGACTGTAAAGGAGGGAAACAGATGTCAAGTTAGGTTGCAGTCCATCTTAAATCAATATAAAGTGGGATCTGAGCATTTAAAATATAATGTACAAGGCTACAAGGCTATAAAGCAGTTTTCATCAACCTCACTCTGATGTGGAGATTAAAAATGACTACACTCCCCTTTCTTATATTTCCCACACCTTGACACCACCAAGTGTTTGACAGAGCATATTTAGCAGCTTTGGTAGCCCCAACATTTAGTTAAAAGCATTAAAGACAGGGGGCATGGCCTAACTACCAAAGAGGACAGTCGCATGGCCTCTGAGCTCCGGAGTATCGGAGGGGAAAAAACACATAAATGTGCCAATCCATGTTCAAAAGGAACACTGAGAGACCCAAACACCAACCCCAATGGCCGGAATACAAAAAACAAAAACCTGACAGACCCTGGCAGGGTATGAGCAGTGTGATCTGTGGCGGCAGGCCCATTGAGCCCTAAAGCCAAAAATGCCATCTCAGATGGGATGTCGATCGAAGCAGAGGGAGACCCCACACCAACACCGTTGTTGCCAGAGACGGTCCGTCTGGCGCCACTGCCCCCGGGAACAGACGCCGCACCAGCAATACTGGCGGCTATCAAGGAGCTCATGGCGAACCTCCAGAAGAAAATATCGGTGGACGTGACCATGATAACGAAGGACATGCGGGTCCTGACCAGTCACCTTGGCGTAGTGGAAGATACCTCACACTCAAAAAATCACGGAGCTGCAACAGGCGGTGAAAGAGCTGCAGCAACGAAATCTAACCTGTGAACACAGATTCGATGCCCAGGAGGAAAGGAGAAAACAGAAAAACCTGAAAATCAGGGGGGTCTCAGAGAATGTACTGACAGCTGAACTCCCACACTTCGCCTGACATCTCCTGGTGGCCTTGCTAACCCAGAAACAGGCAAAGGCAGTGTCTCTAGAGGGAATATTCTGAATCCCGAAACCTGCCAAAGCACCACTCGCAGCCTCAGGAAATCTGGTGATCAAGTTTCAAAGCCACAAGGATAAATCAGCGGTACTAGCCGCCATTAGAGTGCAGTCACCTTACAGCTTCAAGGGGATGTCACTAGCCTTCTATGCGGATCTCTCCGGGGGGACTCTGACCAGGAAGCGATCACTTCGTATGTTCACATCCCTCCTATGGGCAAAGAATATTAGCTACCGCTGGAGCCTAGCTCACACACTGCTCATTTCACTGGGAGACTCCACCATCACAATCTACGACAAAGCTGAAGCGGCAACACACCTACAGGCTCTTGGTCCTCCTCCTGATTCACTGGGCCCATCAGTACAGGCTGCGGGACACTCGAATCCTCATGGCTGGGACCCAGCAGCCACCTGAGACTGTGTGCCTAGACGCACCACTTTGAACTCTTATGCCATGGCCACAACTGGATTTTCTATAGGGCCTAGGTACTACCATTATAGCATTTACCCCACGTGAACCACCTTAACAGTTTCCCACTCTGGGACAGAAGAGCACCAAAAGTTACCCGACTGTCACGCACACAATGTCCCCCCACCCCCCTCTATGCCTCAGGGTGATTTAGGCATGCTAAGTCAACTTTTATGGCTAGCACAACGGGTATAACCCCAACCATCGTAACTTGAGAGATAGACCGCGACAACATAGCCTTCACTTAACCTCACAGATTTGTATGTCCCCCTATTCATTAGATGACAACGATTTAGGTCTTACCGAAAGCACAAATCAGCGGATACATAACCGACAGGAGCTTACAGAGAGTCATATGAACACCCCACTAGCGACACCGCCACATACGACTTACCCACTATGGGGTGCCATACACACATGGGCACGCAATACCCCCGCATGGAATGTGCAATCAACGACAGACCGGCACGACACTCATGGGCAGGCATGGATAGCACCATCATGATTAGAGAGAGGGCTTACTATCCCTTGCAATGTACACACAGCTATCTGGGGATACTCACCTACTTACAGGACTAGACCATCTGTTGATCTTCCTACATTTATATACGACTAGTCAGTCTACATGGGCAGTTCATCTTTATGACTAGCATTACACTACTGTTTATACTACCTTAATTTACAAAATGTGCTCCGTTATATATGCCTAACTATTGTTATTAAATGTTGATGGAAATGCCAGTAACAGCTGTTAGGGTATTGCTTGCGTGTGTGTAACTTTTAACTATGCACCAAAAATAAAGAATTAAAAAAAAAAAAAAAAAAAAAGCATTAACGACTTTATCAATTGTCTCGAAGAAAGCCACAGGAGATAAAAGATGACTGAGGAGCAGGCAACAACAAGAAAGAGGAGATAAAATAAGACTGGGGGACCAGACCAGTGCACTTAGCCCACAATAGGAGATACAAGACTATGTGGTCAAGAATTTCCGTTTAGGTAGAGATTTTTTTTTTTTTTTTGTAAACTGTTTTAATGGTTGGGATAAAAAAGTCAACTGCTAATAGTTTCATCATTGGGAATTTTTTTCTTCAGTTTGCTTTACAATAACATTAAATTCCCCCCAAAGGTAACAGTTTTAGTAAGGTTACTTCTATTGGTTAAGGAGTTACATGCCAGTTCTAAGTGAGTAAATAAAATCACAACTTAATTACTTAATTATAGATTTTTAAAATAGATTTACTGAAATAAATTGAGTTGAAAATCAGTTACATTTCTTACCTCCTTTATGTTGTAATTAGTGCAGGCACTTGTCTCAAAGAAGTCCATGCCATATTCTTCAGCAAGCTAAAAACATAATAGAATTTTAAATTAAATAAAGTAGAACAGTATACAGGTGAGAGAAATATTAATTAATTCACATAGATTTGCAACATTTAAGCAACCTATAGCCCAGTGGTAATACTAAATATGTGACAATGATGGAAGATAAAAGGCAAAGAACACATCAAATGCCCGTTCTCCAGCTTATGTTGGGCACAGATGGATGCTGAACATTCAAATTTCATAAACTGACGTGTATTACATAAAAAATGAATAGAAAAAAAACACACATTAAATTTCACTTTGCATTTTTAAACTAATTCCCAATGATGCATACAGCTTCACATGAGAGTTATATTGTGAGTGGATTGACTCCTAGAAGTATATATCGTTCAACTATAAAATAAGTATGAAAAATAACATTTTGAATTGTAAGCTTTCAAAGCAAAATGAAGCAGGGTTAGTTTCAATGAGGTCCAATGATTAAAGTGATTAAATGGTAGGCCACAAAAATGGCAAACGAGCTCTATCAGCAAAAATTAAAATCAAAGTTTTCCGTTATATATGGACCCTTCACATAAATACTGACACATCCTACAAAATGACATGCATGCATACAGAACTGAATCAGAACCTGTGTGACCCATTCTCTACAAAAACTTTTAACTGTGTCACCAAGGGGGAATGATGCAGAAACATATAGCAGGGTCAACAATAAAACCTGGTGCAATCACATAATGATAAAAGTTATATGGCCTTATGGGTTATATCACATCATATCACATAATGATAAAAAAATATTACATAATGATAAAAGTTATATGGCCTTATGGGTTATATCACATCATATCCCATAATGATAAAAAATATTACATAATGATAAAAGTTATATGGCCGTTTACACCAAGAGATTTGTAGAAAGCCAAATGGAGCAACTAACTTAAAATGTCTTTTGCCAAGTGTTAAACATGAGGGGATATGTCAAAGAAGGGGCAAATATCACATGGAAGACATTCAGCCAATTGCTGGGATGTTAATATACATATTTATTGTAATTCTTCTGTGTGTCAGAAACATCAGTACGCATGAGACTTTGAGACTTTTTTTTAGGTTTATTCTACTTACAATTACTACTATATATTAAAACAACAAAGGATGCTACAAGATTATGGATGTTAAATGCTGGACTAAGGGGAGGGGGAAATAGAGTCCTTTTCCTTAAAACCAGAGAAGATCTCAGCCTACCTCCAAAACTCCAGTTCAATAAAGGATATATGTGACAAAGCATGTCTAGTCTATTTACTTCAATCAAATAAGAATTCATATGATTCCTTGGTTCTGGACCACATTCCAGAATTCTCAGACAAAGAAAGCCTTGTGACTTATTATTACCATCTGTTACTTATCTCAATCCAGACACCCATATCTAATGTTGTTAGAATATGCAATAGTCTACAATGATCTTATGATGGCAAAAGAACATAACTTAACTTTACTGAGCTAGAGGCATCTTGCAGTGCAAACACAATCATTTCATCATATTCCAATATAGCAGGGAATGAGCACTCTAATCAATGGTAAACAAATCTAAGAGTGATTTCAGGACCTACAAGTTGATGTCAATTGATGATCAAACACCTTTTCTGGTTACCGAATGATGAGATCTTGAGCTTTACTGATATTCTGATATACTCATTTACAATCAGTTATAGCGATTCACAATGAAGGTATTTGATGTTCTGAAAAATGTACTGGTCTGTGTAGTATCTTCTGAATTATTCTAATTGAGGAAAATGTAAATTGTAGCAGAGCCATTTCAAGCTATGGGAAATTTTTGTAGGGGTTACTGACCCCAAGTGTTTCTGCACTTTTTCATTCTTGTCACTTTGTTTTGCTAGTATGGACAGACATGCACATGATGCTTGTGGATTGAGATAGAGCTTTAAAGAAAAACATCATGGATGCGTTCTAAGAGAAGGAGATATTACGAGATAGTTTTGTAGGGATTTCTGTAGAGGTAGTTAAAAATTAGTATTCTAGATGTGGACACCTTGCTCACTGCGCATAGGGAAGTGTCAATCATGCCTCAATGAAGAGGCACGCCAAAGTAGAAACAATTGTCTGGGATGTTGATCCTAGGTCTGGAATAGTCTTCATCGGTTCAACACCCAAATGGTTTATGTTCTCTCTTTAATGGCACAAGATGAGCTAATACTAACTTGAACAAGAACCCACCAAAGGGCAATCAGTATTCTCTTGCACTCTGTTGTGGTTAAATACATCATTCAAAATTACATGGATTGATATCTGGACACAGAACATGTCCAGATCTGTGGGGTGACAAAAGAAAATGTGGTCCACAGAGCCACTTATTTATGTATGCTTTGTATTTAACCTCTGAGCTCAGCCTTATTTTGGACATGGTGTACCTCTCCTTATTACTTTTTCAGTCTCCTAGAATATCACTGTTCCCTTTAGAGAGATTTAATTTAACCCCCGGGTTCACAATTTGCAATCTACCTTGAGCACAACATCTTGTCTACCTTGAGCACAACATCTCGTGCATAACCTAACAACTCTATATATAACAAATTGCCATTTTGAATTTAACAAAGGTTTCTTTTATTTATTATCATTAAGAGATTGGGCATATTATTTTTTCTTGAATGCATAACGATACTAATGTTTACACTCTGAATGGCACATGATCCTTCTTTCCTCTGATTACAAAGTTTATTCTCGCCATATGTCTGTTGGCCTCTGTTTACTCAGCTTTGACTCTGCTTGTCAGATGTCTTTGAATAATAATTGTATATTTATATAGTGACTAACACCATGTACTGGATGTTCTCTTGCAGACATACTGAACATACAATGACTGAAAATATAATGTATTTCATGAATATATTTTCCTAAAGATATCTGTATTCTTCCCAAAGACCATTGTAAGTAAAAATAAATTTGGGAGGTTAGAGAGGAGACACACTAAGTATACACAGCTATAAGAAATAGCAGATACTGTGACAATTCCAGTCCATCTAAGCACTAAGCTCCACAAATATATATTTTATTACATATTATATTTGCAGTAACCACTAACAGAATATACCCAAAAATTCCACATATATAAGTTCAATGCATCTGTACATACATAACATATCTTCCAACATTTCAGAGGGACAAATATGGCCTCTTTAAGTTTTTGTGGTGTGAGTGGAGGTGTGACCAGGGACAGGGCTTTTTTGAAAAATGTAGGTATAACACTAGTAATAATAATTTATAAGGCTAAAATGTATTTGAGAACACGCCAAAATATGGAGCTCCGAGAAAAGAGGGACATCAGGATGGAAAAGGCGGACAGAAATATTTGGGCACAAAATAGGGACTGTCCCTCTCGTACAGGGAGTTATAGAATGACTCTCAAGAGCCTTGGACAAGAAAGGTGTCCTACATATAGTGTTTTGGCTTGTAAACCTAGAGTACGGACAATGACGAATTGACATGGTTACTCACATATCTAGATGTAGCGTAATTGGTTCTCTAATGGCCAGGGTTAATTAATTGTAGGGAAAAGAGCAATCCTGGATGTGCCATACACTCATCATCCATGATACTCTGGATTACATTCCATAATATTTCCAAGAGATACCAAGTGAGAAGCACATGGTCACAGATGTTCTGCGTAGCTGGTTTGGAGACAGAGCTGGAATTGAAATAAGGAGTGACAACTTTTTTGTTTGTACATCCCTAGTGCCCTCCATTCTTTACCTGATGATTGGGTGGGAGGTCCTATGAATTCAGTTTACACTGGTAGTTTAGGTTGAGAAGCTAACAATATCTTATCAGCTGATGCAGTGAATTTACTATTATAGTGATTCTCACTCCACAAATTCAAAAAACGTAAATTCATGTAATTTTGAGATAACAGCAGGTACTTAACATTCCAGTAGTATGTATCTAGAAAGTATTCAACAAATGATTAACTTTTAGAAACTATTTTACTTGCCTTGAATTTTATTATAGTAATAATCATACAGATTTCTTTCATTTTTGTGATTTAACCCCTTATCGGGCAGAGTTTCTCCAAATGTGGTATGAAATCAAACCCCCCCAAAAATTGAAAAAATCATTGCGATTTTGGCTGACATTTTGCAAACTAGCTGTCCACTCACTTCAACTTACTGTTTAGTGAATAGACCGATAGATCATATGTAGTAAACCCCATAAGAAAATGACTTTATATTGCGGTTTGTGGGATGAGATAAATAAAGTGACTATTTATATCTCTGTTTTTTTTTTGTTTAATTGCAAAATAAAAAATACTTATCTGTTTATACATACATTTTGTCCTTAGTTCATGGTCCTCTCAATATGTTGTTCAATTGTTTAAACATTGCCTGTAAAAAAAAATAAAGGGTTAATATATATATCTACGTGCTCTGAAGACTTTTCTTAGTGTTCAAATTTACATATTTACACTATATAAAATGAAGAAGCTGTGCCGATTTCATTTCAGATCTTGCTTCGTTGGGTAAAGGCAGACACAGCAGTGTCCCCACTGACAGGTAATTAAGAACAGATTTGCACTAAGGTAAGTTAATGTTTATATCAGAGGAGATACAATAGGAGTTATATTATCACACATCAAGATCAATTCTTCATTCCACCACAAAGTTGACCAACTTTCGTTGTTCACATCACTTCATTCAGTGCTGTCTATGTTAGTTGTGTCTAACCATGTACTTCAAGCTGCCTGGCTACAGTTTCCAATTACTGACTGGCCAATAATAATGTGTATTGTAGTCTGTCATCCAGGGTATTTAAAAAAAAAAAAAACAGCTTGCAAAAGCTGCAGGACTCTTCTCTGAAGCCTTTGCAAGCCCTCCTCTTCAAACCCCGCCCAGACTTTCTGTGGCTGTCCAATCACAGACTTCCCAATGCAGCTCACTAACATACTCAGCAAAGACATCACACCATTTGGCACACTGCCATTAAGCAGACAGTTCTACCAACTTGGCACACTACCCTTTAACTAAAAGGCCTCTTATTACACTTGTTACAAGTTGACCAAACGGACTACTTAATGCACAGACCTCACTGTTTACCCAACCAATGTTGGCCAAAACACATAATCGTTGTGTGGGGGAACTGGAGCTCGTGTGATTTGTTTGGAAGTCTGAAGGTGATCCCGGGGGGACATCCAGAGTATACGGTTGCAGATATTTATTTCTTTAGCCAAGCAACAAGGCATGTCTGTCTGCCATTCCTGCAGTCACAAACAATGAATGTTTGTGAGAGCTGTATTACATAAATTCTGTACTAGAAAACTTAGATTTAAAGCAACAATCCAGGCAAAGTTTTTATTGGTGCTATGAGGTCGAGGTACATATATTTTGTGAATGCGGATCTAGTGATATCAGAGTCAAAGGTTTCCTCATGGCTAGAAGCGAGGTGGACAAACAAGTGGGCGTTATGATCAAAACTTTGGGGTTAAACCATTCATAAATGGTTTAACCCCTTACGATAAGATGGTGGACAGAACCTCCTGGCACTATAACAACTTAATTCATATGAAGCTGTTATACTGCCCAGAGTGTTCCTTTAAGATTCTGTTTTTTTTGGTGTTTTTTTTCAAAAAGCCAACTAAGGGAATTTAACCTTTGAACACGTGACAAGATTATTACACGTGACAAGATAATTAATTACCTTTTGGTAAATCTGTTTTCACTTTGTTCACCAACGATGTGCTGCTCACACATTTTTGACAAACGCCACAACCCATGGCAGTAAACACAGAATTTAAATAAAACCATAACAGGATTACATATCTTTCATTTTGCAAAAAAATAAGCAAGCCTCAGTCAATCCAACACGTCCAATTTAATTTTTTCAGCTATATAAAATATCTGGCCAATATATGGATATGATTTAGTATGTAAATAGTAAAAACAAAGCATCTAACATTATTCAAAATACATGGAAGTTTCAAAGCATGGTCTTTGGGGGAAAACTATGTTGATATGCGCCATTTTGTTTTCTTAATTATTAGATATCAACACAACAGCTGACTAATAGGATTAAAAAGGAGTCATTTTTTTCCATATCATTTTATGGCCTATTTATACAGTCACTTCTTAGAGGTCTTGGTATGTCCTCTACAGACCTTATTTATGCGTAGTGCTCAGTGACAGTTGCACAATATGTATCGTCGCCAGACCCCTTTTTTGTCCCTATGTAAAATGTGCCATTATATAGCTGATATTTTTAGATGGTAAATGTGGCACTTCCTTGTCCTGTTCTCAGTAACACTTTCTTTTCCAGATGGGGAAAGAAGATATTAAAACATGCCATACCGATCAAATAAAACAGAGTGAAATGCGTTGGGTAATCTTTAATTCCAGAAAAATGTGAGACACACATCCCTCACGTCACTTGCAATATTCGCAAAAAATTATATAATGCTACATTTCTAGATATAAGTGCAAATCTGTTATTTATTACCATTCTTATCATGCATTATTCTGAAATGTGTAAAGCAGCCAAAATAATGCAAAGTACTATTTCTGCTTTACACTTTACAGAATCTCAACGTGAAATAAAAGTCTTCATGTTTATGTAATATTATATGCTTTGAACACCAAGATACATCTTTAGATTTATCTGTAGATATATATCCATCCCTTTATCTTTTCATTTCATTTTCTAAACAATTACCTTAACATGCTAGCAATTAATAACTCGACAATAAGAATCGGAGAGAACCATCAAACATAATTATACATTCTATGCTGACTTGTATAGTTTGTGATCATCAACATATATGTAGTGACTTTATTTTATTACTTGTTTTGGAACCACTTACCGCCGGTGTAAAAAAATTCCAATCTGATACTTCGTCATTTAAAAACATGACATGAACCTGTTAGCCAGCATTTATTACAGATTTCTAAAACATAAACATTTTCATACATCATTTTAAAAAAGGGATAAAAAAAAAAGTATAATTTCTTGAAGTGTGATAATGCTGTACCTCCCAGGACTCTGTACTGAACAGAAATGTATTTTCACATTAGATCAGGCTGTTGATATTTTTTAAATTTCTTGAGAATATTTGCAGGATATTTAACTTTAGTTTAAACTATACCTGCCAGCACCATACATAACTTGGATTGTGTGTTTTATTTTACATTACATTTGACACTTCTGTAAACAAGGAACTTTTTTTTCATCAGTCCATTTAATCAATTTCCGTACATTTCAAACAAATGTATTCTAATCCACTAGCTCTATGCATTAAATATACTATTCTACACACATACACCATAGGACCACATGAGAAGAAGAGTAGAACTGTAGAACATTTTTACTTTGTAGCACATTGATATAATCAAATGGGTCTCCACCGCCAACGTGTAATTGCTTATGGTCAACAATTTGCTTTATAAAAACATACAGGCTTTGCAATTTAATTTACCGTATATACTCGAGTATAAGACGAGTTTTTCAGCACATTTTTTATGCTGAAAAACCCCCACTCGTCTTATACTCGAGTCAGTTGTCTGTATTATGGCAATTTACATTGCCATAATACAGACATGGACCGGGGGCTGTCAGGAAGCTGTAACTTACCTTCACAGCAGCTCCTGTCAGCTCCCTTCTCTCTAATCCGGTGCGTGCAGCTCCCAGGTCAGCTCCCTCTGCAACTCTCGCGAGAGCCGCGGGGTCAGAGCGTTTCCACGGGTTACCGTGGCAACGCTCTGCGTGGCCTTGAGAGTTGCAGAGGGAGCTGACCTGGGAGCTGCACGCACCGGAGAAGAGAGAAGGGAGCTGACAGGAGCTGCTGTGAAGGTAAGTTACAGCTTCCTGACAGCCCCCCTCCTACAGCCCATCCACTGGACCACCAGGGAGTGAGAGCCCCCCTCCCTGGCCAGCTAACAAGCAGGGAGGGGGGACGAAAACATATTAATAATAAAACAAATAATAATAATAAAAAAAAATATTAAAATAATAACATAAAAAAATAATACAATTAATAATAAAATAAAAAAAATAGTTACCTAAAAAAAATAACATTCAAAAAAATATTAAAATAATAATTAAATCATAATTAATAAAATGCCCACCCCCCACCAATGCTCTGCACTCACACACACACACACACACACTGCACTCACACATACAAACACTGCATTCATACACACACTGCATTCATACACACACTGCACTGCATTCATTATATACACACTGCATTCATACACACTGCACTCACACACACTGCACTCACACACACTGCACTCACACACACTGCACTCACACACACTGCATTCATACACACTGCACTCACACACACTGCACTCATATACACACACTGCACTGCATTCATTATACACACACTGCACTCATACACTCACACTGCACTCATACACACACACTGCACTGCATTCATTATATACACACTGCATTCATACACACACTGCACTCATACACACACACTGCACTGCATTCATTATATACACACTGCATTCATACACACACTGCATTCATACACACACACACACTGCACTCACACACACTGCACTCACACACACACACTGCACTCACACACACACACTGCACTCACACACACTGCACTCATACATACACACTGCATTCATACACACGCTGCATACACACTGCACTCATACACACACTGCACTGCATTCATTGTACACAAACTGCACTCATACACACACACTGCACTCATATACACACACTGCACTCCATTCATTATATACACACTGCACTCATACACACACACTGCATACACACACACTGCATTCATATACACACTGCATTCATTATATACACACACTGTAAATAAATATTCAGTTAATATAATTTTTTTAGGATCTAATTTTATTTAGAAATGTACCAGTAGCTGCTACATTTCCCACCCTAGTCTTATACTCGAGTCAATACGTTTTCCCAGTTTTTTGGGGTAAAATTAGGGGCCTCGGCTTATATTCGGGTCGGCTTATACTCGAGTATATACGGTACATCACCCACACACAAAATTTAAAGTTTAGGCATTTGATCACACCGAAGCAAAATCTAACATATTGATCCACAGAGCAAAGCTGTAATAAACCAGGGCCTAGCTAAAATTATTGGCAGGTAGGGATGAGTTTCTTTTTTTTTATATATATATTTTTATTATGTTATATAGTATCTTTGAGGTGACTATTGTCTTTCACAATTGTTATCTTTTTAAAGGTTATAGATGGATAGCATAATATGCAGTTGAAAACATGCACCCACAATATTTGCGCGCAATACCGCAAAATTCACATCGGCCATTTTAATAGCCAGATCGTGATTCCCACGATCGGGCATCCTGTTTCCTTTTTATATTGTACAGTATTTGAGCAATTCTATTGTGTATATGTACTGTTTACACTTACCTATGAAACAGTGTCTGATCTTTCATATTAGATATATGTACTGCACTGCCTGCTTGTATTGGTTCCAGTTCTGGTTCTGTATTGGCAATCCACATAGAAGGGATCCCAACTTTAAAGGGATATATGCCCATTTACACTTATACACTCCAAGATGAGTTACCATAGTAGGGTGACCCCCCTCAACACTGGGGTGACCCCCCCATTCTAGCAAAGGCATTCATTGGTGTGATTAATCATCACACTGACAACCATTGATGACCCCCCAAGCAAGCCTTACACCGGCCCTTCAGTGGCAACCACATACTATCAGGGGTGAACCCCCTTACATATGGGGTGACCCCCCATACGCCATAACCAAAGGGACTCAACTAACATGGGGTACGCCCCATCATTGTCATATACAGACCACAGGTCGTAACCATAAGCGACACGGCACCTCCATGTTACTCGATACTGGAGGGAAAACTTGCAGTGGTACTGTCCCCACAACCTTGGGCCACAACAAGGGTAACCCCCTTGGACTATATCGAGACCCTTACCGTCTCACACTCTATGGGCTACAACTCAATTACAAAAAAACAAGTCCTCTGCTCAAACTCCAATCACTCCTGGGCGGCAGCAACGACCATAGTACACATCAGCCCCAATACATACAGTAAAAACAAAAGAAAAATGACTCTATGCCTTCCCCTCACTGAAGATCGTGGATGAATGGAGAGCAGAGGAGTTTCCGTCAGAGGAAGAAGAATGGCAGATTTTGCCACAGGAGGTCCTAGGTTACGTCCAAGACAAGTTTCGAGAAGGTCAATTTGGTAAGAGGGGTTCTCACAAATCATCTGATATGCTAGAGGACAGTGCATTCCACAACACTCAGGGTACACCCATGTTTGATCCCCGCACGATTAGTCACCCGAAATCGTCAGAATAGGGATTGCCAGACCACCTGGCACATTTCATTCACTTTTGGTTGAGAAAACCCATGGAGAAGGAAGAACATGCTCAACTTCAGGCCGAATGCTCAAGACCGATACTGCCAGACAAGATCGCTCATACCTCGGAGTTTGACACCACAGTGGTGATTGACCCACGAAAGGGAATAGAGAAAGGGCTTAAACCTGCCCAAGATAAGCTACTAGATATGCTCGATTCAACGAGCAAATATTTTGTACTTTGCGGACCTGGCTCTCTCCTTGGGCGTGACTTTGGACGCACATGATGTAAGAGAATGGGTGCAACGGGCCATATGCATGCTAGGCAACACGAACGTGGCCATATGTGCAGAACGACGCAAGGCAGCCCTGCTAAAGATGTACTCCAAACTATTGGAGTTAGGAAAGAAGGACCTGGGACCCCTGGCAAACGGGATGTTATTTGGAGAGCCGTTCATAGTGGAGTTAAAGAAGCATGTTAACTTGTATACAACTGTCAATAAGGCCCAAACATCCATAAAACTATTTTTTCACAACCCTACACCTAGCAGAGGTGTTTTTGGCAGGGCTGGTCGGCAGAGGGGTTGGGCCACCAGCCGCTTCTGGTCCACAGGCCCTAGAACTCAAACACCACATAACTTCTTCTCTTCATCACAAGCTGCCTTCACAAGGGGATCCTTTCGTGCCAGAGGCTCTCGTGGATGATGACGCGGACGTTTCAACAGTGAGCATACCTCCTTCACTACATGTAATCGCAGGCAGACTGTCTCTTTTTCCACAGAACTGGAAAAAGCTTTCTAGAGATGCTTGGATCCTTCAGACGATAAGAGGATATGTAATAGAATTCACCGGTACTCTGGTGCAGACCGAACACCCCCCACCCCTTCGGGCATTGGAGGACCACACAAAGCTCATAGACGAAGAGATTTGCGCACTGTTCAACAAAGGAGCGGTAGAATTTGCTCCATCTGATACGGGTTTTTTCAGCAATATCTCCGTGGTCAAAAAGAAGACGGGAGACTGCCGACCCGTCATCAACTTACGCCAACTCAATGGCTTTGTGGCGTATCGGCATTTCAAGATGGAAGGTATCCGTCTCTTGCGAGATCAGCTCCTTGCAAACGACTGGTTCACGCTTTTGGACTTGGAGGACACGTACCTGTCCACTACGTTAGCATTATCTACAATTATCATGGTCATATTTTGCACAGTATGTGTCGGTAGTTTATATATATTGGTGTTGAGGATGCTTTTTATTCTATGATCTAAAATGGTTTCCTAGAAAAAAAAAAAATGTTCTTTCTCACCTGTGCTCCATCCCGTAGGGAGAATCTGATTTATTTATTCTGCTTACATCCCCCTGTCAGCTATGTAATGTGCAGCAGTGAAGTGCACAGTTTGTCCCTTTTGGGAAGCGGGGATACTGTTTCCATGGTGACCATATCAAACGCTCTTCAACATTCAAGGATACTTCTAATGCAAAACCACCAGGCACGTTTAACTACTTATGGACTTCACTGGAGGTTGTATCTAAGAAGAGAAACCGGACCTCCAAATGCTCCAATAAAGGATAGTAATTTGTGGGGCTTGCAAAGTGTGTTCAAATGGATTTACCATTCTACACATAAAGGTTTCTTTCTCCTCCTATAAAATCTAATTTCAAGCCTGCAATGCTGCATTTGTGTTATTTGGAAGTGTGTGGCAAATAAAATGTTTAAGAAATAGTGGTGCACACCGGTGAACCTCCAGCTATTGGACTGCAATTCTCAGCATGGCTGGCACAGTATGATAGGAGTTATAATCCATGAACAGCTAGTCAGCCCTCTTGGTGATATTTTTAAGGCAGAATCATTTTTAAATGCATTATTTTGCTGTATTACATACTGTTTGCACTATTCTATAATAATATGTTGTATTATTTATTTTAAGAGAACATTTCTAAAACGGTTGCCAAAAGAAAAGAGGGTAAAGTTCTAAAAGGTGGATTAATCACCATGAAAACCAATGGAATATTCCTACTGATCCCATTATATTATATGGCTATTGCTGACTTATTTGCCCAATGCTGATCTAGCACCCTCTAGTCTAAATTAATATACAAACTGCATGGTATTTTAATGGTATATTCACCATTGGGTATTTTTTTACATCGTAATCCTTTAAGTGATGAATGCATGAAATCTATTCTCTAATGAGTGAATTGTCCGGAATTGAAAGAGGACTAAAAACAATTTTCAAGTTTGAGGTCACAATAGATAAATTGGAACAAATTGCCCAATACAGCTATATTTACTTTCATTTGCACTCTATTTGCGTCCTATTTTTTGTTGTTGGTTGTGTTCATTTAAACCTTTTGGGAGTGGTTTTATGAGTGGCAGCATTCATTGGAGTTAGGTTCTAATTGGTGATTTTGGTGTACCATAAATAAAGACAACTGTGAAGGAGGGAAGTATAACCAATAAAGGATACCTGTAGTCCTTATGCTCTTTTGAAAAAGCATAAGAATTTGTCTACAAATTGTGCTACCAGTTTTGCTAGCAAATGTATAATTTGGGAGAGAACCCTATTTCAAAATAGTTCTCAGTCCATGCCTTGACACTGAAAGGGTTTGACTGACAAGGGAGAGCATAAAAGACCTCCCAGAGGAGGTCCTTCTGCTCTCCCAAGCATAGCAACCACAGCGCATGTGCTCTGGTTGCTATGGAAACTCCCTAGTTGGTGCTTATAGCAGTGTGCCGACATTACTGAGGAGGAAAATCAACGAAGAATGGTGGTGGAATGGAAGCGGAGCAGAAGATGATTTGACACGAAGAGTAACACCCACAAAGCGGTGCTAGAACCTAGGAGAGGTGAGTAATTCTCTATATTTTACATTGAATACATCATGTATCTTTGTGAAATATGCTGTATTTTCAATGTATATGTGAGCAATTTCAGGTAAGTTAAAGGGACACTATATGCACTCAGACCACTTCAGCTCACTGAAGTGGTCTGGGTGCGATGTCCTAGGCTCCTTAAGACTGCAAAGGTTATTATTGCAGTTTTTTAATAAACTGCAATAATTACCTTAGTGGGTTAACTCCACCTCTATTGGCTGTCTACCAGACCTCTGGTCGCCTAATTGACGGATGTCCTCATGCATAGCATTGTATGATACTTCCCTATTTGGGAAGTAATAATGCGAGTGCGGCCATTGAGGAGCAGAGGTGGAGCCCAAGCCAACGTCGAGGGAAATCGGAGCTGGACTCAGGTAAGTGACAGAAGGGGTTTTTAACCCCTTCTGCACCACGAGGGTAGGGGGCTTTACATAGAGGGGTACTATAGAGAGCCATAGTGCCAGGAAAACAAAGTTGTTTCCCTTTAAAATCTTCATTACAGATTTAAAATTCAAAGGGCATTAGGAAAGGAAGACCAAAAGAAAGAAAAAAAACTTTTACTTTATAAAGGCCCACTTAAGGTGTTTCCCATTTGAATTTAGTCTTTAAAATGTTTGTTTACAGCTGGTAAACAATAGGTATTGGTGAACAGAAACATTTTCTAGATTCCTTAGATTTCAGACATGGGGCAGGGCATGCCAAACCTGAGCTGAGACTAGAATTCAGAATTACAGGGTAACTCACTAAAGAGGGAATTGTGGGTAAGTCAATGCAAATTCAAAACAAATTTTTAAAATTTAGGTAAAAAAAAATTACTGAAAATACAGCTTTTTGTGAATTTTTCTAGTTTTGCTATTTTGTCCTAAAATTAAATTCACTTTGAATTACTGACAATTCACATTTGAATGAATAAACTGTTCCTGTGGAACTCGCTTCCCTCCTCCGTTAGATGCTCACCCAGTCTCCACTACTTCACAAAATCGCTAAAAACCCACTTCTTCATAAAAGCGTATCAATTAAACTGTTAATAGCTCCCGACTGATTCCTCTTCTGCAACTGTCACTAGTCTAATACTATCCTTACCTTTTGTGTCATTTTACCCCACTCCCTCTAGCATGTAAGCTCATTGAGCAGGGCCCTCAACCCCTCTGTTCCTGTGCGTCCAACTTGTCTGGTTACAACTACATGTCTGTTCGTCCACCCATTGTAAAGCACTGCAGAATTTGACGGTGCTCTATAAATATCATAATAATAATAATAATGTGTTGAAATAATTAAAGATATTGATTTTTAAGGAATCATTCACTGAGCTGCACACTAAATGGAACTAAAACCATAATAGCAATATTCAGGCTAAAATAGCTGAGCTGTGATTATAGCTAAGTTGAACAGATTTTCCAAATCTGTTATTTTAGCCTAAAATTTGCAGCTTAGTTTTCAGTTATTATTATTATTATTTATATAGCACCATCAAATTCTGTAGCGTTGTACAATGGGTGGACTAACATACATGTAATTGAACCAGACAACTGGACGTACAGGAACAGAGAGGGGTAGGGCCCTGCTCAATGAGCTTACAATCCACCAAAATTTCCTGTTGTTTGGCAGAGCTTGACAGTGTTGCCCCTGGTATGTGGAATTTAGAAGGCTGAAGGGTGAAATCAATCAATTAATTAATCACAGCTGATGTCTCAGAGGAACCTTACTAATCAATTAATTGATTTTCAATTAGAAGCCTGTGAACACTACATACAGGCATGCTGTGCTTTTAGGAGTAATCGCCAAAATGGTAAGTGTCCCTCAAAAAACATTTTTTTTTAAATAGTGGGCTGGCAAATATACTTGTAAAGCTTCAATTAATATTGGCAAACTTGGAGGAAATCAGGAGTACCTAATCTTTTACATATGGACATATCAATATCACAAGCAGTGCTTAAACATTATCCAGTGTGTTTAGCTGATCAATACACTGACTGCAGTTTTGTGATCTCTCTCTGTACATAGTGATCATAATATTTCAAAATACTATAGTCTAAAGAAAATCTGTGGAGCATGTTCTTTCAAACAAGTTAAAAAGCGTTAGAGATCAGACTGCATGTCTTCTGTGATTGGCAAAAGTGCTGCATCTAAATGTTAAACTATATCTTTAAATCCACCAATCACATGCTGCATGTTTCAGATGAGCAGATTAGTGGTAAATCGATAATACTGTCTGCTAAATAATAATGATAGTGAACACTGTCTGCTAAAAAAAAAGTAGATTTTTTTGCAGTGTGGTGCTGAGTCTGAAGACACTGCTGTAATTTGGAACATAACTCCATATTGCAAGAGGATAGAGATGTCCCGAACATAAAATTTTCCGTTCGCAAACGGCGAACGCGAACTTCCGCAAATGTTCGCGAACGGGCGAACCGGGCGAACCGCCATAGACTTCAATAGGCAGGCGAATTTTAAAATCCACCGGGACTCTTTCTGGCCACAATAGTGATGGAAAAGTTGTTTCAAGGGGACTAACACCTGGACTGTGGCATGCCGGAGGGGGATCCATGGCAAAACTCCTATGGAAAATTACATAGTTGATGCAGAGTCTGGTTTTAATCCATAAAGGGCATAAATCACCTAACATTCCTAAATTGTTTGGAATAACGTGCTTTAAAACATCAGGTATGATGTTGTATCGATCAGGTAGTGTAAAGGTTACGCCCGCTTCACAGTGACAGACCAAACTCCCCGTTTAACGCATCGCAAACAACCGCAAACAGTCCATTTGCACAACCGCAAACTCCCCATTTGCACAAGGTTGGATACCAAGCTAGCCATGTCCCGTTCCTTGTCCTCACTGATGTTATTGAAGGTCTCTTCCTCCACCCAGCCACGTACAACACCAAGGGTCTCCGAAAGGGGACAACAAGCCCCCTGTATTTTTTTTTTTTAAATGTACACTACTGTTACATCAGATATGACATGCACTGGTGTGACACTGTGCCCTGGCAGGCCCTGAAACGCACACGTTTGAAGGAAACTGACTGCTATTATATTACAGTCAAAAACGTTTTTGTTTTTTTTAAATGCAAGCTATTGTGAAACCAGATATGAGTGGTGGCACTGGGCAAGTGCGCACAGTATACGCTGTGAGCCTGACACACACGCTGGCAGGCAACTGCAATTAGATTACACCGGAAAAAAAAAGAAGACTGATGTTCTAGCCCTAAAAAGGGCTTTTTGGGGTGCTGTCCTTACAGCAGAGATCAGATGAGTCCTTCAGGACTGTAGTGGACAGTGAATACACTAGCCTAGCTATCGATTTCCCTATTAAATCAGCAGTAGCTACACTGTCCCTCCTCTCACTAAGAATGTAGCTTCCGGGGGGCGGGGCCTAGCTGTCATGGAGGAAAGACGCACTTTGTGTGAGCTCCCTCAATATCTCACTTTAAGCAGCTATCAACAAGCGAATTTCACCCCAGAAGGGATGACCCAGCAATGTTGCTCCTACCTGACTGACCCGACATGCTTAATAGCGGTCAGCAACTCGACAGAGTCTTACTTACCTCCGCGTGGCAAGTGTGGCCTGGTGCTCACCGGGCGGGAGAGGCGGCCGATCTCCCAGTGGGAGGGCAGTGTTGGGGCAGGGCAGTGAGGGGTGGGAGGGCAGTGTTGGGGCAGTGGGGGTGGGAGGGCAGTGTGTGTGGAGGCTGTGACAAGCCTCCACACATAAATAAATACCTTATTTAGGTGGTAACCTGCGGCAACGCTCTGTGTGCTCGCGAGAACCACATTTGATCTGCAGCTCTGCACTCGGCGGAGCTGTAGATCTGAGGGCAGACCATGTGGAGGGGCCACCTGACAGCATACTGGGCAAGCCGCCGGGCCCCCTCTCACTGTCGGATCCTCGGTCATGCACCCAAGATCTGACAGTTCAGTCTGCCCTAAGGCGATTTAGGCGGCCGCGAGGCCCCAGCAAGCGCGAGGACTTAGGCAGCCGCCTAAATTGCCTAATTAGAGAGCCGCCTCTGCTGCTATATACTCATACCCTCAGTGCAACTAGCCATGATATACGCACGTTCAGCCTAGCATGCTCAAATATAACACACTTCTGTCTAAAAAAAAAAAAAAAAATAAAAAAAAATGCAGCTTCCGAATGAATCTAAAAATGGATGCTGTCCAGGAGGTGGGAGGGTCTGGGAGGAAGGGTCTGCTGCTGATTGGCTGGAATGTGTCTGCTGACTGTGAGGTACAGGGTCAAAGTTTACTCAATGATGACGAATAGGGGCGGACCGAACATCGCATATGTTCGCCATCCGTGGCGAACGCGAACAAGCTATGTTCGCCAGGAACTATTCGCCAGCGAACCGTTCGGGACATCTCTACAAGAGGAGTAATAACGTTGGGGTTTGTAAACGAACTATTGCTATTTCCATACTTTTTCTACAAAGCCAGTGTGTTTAATTCCAAATTAGATACTTATTCATGGTTCTTAAAGAATGTAAATTCAAACTAGAATGTTAGTACATAAGGACTTCATGTTCTCTGACGACACATATGTGTTCTAAATAAAACTTACATTTTAACCATAGAATTCCCTTTGATACTGTATAGGATTTTAACTGGATAGATACATCTTAACTCCACACAGAGCATACCTTCAACCCCTGGTGTTTTCCAACTTGCCTCTTCTGTTCTTCATCAGCTTTGTTTCCAATCAAAATCTTCTGAACTCCATCAGGTGCATACTGGAGAAAAATATTTAGAATTAACCATTAGGACTTTATCTGAGAAATTAAGAAAGGATGGTATTAGACAAAAATCAGAGGTACCTGAGTAACAACGTTTTGGCTCTAATACAGCTTTGATCAAGCTTGATGAAGGCTCAGTTAGAACCAAGAAATTATTACTGTGATGCAGAGCTGGATTAACAAAGGGGCTGATGGAGCTGCAGCTCCAAGCCCATGACCATGGAATAGGCCCATTGGTTAAAAAAAAAAAAATATATATATATATATATATATATTTTTTTTTTTTTACTACTCTTCACATGCTCTTGCTTAAGTTTCAAACCTAAGATGGATGTAGGGGAACAAAACTTGTGTGGACTGGCTGACAATGAAATCAGTAAAGGTAACGCTGACTTCATGCACTATACAAATGCGCCTACAGCTTCAGTCTCTCTAACACTGTGACATGTTCTTTCTTCTACACTCACTACATACACGTTTTCTCTGTCCCAGACTGTATATCAGGAGCTTCTGCCTGATAGTAAGTGGGCAAGTGAGTGCTAGGGGACAGTCCTTAGAATGCGTGGAGCGAGTACATCATTAGATGTATTTATGCATTCACACTAGGCTGGCCTTACAATTCTTTGAGCATACAGGCTGCCTTTTTGGACATGTTCATCCCTTTGGGCAGTTCTGGTTACGTGATTCGCGTCACAATGGCCCAACCTTTTACCCCGCCCACTGACGTTCTGCTTCACCGGACACTGCTGGTAGTGGGTATGGATTTACTTGAAAGATGAAAGTGAGAGATTAGCATAGGGTATGTGTTTTATTATAGCTGCATCCTGTGAGTTTACCTTCAGCACCACCTCCACCACTTAGGAGGTATAAGTGTTTTAGTGTTTTCTGTCGATAAGATTCTGTAATTAGGCCCATCATAATTGTCAGCACCAGGCCCAATGGGCTCTTAATCTAGCAGTGATACCATCCAATAAACCTGCACTGGACCTCATACCTGTGCTCAGTCTTCGTCTTTGTTGTAATTGCTTGGTACGCAGACATAAAATAATTTTTACAAGTATGTGAAGCTTCATGACACATTCACATAACTATTATCTGTATGTAATGGCGCAATGTTTTTTTTAAGATGGATATAAATGAAATAGTGGCGATAATATTGATGCCAGCCATACCTAGAGATGGGACTTTCATTTGCCCTGAAGAAGTGTGAACAGTTAAACGAAATGCGCAGGGGCCGAGACATTTGTTTTTATAGATTTTTTTTGTTTTTCTGTCAGATTTTATTTATTTATTTATTTATTTGCACTATCTGGAAGAAGAGCATATCTCTTTTGCCCTTGTCTGCTGGACAACGGGATCCACGTTGATTCTCGAAGTGAGATAGATATTAAAAAGTGTTTACTACTTTGAAGCTCTGCACTATGTTTTGTTCATTTTATATTCATATGTATCTGGAGGGGACTGGAGAACTCTTTACTCCTTACTGTTATTAAAATTCTTTTGTGAGTGAACTTAATCCACAAATACACTTCTGGTTTACATACAATACTGCCCTATCTTTATATTTGTAGATCTCTTTTTTAAAGACAAAGAGGAATCTTGATATATCTACTAATTAAAGGACCACTCTAGTGCCAGGAAAACATACTCGTTTTCCTGGCACTAGAGTGCCCTGAGGGTGCCCCCACCCTCAGGGACCCACTCCCGCCCGGCTCTGGAAAGGGGAAAGGGGTAAAAACTTACCTTTTTCCAGCGGTGGGCGGAGAGCTCTCCTCCTCTGATCCTCCTCTTCTCCTCCCATTCGGCTGAATGCGCACGCGCGGCAAGAGCTGCGCGCGCATTCAGCCGGTCACATAGGAAAGCATTCATAATGCTTTCCTATGGACGCTTGCGTGCTCTCACTGTGATTTTCACAGTGAGAATCACGCAAGCGCCTCTAGCGGCTGTCAGTGAGACAGCCACTAGAGGAAATAGGGGAAGGCTTAACCCATTCACAAACATAGCAGTTTCTCTGAAACTGCTATGTTTATGAAAAAATGGGTTAACCATAGAAGGACCTGGCACCCAGACCACTTCATTAAGCTGAAGTGGTCTGGGTGCCTAGAGTGGTCCTTTAAGTGGTATATGAGGGTAAATATTTTAAGTTCCTTTACACATTTTTCCACTGGTAATCTGTTTTTTTTCTTCTTCTTTATAATATTTGTTTTGTTATTTGTTCTAATATATGTAAATTCTTCTTGTCGTATCATTTGCATGAGGTATGTTTTTAACTGTATCTACCTCTTTTTTTCCAAACACAATAACTGCAATATTTACATTTTTTTTGGGGGGGGGGAGGGGGGGGGGGAGGGAGTTTGCCACAAAGTATCCAATTTCAAATGAAGCTCATAGTGACTGTTTATGTTTCTAAATAGCATTTCATGACATCAGTTGATTTTTTATTTTATTTTTAACTTTCACTTTTCTTATAAAGAGCTAACTGGTTTGTCCTTTAGCTCTGGATGTTTGGTATACAGGTGTCTTTTTAGGAGGGATGGCTTCATTCAATCTAAAATCTTTTAAGAGATCTATGGCAATATACCTCAGCACCTGTCATGGTTGAATATATTAATGACCTGTTATGCATTAAATTTATATATGTGTATATATATATATAATATATGAATAGTATATTGTGTGTTTGTACTATTGTATTCTATTGTAACAATGCAATGTTATGTGGACCCACGACATGCTTGAAAACAAGAGAAATCTCAATGTATCCATCCTGGTAAAATATTTTATTAATAAATAGTGTCTCCCCACAAATCAAACAGAGAGGTAAAGGTGGCAAACTACCATTAGCTGTAAACCCAAAAGCAATACACTTGGGATCATAGCATCATGTTTTAAAAACTAGTGTAGATTTTGAACTATTGCGACTAATGTTCTGTTTTTTTTTTTGTTTTTTTTTTAATTATGTGGCCTTAATTATGTGGTCTTTTGTGGCCCAACATGCTCTAAGTCACTTTACCTTGATTTAAGTCAGACGGTTTTCTTTTCACAAGGTTCTTTATATGCATGGAGATGCTGAACGCAGGTGCTGCACGCTGTGCAGCACTGAAATAGGAATTAACTATTGTGGCAATCTGACTGCACCTAGAGGTGTTACTGGTGACAGGTAAAGTGCACCCAGAGCACTTCAATGAGATAAAGCGGCCTGGGTGCCTATTGTGTCCCTTTAAGTAATGTATTAGCTCCTCCCACTCACACCTATTGGACAGGAAACAATCTCTGATGTTTGTATAAATAGGACCACATGCTCCCTAATAGATAGATTTAACCTCCACAGCAGTGGTGGCTCTAGACTTTGTGAGGCATTAGGCGAAACTTAAACATGAGGCCCCTACTAACAACCAAAGTGAAATTAAATAGGGGCTGCATTGTGTGTATAAGGTGGGTAGTCAAACATACTTTTTATCCCGGAGTCATTCCCCTGGTGGTCCTGTGGATTCCTATCTGGTTTGCAGCTCCGTCGGGTGCAGTGCTGCAGACCACGTGGTATGTATCTTGCAATCTCCAGAAGTATCAGAGCAATCTGTGGTAACCTGCGGCAACGCTCTGATTTGCTGGAGATCACGAGACAACTCAGTCTGCAGCTCTGCACCCAGAGGAGCTGCAGACCGGAAGGCTGTACAGGATGCTTTCTTCCCAGGGCAGACTGAATGGAGGGGCCTTCCACCTGGCGGCATAATGGGCAAGCCGCTGGGCCCCCTCCTGTGTCGGGTCCTTGGTCACAGACTGAGGACCCGACGTCCGTCTGCTCTAAGGCTATTTATATTTTTACAATATTTTTACATAATTAGGTATCCTAATTAATTACAATTAGCGGGACCTGGCTGACAACCCATGCCGAAAGTAAAGGGAATTTAATTTGCTAGCACTATATTTAACCCTATAACTTTCCAAGACACTATAAAACCTGTACATGGGGGGTACTGTTCTACTCGGGAGACTTCGCTGAACACAAATATTAGTGTTTCAATAGTAAAATGTATTAGAACTATGATATCGCCAGTAAAAGTGAAGTTTTTTGCATTTTTCACGCACAAACAGCACTTACACGGACGATATTATTGCTGCGATACTTTTTACTGTTTTGAAACACAAATATTTGTGTTCAGCGAAGTCTCCCGAGTACAACAGTACCCCTCATGTACAGGTTTTATGGTGTTTTCAAAAGTTACAGCGTCAAATATAAGGCTTGTGTTTCATTTTTTTCACATTAAAATTCGCCAGATTGGTTACGTTGCCTTTGAGACCCTATGGTAGCCCAAGAATGAAAATTACCCCTACGATGGCATACCATTTGCAATAGTAGACAACCAAAGGTATTGCAAACGGGGTATATCAAGTCTTTTTTAGTAGCCACTTATTCACAAACACTGGCCAAAATTTGTGTTTTTTGGCATTTTTCACACACAAACAAATACTAACGCTAACTTTGGCCAGTGTTTGTGACCAAATGGCTACTAAAAAAGACTGGACATACCCCATTTGCAATACCTTGGGTTGTCTACTATTGCAAATGGTACGCCATTATGGGTGTAAATTTTATTCCTGGGCTACTATACAGTCCCAAAGGCAAAGTAACCAATCTGGCGAATTTCAATTTCAAATGTAATATTTGACCCTGTAACTTCCCAAAACACCATAAAACCTGTACATAGGGGGTACTGTTTTACACGTGAGACTTTTCTGAATACAAATATGTGTATTTTATTGCAGTAAAAGCAAACAGTATTATGACATTGACAGTTAAAATGTCATGTAGAACTAAACAAAATAACATTTCTTATTTTCTCCCATTTTTTTCATATTAAATTATGTTTCATAGCTAAATATTTGATATTAAATGAAAGCCCTGTTTCCCCTGAATAAAATGATATATAATATCGGGGGGGTGCATTTAATATGAAAGAGGTGAATTACGGTTGGACAGACATATAGCGCAAATGCCAGGTTTTGTTTGCGTTTTGTTTTGCTCACAACCCCTTCAGGACGGGTGACGGACTAGGTCCGTCATCCAGGGGATACCCTTAACGACGGGTGACGGACCTCGTCCGTCACGCGGTAAAATTAACCCCAGATCGCCGCAATTGCGGCGATCGTGGGGTTAATGGTGCTCCCGGTCTGCCTCTGTATTAGAGGCAGACCGGGAGCACCGAATCCGGCTGCCCCAGCACATGTACCCGCTCTGACAGCATGTCTGAGCGGGCACATGTGCTCAGTATACTTACCTTCCGCCTCCCTGCACTTCCGGGTTCACTGTGAAGTGCAGGGAGACGGATCAGTGCTGATCCTGCCCCCTAGTGTTAAAAAAAATAAAGTAAATTTAAAATCCCACCCCCCTTTACCCATTTTAATAAAAAATTAACCCCTTCCCTGCCAATTGATCACTGACTACAGTGATCAATTGGCAGGGATTACATTTTAATATGATCTGATTTTTTTTTTAACCCCTGAGGGTTAATTCTTTTTTTTTTTAACCCTCAGGGGTTAAATTTATTTTATTAATTAATTTAAATATTTTAAAATTATAAATTTAGCTAGCTGGGGAGGGTGGAAGTTAGTGGGGAATTGGGGGATTTAGTGTTAGGCTAACTAGGGGTTAACGTTAAAAAAAAGTTTTAATATAAGCTTTAAAAAGTTAAAAAATTAAGTTAAAAAAAAGTTTTAATAACGTTTAAGTAAAAAATAAAAAAAAATAAACCCTTTACCCAGTCCAAATAAAAATTAACCCCTTCCCTGCCAGTCGATCACTGCCTACAGTAATCAAAATACAGATCACAGTATTGTACTGTGATCTAATTTTTTTTAACCCCTGACGATTAACTTTTATTTATTTTTTAACCCTCAGGGGTTAAATTTATTTAATTAACTAATTTAAATATTGTATAATTAAATATTTTGCTAGCTGGGGTGGGTGGGAGTTATGGGAAAATGGGGAATTTACTGTTAGTGCTGCTTACTGCTAGTTAGGGGTTAACGGTAAAAAAAAAAGCTTAGAAAAATATTAAATCTGTAAAAAAAAGTTTTACGAAAGTTTAAGAAACTTTAAAAAAATTAATAAGCATAACAAAAGTTTAAAAAATAGTTTTAAAAAGTAAAAAAAGTTTTAAAAAGTTAAAAAATATTTAATACCGCTCATTACCACTACACCTGGTACAAGCTAGCAGAAAAATGATCCCACGCTAAGGTTCAAAATATGCCTTTTGAAATACCCTGGGATGTCTTCTTTAAGAAATGGTATGGCTTTATGGGGTATTTGGATTATATAGCCTGGTAAAATACTCTAAAATGGGACATGGGCACAGCGTAAAAATGTAAAGTTTGAAAAAAACTGGAATGGCTGTGTCCCAAATGTGCCCCTCCGATGTCCACATTTACCTGGCAAAGGTACATACGGGGGTATTTTTGTACTCAGCCGACATAGCTGAGCAACATATCAAATATTATAGAGTGGTGGTACACATAAGGTTTGCAAAATATACTGTGCAAACTCACTTTGTGTGTCAAAAAGGCAGAAAAAACGCTTATGACCACTACACCTGGTACAAGCTAGCGGAAAAATTATCCCACGCTAAGGTTCAAAATATGCCTTTTGAAATACCCTGGGGTGTCTACTTTAAGAAATGGTAGGCCTTTGTGGGGTAGTTTGAATTTAAAACCTGCGAAGATGCTTGGAAATTGCACATAGGCCCAGCGTCAAAATCCAAAGTTCTGTAAAAACTGATATGGCTTGGTCTCCAATATGGCACTGTAGCTCTACAAAATAGTGCCAAAGACATTAATTGGGGATGTCTTTTTACTCAGAAGACTTAGCTGAGCATAATTTGGAGGTTTTGAACTTAGTGGCACATATGAAATATACAAAATGCCCAGCAAAAATGCAATCCGTATGTAAAAAATGCACAAAATTATTTTTTACCACATACTTTGGCATGTAATGGTAAAAAAATGGGGGCATGTTAAGGCACAATATGCACCTTATGAGATACCCTGGAGTGTCTACTTTTACAAATGCTAGGCCTTTGTGGTTTTTTTTTGAACAGTCAAACTGTTATAATACCCCAAATGGAAGCATAGGCTCATTAAATCCGTCTCTCAAAATTCTACTGTGAATACTGAAAAGGACAGGTCTCCTATATGGCACTGTAGCTTCACAAAATAGTGCCAAAGACATACAATGGGGGTACCGTTGTACTCAGCAGAAGTAACTGAACACATAATAAAACTTTGTACAGGAATAGCACACACCAACTTTACAAAATACACATGAGAAGTTCTTTGTTATAAATTTGTGTGCCAAAACCCCCAAAAAACAAAATTTTACTCCAATATTTAGCAGAGGTTGGCGGTAAAATGGCTACGTAGAAAGTGTCAAAACAACCTTAGGTAAATAGCCTGTGATGTCTACTTTATATAAATATATACTTTTGTGTGGCTATTTTGTTTTCTTTCATGGCTATTAAGCTTACAAGACAAACATACCAAATTCTAAAATCGCTCCACATTAAAAGTTTATTTTACTCCTTGTGCTTTGTGACCTGTAACTACCAAAAAAAACTTAAAATCCCAGACACATTATATATTCTGTAAATCAGAACAACTAAATTAATTTATTTTTAATTACTTTCCTTAACCTGCACTAATTGTGCACACATTATTATTGCAAAAACTGTTAAAAAAATCAAGATTTTTCATTTTTTTTGCATTTTTCTGTATTTTTTTTAATAATAAATATGCATTTATGTAAATATATGTTACATCAAATTAAAGCCCTTTCTGTCCTTTAAAAAACGGTATATAATATGCGTCGGTGCAATAAATTGGTAAAATGCAAATTGCAGTTGAATGCAAACAGCAAAAAAATGCAAAAAATGCTTGTGTCATTAAGTGAAAGACAAGCTTCTGAAGCTCTGTCCTTAAGGAGTTAAGGGGTTAATATATCCCTAATTCCTGCCTCTGTGTTTACAAAATGACCAGTATCCAGAGGATAAACCCAGCAGATTACTGAACAATAAAAATGGCAATTATCTGCACCTGTGTGTGTTAAATATAGACAAAGCCTGAGTGTAAGTCCATTCTGCTTATAACTTGGAAAATACCAGCACCTGTGTGTTAACACATACTGGCTTATTTACTAAAATGAGAATTCAAAGTGCATTTCAAATTGAAGGTCAAAATAGTTGAAATTGAAAAAAAGTCACCTATGTTTTTAGTTTGGCTATGTTTCAAATAAACTTTGAATTCTCGCTGTAGTAAATAACCCTAGTCATTAGTCTACATTATTTAGCCATTTACAATGTGGGGATAGGCAAATCCTATGATATCATCACTGGCACTTATGCACTTATTGTTAAACTATATAAATGGCAATTACTCAAACCTGTGTGTGTCATGTGACCTATAGCCTGGAGTTTAAGCCCTTGCAATGAATGTGACAATAATCTCACATGATATTATTCATACACAGGCATGAAATGAAAGCTTCAATTTCAGAGGAAACAATGTGCAGTACTTTATTTAGGTAAGTAGCTATTATATATTTGCAGTGTTGCTATAAACCCTAATTGTTTTATAGGATATTGTTTGCTAAATAAAATAGAGATTTGGCATGGTTATTTACCTACCATTGGGAAAAAAAAAAAAAATATATATATATATATATATATATATATATAGATGATAGGAAGACTCCAAGCACCATAACCACAATTGTGCGCTACAGTGCTCTGTTGTTGCCCAATGTAAGGAGTGAAACTGTTTTATAACAGTTTGACTTCTTACACGCGTTCACCATCATAGAGCCAGAAGCAGTGCAGGGCTTAGCTCATGATTGCTCTGAGTTTAATGCTTTGTATTTATAGAGAAATATTTATAGAGATATATTTAAATCTCTTCCACTCGCTGTTTGTAAGAATGATTTTTTTTTTTTTTTGTCTGTGATTGGGCCCCTCCTCTGCCAACGTCAGCCAATAGCAGAGCCTAAAGTAAGCATTGCGAGCTTATTAGATATAGACATTGTTTATAATTGTCTTTTCAATACTGAGATAATATGTTTTATATTCTTAGATTATACGTAAAGTACTTTTGGAGTTGAAATAAACCGCCATATATGGTAAATCCTGTATCACAAACTGTCATGAGTTAGTGTGGCACGAGGTCTGTCGAGGTCTTCCTTACACAAATTGGGACTTGATCATTTCCCAGGTCAGCTTATACTAGCTCGCTATGGACATGCCTCTTAAACGGCCTGCCTACTAATGTCTTTTCTCAGTACAGATGTCCTGTTAATGGTTATTGTCAATCTGATACACTAATACCATAAATATTACTCATGTTTCTTTCAATACAAGGTATAATATATGCCCTGGAAAGGCTTGTGAGGGAGCAATTTAATATACAGTTACTTGTCAAACTGATACTAGTATTTGGCTGTATTATTACTATAATTATGCTTTTTACTGGGTGCTGCTTTGTAAGCAGTGGTGGGCGTAAACAAAATACGTCCATATGGTGTGACTAAACATTTAATTGCTTTAATGGGTGATTTTAAGTAGCCTTATAAGACATGAATCTCTGCTTCTTACTCTTGGTAAGTGATGATATATAGTCAGATCTGCCGCAGATACATTTTACTAAAATTTATTGTCATTGCAATATGAATTCCTTCGTTTCTATAATGATTTTTAAATTCCCTTTCTTAGTGTCTGATTGCAGTTTTAGTGAAAACATATTTCTTGATGATGTCTCTTTTTTTGAGTCAATGCTTCGTTTTGAAGTTACAACCTCAGATGACCTTCTCGTCCCCTTAATGGTGCTTCATTGCAGTTTTATTGAAAAAAATGTGTCTATCTGTTGTTAGGGGTCATTAGTCATTGTTAAGAGTCTCGTGTTCCTTCTTGAGGACCAGCCTCTATGGTCCTTTCCACCCACCGAGAACAAGGGTACTCAAGGATTGTCCACTGACTCACAAAACTGAAGTAAGGAAGAATTTTTATGAAACTGTGGTCACATCAACCTTGGGATGGGGAAGCCAGAAGGTAAAGGAGGACCTGCCTTTCTCCTTCAAAAAAACATTGTGAATATTATAACTAACTTTAAGCAGGACTAGTGTTTCCCTAACCAGACCAAGATTGGAAATTGTGTTACACACAAACCAATGTGTAAATGGCTGATACAAAGACCATTCTGTTCTACACAGGATCGCTTCACAAGAAGTAAACAGATAATTGTCTTTCATTTGTGTGTTTTTTTTTTTGTTTGTTTTTTTTTCATGTTTTGGAATCCCAACTGAAGTCACATAAGTATATGTGTTCTTATCTGGAAAGTGACATAAACTCAAATGGAACTTTGTTTACATAAATTGCGATATAATAAAGAAAATAAATTATATAATCATTTTTTCTTTTATCTCCATTATTTTCACTTACATTTGTCATTTTAGTGTTCAAAATGTAAATTTAAAAAAAAAAAAAAAGGAAGGAAGATATTAAAGAGAGAAATTATCCTACCTCATCTACATCACTTGCCCATTTCATTATGTGTTGGTATGAACGCTCGCTTGTAATATCATAAACTAGGAATATTCCCTGGAAAATAGAAAAAGAATGGCAGTTAATGAAGACGATTTTAGAAAGCAAACAGGATTTTATAAGAATGTGACTTAAATAGACAACTAGGAATAGAAACAATAATAAAAATAATTCAATCTATAGATTTATAGACAGACATTGTTATAGGTGTGTGATACTCACACCTATAAGAATGTCAGAGGTGTGTGTGATACACACACCTATACGAATGTCAGTCTATAAATAAAATTATTATTATAATTATAGTTACTATTTCTACTCGTCTTTTATATATACTGTATTTATAAATGTTTATAATATAATATGTATATATAAAAGACGAGTAGAAATAGTAACTATGTTATAATAATACACACACACACACACACACAAACACTGTATTTATATAATCCAGTTTATAACAGTCTTCCTATATAATCTTCTTGAAAAGATACAATGCAATGGTAACATGTATTTACAGTATATTATACACAGTAATAATATGTTTCACTTGAAACAAACACTAGCTAATGTATACATTTTCAAGGAAAGCTACTAGCTAATGTATAGATTCCATCTTTTGAACCCTCACCTGTATTCTGGAGATTTCTGGTTTAAAATTAGACATTGTGGGAGCCATCTTGAAGTAGGCATAAGATGTATATCCAGAGCTACCTTTTGCTGCCTGGATCAAGAATAATATGATGGCCCCCTCATTAAGCAACTCCCCGCCACACAAACTTATTTTAAGTTCATATCCAACTAAATAGCCATACACATAATTAGTCACCTCACACATATTATTAGCTACACACATAAATAAACCTAATAATTACCTAAATAATGTGCACATGTGTAATGAGGCACACTCTACCTTAACCCCAGGAGATGCCAGGCTTTGTTTAAAACCGCTGCATCTCTGCTCATCAATAAAAGAGAAAATGGAAGCTGCAAATGTAATCGTGACTGGCACGTTTTTTTCCAACACACACCAGTAGTCCTTACAATGCCAATATATTTGATTTGTTTTATTTTCTGTTGTAACAAAAACTGGGGGGGAACAGGTATGGGGGTTGCAAGAGTTACTATAGGGACACAGGCCAGTGACCTTAGGAAGCTGAACTTATTTTTTCTCTTGCTTTGAATGGCTAAATGGTTCCCCCCTCAAAATACTGACTTGCTCCATTAGATACACAAGGACCTCTCATGTTCCAGCCCTGAGTATATCTTTGAGCATGTTTGACTGAAAATGTATAGAGTAAATGTATAAACTTAATGGATGTTGACCCTCTCAACCACATTGATTATGGAAGATGGGTCGAAGCCTTCAAGTCAAGGTAGGTTAAACCCTTAATGACACAACTTCTGGAATAAAAGGGAATCATGACGGAATATATCCGTCGTCTGTCCTTAAGGGGTTAAACTCAGAGAAACTCACAAATATAAGAATGGGGATTGCTCAGCCATGGAACAAGAACAGCAATTTAATGCCACGACAGGAGTCAAGTTATGCATCCCCTGTTTGAGCCCAAAGCCCTAGTTGGTAGCCTAAAACATAGGTAATCCAGTTATCTCTACTTTGTGAACTCCTGCACTATATGCTTTTTTTATTGAGTCTGTCTCTTTGTATTATTAAAAGGATAGTCCGACCACTGTAGTGGAGAAAATTTCAGGCCAGATATTTTTTTAAACACAGTGGCCCAGTGGGAAGGTGTGTGGCCAGAGACAGGGGGTGTCATGTCCTCTCTCAAAGTGCGCATGTCGGTTCAATGTTCTTCCAGGGCAGCACATGCACAGAACCCTGCTGAAGAGCTCTGGTATGAGAACAAGGCCCTATATTTGTTCTGCAGAGCTCAAACGAATTTAATGACATGCTTGTGCATGTGCTGTGTTTGCTTGTGACTTGTCTCTGGTGTCTCCATACATTTGGATAGCAAAGGGCAAAAAGGCCAGAAAAGTAATTGTACATATGATTGGAGCTGCTTGTGGGATTGTGTCTGTGTAGAGTTAGCTGACTGGGGTGTGGTGTTTTGTGTAAATAGATTGGTGCTATTATTTTGTGTGTTTGTGATGTAAAATGTCTTGTCGTTTGTGCCTAGTGGACATAATTTGTGTGTATAGGGAATGCAGCGAGTGTGTGTATTGGGGCTGTGGTGTATGTGTGTCTGTATATAGGTGATGCATTCTGTGTATGGGCTGTAGACAGCATGTGTGTGTGTGTGTGTGTGTGTGTAGGTGGTGCAGTGTATGTCTACAGGGAGTGCAGAATTAGGCAGGTTGTATTTTTGAGGATTAATTTTATTATTGAACAACAACCATGTTCTCAATGAACCCAAGAAACTCATTAATATCAAAGCTGAATATTTTTGGAAGTAGTTTTTAGTTTGTTTTTAGTTTTAGCTATTTTAGGGGGATATCTGTGTGTGCAGGTGACTATTACTGTGCATAATTATTAGGCAACTTAACAAAAAACAAATATATACCCATTTCAATTATTTATTTTTACCAGTGAAACCAATATAACATCTCAACATTCACAAATATACATTTCTGACATTCAAAAACAAAACAAAAACAAATCAGTGACCAATATAGCCACCTTTCTTTGCAAGGACACTCAAAAACATGCCATCCATGGATTCTGTCAGTGTTTTGATCTGTTCACCATCAACATTGCGTGCAGCAGCAACCACAGCCTCCCAGACACTGTTCAGAGAGGTGTACTGTTTTCCCTCCTTGTAAATCTCACATTTGATGATGGACCACAGGTTCTCAATGGGGTTCAGATCAGGTGAACAAGGAGGCCATGTCATTAGATTTTCTTCTTTTATACCCTTTCTTGCCAGCCACGCTGTGGAGTACTTGGAGGCGTGTGATGGAGCATTGTCCTGCATGAAAATCATGTTTTTCTTGAAGGATGCAGACTTCTTCCTGTACCACTGCTTGAAGAAGGTGTCTTCCAGAAACTGGCAGTAGGACTGGGAGTTGAGCTTGACTCCATCCTCAACCCGAAAAGGCCCCACAAGCTCATCTTTGATACCAGCCCAAACCAGCACTCCACCTCCACCTTGCTGGCGTCTGAGTCGGACTGGAGCTCTCTGCCCTTTACCAATCCAGCCATGGGCCCATCCATCTGGCCCATCAAGACTCACTCTCATTTCATCAGTCCATAAAACCTTAGAAAAATCAGTCTTGAGATATTTCTTGGCCCAGTCTTGATGTTTCAGCTTGTGTGTCTTGTTCAGTGGTGGTCGTCTTTCAGCCTTTCTTACCTTGGCCATGTCTCTGAGTATTGCACACCTTGTGCTTTTGGGCACTCCAGTGATGTTGCAGCTCTGAAATATGGCCAAACTAGTGGCAAGTGGCATCTTGGCAGCTGCACGCTTGACTTTTCTCAGTTCATGGGCAGTTATTTTGCGCCTTGATCTTTCCACACGCTTCTTGAGACCCTGTTGACTATTTTGAATGAAACGCTTGCTTGTTCGATGATCACGCTTCAGAAGCTTTGCAATTTTAAGAGTGCTGCATCCCTCTGCAAGATATCTTACTATTTTTGACTTTTCTGAGCCTGTCAAGTCCTTCTTTTGACCCATTTTGCCAAAGGAAAGGAAGTTGCCTAATAATTATGCACACCTGATATAGGGTGTTGATGTCATTAGACCACACCCCTTCTCATTACAGAGATGCACATCACCTAATATGCTTAATTGGTAGTAGGCTTTCGAGCCTATACAGCTTGGAGTAAGACAACATGCATAAAGAGGATGATGTGGTCAAAATACTAATTTGCCTAATAATTCTGCACTCCCTGTATAGAAGATGTGTAGGGGATCTAGAGTGTGTAGGTGGTGCAGTGTGCGTATGTGTGTGTGTGTCTATAAGGGATGTAGTGTCTATAGGTGATATATTTTGTGTAGGGGGACATTGTGTGACTGTGTTGGGCGGTATAATGCCTGGGCATAGCAAGCCATGGTGGTCTAGTCAAGGTGAGTGACTTCAGTTCACTCATCTGTGGAGCTCGGTGCTATGTTGGAGCGTTGCCGCGATTACCATGGCAATGCTTCAACATAGCACTGAGTATATCCTCTGAACTTCGCAGCTCGTGGAAAAAACATTCAGCCTCATGAGTCCTCCTTACTTCACTCTCCAGTAGAAAGTGCAGTGCGCTGGTGATGGATCTCCTCACTGGCCCGTGAAGGCACATAGCAAAGCAAGCACTTTGATCAGATGATCTTCCCTGTCGGCCTTGGCCCAATGACCAGTACAGGCCTGCTTCAAGTACCATCATCACTACGATAAGTTGTAGTGTCTATAATGCTTAAAGTACCCCTAAAATGACCTTGCAGGTTGCTTTGAAAGTCACATATAAATGTTAGCAAATGACTAGCAAATGACTAGCAAATGACTACAAAAATAAATAGATCAGTTGAAGTAATACAACCTGAGAGGATTTTACTTTTCTTTAGAAGTATTTGAATAAACCTAGAGACTGGTTCTGCAAGTGGCTTAGATGTAAATGCAAACATTTGTGTTTTAGAAAAAAAAAATCTGCAACTCATATTCCAAATGGGTTTGAGTTACAGAAATTATTAAAAGGAGATGCAATTGAGAATAATTGTAACTGCTGAGTGAGCAACAGTGTGTAATGTCCGTCAATGGCTGTAATGTTAAAATGAACATTCCAGTATTAGAAATACATTTCTTTGTAATGTTAGTGGGTTCCTTTTTACTTTAAGATTACTGTTCCCCTCCACACAGTGCCCTGAAAAATATGTTACCTATCTCCTATCCAGTAGTGAGAGGGTCTCTTTGCTACAACTCCATTCCTCTCTTGCCAATCCAATGTTCCTCACAGGAGACAAGGTTTCTCTTGAAATTAGCACTTTCATAAAATAAGACTTTAAGGACACTCTGTTACACCTACAGCAGTTTGAAGTGCTTTAGGAGTTTGCAGCGTTCCTTTAATAAGGTACTACCATACAGAAACATAATGTGAGGTAATACAACCCCCATACAACAACTACAGCCCTTTCTAGTATTTATGTTATTCTATAGACCACGTCCCCTGGTTCAGCAGCAAGCCATTTGAGTGGTTTGACTGAACCTGAGGTCCACTAGTCACCCAGAGACATAAGAAATGTACACTTCAGATTTGCAATTTCAACTTCATCCATATTTGTATGCAGTGTGGGATGGACAGCACTCAAAGACTCATTGCACCATAACCACTAAAATTGGTTGAAGTAGTTATAGTGCATGGTTTCCTTTCAAGTGGTCAATTTCATGACGTACTTAAAGGATTACTCCAATGAAAACAATATATTCAGAAATCACTATTTTTGGATGGAGTGGCGAGTGCTGGCATGGGCTTCCCATTTTCGTAATAAAAATACAGTGATTAATACAATTTACCTGAATTTCATGCCAAGGCAAAATTCTCCCTGTAGCCCAATTCTACTCTTCCTGTGACATTCTCCACCCCTCCCTCCCCCCACCCCCACTACATTTAGTGTCACTTACTGTTGATGACGAAGTACCCGATTATAAAAAAAGTATGTTGAATTTGACAGCTTGTTATTTTTTTTTCTATGTGCATGATTAGCATTCTTCTGCCAATGTAACAAGTTTAAAAAATACCCCATAACAAAACAATATACATACACAAGTAAATATGTCATTGTAAGAATTCCAAATTGTTTAAAAGAAATACACTTCGGAAGCCAGACATACTTGAAATAGTTTGGCACATACTTCACACCGGTTATAAATACTTACATGGAACTTCAGACATATAAATATGTGTGCCCTTTAATCATATACAGATAAACTTTAAAAAGGTCACAGCTCTGAAGGTATTTTGGGATCCTTATCTATCAGCACTCAAAGATACCTTCATGGAAAACCAGTTTATCAGTCGGCGTGGTGAACAAGCCATCTCATCATTGTCTATAGATAATTTCACCAAACTGCAAGATCCCATTAAGTCCTTACTGATCATGTTATTTTGGGTGAAAGATGTACCTCCTACCATCAACCACGATAGAAAGAGCATGTTGTGGCCAGAGCCAGGTTCTCGAACTGGTACAAAAGTCTAAAAAAAGGGTAGGCAACCTTTGGCACTCAACATGTTGTGGACTACATACCCATAATGCTGGCAAATCATCAGAGGAAATGTAATCAACATCTGGGGTGCCGAAGGTGGCCTACCCCTGGTCTAAAATATTGTGAGGAAAAGAACATTTAGAAACTTACTTGGCATATTCATGGTGTTTGCCACATGTAGCCAAAGCCTTATTCTCTGGGTAAAGATACCAATGCATTTTGTTTCAAAATATGCTGCCAGCACTGAGCTTGCAGTCGGCCATGGGCAGTACAGACCTGCTTCAAGCACCATAATCACTACAATAAGTTGTATTGTCTAAAATGCTTGATGAACCCCCTTAATGACCTTTCAGGTTTCTTTGAAAGCCACATATCAGTGTTTGCAAATGAAAACAAAAATAAATAAATCGGTTGAAGAAATACAATCTTTTTTTAATCTTTCATCTCTGAAAAATCTCATGATTAAATTAAAAGAATCACGTGTAACTTTATAGAGATAGCGTGCAAACACATGTTGCTAGTGTATCCCAAGTCCTATGCTATAAGTTTATATCTATCAAACTAAACTTTATTATTATACCCATAACTATATAAATGGTAAGTGTTATTAGATTAATAGAATTTTGTACCTATGGTCAACACACTGTTTCTGAATATTGTTTCATTTTGAGAGAGTTTTTCCTTTTTATAAAAAAGTTTTTGTTCCCTTTAGTTAGAAAATATATTGTCACATTTTTAAAAATATGTATTTCTAGTATTATTAGTATCGTGTGAAATTCAATCAGATAATGGCAGAAATCACTTAATTGGATTGGAGTGCTTTAGATTACTAATGGTACAAACAAATTAGTACTTGAACTCTTGGTTACGCCACAGAATTCAATTACTGCTGCAACATGCTGAATATAATATTTTCTATTATCATACAAAAGTTACAGACCTTAAAACTATTAAAGTGCTAGAAAAATGCTGGTAAATGTTTAGTATCTGTAAAAAAGCAATATGAAGACATGGCTCCTCTGCCCAGTGGACAATCCGGTCTCTGCCTAGCTAGACTCTATGCCAATAACTGAGTGACAGGGGAGAGCAGGAGAACCTTCCAACAAGATGAGTTGTCAGTGAAGCCAGTGTCAGCATCATGGGGAACGTGCACTCTGCCAGGGTCCATAGTGTATTCGGTGGATTATAGTTGGCATACCTCCCAACATTGCTCCCCTTTAAATTGGGACCAGGGGGCGTAGTCTAGGGGGGCCGTCGTCATTTATGTGAATTGTGTCACCCGTGATGCCCACAATGGTGAGGGCCACCGGAAAAGGGTCACTCTGATCTTAAAAAAAAAAAAGGGCTGGCGGATAGACTGGCCAGCCCCCAACTATCAGAACCATGCAGGTAGCGCTGCTTTTAGGACTTTTTTTTATGCTGTTTCAATATATTTAAAAGTGTAGAATAAAATGAAAAAAGCTATTCTGCTAAACTTGTTTTTGGTTAATGCGGCTCTGTCACAATAGACAGAGCCCCTTTAACACAATAAGAAACCGATATCGATAATGGTTTCTTTAGGTAGGACAAGCTTGCTAATTAAGCAATATATATCCTTTGTATTGCAGATTTGTGTGGACTACACCTCCCCTGAAACACCTAAAATCCATTGATGAAGAATGCAACCTGAAAGGTACATCTATTCTAATTTCATAATTTATGTGTTAATGTTTTAATAATAAAATATTTTGCACTTTAAAGAGATACACAGAATATGTTGCATTTTAAAATGACATCCAAATATATTGCATTTTACAGGGATATACACCTAATTTGTATTCCACTGCTTTTTTTATATTGTTAAGAGAGAGTGCCTGTTTTATCCACTTATTAGTAATGGTTGTTATATAATTTATAATGGGTTTTGCCAAAAAGGATATGTATAGACTTCTTCCTTTTTTAAGTATGTGCTGGATGTACAACCTATGGGAGGCCATGCATTCTTCTGACTTGTTCTGTCGAGAAAGCAACTTGTTCTGTCGAAAGAGTAATTTATTTTTTTGACAATGCAGTTAGAAAAAAATAAAAAAATACATAGCCTCTCTTGGTTCCCATAACAAGCAGTATTAGTCTATCATTTTAACATTTCTAACCTCCATATGACCTATGGTTCTTATATTAAAAGGTAGCATAAGCCACAGATGTACAAGACACAAGAAAATTGGATTTTCAGGGTAGACATTAAAAAATATATTTGGTAACCTTGCACTGAAATGGTAAGTCTTCATCCTTTCAAATCCTATATCAAAAGGTTTCTTTTCAAATGTGACTATGTTGCCCTACACTAGACCTTCTTGTAATCCCCTTTTAACTCTGAGTAAGAGAGGATAGTGAGACAGTGACTTCGATAAGTTGTACCAGTTCTGTAATAATAGTTGAAAAAGTATTTCAGTAGTAGAAATTCTTGCCACAGAGATCAAAGATGGTAAAATCTTCAGTAGACTATATTTTGTCAGGCCAAAGAAAACCGCTTTGATCCTTTAATGCCTAGTGTCTTAACCTGTGTCACGTGTACCTCAGGGGGTACGAGTACCAAAGGCAGGAGGTACGCCAAGAAGTGACCTTTTGACCAGGATACGGACGACTTGAGGAAAATGGAGACGGAGTTGGCAATGGAGCTGTACTCTTTATTATCTTATAGCACAGCTCCATCACACAGCCTGCAATGATGCCAGGATGCCTGGGTTATGACGTTATCCAGCCCCGACATCACTATACAGCATGCTAGACAGAGCAGTGCTGAAGGAACGTGAAGATTACACACCCCAACACTGGACCCCAGGGAAAAGATCGCCAAGGGACCCCAGGAAAAAGATCCACTCCAGCTCTCCCAAAGGTAGGGAGGCTGGGTGGACTTAAATAAAAATAATTTTATAAAAATAATAATTTGTGAGTAAATGTGTGTGTCTGTCAGTGTTTGTCAAATCAGAGAGCATGTGTCAGTGAGTCTCTGTCAGTGAATGTGTGTCAGTAAGTGTCTGTCAGTGTGTGTCATATCAGAGAGAGTGTGTCTGTCTGTAAATGTGTGTGTCAGTGCCATCTGTGTATAAATGTGTGTGTCAGTTTCCTCTGTTTATAAATGTATGTGTTAGTGTCCTCTGCGTGTGTTAGTTTCCTCTGTGTGTCAGGGCCCTCTTAATTTAAATGTGTGTGTGCGTCAGTGTCTTGTGGGTGTAAATGTGTGTATGTGTCAGTGTCCTATGTGTGTGTGTTTCAGTTTGTTCTGGTGTGTAACTATAATGCATTTGTTATATTTTCATTTTTTACTGTTATAATTCAGATTAATAGTTCATACACACCTCCTTGAATATACAATATTCATATTACGGTATGTCATATTTATTTTCAAAATATTATTTACTACATTTTATAAGGCTTGTTTTTCAATATGGTATTAATTTAAATATCAGCGTCTAGTTGTTTCATTTGGATTTAAAATCAATAGAAATTACTTTCTTGGGGCTGAGATACTTGGGAATTTATTTTAGACCTGCAGGACATCGTGTAAAAAAAAAAAAATTGAGAAACATTGCTTTACAGAATTACCAAATTCATAGTTCATATTGGCAGGACTAATTTAGCTTTTAAAAAAAACACATTTTGCATTGCAGTACATAAATAGTTCCATGGTAACCACCAATAACTATCCAGCCAATGGTAATGCAGCAAACAAATGCGTAATGGAAATGTGTTGTCACGGCAATTATAAGCATGCTTCACTGCTGATTGGGTGATGTGTCCTGCAAGGATACTTAAAGTGTCTGAAGTGGGCGCAAAATAGAAATATATTATAGAAATCTGACGTGGGCAGGAATAAATGTAAGGGCTTAATGTAGATAGAAGGATCTGAACTTCACGGGTTGGAAGTTGGCTGAAAGACACAGAGTTAGCAGAGGAGTCTGAAATGACCACTTGGTTCTGAAGAAGACAAACGGGCCAATGGCAAAAGCATGAAAAAAGCATTCCATTAGGGTATGAACCAATTCATTGTCTATTACTAATAAATTAAACTAAAATTTATTTTTAACAATCCCAAATATAATTTTGTATTTTTTTAATATACAGACCTAAAAAAACAAGGTAGAATAATATGAATTTGTCTCCATATTATCAGATTCTGCCTGGGCACACCGAGCACAGCCCTTGCTCGTGTCTGATTTATCCCAGTAAATTATGGACATATTCAGTAACAGCAAGTTCTGATTATGCAAAAAAATAATTTTCATATAACACACGCTTTTGTAAGTTTTTTGTGTTGATGTTATGTCAGCTCTATATTTTCTTGCTTTGCTGCCAAAAATGTCCACCTTTCATAGGACAGTCCAACTGATTCAATGATGAATGAAATTTCAGACATGTTTAAATCCTTAACCCTTGTATCTAACATCCACCCCACAACTGTTACCAATCACCATAGCATTTATCATTTTGAAAGCTAAAAAAGTGCATGTATTAATAAATTACCATAGCAACAGGAGAAACTGAGAATTAACTATGTCAGTCCTGGAAGACACATCAAAATAGTAAGATTAAAAAAAGGATTTAAACAGAAATAATGTGGACCCCTGGGATACCAATATTAACAGACAGTGGTCATTCATTGGGTCCCTTATTTCTGCAGCATGCCAAATAAATGTCAAAACAGCCTCCTTCGAGTAACTTAATCGATTAGTCCATACAAATTTACGCATCTCTGCAGCACATTGTGATAAGAAGGCATAACTCCCGGTCTTAATTATTGTTGACATATATATTTTCTCTTTGTGGAGATCTGGCTAAAATTTCTAATAAACATCAAATGTTAAATGTTTTCGTCCATATGAACTATTATTGTCTGGTTTGGCAAGAAAAGAGTTAAACTTGTTTTTGTTTTGTTGAAAAAAAAAAGAAAGAAAGAAAGAAATTCATCATAATACAGTCTGTATCTATTTTGTGATATAGACATGCTATCTGATATCCCCTTTTTCCCAGTTTAATAATTCAACTCTCTCTGCCTTTGTTTATAACTAAAATCTTTCATTCCCCTTATTTATTTTGATTTGCAAAATATACCAAGTCATGTATCTGAACTGTTTCAAAGTCCTTCCACTAATGGAAACTGGTCCATAGAGGCAGGTGAGACCGTACCACCACCAGCAGTTTTTGTTTAAAAAAAACAATGAAGAAGAAAACAAATACATCTATTGGCACTGCAAGAAGTAAAGATAAGTGTCTATTTCATTTTAGGTTGAGAGGGTAAGGAATTAATCATGTAAAAAAGTTTGGGACATTTTGAAAACCTCACCATTTTCTGTATATAGAGCCCTCAGACATGTTAAGTCTATTCTAACAGGATCACTGATGTCACCCATTATCTTTGCGTTGGGACACAAGATCTTGTATACCCTAGGGTTAACATTGGATGTAGTGTAAGGTGATGGAGTCTGACCTCTTTAAAGTGTTTATTTCCCCGAATATATGTATCTATAGGCTTATGGTGTTGAAAAGGGCTTGGTATCTTTTTAAGTCAGTGGTTAATTACATGGATTTAAGAGGGCAGAGTCTAATTTCAGGGGTAGTGTCAAGCACACCGCCATCTTTAAACTTCACCAGTTGCCACTGCTTTCAACTTTTCAGGCTGGCACTAACTTCATTGTATTGGTTAATAGGTTTTCTTTGTTGCAGCCCCATCCACTGTTTCTCTCTAATATTCCTCCCAACTGTCCTGAATCAGGCTGGATTCAGTCTCAATTTTGGGCTCATGGCCACCAATGTTCCCATACATGTTTACGTACATAAGAAGTTAAGAGTTAAACGTACCCTGCCAAAACAAGTTTACAAATCTCATTTCGGACAAATAAACAGTATGAGTGCTTGACACATCTGACAAATAATTTGTATTAGTGATTAATGTTATGCAGATCTCCGTTCAAGTAATCAAGCATTTAAAAACTGCATTAATGCTCTCTCACTGTTCTAGTGATGGGATTTTGCACATGCACATTCTGCTTCAATGTCATCATGCACTGAGAGAGATGTGCATGTGTAATGATTTATTGATTTGCCAAATGATCAATAGCATAACCAATAGAATACTCCAAACCTGCCTCCCTGAATACTACACCCCAAAGTCAAACTGGAACACAGGCTTGGGTCCTGATGAACACATTTTTTATGAGCTATCCTTTATTTACTGTACACTTGTGTCAGAGGTAAATAATATATGTGGCCACATAATCATTCCAGGTTTGACAGGCCATAACTTCGAAAGAGCAGTCCCAATTTTCCAGCCCTGTTCCAACTTTTGGGGACACCAGGGACATTTTCCCAAAAGCATAGTGTGACTACATCATTGACTGAGCTCGTGCTTAGGGCACTAGGACCCTGCAGAAAGCACTGAAAAATTGCCCTCATTGGGCATACACGCCAGGCTGACCTGTCAGTAATTTGGGCAGATCTTCCGCCTTATTGAATTATGACACACATTGGATTGGACCATTGTTGGAGGAGGCCATGAATCCTCAATGACATTGTTCTTTTGTGTCTGAGGACCACTTTAAAGTGGTTTCGACTGCATTTGAAATGGTCAAAAATTTAAAGAAACACCGGCAATTTAGTAAACCCTTAGGTTAAGACTTCAGGGATGAGCAATGAAAGTGCGAACAGAGATCCTTTTTATTTATTTTTTTTGTAAATTAGTGTTTTATTGTAATCCAAGAGCACATATAGCAAGCAATGGGACACACAGGTCCATATTAATAAACAGATTAAATTATTTATTGAAATTAGTTTGGACTTGCAGGTCCAATAGAAGACCATGATGAATGAAAGTGTAAAACATAGAGAAACAATTAAGTAGCATGAAACAAAGGCCCTACACCAGTACCCTCAAACCCCGAATAAACAGACGGGCAACAGAGGCAATGGTGACTGCCACTTGGCCGCTGTGTGACCTTTATTTTGCAACGTTAATAGCAGTAATCGGCAGCTGTTGACTGTACACCCGCATCTCCCTACGCTTTCCTATAATGTTGCTGAACGTACTCATTCATTCACGAGAGCAGGGCCATCGCAACCAGGACGACGAGAGAGAAAGCAATGAGTAAGAATGAGCGAGGGAGTGTCATCTCCTCCGATCAGAGCAGATATACCTGGCCAGTGACCTGAGATCCCCCTCTAAGCTTGTCCCCCTTATGCTGCCAGATATGGTTTTTTTTAATTATCAGTCAATTTAGAACACTAACAACTTTCCAAAGAAGCAGTCTCAGAAAATGTGCTCACAAATTGGATGTGAGAAAATGTGATGCACTGCTCACCAATATGGAACCGAAATGGTTCCAGTCGATATCCAGTTACGATTACTAAACTGCTGGCCTTTGATTCCTCATTCATTCTTAAGCACACAAACACTGGGGTTACTTAAAATACTCCCAATTGCTCCATATTGCACTTATATTTTACACCCACTACTTCTAAAGGCACATGCCATCTCTGCTATATTACAGTATTCCGACAACTAACAATACAGGTCAAAACCACTGATCAAGCACACATTTTAAGTACTTACCTGTGCCCGTCTGTAATACTGTTTTGTTATAGTCTGATATCTTTCTTGACCAGCCGTGTCCCTAAAAAAACATAAATAAAGGAAAATGTGAAAAAGTTATTAAAGATCAGTTGAAATGTGACATTCTTTTGGCACAAGCATGAAATACGATGATAATTGGTATTTCAGCTCTTTAAGAGCTTGTCAGTATGCTTTTCTTTTAAGCTGTGATCATCCACAAACTTTGAGTCTAAGCCGCCAGGATTTACACGGTGACTGGAGCATTGATCCGTTTGGCTTGGTCACAATACTTAGTCTAAACGTGAACTTGGAAACAATGTGACATATACAATTGATCATACAGTGATCACTCACACCGCATGATCCTGTTTATTTTACGATGGATAAATATATCCTCTGTTTGCACAGAGTTTGTGTAGCTTACTATTTCACATTAAAGAAAAATCTAAAGAGGCTGAAAACCTGGATGGGGCAAATTTTGGCCTCTGTTATATGTCCCCCATTACTCCTGCATTATGAATTGATTAGATCCCTACCTGCTTTATTTAATTAATGGGGGCACAGGGTTGGACAGTGGTCTGTGCATCCCCTATTCTTTAAATTGAAGCCCCCAACCGACGATCGGTGGGGGTATGAAGAGGACTTGTACCAGGTCCTCCCTGTATGTAACTAGCCAATGGTGGCTGCTAGTAAGCAGCTGGTGGCTGCTTGCTGTTTAGCTGACATGCCTCCACTCGCAGCATGGCAAGTGAGGGCACAGGGGAGGTTTTAACCCCCCTCAGACTTTAATTTGTTTATACATTTTTTTAATGTGGTGGCTGGCTAGTAAGCGCTATGATTAACCTTTGCGCCGCGCAGCCGTCTAGTCCAGTCTTTGTTTTTTTTCCCTACAACTATTTTTTGTGTGTGAATGCAATATTCAAAAGGTATAACATGGATAATATCAACAGTTATGGGTTATCAACAATGTCGGTAATCAACAGACACCTCTCAATGAAGGTATCAAAAAAATGTACATTGGGGAAATTTTGCTGTGAAGAACCAAAGTTTTTTACCCTGTACAAATTCAGAAATATCCACCCAAGTTCCTGCATGTTGCACAGTTATAAGTCTATTTTGGCAGTGTGCACATTACTGTCTGCAAATAGCTTGTTGTTTTAATCTTTTAGTAAATAAGCCTTATACTTATGTTTGCCTCATATTTAAAAAAAAATTAAAATTCCATGAGAATTTATGAACATTATTGCGGAAGTTAATTTTGTTTAGCACTTTATATCTTTTATACCATTATATATTTTTATTACATGTAGCGCAGCTTGTATTTTCTCTTCTGTTATATTATAGGCAGGTATCTGTACAGACTAGCCATGTCCCCAAGGAATGGAAAATGTCAGATTGTTAAAATGAATCAAGCAATATATGCCATATCAAAATCTGAGCAAGTGTGAAATATGGTGATAATTATCTTGGCTTTTTAAAATCTTGCCAGCATGTTTTCCTATCGAGTTGTGATTACTCAGATGCTCTGATACCAAGCCATCAGGATTACCATGGTAAGTGGATGAGACTGGTTCATTGATCTGTCTCATTGCCTCCCAAACCTGTCTAGACAAGAGCTTGCAGATGCATGAAATTAGAATATAAGCTCCCATTGCGCAATTACGTGGGCATCTAATTTTTTTCTATAGTTTGCAATAATGTAAAAAAGAAAAAAAAAGCTTAAATGTAATGTTCTAGATGATTTTTTAGATACACTTTGTTGTTTGATCTTCTCAAAAACAGCTGGAGAACTCTGCATTGATTAATTAAACATAATCTACGGAATATGTCAAATGTCAACTGCATCGATCACTAGGTACTAAATGCCAAGTGATGATCCATTGATGAACCAAAAAACGAAAATGGAACTGCACTCAACCCATAGATAAAAGTCTGGGTGCTACTACGTCTGGGGCCAACACCAAGGCCCAAGAAGTAGTTTGCAGTCACAGAGGAAAGAAGATGATCCACGTACTCCAAGGCCTAGGTAGGCAATTTGATTGGAACTTCAGTATCCAGCAGTAACGTTTCGACCAACAGGAAATGTATGAGAAAGGTATGAGAAAGGTATGTAGGTCGAAACATTGCAGCTGGACACTGTAGTTCCAATAAAATTGCCTACCTAAGCCTTGGAGTGTTTGGACCTTTTTCTTTCCTCTGTGACTATGATCCATTGATGTAGACTTGAACTCTTCACAGTGGATCAATACTGTCCTATTGGAAGGAGTTGAGGCTGACTGGCCTGGAAAGCCTTCTAATTTATTATACCCTGGAAAGGTTCTAGAGTAGTAACCTACATAGTCACAATCCCTTCCAAGATACAGATTCTAAATAATCATGCAAAATGTAATCTTGAGCATGAAGCAGGATTTCCACATTCATTTTGTGCAACCAGAATGTAATGAACAAATTCCTAACTGTGCTGACAGCAGGATGTATGTCCAAGTGGTGGGCTGTGCAGGACTGTCCTGTTGCCCCTTTTTCCTTTAAAAGTGAATTGTCACCTTCGAGCATTGTCTCACATTATATCTACTTATTACTTGTATGCATTTTGGCTTAATTGCAATTCCTATGAGTTTTGGCCAATTCAGAAGCCCCATATAGATGTATATTCGAACAAATGAGTCGCGCAATGGACGAGCATGTTCGCTTTATTCATTATTCAGAGTTGCGCCTGCGGCTCCAATAAATGAATAATGGGGAAAAAAGATGACTGATGGTTAGGGAACAGCCACTAAATGTAGATTGTATTCATCGATCAAGTAAGAAGGGGAAAAAAGGAGATGCAGAAAAACTGTTCTTCCTCTTTTTCCCATTGGTTACTTTTTCTAACTTGATCTGTTGACTAAATAGCAGGAAAATGCAATCAGTGTATGACAAAATCTATGCATAATATTTATATTATGTACTTGTACATATCTGGCCAATTACTGATTGACCCATATTTGCACCATTTTTGGTTCATCCAAATCCTTTTCCGGACTATTTTGCGTGGACAATATTTGAACCACCTGAACCGCCACATGGATGACTATCGGACTTCCCAAACTAAATTTAATTTTCAAACAAAGTGATTCGTCAGAACCAAATTTGTCTACTATAAACAAGTCTAATACTTATCTCTATATTTAACAACTATGTACTTGTGACGTATGGAAATTAAATTAGATGTAGAAATGTATACTACTTTTTCTTGAAACTGGACACCTCCAGAAATTGTGAAGAACGGACATGGGAATTTGAAATTTTAGGTCAAGATAGCCAAATTGGAGAAATTCTCCAGCTCCATAATTTATAGACAATTTCTATTTTCCCTGTTTTATACTTTTCTTATCAATTCTCCACTGCATCTTAACTAACCATTTAGTATTAGTTATTTCTGTACAATTAAAGACCTCTTAATAACATAGATAAACTGTGACTTCATACTCGTTTTAGTGGCTCTTACCAGATCTGTATTCGTACTTTGATTCCATCAACGTCTATAGTCTTCATTTTAAAATCGACACCTGAAAATACAAGTCATATTAATTACAATCAGTAAGCATATATGTTGTATAGCATATCCACAAATAGCTATCCTAACCTACATATGTATCAGATTCTAGTAGACAACACAAACACAACACTAACATGACCAACATTTGTGTTTGCAAGACATTGTGGTAATGGTGAATAAATAACGATTCAGGCACTCTGAGCTAACAAAAAAATGCAGCTTTATTGGGGTAAAAACAGCAACGTTTCTCATGAGATGTCATCATTCACTTGTCTCTGCAGTGATTTCTCCTATTAATCTGTCTCAATAAAATATCTTTTCCTGGAAAAAAAAAAAAACAAAAAAAAAAAACAGCAACGTTTCGACCCTACTGGATATTTATTGTGGTAATGGTGACCTATTAATCCCTAAACATGTCGGTGTTGTAAACTTAGATGTTTCTTTCTTGCCAAATTATTTGGTTATTAAATGCCAGACATATAATAACAATATTTAAGCAAAAGTATACTCTTAACACTCAATTAATATATAGAAAAGAATGTATTTGTGTCGGGATCAGGTGTAACCAAAACGCACAGACCAAATCACAATAAATAGGCTTTCCGTATACCGGTACGTAGAATGGCTGGGCTATATGAAAACTGAGTCAGTGTGGGTAGCCGACATCAATAGGATACAGAATAAACAGGTTAAAAATTACACAAACTGAGGTCAAAAGATTACAGAAGACAGGAAGTACAATAAACCAGTACAGGAATAATTACCAGAAATTAGGACAGCAGAAACACGTCATTGGACTAACAAGAACTACAACAGGGCAACAAGGAGTGGGAGATGTGAGTATAAATAGGGTAGTCTCATTTGTCCAGGTTAATTTGGAATTTCTTATGATTGGTGGGAAATGCTTGACCTATCCATTTTGGCCCCTGACAATATTTTTGCGCCAAATTGGGTCCGGCGAATTTGGAATTCAGTTCAGCAAATTCCTAATTCTGACCCGAATTCGGTCGCACATAAAAGCATGCTGTATGCAAGCGTGTCATGTCAGACTGAACGCCGGAACATAGAAGTAAGCCGACAGCGTTCCTGACAATTTGTACTTCAAAAAATGTTGCATAAGCACTAACATAAGCACTGCTATAGGAGCAGAAATGTTTGTTCCAAAGCATGTATGAGAAACTTGCCAGTTGGTTACCTGTGGTGGTTTGCAGAATTAAAGGACCACTGTAGTGCCAGGAAAACATACTCGGTGCCCCCTCCCTCAGGGACCCCCTCCCGCCGGGCTCTGGGGAGAGGAAAGGGGTTAAAACTTGCCTTTCTCCTGCGCCGGGGGGGAGCTCTTCTCCTCCGATCCTCCTCCTCTCCTCCCATTCGTCTGAATGCGCATGTGCGGCAAGAGCTGCGCGCGCATTCAGCCGGTCTCATAGGAAAGCATTATCAATGCTTTCCTTTGGATGCTTGCGTGCTCTCACTGTGATTTTCACAGTGAGAATCACGCAAGCGCCTCTAGCGGCTGTCAGTGAGACAGCCACTAGAGGATTTGAGGGCTGGATTAACCCATTTATAAACATAGCAGTTTCTCTGAAACTGCTATGTTTATAAAAAAAGAAATGGGTTAACCCTAGCTGGACCTGGCACCCAGACCACTTCATTAAGCTGAAGTGGTCTGGGTGCCTAGAGTGGTCCTTTAACATAATTATTTGCTGGACATATGGAGGTTACTGCACTGCCCAATCCTCCAAGAGGACATGTGATGTACCTGACTAAGTGAGGTGTTAATGATGGAGATATGTACCAGAGTGTTGCATAAATTTGGGTATCTGGAATTTACAGTAAATGGTGAAATACTAAATAATAAACCTAGAGGCAGAGAAAGGTACAAGAAAAGGCCCAATTTAAAGATGACAGGGGAAAACATGTCCAATCCTATGCTGTGGTGGATATGGCGATATGAGCTTATGGACGCTGTCACTTGATTTTCTGTAAATTTGTTTTGGAGTGGTTTGACAAAATTGGGGCTCTCCCCAGCACCCATCACCTGCCCCTCTTGAACCGAACTGAGAATTTGGAAATGGCACTTTTACATTCTGTACAACTGGATGTTTGTGATGATCGATTCACAATTGTTAATGCCGAAATGTTAGTTCGGGATTATCAAATTGCTCAGAGGGGTACCAGATACCAGATCAATGTTCTAAACAAGGTAACTGCTGTGCGTTATATGTGTATGCGCTATACAGTAATGGTAAATATGTACTATGATATATATATACATTTTTATCTTCAGATTCATTACGTTTATGGAGCTACACAATTACACTCTTACATTCATATACGTTCACATTTATCTCAAGTCTTTTTCATGACATACGCACGGGTTTCTCAGAACAGCATCAACAGTGACCTTTTGTAACAATGATCCATTAGGATTTAAAATTGCATGAAAGATATTTTAGGAAACATGGTGTTTTCATACAGATATAAGTGTAATGATGACGACTCAAACCATGCACTTAGCTCTCTCTCATCCTGTCCTATTTTTATACACAGGTTTTCATTTAGAGATGTCCACAGAATATTAAAATATTGTGTATTCCAATAAAAACAGGCTCAATTCAAGAACTAAATATCATCAATTCTGTTATATAATGTGTGCGTGCATTGTGTATACATACAGACACAAACAGAAACGACCACTAATACAGCTGCAATTATGTAATTTTTCCAAATACATACTAATGGTAGGATAAAGGTTTTTTTTGTTCATTCTAGGTGTGAATCAAGAAGAGAATTACATTTTTTTTTTATGACAGAATAACTGAACCAGAAAACTTGTCAATTCAAAATTTGAGCGAATAAACATGTACATAAATATTTGGTGCCAAAAAAAAAACATTGTTGTTTTTTTTTCTATTGTCAAACCTAATAATTCCTTAAAAACCTGGATGCAGACACATGTATAAGCAGTGTTTTTTTTTTTTTTATTGGCTGGTAAAAAAAAAAAAAATAGAGATCTTCACTATCCATTCTTATATCAGCTATATTTTATATTTTAACTTTGGAGTGTATTTCCAGTATTATTTAAATAATTACTTACTCCAATAACAATAAATTAGATTAAATCTGACAGCAGAACAGCAAGATTTTTCAATGTTGTATGAATATACCCTTAAAATTATAACGGTTTCAGGCCCTACTTGATGCACAATGTAACATAAAATAATGAAAATCTGGAATCCCTACACTTTACATGGTTCAGAGTAAGGATGGTATTTGAGATTTAAAAAAGCAAAATAATGAGATTTTTAACAAACCGCAGAAACAGCTGGAATGTAACTACAGCCTCAACAAGATAGTCTGTTGCTGATAATAGAAGCTGCAGTCTAGCAAACACTGGAGAGTCACTATCTGAACCAGGATGTTTACAGATCAATTAGCCAGGTACTAAACTTAAAAAATAACCTTGCATTTTTAGTAGAACCTTATTTTATTTTTTTTAAATACACATAAAGGTGTTGCCATTTTTTTTTTTTTTCAAATTCTTTATTTTTGGAGTGACATTGATATTTCTGTTTATAACACAACACAAGTTACATGACAAGTTCCTCTGAGTACATTGGTTTGGGTACAATTTGCATTGGAACATACCGCGTCCGCGGTTTAGGTATATTTTCTCAGGTTTGTTAGTGTTAGCTAATTGGTGTCACGGTTATACATTACGTAGATTGTACATAGGAATAGTACAGTGAGAAACGAAAATATTCAAGAAAGAGAACGACAAAAAGAAACACATAATAAAGGTGCACAATATAGAGGTGCATAGTTAAACTTAATTAAACCATTTAGCATCATGCCCGGAGGGTCGAGCCTCGTAGCCCAGACCTGTGCTCCGAGTGTGGGGTATCCACTCGTGTAACATCCAACAATGCGCGTTGGCTGGATACTTAATGAGTATGCCCTCTCGATGTTGTGGATGAGTAGACTTAGTCTGTTGTCCCTCATCCTCTCCGTTATGGATAAACAGAGGGGGGGGGAGGATAGTCTGGGGGGGGGTGGGAGCGGATTCTCATGGTGAGGGTCGGAGCGCCGTGTAGGAGGTGGTTCCCTTTTTATCAGTTTAGTGTGGTATCGGTTCAAGGCTTTGTATCAGTGGGGTGGTCCTAGTATGGTCTACTTACGATCCCCAATCACCAGCCATCCACATTTCCCAGATTTTTTAGTAGGTTTTTATATTACCTCTAACTCGTGCTGTGAGGTCGTCCATAACCCGTATGTCCTTTATTTTATGAATTACTGCGGCCACCTGGGGGATTTCTGGTTTAAGCCATGCCTGTGCCATGGTAAGTCTGGCCGCTAACGTGATTTTATGAAGCAGTTTTTGTTGCTTCCTAGGCCAGTCGTCTAGAGTTCTCGAGAGCAGGAACACCCATGGGTCTATAGTTATGTGCCTGTGAAATACTTGTTGCAATAGGTTCCCTATATCTCTCCAATAAGCCTGTGCTTTTGGGCATTCCCACCACATATGGATGTAAGTCCCCTTATGTCCGCACCCTCTCCAGCACAGGTCGTCTGGGGTTTTTCCCATGCGGTATAGTTTTGCCGGGGTCGTATACCATCTCAGCATGGTCTTGTAGGCCTGCTCTTGTTGGGTGACGCATATTGAGATAGCCCTGTTCGCTTCCTAGATTTCTCTCCAGTCTGTGCCCTCTAGTGTCTCATTGAGGTCGGTTTCCCATTGTGTGGTGTAGTGGAGATTGCCCCAATCTGAGCTGTTTGTGCATAGGTGTGCGTAGAGGTTAGTTATAAGACCCTTTGGGGGATTTTCTTTGAGGCACATTCGTTCGAAACCTGTGAGTGCAGTGGTTGCTGCCGTTTTTTCTAATTTATGTTGTGCGAAGTCTCGAATTTGCATGTATCTAAAGAAATCTGAGGGGCCTAACCTGGTCCTTTCTGTCAGCTTTTCGAACGTCACCATTTGGTTCCCTTCATATAAATGTATCGCCCTCTGTAGCCCCGCCTCCTCTATGTTTTTGAAATCTTGGGCCCTCATTCCCGGTAAGAAAGCTCTATTTCTTAACAGGGGCATCATTGGGGAGGGGGCCGAGGTTAGTTTAAATTTTAGGGCCGTGGAGTCCCATACCCGTAGGGAGTTCAGTATGGCTGGGCAGTCTGTGCGCAGGATAGCCCTGTGTTCTCTGGGTACCCATATGTAGAATTGGGGCAAATCGGCTCCTGTTAAGCCAGCTTCTAGGTCTGCCCATCTGCGGTTTCCCGGCGTTGAATGCCACATGGCCACATGTGCCAATTGAGCCGCTAGGTAGTAGTTATAGAGATGGGGCAACCCCAACCCCCCTCCGTCTTTGGGTCTATATAATATGTTGCGGGCCACTCTGTGTCGTTTGCGATGCCATATAAAGTCTCCGATTGCCCTTTGTAAGGGGGCCAGGTCTTTTTTAGTGACGGGGATGGGGAGGGCTTGGAAGAGGAAGAGGAGCCTGGGGAGTATATTCATTTTTATCGTGTGTACTCTCCCTATCCAAGATATGGGCTTATCTGTCCATTTGTCAAGGTCCGCGTCCAGGGTCTTAATAAGGGGGGTGTAGTTAGCTCCGTAAAGCTTTCGGGGATCAGCCGTCAGATGTATCACTAGATACTTGATCGTGGTATGTGTTATGGGTATGTGGTGGTGGTTCCTAATGTGCGTCGTGTCGTTTGCTGTCATGGCTATTGGGAGGGCAGTGGATTTTGATAGGTTGACTTTATATCCTGAGAGGGTTCCGTATTCTGTTAGGTCCCTGTCTAGTGCCGTCATCGAATGTCCTGGATTTGTAAGGGTGAGAAGGACATCGTCTGCATATCCCGAGACTTTATATGTTTGGTCGCCCACTGTGATTCCCTCTATGGCTTTGTTTGATCTGATTGCTTGTAGCAAGGGTTCCAACGTGAGTACGAATAGGAGAGGTGACAGTGGGCAGCCTTGGCGAGTGCCGTTATGCAGGGTGATGGGGGATGTCTTGGCGCCGGGGATCCGTATGAGTGCTTTGACGTCAGTGTACATGGCTTGGATTGTTTTTATATATGTTTCTGAGATGTCGCAAGAGTTCAAACAGGTATAGCCAATTAACTCTATCGAACGCCTTTTCGGCGTCGAGAGAACGAGCGTTGGGGTTTGTGAAGTCGTCTGCGTCCATATTAGGTTGATGTTACGTCTGGTATTTTCAAATAGTTGGCGGTCGGGGATGAATCCCACTTGGTCGGGATGAACTAATTTATGTATGTGTGGGGACAGTCTGTCTGCTAGTATCTTAGCTAATAGTTTTACGTCATGGTTGATCAATGATATGGGCCTGTAATGTTCTGGGTATGATGTGTCTTTCCCCGGTTTAGGTATTAATACAATGTGGGCTGTGGACATTTCTGGGTCGGGGCGTCCGCCCTGCATCAGGTGGTTGAACCATCCTAGTAGGTGGGGTATCAGTTCCTCCCTATACGTCTTGTAATAGCTGCCCTCGTAGCCGTCTGAGCCCGGGGCTTTATGTCCTTTAAGGCGAGTGATGGCTCTATCTATTTTGTCTGCTGTGAATTCTTCCCCTAGGGTTTCTGTGATTGAGGGGGTCAGTTTCGGGAGGTTAAAGGGTGTTGCCATTTTTAAGGTACATGCTGGTATTTTTCCTGCCTGAAATATGTATTTTTCAACTTAAAAGCAAACAGGGTGTCTAATCGAGAGTAGTTGACCACAAAGAAAGATTAAGATCCCACAGGACTCTAGGAACGTTACTGGTTTGTGTCCCTCCCCACTGTCTGTCTTTACATGTGGATGGTGAATGGGCCAAGCCAATTCGTAGTTCCAGGGGCCTGGTCTAACACTTCTAGGGTTGCCACCTATTTTGGATAAAAAATACTGGTTGTGCAATTTTGCATATTAATTTGATATGCGTGGCATCACCGGACACAACAGCACCAGATGTTATATAACATCTCAGGGATTGACATAAGAGAAAAAAAAAATATTTGGATGAGGAAAATTCCCTAAATCACTAATAAACTACTTACAACTCCACTGACATAACTCCACTGGCCACTCCTCAGGTGGCTACTCAGAGTGCAGCACTGCCATTCAATGTGTCCACCCTCTGCATGGAGACACTGAACGTCCCTCATAGATATGCATTGATCCAGTGCATCTCTATGAAGAGATGCTGATTGGCCAGGGCTGTGTTTGACTTGTGCTGGCTCTGCCTCTGATCTGCCTCCTTGACAGTCTCAGACAATCTTATGGGAAAGCTTTGTGATTGGCTCAGAGAATCACTTCTGATGATGTTAGCAAAGCAGGCAGATCAGGGGCAGATCTAGCAGCTGCAGATTGATTAAAAGTAAGATTTAACTATATTTAGCGAGGCCAGGGAGACTAGATGGTTGTTTTAACACTATAGGGTCAGGAATACATGTTTGTGTCCCTGACCCTATAGTGTTCCTTTAAACCAGCATTGATTACATTCCTCACTTAGTAGCATTGACTCAGCCAAAGTGTCATCATCAACATAGTCCTATGTATCATCAGACTAGCTATTCCTGGGGCTAGTGTGACAAAATGGAGACTACAGAAAAATATTTTTTCTTTTTTTTTTTTTTTTTTTTTATAAAGATTTTTTTTTTTAATTGCATTTTGTAGTGGAGCTTCTCTATCCCTTTTACATGGCTATCTGCCAGGCCAGTTGTCTTGGTGCTTTGCTCTGCTTCTGCCAGCCTGCAGAGGGTAGGCCGTATTTTTCTACCAGCTAAGCTGGGCTCATCACAGTACTATCAGTGCAGTGTTACAGATATCTCCTATAATCCTGCCTGCGTGTCCTGCAGTCAACTGCCCTAGCATGATCTCGTTTAACCCTCCTGTCCTCTCTTCCACAGCTTATCTAAAAGATGAGTCTGTTATATACTTAAAAAAAAACAGATGCACTACCCACGCCTTCAATATCATAAGCACACATGCATTTACAGTGACATATGCGTTTATTCATTCAGCTTAAAATTTAAGAAGATAAAAATATTTGGAGCAATTCCCAATGGCAACATTTCACAGGATTTATCCCTCAGTCTGAAAACCTACCTCCAAATTCATCCAAACTGAGCTACAACTAGGAGCCCATACGAATGAGAAGCTTCTGTGAGGCTCTGATATATGACCAAATGTAAATACAAATAATGTTGTTTCAATTAAATAGCAATATTTTATGTAGCTCCAAAAAGAGACAGGCTCTGTGGACAATAACTATGCACCCAGTCTAAGGCTTCCTTATTGAAGTCCAGGACTAAGGCAGAGGAAAAGGAACCTAGTTGACGGGCGCTGTCTGGACAAATTTTGGGTTAAGCCATTTGTAAACAGTTTAACCCATATTAGGTTAGACAGCGCCCAGAACCTCCAGACACCTTAACAACTTTATTGAAATATGGGGCTGGAGTGTTCCATTAAGGGGACGCTCTATGCACCATAACTACAACAGCCTTTATAGTTTCTATGGTGGTAGTAGGCTACTGATGCTGTGTCCTGGATTTTCGTCGAACTGAGAGTACCAGTTGGAAGTGCCTATACCTTTCTAGCACCATAACTGCCATATGTAGTCGTGATCCTTAGAATGCATCTCTAATTTTGATGAGGTGTCATTGCTAACCTATGTTACACACTCTGGATAAAACACTAAATAAGAATTGAGAAAAAAAAATAAAGGTGCTAATCAATCTCATTGAACTCGTTGAACATCAGCGTTACAGGAACACTCTAATGTTAGAAATACATGTTTCTAACTATTTAGATGTAGATTTTCTCAACCCAAGAAGTCATGGAGCAGAATCAACTATATACATTGTTATTTAAAGAGCTTGTATGATAACATGTGAGTGACTCATCACTTAGGTAATGAATGCCAATTCCTCTAGGTAACCATGGCTTTGACTCCGAGGTTAACACTTGGCCATTACGGTGAATGGTTGGCATTTCCAGTTATCTGCATTACTGCAACGTGAAGCCTTGATTCATAATGTTTCAATTATCTAATTAGCATTTGAAGAGCTTCAAACTGTAACAAATCTCTTGCTGTGACTGTATATATATGTGTATATATATATATATACACACACACACAATATATATAAATATTAAAAAAAAAATCATATCTAGCTTCCAGCACCACAACAGGGACTCACTTTGATACTGCTCTTAGAGAGAGAAACCACATTTCACAGGAATTGTATATCTTTTTAATGATCCTGAGTGCAAACCAGAATATTTCACACCAAGACCAGTGAAACTGCCATTCAAATTTCCTACGCATTTACAGTATTTACCGTTTTTGTTCAGAGAATAAGTCTGACTTATTTAATCTTTGAGCGCAAGTAAAGGAACATAAAAAAGATAGAAAGATGTATCCTTAGGTGGTTAGAATGGACAAGGAAAACACCATACGAGAAAAGGTGATGCAGACAAACGCTAAATTGTCTAAGACACCAAGCCCGGAGCATACAAAATAATAGCAGGATAGCATAAAATAAGGCAATCAGATGCAGGTTAAATAATGGAGAAGTCAAGAGCAGAGCAGATGACCGAATAGCAGAAATAGGACAAAGTTGGGATAACATAAACAGAAAATAGAGTAGCAACATTTTCAAATCTTCCCTAATATTCCGATACTCTTGATTGGCAGATGTCACCTTACCAAGCTGATCCACTAGATTAAACCTTTATAACATGGTTCTATTTGGATGCCATACCCATTGCTTAACACCCCTCGCCTCACTAATTATGCCCTTAATATCTTACTACTTTCTCGTTGTTCATCCTTTCCCTCCTTCTCTCTTTTTCTTCCTACTCTATGGCTTCCCCACTCTTTAAAGCTCCACAGTTTCAAGATGCCCTAATTAATGTATTTCATGCTACCCCAGCAATACTGCTGGGTATTCTTAGAAAGCTTTTGGGTTTCAGAGACCCAGCATCTACAGTGAATAAACACTGTATAATATTGTGCATGGACACTGGTTTACATCCTCTCTTGGTCCAAACGGGTCCAGACACTCAAGATTGAATATTAAGCATATTTACTGGAGAAACACAGCAATGTTTCAACCTCAACTGAGGTCTTTATCAAGCTCAGTTGAGGTCAAAATGTTGCAGTGTTTTCAATTCTGCTTAAAATTCAACCTTAAATGCCTAGACCAACTTGATGTTTTGCTTACTATTTGACTGGGGTTTTGCCCACCTCCGGTCCAGTTAAGCACATAGGATTGGAAGAGAGTGCTGCTTTTCTACTACAATTTATGCTTGTTTTTATGTCATTCTTTCTTGAAAATTTGACTAAAGAAAAAACAGTATAGTAAATAAAATGATACTCTGTGAGAAACAAAGTCTACGTCAGTGTGTTGTAGTATCAGTGGCACTGGTAGCATACTACAGGATATTGCATTGTGGTCATTGAAAGTAGGGGAGGGCTGATTATCCTATAAGGCAGGTGCCAGGTTGGGGCTGGTTATCTCCTATAAGGGAGGTCCTGCTTGTCAGTTGGGTGCTGGTTATCCTACAAGGCAGGCCCTGCTTCTCAATTGCCTTGAATTCCATGTGTTTGTTCTCATTCCAAACCTCTGCAGCCTATCACAGGGAGGCTGGTAAAAAAAATAAGCTCCTCTTTTATTCAAAAGGCTAGAGCTGAGGACAGAGGATTGTTCTACAGAAAGATTGTAGCTATCTCCTTTCCAGTGAGGGGTTGCATGACAGTCATATTGATAGCTGGTTGCCATAGTAACAGTGGTACTGACTTGGCAGTTGCAAAATCTAATAATTCTCCTAACTCCTACAGCATTCTTAACGGGATGCTGACACCCTACTTTGAGGCTGTTGGTTGTGAGATTCCATAGGTTAAGATATTTCAGGGTTTGAGGGACATTCTCAAGGCTTGCCTAATAGTGGCAGAGCTCACACAGAGTGCTAAAGGCAAATTAAAGTGACTATTCTCTTCATAGGAATTTCCGACAGATTTATTTAGAGCGACCAAAAAAAGTGAAACAAACCACTTTTCTGTTGGAAAATGTGGTGGAAAGATAAATAAATCAACAATATAATAATATAAAGATGAAGATTTTTATTTTTTTCCAGGGGGGAGGAGGACCTATTGGCAATGCCCAGTAGGGTATTGTAAGCCAAAAAGGCAAACTGTGGGTTGCAGTAACCATTTGCTAAGGATGTACACAATCAAAAATGAAATAAAAAATACTGCAGCTTTATTTACTAAACACCCAATTGTAGTAAACTGAAAACCAAATGGCAACATTCATGCTAATATAGCAATGTTGTGACAATAGCCGAGTTGGAGAATTCTTGAAAATCAGCAATAAATGTTGCTATTTAGTAGCCAGTTCACTATAATAACACTACAATGAATAACTAAAAATAATAGACTGAAGAAAAAAAATAATTTCTGTTGAAAATTTAGCAAAAGAATTTAGGAGGAGAGACCACTAAGGGGGAGGTGGGGAAAGACAACAAGGGTGGAGAGGAGAGAACAAAAGGGGGGGGGGATTAGTACATTTTTAATTTAAATTTAGTTTGTTGCATAAACTCCTTTATGCATATTTAGTAGTGATTGTTTTTGGCATTTCAGCTACATAAAATCTAGAAAAATACATCAGAAAAAAAATAAAATGCATATTTACCTCCAAAAGAGCCGTGGAGAAACGTTTTTCTATATGTTTATGTTTCCTAAACATTGAACAATTTCCACAATTCTCAATTGTCTATTTTGTGCCTGGGTATTGCACCCACAGTTTGTGGAAGCACAGTTTTCTAGACTAAAATATATAAATAATAAATTAAAGAAAAACAAAATGCTAATAACTGTCTGTCTGATTTTTGTATACGTTGTATTTGACACTGTTTATATAAAAGGTTGAAGTTTAACAAATTTGTTGGCTGAGTTAAACAATTATCTTCCTCTTCCTTAGATTGTACCATAATCTGTCCAGACAGGGTGTGTAAACAAATAAGTAATCAAACGGTCAGGCGTGGCAGGCTATAAATTCATAAGCAGTTTATCTTATCCGATTATATGGCTTTTGTACCATATACAAATATTACAGATACTAAAACATTACAGGTTATTTAAATGCCTAATATACACAAATCACATGAAATTCTTCATCAATATGAATAGCTCAAAGTGGGGGGCTTTTCTTAGCCACTGGGCTCTTCGAAGGGGTCAGCTACTTCTCAATGTAAAAAGCAAAAGCAACTCCTAGGACCTCTTGAGCTGTAGTAAGGGGTGCGGTTGGCCTCTTAAACAGTGAGAGGTCCTCAGATACCCTCCAAACTATCACTACCAAACAGGGAGTGCACTACGGGAAAAGGGCAGGGAGATCACTAAGGGACAGTGGGGCAGGGAGAGCTCTAAGGGAAGGGAGGGGACAGCTCTAAGGGAAGGGAGGGGAGAGCTCTAAGGGACGGGAGGGGAGAGCTCTAAGGAACAGGAGGGAAGTGCAGTAACGGACAAGACTATACTACCCCACAAACTCTCTCTTTCATACTAGACACACACACACACACACAATGCTTCCCTATACATACACAGATTCACACAATGCATCCCTTACACACAACCAGAACATACAATACATCCCTTATATACAAACACACTGCATCACCTACACTAACTGGTATCCCTATACACTACATTGCATAAGCACACACTGTCCAACCTGCGGCCCCCCAGATGTTGCTGATCTACAACTCCCATGATTCTTTCAATTAAACAGATAGCCAGGGAATCATGGGAGTTGTAGTTCAGCAACATCTGGGGGGCCGCAGGTTGGACAGCCCTGCTCTACAACAACACATAACAAATCCCCTACACACTCCACTCCCTGTGAGCGAACTCATGGGTGGAACTTGTAGGTGGACTTATGGGTGGGCCTTATGGGCATACTCACAGTCAGGCCCTGGGGCCCAGACCTTGAGCTGTGTAAGGGGGGCTCAAAAAATGGAGCTGCTTCCTGTTCTCCCAGAACATTGAATTTTGTGACCACAGTTACAAACAGCCTCCAGAGAGCCTGTTCTACACCAGACCAGTGGAGCCAAACTGCAGCCAGAGCCCATCACCATCCTCATCTGGTTGTAAGTACGCAATCTAGTATATTATTAGTCACACTAATCTCTAATTTACCTCACATTAAAGGGACAATATAGTCCTCAGAACCACTACAGCTTAATGTAGTGGTTCTGGTGTCTATAGCCTGTCCCTGCAGGCCTTTTAATGTAAACACACATTGTGTGCAGCACTGGCGTTGGTTCATAAGGCAGATCATATGGGTGGGGCATTGTGATGTCACATGGTGTGGGGGGCGGCAAATTTTTGTTTTGCCTAGGGCGGCAAAAATCCTTGCACCGGCCCTGGAAGGATTGCGGCAATGGGAGGCAGCCATACATGAGCGGCACATAGAAAGGTGAGTATCTGACAATACTTTGATTTGATTTGTTCTTGTGTTTAATACCTTTGCAAATATATTTTGTTCATTTATGACAAGAGAAACTGAATGATTACAAAGACAATGTCCAGATACATGTAGCCAGGAGATAAAATCTGCCTCCCAGTAACTTGTTCCAATAAATAGATGGGTGGATTGCTACATAAGTCTTGGTTTACAGTACTCTACAGGTTCTAGCTGTCAATTTGATACTAGAACTGGTATATATCACACAAATCACTGAAGACAGTCCAAGGGTGACCCCTCAAGTCAAAGTTTGATACCACTGTTTTGGGCCCACATCCCTCTGTCCATCTTTTCTAGGAGCTCAGTGTATAACAGAGCTCCACAGCAATAATATTCCCAGTAATGTGTCTAAACTACAATAAATGTATTTAGAAATCAGTCACTGTAAATAAGATACTTTGTTCTTGTTCTAAATTACATTTGGGGGGGGGGGGGGGTGCAGCTTGACCTCCATACTGAGCGGACGTGTGCAGTGGTGTATCCTGGTTTTGTGCTGCCCTAGGCAGGACAAAACTCAGGCACCCCCCCCCCACGGCACCCCCACCCAATGACAGATACGCATACACTCACTAACAGACACACTCACACTCAGTAACAGACACACTCACACTCAGTAACAGACACGCACTAACAGACACGCACTAACAGACATGCACTAACAGACACGCACTAACAGACACACACTCAGTCACTAGCAGACACAAACTAGCAGACACACACACTCACTAACATACACACACACACACAGTCAGACACACACACACACACTCACAGGCAAACACACTAACAGACACACTCACACTCAGTAACAGACACACTCACACTCAGTAACAGACACGCACTAACAGACACGCACTAACAGACACGCACTAACAGACACACACTAACAGACACGCACTAACAGACATGCACTAACAGACACGCACTAACAGACACACACTCAGTCACTAGCAGACACAAACTAGCAGACACACACACTCACTAACATACACACACACACAGTCAGAAACACACACACACACACTCACAGGCAAACACACTGACACACACACTAACAGACACACACACACTCACACTCACTAACAGACACACACACTCACACTCACTAACAGACACTCACTCACATTAACACTTTTTTTATTTTTTTTTACTTCAACCCCCCCAGCCTCCTTACCTTTGGGAATGCTGGGGGGGGGGCATCTTTTTTCCCTGGTGGTCCAGTGGCTGCTGGGCTGCTGCTGGGCGGTCGGGCGGCGCTCTTGGGCGGCTGGCGAGGGAGCACTTCATCTGAGCTGTATGCTCAGCTCCCTCGCGCGCCGCACAGTGAGGCTGGGAGGCGGAGCCGAAATATGATGTCATATTCCGGCTCCCAGCCTCACTCTGCGGCGCGCGAGGGAGCTGAGCAGACAGCTCAGATGAAGTGCTCCCTCGCCAGCCGCCCAAGAGCCCCGCCCGACTGCCCAGCAGCAGCCCAGCATGTCTGTTAGCCGCAAGGCTAACAAGACATTTGCCTTGGGCATTTGGGGGGCGGCTTTTTTTGCCGCCCCCTAGAAAGTGCCGCCCAAGGCAAATGCCTTGTTTGCCTCGCGGCTAATACGCCCCTGGACGTGTGGCTGGTGTGCTCTTGCATGACAAAAAAACAAGTACACCGCCGAATAATCTGCTCCGGCTGTGTCTCTGAGGTGCCAAGAGGCTTCTGGACACTTACCGGTACATTTGGATGCCCAGCAGGACCGAAGCACAGAATCGCTGCATTTGCGGCCTAGCGAGGTACAATCGGGAGTTGCGGCTGACAACCCAGTTGGGAATCAAACAGACTCTGCAGTGGTGTGAGGGCCGTTTCCCCCCCAACCCAGACCGGTGGGGGTTATCCCGGTCCCCACTGGCCCACAGCCCGGAACAACAACGTCCCCCACTAGCTACAGCTGCGCCACACAAGATGGCAGCTATACTCAGTCAGAGTGCACCCAGGCATATGCAACCTGAGATGAAACAATCCAGCTCCACTGAGCAAACCTGGCATGGCTGGAAGAGCTTTTGGACAGCTTCTGGACTGCCTTGGAGGAACGAGAGGTGGCCACATTGTCTCAACCTCGAGCGGAGGCTCGGGAGTGCAGGGCTCAGTCAAGGGTGAGCCTCCTCTGGATAACTACTCTCCACCAACTTAAAAGACCACAACTGCTAACCCACTCAGGCCAAGGGCCAAAGGGGGCAAGACCCCACTGCATCAACCACGAAGACCGAGGTCCTGCCGCCACTAGCAGCAAAACAACATCAAGGCCCTCTATTTCCCCTCTCCAGGGCAGGACTTGGTCTCTCCGAGCTCCCGAGTCCGTGGAAGGAAGAAGCCGGCCTGTAACCTGGCCTTGGTCGGGGTGAAGGCTCCACAGCACTCCCATGGGGCCACTCCCTCTCAATCCCTACACTTGCCTGTCTGCTGCTTCCCAGTCAAGAGCATAGGATGACCGTCTGTCCACACTCCTGGGCAGCACAACCGCGTGCATACTGGAACTTACCCACAGGCAGTTATAATTATTCGGCTTCACATAGCCTCCTGACCGTTATAAGCATTATCACCAATGAGTATTTGCCTCTGTTTATCTAGAATATGTCTAGTTCTGTATTTTAGTTGTTTACTTCTTATTATGCATAGCTAGATGCAGGCACGTTACCATCACCCAGTGGTTCTCAACTCTTTTGCCTGCTCTGTACATGTCTTGTTTAAGGACCAAACTTCTGGAATAAAAGGGAATCATGACATGTCACACATGTCATGTGTCCTTAAGGGGTTAATTCTGCTGAGTATTATGCTTATAGCCTAGACGTGTTACATACCTTGAGTTCTTTAATTCAATAATATTAAAAGTGCAATACTTTTTGACATATCCTATTGCTAACACTATTTGTTTAACCTGCATAGCTACCTAATGTTGTAATGTATAAAAAGAGGCTGCACTACACTGGAGTTTCAGCACTGATGTTACCTACATTATGCTATGCGTACCATGTGTCTTTATATTCTGTATTGAATTATATCTTGCCTCAATAAAATGACAAAAAAATTAGTAAGTCACCTAAAATTTCTCAAAACAGCTCCGCCCCTGGTAAACCCACACTCACACACCTAAAATAAAAGTGTTCATCTATGTCCATTTCAAATGTTGGGAAGTATGCCACCGTTAGAATATTTATATTTTAAAAGCCGAATTCTCCTGACTTGTATTTTTAAAGTCTGAGATTTTTTAATTATCCGTTAAACAAACGCAGGCTGGAAATTTTGCAAAGCCACTGCCGCAGAGATGTCCTTGGAATGACAGATGGATTACTGTAGGATCTGGTAGATTTAGAGTTGTGGATAAAAGGCATATTGCACAGTCTGTGTCTCTACACAATTCATTTTCAGCACTTTCAGAGTGTAGTGGTGTTATGGAGACAGGTTCAGGCACCAGATGTTCTGGTGTTATGGGACAAGCTCAGGCACAGAGTGTAGTGGTGTTATGGAGACAAGCTCAGGCACCGAGTGTAGTTGTGTTATGGAGACAGGCTCAGGCACCGAGTGTAGTGGTGTTATGGAGACAGGCTCAGGCACCGAGTGTAGTGGTGTTATGGAGACAGGCTCAGGCACCGAGTGTAGTGGTGTTATGGAGACAGGGTCAGGCACAGAGTGTAGTGGTGTTGTGGAGACAGGCTCAGGCACAGAGTGTAGTGGTGTTGTGGAGACAGGCTCAGGCACAGAGTGTAGTGGTGTTGTGGAGACAGGCTCAGGCACAGAGTGTAGTGGTGTTGTGGAGACAGGCTCAGGCACAGAGTGTAGTGGTGTTGTGGAGACAGGCTCAGGCACAGAGTGTAGTGGTGTTGTGGAGACAGGCTCAGGCACAGAGTGTAGTGGTGTTGTGGAGACAGGCTCAGGCACCGAGTGTAGTGGTGTTGTGGAGACAGGCTCAGGCACCGAGTGTAGTGGTGTTGTGGAGACAGGCTCAGGCACCAAGTGTAGTGGTGTTATGGAGACAGGCTCCAGCACAGAGTTTGTAGAACCACCATCCTCTTTGTCAAAGTTAAGCAAGGCTGCAGCCAATGACAAACAGGATAAGGTGAGGCCAGATAGAAAGCAGTTGTTGTTGGGGGATTCTATCGTAAGAGGTGTGGAGCTCGACATAAGTAGTCTTGTGAGATGTCTTTCCGGAGATATTGCTCACAGAGACAGGAGACGTATTTGTAATATTGTTAAGCGAGCAAAGCCGGATGGGGAATTGGATGTACTTGTCCATTTAGGGACAAATGACTTGGCTTGCAATGAGGTTTCAGAATTAAAGGAAGTGTTTAGTGTTTTTGCCAATGATATACAGCAGGTTGCTTCCACACTGTCATTCTCTGAAGTTCTGCCTGTGCATAACACTCAGAACGACAGGCGGATGCGCATTAGGGACTTTAACTTGTGGCTTGGTGAATGGTGTCGGGAGCAAGGATTTGGCTTTATTTCTCATGGTAACTCTGTTTGGAATGGAAATAAATTGTACAAAAAAGATGGTTTGCATCTTTCTCAAAAGGGAACAAATGTTCTCAGTGAGCAGTTCAGAGGTTTTGCTAGGGTGTATTTAACCCCTTAAGGACAAATGACATGTGTGACATGTCATGATTCCCTTTTATTCCAGAAGTTTGGTCCTTAACCCCTTAAGGACCAAACTTCTGGAATAAAAGGGAATCATGACATGTCACACGTCATGTGTCCTTAAGGGGTTAAACTAGGAGGGGGGCAAAAGGGTGATAAAACATCAACCCAATTGCCCCCCCAAAACAAGGACAGAAGGTGCCTGTAGCAAGTGTGTTAAAAAATGATAAGCTTAGAGTCATGTCTATATAGACACTACTATGAGAATGTAGATTTAGTCGCTGCTACTGAGCAGGGCTGCCACCAGAAATTTTGGGGCCCCTGACACAGCCTACGGTCTGGGCCCCCCGGGGCCCGCCCCCAAGTCAGTCCACATGACCCGCCCCAAGTCCGCCCACATAACCCGCCCCCTAATGCCCCCACAGGGCCCATCTTAAGTCTACTCACAAGGATGAGGTGTCTGTGTACTGAATTTGTTTGTGTGTGTATAGTGGCTATAGAATGTGTGTAGTGGATACAAAGTGCGTGAGTAAAGTGGATACGCTGTTTATAGTGGATTCAGATTGTATGTTTGTGTAGTGGACAGAGTGTGTATGTATAGTAAATGCAGAGTGTGTGTTTGTGTACTGGATGTAGTATGTGAATAGTGAATGCAGAGTGTGTGTTTGTGTAGTGGATGTAGTGTGTGTGTATAGTTAATGCAGAGTGTGTGTTTGTGTAGTGGATGTAGTGTGTCATTTAAATACATAAAGGGAATCAACACAGTAAAGGAGGAGACTATATTTAAAAGAAGAAAAACTACCACAACAAGAGGACATAGTCTTAAATTAGAGAGGCAAAGGTTTACAAATAATATCAGGAAGTATTACTTTACTGAGAGGGTAGTGGATGCATGGAATAGCCTTCCAGCTGAAGTGGTAGAGGTTAACACAGTAAAGGAGTTTAAGCATGCGTGGGATAGGCATAAGGCTATCCTAACTATAAGATAAGGCCAGGGACTAATGAAAGTATTTAGAAAACTGGGCAGACTAGATGGGCCGAATGGTTCTTATCTGCCGTCACATTCTATGTTTCTATGTGTGTATAGTTAATGCAGAGTGTGTGTTTGTGTAGTGGATGTATTGTGTGTATAGTGGATGTAGTGTGTGTGTATAGTGGATGTAGTGTGTGTGTATAGTGGATGTAGTGTGTGTGTATAGTTAATGCAGAGTGTGTGTTTGTGTAGTGGAGGTAGTGTGTGTGTATAGTGGATGTAGTGTGTGTGTATAGTTAATGCAGAGTGTGTGTATAGTGGATGTAGTGTGTGTGTATAGTTAAAGCAGAGTGTGTGTTTGTGTAGTGGATGTAGTGTGTGTATAGTGAATGCAGTGTGTGTTTGTGTAGTAGATGGTGTGTGTGTGTGTAGTGGATGCTGTGTGTGTGTGTGTGTGTAGTGGATGATGTATGTAGTGGATGCAGTTTGTGTGTTTATGTAGTGGATGATGTGTGTGGTTGTGTAGTGGGTGATGTGTGTGGTTGTGTAGTGGATGATGTGTGTGGTTGTGTAGTGGGTGATGTGTGTGGTTGTGTAGTGGGTGATGTGTGTGGTTGTGTAGTGGATGATGTGTGTGTGTGTGTGTGTGTTTGTGTAGTGGATGTAGTGTGTGTGTATAGTTAATGCAGAGTGTGTGTTTGTGTAGTGGATGTATTGTGTGTGTATAGTGGATGTAGTGTGTGTGTATAGTGGATGTAGTGTGTGTGTATAGTGGATGTAGTGTGTGTGTATAGTGGATGTAATGTGTGTGTATAGTGGATGTAGTTTGTGTGTATAGTGGATGTAGTGTGTGTGTATAGTTAATGCAGAGTGTGTTTGTGTAGTGGAGGTATTGTGTGTATAGTGGATGTAGTGTGTGAGTATAGTTAATGCAGAGTGTGTGTTTGTGTAGTGGATGTAGTGTGTGTATAGTGAATGCAGTGTGTGTTTGTGTAGTGGATGTAGTGTGTGTGTAGTGGATTATGTGTGTAGTGAATGCAGTGTGTATTTGTGTAGTGGATGCTGTGTGTGTGTGTGTGTGTAGTGGATGATGTGTGTAGTGGATGCAGTTTGTGTGTTTATGTAGTGGATGATGTGTGTGGTTGTGTAGTGAGTGATGTGAATGGTTGTGTAGTAGATGATGTGTATGTATTTGTGTAGTGGATGATGTGTGTGGTTGTGTAGTGGGTGATGTGTGTGGTTGTGTAGTGGATGATGTGTATGTATTTGTGTAGTGGGTGATGTGTGTGGTTGTGTAGTGGGTGATGTGTGTGGTTGTGTAGTGGGTGATGTGTGTGGTTGTGTAGTGGGTGATGTGTGTGTGGTTGTGTAGTGGGTGATGTGTGTGTGGTTGTGTAGTGGGTGATGTGTGTGGTTGTGTAGTGGGTGATGTGTGTGGTTGTGTAGTGGATGATGTGTGTGGTTGTGTAGTGGGTGATGTGTGTGGTTGTGTAGTGGATGATGTGTGTGGTTGTGTAGTGGATGATGTGTGTGGTTGCGTAGTGGATGATGTGTGTGGTTGCGTAGTGGATGATGTGTGTGGTTGTGTAGTGGATGATGTGTGTGGTTGCGTAGTGGATGATGTGTGTGGTTGCATAGTGGATGATGTGTGTGGTTGCGTAGTGGATGATGTGTGTGGTTGCGTAGTGGATGATGTGTGTGGTTGCGTAGTGGATGATGTGTGTGGTTGCGTAGTGGATTATGTGTATGGTTGTGTGGTGGATTATGTGTATGGTTTTGTGGTGGATTATGTGTATGGTTGTGTAGTGGATTATGTGTATGGTTGTGTAGTGGATTATGTGTATGGTTGTGTAGTGGATTATGTGTATGGTTGTGTAGTGGATGATGTGTGTGGTTGTGTAGTGGATGATGTGTGTGTGTGTGGTTGTGTAGTGGATTATGTGTATGGTTGTGTGGTGGATTATGTGTATGGTTGTGTGGTGGATTATGTGTATGGTTGTGTAGTGGATTATGTGTATGGTTGTGTAGTGGATGCAGTTTGTCTGTTTTATGTAGGGGATGATGTGTATGGTTGTGTAGTGTATGATGTGTGTGGTTGCGTAGTGGATTATGTGTATGGTTGTGTAGTGGATGCAGTTTGTCTGTTTTATGTAGGGGATGATGTGTATGGTTGTGTAGTGTATGATGTGTGTGGTTGCGTAGTGGATGATGTGTATGGTTGCGTAGTGGATGATGTGTGTGGTTGTGTAGTGGATGATGTGTGTGGTTGTGTAGTGGATGATGTGTGTGTGTGGTTGTGTAGTGGATGATGTGTGTGTGGTTGTGTAGTGGATCATGTGTGTGTGGTTGTGTAGTGGATGATGTGTGTGTGGTTGTGTAGTGGATGATGTGTGTGTGGTTGTGTACTGGATGATGTGTGTGTGGTTGTGTAGTGGATGATGTGTGTGTGGTTGTGTAGTGGATGATGTGTGTGTGGTTGTGTAGTGGATGATGTGTGTGTGGTTGTGTAGTGGATGATGTGTGTGTGGTTGTGTAGTGGGTGATGTGTGTAGTTGTGTAGTGGATGATGTGTGTGGCTGTGTGGTGGATGATGTGTATGGTTGTGTGGTGGATGATGTGTATGGTTGTGTGGTGGATGATGTGTATGGTTGTGTAGTGGATGATGTGTATGGTTGTGTAGTGGATTATGTGTATGGTTTTGTAGTGGATGCAGTTTGTCTGTTTTATGTAGGGGATGATGTGTATGGTTGTGTAGTGGATGCAGTTTGTGTGTTTATGTAGTGGATGATGTGTGTGGTTGTGTAGTGGATGATGTGTGTGGTTGTGTAGTGGATGCAGTTTGTCTGTTTGGTGTGTGTGTGTGTTGGATGTGTGTTGGATGTGTGACAAATGCTGCTGGGATTTTTTTTTTTTATGTAGAATTTGTATAATTAAAAAATATGTATTCCCCCCTCCCTGCCTCTTACCTGTAGCCAGGGAGGGGGACACTGGATTCCCTGGTGGTCCGTTGGCTCCGCTTATTGGGGCAGCAAGGAGGAGCCCAGCAGACTCCCTCCATGTTCTCCCTCCTGCCAGCCACTGCTCTAGCCCAGCATGCATTGCGTGCCGCGGAGCGTTGTCATGACAACCCGCGGCAACGCTTTACTGCTGTGGCTTGCGAGAGTGCTGGAGGGGAGGTAAGTATATCCTGGGCCCTGCTTGGGAGCCAGCAGGGCCCGCAGAGGCATATATACATAGCGGTACGCGCTATGTATATATGCAGATTGAAGGGCTGGGGGCCCGGGCATGCAGAGGATTACCTGTGCAGTCCGGGCCCCCCAGGACCGCCGGGCCCGTGACAACCGTCATGGTTGTCACCCCCTGATGGCGGCCCTGCTACTGAGACATGGTATAATGAGAAAAATGACTGGGACATAGCAATACCAGGGTACTCTTTATGTAGAAAAGACAGGGAAGGCAAGAAAGGGGAGGAGTGACCCTGCATGTTAAGGATAGCATATAATCCAGCCTAATAAAAGTTAGTGAGGCGAACATAGAGTCAGTTTTGGTTACGTTAGAATTTGGTAATCATACAGTAACTCGTGTAGGTTTGGTTCATAGGCTGTAGTTGTTCTGGTGACTCTAGTGTTCCTTTAAGTCTAAAAGTGATTAAGCTAGAGAATTATACCCGATTAAATATTTGTTTTGTTTACAGTTTGACTTTTAGATTTTTTTTACTGAATAGACCCGATAATCTGTTTCTCCTCCTTTGCAATCTACGTGCTGGCTGTGCAAGGCCAGACTTGGATTGTGATGTCAATTTTTACTATGCATTTCAAAGAAAATGGAGCGTCACATGGAAAAAAAAGGTTTATATATGCAGATTGAAGGGCTGGGGGCCCGGGACGTTCAATGTTTTATTCAATGGTGTTATTTACAGTAAAGTAACAGTCCCGCGCCTAAATTAGAAATTGTGCAGCCTGAGCCAGGAAGCCAATCCAGTGGCCATCTAAGAAGTGGTCACTTGGAGGTGTCCCTATGGGCAATGTAAAAGGCAGTGTTTACCTGAAAATGCCTGAAGGGAGCTATTATACTCACCAGAACAACTTAAGCTGTAGTTGTTCTGGTGACTATAGTGTCCCTTTAAATAAATACACTGATCAGCCACAACATTGAAACCACTTACAGGGAAAGTTAATACCATGGATTATATCATTACAATGACACCTGCAAAGGGTTAGGCAGCAAGTGAACAGTCAAATCTTTATGCTTGCCCATGTTCCCTAATGTCTTGGTGCCAGATACCACAGGACACTTTCAGAGGTTTTGTGGAGTCCATGCCTCGACGCATCAGAGCTGTTTTGGCAGCACAATGGGAACCTACATGATATTAGGCAGGTAGTTTTCATGGCCTGTGTAGTTATATCTTTAAGTTATACATACATGCCATCTATCTAATCTAGCAGTTATGTCTCCCCATCTTTTTCTATTTTTCATTATCATCTTTCCTTCTTCCTTCCTGGTGGTTTGGTACCCCATCCCAATCTGCCCCCGACATATTGTCTCTCCCACTTCTGCCAGACTGTTCTATCATCACCTAAATTCTGTCTGTTGGCTCTGACTTTTGCACCCTACTGCCATGCATGCCCACCAACATATTTTTATCATCTACGTGTGTTAATCATTTATAGATTATTATTATTATTATTGCTATTTATAAAGCGCCAACAGATTCCGCAGCTTTTTACAATATTATGAGAGGGGGGATTTAACTATAAATAGGACAATTACAAGAAAACTTACAGGAACGATAGGTTGAAGAGGATCCTGCTCAAACAAGCTTACAGTCTAGGATGTATTGTATCAATTCTATTTCGGACTAATTAGATGCCTTATTGCAATTTCACTATGACTTCACACAATGCAGCTTAGGAAAGTGCGACCAAGTGCTGTTTATAAACCCTGTTGCTTAGCAACACACATTCCACCCTGTCACATATTACCGTAACATTTCATACGTATAGATTTGCAAATATAATAATGTAACTATAATCATTCACATTTAGAGCTGTCTTGTGGAAATTAAACAAAGGAATTCACACAGGTCGATTAGGCGGCAGCCCCAAGGAAAGGGGGTAGCTAAGGATTCAGTTAGTCATGCATGAACAGTGATATGTGAGCATTCGCTATTACGTGCTTTTAGAGGTTATGGAATGTCTTGGCACAGAGCGATATCAGTGAGAACACTCCGCATTGAAGTCTGTAATGTTTGGGGATTCATACGACACTAGTGATATTTTAGGAGACCTGGCTCTAGATTTTAAGTTTGTTTAAGCAGGGACCATGTTATCGAACTGTCATTACCTGGGATTATGTTAAAGGGTTACTCCAAACAACATGACCACTTCTGTTTTTTTAAGTGGTCATGGTGGATGGAGTATGTATGTACAGTGTTTCAGCTGCACATTCAAAGTTCTTGGAAGTTGTGTGCCGGGGACTAGTTGCACCCTCGGCAAATGTGACTTCGGCAGCCAAGAACAACCTAATGTCAATTCTATTTATATTATATGTCTGTTGGCAGCGCGCACTACACCCTGTTGACAAACGTAACTGCTTCTCCTTTGCATGGACAGCCTGCAAAAAGAAGCTTTAGTCTCCCCTCCCACATGGAGAGCATCCCTCCCTCCACCTTGACGCTTCCACTAATATATTTTTTCCCTCTTCCTTATCTCCTTCCATCCTGTGAAATGGCTCAATCAAAGTCTTGCCTATGAGAAGACTTTGATTGGACCTCAGCCGGCTCCTGTGACGTCAGACAGGTGGTAGAAGTTAAATACACTTTAGGGACACTATAGGCACTCAGACCACTTCATCTAATTGAAGTGATCTGGGTGCAGTGAGCCTTTTCCCTTAACCTCGCAATGTAAAACATTTTACATCGCTTGGTTAAGACTGCCTCTAGTGACTGTCACTAGAGGCTGTTACTGCAGTTTCTTGTCACGCATGCGCGTTATGTTCCCAGATCGTGCTTATGTTGGAAGAGGAAGAGCCCGATCCGTGGGGGGGACCGTGAAGGTAGATCGATATTGTAGTGTTAGGAATACCGTTTTGTTAAAATTGGGAACATGTCTGTAATTTGTGGACACTGATATCTATCTACCTGCTGTTACAAACAAAGCTATCGTCAGATAGTTAGTAACAAGTTTGGCTAGGAGAATGCTTCTGGAAAGTATATAGTTGAAGGCGTTCTGAAATTTCAGTTATCATTGAATCAGGTAGATTGTCCTATAAATGATGGTCATCTCTGGTAGCAAAGCAAGAAAAAATAATTTGAAATAACATCATTCGTAGGATTTGGGGAGAGGGGGGGAGGGAATTAACAAGAAAAACACACCAAAAGAAAAAAATGTATACAAAAGCATGGTTCATAATCAGAACTTGCCGTTAATAAATGTGCCCATAATTTATTGTGTAAAACTATAGATGTGAGCAAAGGCTGTGCCAGATAACTCTGTCTTTCAGCCAACTTCCAACCTGCGAAGTTCAGATCTCTCTATCCACCTCAAGCCCTTACGTATATTCCTGCCCACGTCAGATTTTTATAACCACTTCTGATTCCTATGCCTACATCTGGCTGTCCAGATACATCTGCCCACCTCATGTCATGCTGCCCACTTTAATAAATTTTATCGGTTCATATTTTTGCGCCCACTTGAGACACTTTCAGTATCCTAACTGGACACATCATCCAATCAGAAGTGAAGCGTGTTTATAATTGCCGTGGCAATAAATTTCCATGACGCATTCTTTTATGCATTTTCATTGGCTGGAAAGTTAATTACTGTTGCCATGGAAACATTTATGTACTGCAATGCAAAAATTTTTTATTTATTTATTTTTGGCTAAATCAGTTTAATACTGATGTCCACCCAGTCTCATTTGTCTTACCTTAACAGGGAGAGCTGGAATGGAACCTGATCCCTGGGGTCCAGTGGGACGCTGCTAGGATCAACCTCTGTATACACTGATTTCCAGTTCCCTGCAGCTCTATACTGTTGCTGGGGCTGGGATAATGTCATATCCTGGCTCCAGCTACAGCACAGAGCACAAGAGGGACCTGGGAGATGAGTACAGAGCGATGCCACACACCACAACCACTTCAAACTGCCGCACAACAGGCACCCCACGAGCAAGATCAGTAAGCAGATGGGTTTTCTGTCGGGATCGGGATATGCTGTAAACACCATCATCATAACATTATAATATAATAACACCATAACATCAAGGTAACATGGGGAGTATGCATAAGTCAGTTGAAACCAACGTACCAGTAGGCCTGTAAAATAAAAAGTGTCGACCTAAGGAATTAGTTCAGAAAAGTGTTCAGAAATTTAGGAGTGGAGGGTGGGATATGTGCTGTGCCAATCAAGATACAGTTACTGGCTAGAGCAGGTAAGTACTTTAAATAGCGGAAACTAGTCCCTCCCACAACTCCATGCTCCCGCCTTTATATATATATTCTGAAATTTAAATGTAGAAATCCACACTGCTAAATTCCGTTTTGGCTTAGCTCCCTGTTAATTATTGCAATAAGTATTGCCCTTTTCTTCTACTGAATATAGTTAGAGAATCAGAAAAAAATAAACTGTTTCTGGTCTTATTATTTGCATGGTGTGCCCTGGCTGTGCCAAGAGACTTATGTCACATCTTCCAAATATTAACTTGACTTTAAGAGAAAACAGGACATCAAAGTTTTGGAAGGCTTTCAGTTTTTTAATGGTGTGAATTTGTTTTTGTACATATCTTTTAATTATCTTTTATATCATTCCGTTCCGCAATATAAAACACAGGACTCACAGGTCCCCAGCAGGCAGAGATGTGAATTTGTTAATCTTTTTTTTTTTTTTTTTACCCGATTCTATTTCTCTTTGATTTGCTTTGACAATCCCCTTTTTAAAAATGTACAGCGCTGTGGAATACGTTGGTGCTATATGATTGCTGTTACTACAACTGTTACTACAATAATGTCTTACTCACAAAAATGAAAAAAATATATAAATTTCACGCGAAATTTCACTTTGAAATAGGAATAAATGGCAATAAATCAATATAATTATGTGTAAATGAAAAAGAATAATTATTAATTAATTCTGAAAATTAGGACAACTGACTAGACAATTGTAGGTTAAAATAGCCCAGGTAGAACATTAACTACATTTTAGATTTTTTTTCCCCTAATTCTGTTGTTTTAACCTAAAAGTTTGCAATTCACAGTTTGATGGTTAAACCCCAAGGAACATAGCACGGTATAATGTTCTCTATATTCCCACTATAATGCTTCCAGCGGAAATATAATATTTTTTTGTGTGTATACTTGTGTCTATTAATTTAAAAATGGTTAAAAAGTTACCTATTTTGCTATTATGCGCTACAATGTGAGGTTCAGTATGCATTCCTACAAATGCACACGTTATTGAATAACCCATCAATCTCAATACATTTCTAGTCATTTTGGGTTAAGGAGCAAGAGTAGTTGCTTAGTCACTCTAATCGGCTCTGAGTGAGACTGCCTAGCTTACGGTATTGATCTATATGTGCAAGAACAGAAAGCATGATTTAGGATTATTCCACTGCATCTACATGATGTGTTGTGGAAGAGGATCTCATAAATGAAACATGAGATCCTACATGGAGGGGTTCTAGATCAATAAGGCATTTAAAATGAACAAGTCTCTTCTTTACATGGTACTCCCTAGTATTTAAAGGAACGGAAAAAAATTACAAGCTAATAATAATAATAAAATAATAATTTTCCTTCTGCAAACTTAACCACTTAAGGACACAGCTTTAGAAATAAAGGGCCGGTATGACGGAGCATACTATTACTCTTTATTTTAAATGACATCAAGTAGAAAAAAAACTTAAATTAGGTTTTGGTAGAAATTACATTATAGGTCAGCGGAAGTAGAGGGAGTGCTCTTCTTTTAGATAGTAAGCTCGTTTGGCCAGGGCCCTCTTCACCTACTGTTCTTGTATGTCAATCGTGTTTTGTTAGAAGAGTCTGTTCTGTACCTATTGTACAGCGCTGCAGAATATGTTGGCGCTATATTAATAATTATAACTGTGATTTTAGCTCCAAGTAACTTGAAAGGTTTATGCTAATGTTCCATTTTAAGTAAAAGTATGTTATGTGATTTGAGAATAACCATTCATGACAATGGGTTAACATGAATGTATTAAGACTTGCCTGGTATGCCACTGGCTCATTAAGGGTTAAATGACTAGCCACTCAGCTGTATATCATTCTGCAGATGTCATTAGTATGAGCTCATCATGAGAAGGGTGTGACTGAACTGTGATGTCACTTGATATACCCTAAGTAGGCTGAACAGTCACTGGCTTGCAATTATTTATATCTGGTATTCTAGGAGTGGCCTGGAGCATTCATGTGTAAAGCTAACCCCATTACCTAACTCCCAAATATTTAATACATCTGACACTAAAGGAAGCCATTTTGATTAATGAGGAACCTGGTACAATACATTATCACAACATTTGCACTTTTTCTTGTGCACGAAACACACCTATCAACCATAAAATACGTTCCATCAAAATATACTGCTATGTACATTGCCAGAGAATAGTTACACAGCAAAACGTGTTGGCTTTTAAGTCAGATAAGAGACACATAGTAATACAAATTACTACATAATAAAACAAATAAAAAAATGAAACCTGAACATTTAAAGAAACATTTAACATAATAATAATAATAATAATAATAATAATAGTAATAATAATAACTGCCACCTCATACTGAAAACTATTTACTGGATCATTGACCAATAACATTTTATGCATTTTATTACAATACTATATTTAGTATAGTGTTCATGTATTATTATTATTATTATTATTTTATTATTTATATAGTGCCAGCAAGTTCCGTAGAGCTCTACATGTATGTTTATACACACACACACACACACACACACTATATTTAGTATAGTGTTCATGTATTCATGTATGTTTACACACACACACATAGAATATTTAGTATAGTGTTCAGGTATGTTCACAAACACAAACACACACAATATTTAGTATAGTGTTTTTGTATGTTCATACACACACACACACACACACACACACACAATATATGTAGTATAGTGTTCATTATGTACACAGACACACACTATATTTAGTATAGTGTTCATGTATTCATGTATGTTTACACACACACACATAGAATATTTAGTATAGTGTTTAGGTATGTTCACAAACACAAACACACACAATATTTAGTATAGTGTTTTTGTATGTTCATACACACACACACACAACATATGTAGTATAGTGTTCATGTATGTTCACAAACACACACAATATTTAGTATAGTGTTTTTGTATGTTCATACACACACACACACTATATGTAGTATAGTGTTCATGTATGTTCACACACACTATTTATTGTTATGTTTATGTATGTTTACACACACACACACACTATAGTATAGTGTTCATGTTTTTATGTATGTTTACACACACACACACACACACACACACAAATACACGTCTTTAAAGATACATGTTATGTAGGCATTGTAGGTATACAGTAGAATGGATCTCCTATAATTAAAGACTGTTGCAATGACAATGACACACAATGGTTCTATAGAATGTTTGTGTATAACAGGTAGGGTATCACGTTCATTCTATGAGCAGAGCAGTGTAACCACAGCTAACCCCAGCCTTATCTTACCTATTGTTGAAATGTGGGAAGGATGGAATTCATTGTCAGTGAATCTGCACAGCAAACATGTCTTGCCAACCCCAGAGTCCCCGATCAGCAGCAGTCTGAATAAGACATCATATTGTTTAGCCATTGTGTGACTGCTTGGAGTCCAGCTCACAGAACCTGCTCAGCACAGAAGGGAGGAGGGAGTCAAGTCTCACTCAGGAGTCCCCTGCTCTCCATCCATTGCTGCTGCTTCTGGTACAGGAGAAGGGTGGTCCAGCCCAGGTTCTGCCCTCCTGGATGGTACCTGTATGAACCTCACAGAAGAATTGCCTGGGTTTTGTGTTTCTTGGTTAAAAACAGACACAAAGACTGTGAGAAATACCCAGATGCAAGCTTTCTTATCAAAATGGTCATGTAGGAGGGGAAAGACAGGCTCCACCTTATGCAGTAGACTGGGAGACTGAGCTCAGAACCTCCACCCCTTAGAATAGGTGGAATGTATCCTAAAATGTGTTTGGGAATAGAGCAGACAGGTGTGAGCTACAGACAGGTTTTACAGGAGAGCCTGTGCTGCCCAGATCACCCTTAGACTCTATCTGCACATTTTTATTGTGATAATAATGAGCTTCCATTCTCACACAATGCCTGGGGGAATTACATCACAGTTATTTCTTTAGATTGATGCAAGCAGAGAACCTGTTTGACTTGCTGGTGAGGGATAAAATTGGGTAAATCTGATAAAAAGGATTGGTGGATGTAGAAGGTGAAAACATTTTAGGAATGTGCTTTAAACAAAAAACTAAAATATATCTGAATAGCACCTAATGTACTATGTGTGTTTTGTACCTTATAATTATTATTATTATGATTTGCATTTATATAGCGCCAACTTATGCCGCAGAGCTTTATAATGTTATAAAGTGGACATTTTGCAATTAATGAGACAATTACAAAATACTACAGGTACAATAGGTTGAGGTGGACCCTGCTCATAGGAGCTTACAGTCTAAAGATCTACCTGCTACTACCTGAATGTTTAGGAATAAAATCTGTATGGCACTGGGATTTTACCAAATTTCTAGCAGATTGAAAGAATAATGAAATAACTGGGGTTTGCTCAGTAAATTCCGAACGGTAGCATATTGAAATCTGAAGAGCAAAATGTAGGCTAAAGTGACCGATCTAGAAACATTCTCACACTCTGTCACAATGCCAATGTGGCTACTTTAGCCTAGATTTTGCTTTTTGATTTCAGTTTGCTACAACTCTGAATTTAGTAAATAACCCGCAAATTAAGGACTGCTTTACAAGGAATGGTGATATGGGGCAAAATAGAGATAAGGTTTGTCTCTGATACATTGCCGTTCCATGTGTGCAAGAATACAGTAATGCTGTGGCACCTTTTGCAGCCTCATCCAATAGGAGTTAAAATAATAAAATTGTGACATCCTTAATTAATTTAAATATTCCTCTCTTTATTACTCCTTCCAGGTGCCACCATCCAACAATCATACCTGAAGAGGTCTTCACGATAAATGCTTGGATCCCACAAGTGGCTGCTCTACTTTAGCTAAAGTGGTTGCTAGGTTACCATTCCACTGAGCGAATTCCATGCCAACCCAATGATGCTAACATAGATCACACAAAGTAGCACGGGGGTAGGCAACCTTCGGCACTCCAGATGTTGTGGACTTCATCTCCCCTTGATGCTTTGCCAGCATTATGGTGGTAAGAGCATTATCGGCGATGTGGTCCATAAAATCTGGAGCGCTGAAGGTTGACTGCCCCTGATTTAGCAAAATGTAATAATGTTTTGTAATAGTAACATCACAATGGGTCGACATAGCACAATATAATGGTTGTACTCCGCTATATTGATTAATACAGTCTCACTGGACTTAGTAGGTGTCAACATCCCAAACTTATCCAATAGTCCAATATCTACTGGAATCTGCTCAGTGAATATCTCTGAAGCAATAAATGGGCCCCTAAAGGGATTCTCTAGTGTAAGGAATGCAAATCTGTATTCCTTACACTATAGTCCCTCTGCCTCCGCCCCCTCCCCACCCCCCTCCCCCCTGCCTCGTGCCCCCGCACCTAGCATGGAAAGGGTTAAAAAAAACTTTCTGTATGCACCCGAGTCCAGTGCCGATCTCCCTCAGTGCTGAGTCAGTGCTCGGCCTCCTCTGACATCATCTGGTGGAGGAAGGAGGGGGGGCGCTAATGAGCATGCGCGGCGATCACTGCAAGTGCATTAATCCCTCCCATTATGAAAACATTGCTCCAATTCTTTCCTATGCGGATTTCTCTGACGCTGGATGTCATCAAGCAGAGAGTGAGGATGTCCAGCGTCAGTGAGGTGACCAAATGTCACTTAACCACCAGAAAGTGCCTCTACTGGCTGTCTGTCTGATAACCACTAGAGGCAGTCTTAGTCCTGCAATGCAATCATTGCAGTTTCTCAAAAAATGCAATGATTTCCATTGCAGGACTAAGGGGGACAGGGACATAGCACCCAAACCACTTCAATGAACTAATGTAGGCTCGATACCTATAGTGTGCCTTTAACATGGCAAATAGTGTTAGCAGAGTGTGGAGAGCTATGCTATTGTGACAGCATATTATGCCAGAATTGATACCACCAGGCAGGAGTAACGGCAACTCCGGCACCAGACAACTATATCAGACACATTGACATGCGGGATTTCACCAGCTAGAACACGTGGCGCAGCAGGTGGCTTATCTGGAATCTTGTCTGTGATTGGCGCTGCAGGGGTAAATCCAGTGCCCTATGTCGTGAGGGGCACGAGAAGGATTTTGCAGGGTGGCATAATAATAAAAAAAAAGCAACTTACAACAATGTATAATACTGGTTATTCATTAAAATCCAAGTTCTAGCATATCGAAATCCAGTTCCCAAACCGGGGCAAATAAAACTGATTTGGAGAAATTCTTTAAATTCTGTACACTCACGATATTTTTGCCTTATTCTCCTTCTCACGAGGGCATGTCATTTAAACTACCGTCCACCAACCATTATAGCTGCTGCTAATGATATAGATGCTGTAGCTGCCTGTCTGTGTCATTTGCGCCCAGCAGCCAGTATTGGTATTAGCAATGAATCAACCAGTACTGATAACCATACTGGCCGGCAGCCCGAATAATGCTGGCAACCCAACATGTTCCCAATTTAACCAGCAGCTACGGCATGCTCAAGAAAAGCTGCAAAAAGCAAGGCAAAGCATAAGAATGAATTGTACGTCTGACAACTCGAGAGGGTTAAATTGCACTGGTACACTCACCCCCTTCCCCCCCCCAAAACAAATCCACAGAGCACCGCATCTCACAATCAGTGTCCCAAATGTGGGTGATACATACCTGACATCAATCAGGGTACAAATGTATGATCACTTTTTACCACCTTTTATGATGCACGGAGGAGGGCTCATTACTCATGGTAATAAGATAAAAGCATACATTTTATAACAATGGGGATAAATCGAAACCTTGATTGAGTATTTGGATGATTGAATAGAGAGGTTTCTCAAAATGATGACACTGAGTGGGAAAGCGGGGTTTGGGTACTGAGGGGTTAGCGGAAGATTTTCTTTTTTAAATGGTTGCATTATATCATGGCATCGTACTGACACACTCTACTGATTATATGGAGTATGCCTTTAACCCCTTAAGGCTCGTGGGTCCAGTGGGAATGCCATGCGAACCCGGGCAAATATACAAGGTGGGGATTATTGGGTAATGTGTCGTTACCAGTAATATATGGAGCAAGTAGCAGCCTGTCCATCCGAACATGACTTGGAACAGTTTGATAAGGTACATGTTCGGAGCGACACCGAAGGTGATACTTTATGGCCCGCATGTCAGAGCAGGCAGGGAACACTTGTAAGACGTAAGTAAGAAAAAACTCGGGGAACCCAAGAAAAAACTCACACATAGCTTATAGGCCCAGTGGCCAGTGTGCCTGTGGGACCGGTGTGGACAAGGGTCCACCGCAACATTTCGGGACGGGGATTCATGGAGCTCCTTCCCCCTATTGGGAGCACATGTGTTCACTTCATTACAGTATGGGAGATAATAGGGTATCGTCCCAGTGAGACTCCGAGAACCAAACCCTATTGGGAGCTTGTATCGATATATAGCTTAAGTGAGATACTCGGTGTGGCGAAACCAAATTCGCCACTGTGAACTGGAGAAGCCTGGTTGCCCGCCTGCTTCCTTTGGACTATGGACCAGACTTTATGGGAATGTGATACCCCAGATAGCTATACCATGGAGCCTATTCATATAATGAAAGACTATGGGAAAGACTTTAGCTCCATGGCAATTATACTGTGTGAATAGGATCTGCGCGCTATTCAGTAGTTTTGTGCGCTCAGATCCCAGCTATCTGGGGATATGTGAAATGTCTGTGTGTTATGTGTAAAAGGTGAATTTATGTATTTTAAAGTGTTTTACTGTCTTTGTATCCCCATGTGCTCAATGGAGTCTGTCTCTGTGCTGGGAGGTAATTGGATTACTTCTCCAGCACAGAGAAGGAAGCTGGAAAGCTAGGGGTTTTAAAAGATACTTTACTAACTTTTGAACCCCTGGTCTGATCCATGCCATTTTTTAATATGTTGTTCCCCTGAATGGATTGATTGTGGATATGTATTTTTATGTGAATGTGATGTATGGTTTTAAAGTTATGAAAGTTGTGTAAAAGTATATTTTAAACTGTATGCATAATGGGATTATGTGTCACACTAAGGGGAGGGGATGTGTGGGATGTAACATCTATGTCATTGGTTCTTTTATGCCTCCCCCTGGGTGTGGCCTGTATGTGTGAGTTGGAAATAAAAGCCAGGCTGGATGAGCCAGTCCTCAGTTCCTGCTTAACCCTCAAAGTGAAGTCTCATTATTGGGGGAGGATTTATGGTATGCTGTTCCAGTTTGACTGCTAGGAGTGTAAACCTATTCGTATGGTTTCCTATTCAACTGTCTACAGCATTCATATGCTTGAGAGGATTTATACGCTTCTCTGATTCGGTGGTTGTGGTGTCTGCTGCAGTGCTTGGAGTCCTCAGGAAACGCTAGGAGCATCCATTAACGGAGGTACCCAGTCGGGGTGCCAGGCGATCCGTTACACTCGGGATCTAGGATTGTCCCATGACCATTACCTATGGCAGAGCTCGCGCGTTGTTCAGACATCCCTATATCCCAGTCGTAGTGCCCAAGTCCCCGTCACCAGCTAACGTGTGGGAAGCGCCGAGGTTCCGTGTAGTATGGGTGTTGCACTCGCATGCAGGGGGGGATGACAAGTATGTCAATCGGGTTATCAAAAGTCCGTCATAATTAAGCAATACCCATCTAAGCGTCTGGCAGTCAGGCCACGAGGGGTCTCGATGTTCCGCAGCTCGGTTTAGAGGTCATCGTGTTTTATCCAAGAACTTACGTGAATGTACATTTTGTTCGCCCCTATCACTCATTAGTGTCATTGCGGTTTCTGCTTATCTACAGTCAACCCACTCTGCCCCAGACCCGGGACCCCAGATCCCGGTGTTTAGGTAGATGGGAAAAGAGGGGGTTAGAAAAGGTGGATAGAGGATAGTCAAGGTACAAGGGGAGTTGTCCCCCCTCCATGGTCCGCACCGTCCTGTGCCCCAGCCGAAGATCCCGCAACGCCTCCACCTCCACGGTAACGGGAAATGTATAAGTACCATGGCGTCCACATCTCGGCGTGCCTGGTTTCCCGACCTGTCAAAGTAGCATGTGCTTCTTCAGCTCCTTGAATTTCCTCAACCCTGCGGATCCATTCTATTTTGGTCGGGGTAGCGCTCTGTTTCCAGAGAACTGGAATGTTAGCCTTAGCGGCATTAAGCAGGTGTCGAAGTATTGATCTCTTATATGACGATATGGATTGAGTTGAGATATGTAATAATGCCAATTCTGCGGACCATTCCGTCTGTACTCCCAAAATGAGTTCAACTGTTTCCCTTATCATCGCCCAGTATGGAGCTATAGCTCTGCACTCCCACCGGTTAGAGTGGGGTTATAGAGGGTGGCACGAGTGGCGACTCTGGGGTCCGATATCCGGGGCCGACTGCGCAAAATGTAAGAAGAGGTGTGCCCCCTCTAAGCGGTCACCCTCCAAATTCCGGGTGGATCCCGGATCTAGTTCTAGATCCCCTCCTGCAAGGGGGGTGAAAACTCGCGCAGCAACCAGTGCCAACGGGGGCTCGCTCCGGTACCAGCCCAGGAGTCGAGGATCCCCGCCGTCTGGTCACAAACCTCTTAGCACGAGTGTATGTGTTGGAGAACGAGCACTGCCCAGGTAAGGTAGCAAGGAATATACAGGTGGGACTCCACTCCACCGTATCCCCCATGAACAAGTTCGAATGGACAGCAATAACCTGCGCACAAAGTATAGTGATAACAAAGGCACACAGGTATTAACAATAAACAGTATTACAGCATCCATGGCACATAAGGCAGTTAGTTATAAACAACACAAATCAATATAAATCAATGTAACCCTTCATCCCCCAGGGACTTCCCCTAATCTGAAGGCAAATGCCCACCCAACGTCCACCCGTTCTGGCTGATGTCGTGCAACCCTTTCCCAGAGTGTCGCTGAGTGTTAGCTCCCCTACAACCAAAAGCGGGAAGATGTCCTATGTTGGGGAACCGTGAACTGTCCTACGGTCACCCCTGAATCCCGCAACCAAGGACTACGTAAATAGTATATGTGACAGACCCCTTTTTTTAATTAACCGAGAACCCTCTCAGAGAATTGCCTTTTTGTTTTACTTGAATTATTGTGGGCTTCGGGTATCTCTGGATCTGTACGGTATACGCAGCCACGTGGGGAGAACAATGGGTCGCGGCCATTTTGACCGCACAAACTAATGCCCGAACACTCCCGAACTTTGCACACGCCGATTCTCCACCTTGTCGGTGACCTACATCCATGCTGTTCGACAGATCCAGAGTACCGAACTAGAGACATCGGATCCACGAGAGAGTTTTCGTTTATGTTATGTGGTTCCAGAGTAAATGGTGCGAACGTGTATCTAGCGAACGGCCCAACCGATCTGGGGGATTTTCACATATAATGTTCCCCTAGATCTCCGTTCCCTAATACACGTAGCACATTGTATTTTCGTTATATATTGTGTGTGTTATTAACCGTTGTAATAACCGTGAAATATTCTGTCCGGTACAGTGGGAGGGATTCCCACTGTAAATGTATTATCTCCTCCGGATACGGGGAGGAGTTGTTGTATGGCATAAAAGCCCGAGCTGCAGAATAAAGACTATTCCTACTTTTGACCCTCAACACAGAGTCTCATCTCGTGCTTGGAGGGGATGGTTATTATGCTGATTCGTATTCTCTTGGAACGTGTTTTGTTATAGCTGACTTCGTCTTGGGGGAAAAGAACACCTTCTCAGCGGCGTAAAACCCCTACTACTCCGGGGTGCCGCTACAATTGGTGGCAGCGGCGGGATCGTTCTTTCACCCCAGAAGGACAGCTACCGAGAGCAATCAGGATGGAAGCCTACTACGGAAGGTTGAAACGATCTACCCTAAAAGACTTGTTGGAGAGCCGTGGTCGTTCGGCTAGCAACAAAAAGAAAAGAGATATTTTGGCAGAATTGGTCGCATTGGACTTAGCTGAACAGAATGGCGAACTGGGTGTCGAACTAAACCCAGAACCGGAGGTCGCATTGGTCCGAACCCCGGAAGACGAACGATTCGACCACGAGGTGAGGGTAAGGCTGGCTCACTACGGACCGAACCCCTCACCTAGGATCGTGACCCAAGTAATTGCAGCGGTCGATGCCAACCGGCGCCAGACTCCAGCCAGCGCCAGTCCAATTGCTGGGACTTTTCAAACTCCCGAGGAAAAGAGGAAAGTACACTTTGCCGCTTTTAAAAATTTTGTGGAAACGGAGGGGGAGATTGACCAATACTTAGCGGATTTTGAGCGTCAATGTGCCCTACATAAAGTACCCTCCGAGGAGTGGGTTAAAATTTTGTCTGGCAAGTTATCCGGACGAGCCAGTGATGCTTTCCGGGCAATTCCTGACCATGAAGTGGGAAATTATCGCTTGGTCAAGGAAGCCCTATTGTCCCGGTATGCGGTAACCCCCGAAGCATATCGGAGACGCTTCAGGGAATCCCGAAAGCAAACCGGTGACTCCTACACCGAGTGGGCCTGCCGATTACAACGCACGGCTGGCCACTGGATGGATGGATGCCAAGCTACCACCGCGGAGGAGGTGTTACAATTGTTTTTGTTGGAGCATTTTTTTGAAAAAGTGGACAAGGAGATCCGAGAGTGGATTCGGGATAGGAGACCCCTTACCCTACCAGAAGCCGCCCGGTTGGCCGACGAGTATGCAGACGCCCGCAAACCCGACCCCTCGGTCCAAAAGACAGCTCCCCGAATAGAAAGCCGCCCCGTCGGCCCTACTCCAACCACCCCCGCTAATCAACCTAGCTACAACAGTTCCTCCCGCTTCACCCAGTCCAGTACCACGGACCGCCGGCGGTGCCATAGGTGCCAGCAGGTGGGCCACCTGAGAGATAAATGCCCACTAGATCCAGCTCGACAAGCTTCTTGGAGAAAGCCCGCTGAAGGGAACACCCGGCCCTTTACCTCAGGGGCCCATTGCATTGAAGCCCGGCCCATGGGGGAAGAGCAATGGGAAATTTTGCACGAGGCCAACCCCCTATATGCAGCTGCCGTAGACAACCGCCAACATCACCGACAAACAGTCCGAGTAAATGGACAAGTTGTCAGTGGATTACGAGACACTGGGGCCACCCTAACATTGATCCAACACGACCTGGTCCCAGAAAAAGAGCAGACTGGACAAACGGTAGCCGTTAGAGTGGCCGGGGGTGCGGTGCATCGTCTCCCCACGGCCCGAGTGCATTTGGATTGGGGGGTGGGGGCTGGCCAAGTAAATGTGGGCCTGATGAAGGGGCTACCAGCTGAAGTCCTCTTGGGAAATGATTTGGCCCCTCTGTTGTCCGCTTTTGCCCCTCAAGGCCCTGCTGGAGCCTGCCCTGTCACCACCCGTGCTCAGACTCATGCCATTGGAATCGGCCCGCCGGTCGCGGAGACCCAGGTAAGAACTAACCCTCCGACTGTGACATTAGGGCAGACCACCTTAGACTGGGATACCCCTGAGGCCTTTGGGAGGGAGACCCGGGAAGACGTCACCCTACGAAAGTATAGGGATAAGGCTGACAAAAAGGAACCAGGGGCAGATGGGGAAAGCTACGAGTGGGTGGGGGATAGACTGTATAGGATCCCTCAGGAACCCGCAGCAGGCAGAAACCCCGTCCCGCAGAAGCAACTAGTGCTACCTAAAAAGTACAGGCAAGAAATCATGAGGATCGCCCACGATGTACCCTTAGCTGGCCATTTAGGAGTACGTCGCACGGCCCATAGAATTACCCAGAACTTCTTCTGGCCAGGGTTTAACCGGGACGTGCGACAGTACTGCAGAACCTGTGACACTTGCCAACGGGTGGGTAAGAGGGGGGATCACCCGAAGGCTAAATTAATGTCGATGCCGATCATTGGGGAACCCTTCTATAGGGTCGCTGTCGACATTGTAGGCCCCCTAGCTCGACCTAGTCCATCCGGTAAGAAGTACATTCTTACTGTGGTGGACTATGGGACCCGGTACCCAGAGGCAGTAGCCCTGTCAAATATTGAAGCTGAGACGGTAGCCGATGCGTTGGTTAAGATATTCACTCGGGTGGGGTTCCCTAAGGAAATCCTATCCGATCAGGGAACCCAGTTTACTGCCTTACTCACACAACAGCTATGGAAAGTATGCCACATTAAACCCCTGCTCAGCTCCCCGTATCACCCCCAGACCAACGGTCTCTGTGAGCGCTTCAATGGGACCCTCAAACAAATGTTGAGGACCTTTACGGACGGTTGCAGAGACTGGGAGAGATTCCTACCCCACCTGTTATTCGCTTATAGGGAGGTACCCCAAGAATCTACGGGTTTTTCCCCCTTTGAGTTATTGTATGGGAGGAGGGTGCGAGGCCCCCTCGATCTCATTCGAGACCACTGGGAGGGGGAAACCGAACAGGCAGGGACACCTATTGTGCCATATGTCCTGGAACTTCGGGACCGCATGGAGCAACTCTCTCTATTGGTAAGGGAGAACCTCCAGGCGGCCCAGGGGCGACAGAAGCGATGGTACGATAGGGGTGCCCGGCAACGCCTCTTCCAGATAGGGCAGAAGGTATTGGTGCTAAAACCGGTAAAGGACAACAAACTGCAGGCTGCGTGGCAGGGTCCTTACAAGGTTCTAGCCCAACTCTGTGACACCACCTATCTTATTGCCAGCTGTGCGGATGAAAGGATCCAGCGATCCTTTCATGTGAACATGATAAAGGAATACCAGGAAAGACAGGAGGATATTCACGCTGTTTGTGCCCCAGCTACGGATGACCCCGAAAGTTTACCCCTACCTGACCTGCTAGAAAGGGAGACTCACCCCGACCCCATTAGCCTAGTGAAGCTGGGAGATCGATTGAACCCTACTGAGCTGGAGCAAGCTAGACAGCTCCTATGGGAGAAACAAAACACCTTCTCCCAGGAACCAGGATACACCACACTGGCCATACACAAGGTAGAAACCCCAGGACAGGCCCCCCTCCGACAACCCCCTTACCGTATTCCGGAAGCCGTCCGGGACGGGATGCTAAAGGAAATACGGGAAATGACCCAGCTGGGGGTCATTGAGCCATCAGACAGTCCCTGGGCCTCTCCCGTAGTCCTAGTCCCCAAGAAAGACGGAACCACTAGGTTCTGCGTAGACTACAGGCGACTTAATGAAAAGACTACCACTGACGCTTACCCGATGCCTCGGGTAGACAAACTATTAGATCGCATAGCCAGGGGTAACTATCTCTCTACCATAGACCTCTGCAAAGGTTATTGGCAGATCCCCCTGGCCGAGGATGCCGTCCCCAAGTCGGCATTTGTCACCCCGTTTGGCTTATACCAATTCAAGGTCATGCCATTCGGAATGAAAAATGCCACGGCTACGTTCCAGCGAATGGTGGATCGGCTCCTCGATGGATTCCAGGAATTTGCGTGTGCATACCTGGATGACATTGCGATCTACAGTGAGTCTTGGGAAGAACATTTGGTCCACATAGGGGTAGTCCTAGATAAGATTCGGGCCGCGGGCCTGACGCTAAAACCAGAGAAGTGCCATTTAGGAATGGCCGAGGTACAATACCTGGGTCACCGAGTAGGGTGTGGAAACCAGAGGCCGGAGCCGGCCAAGGTTGAAGCAGTGGCTAACTGGCCCACACCTAATACTAAGACCCAGGTATTGGCCTTCCTAGGGACGGCCGGGTATTATAGGCGTTTTGTCCCTGACTATAGTACGATAGCCAAGCCCTTGACTGACCTGACCAAGAAGAATTTACCTAGGCAGGTCCTGTGGTCTCCCGCTTGCGAAGCCGCATTCCAATCCCTCAAACATGCACTTGTTAATGCTCCTGTCTTGGCTGCCCCAGTACCTAACAAACGTTTCCTTGTCCATACAGACGCTTCCATGTATGGACTGGGGGCTGTGCTGAGCCAAGTCGGGGAAGATGGAAAAGAGCATCCGATCGCATACCTCAGCAGAAAGTTGTTACCGAGGGAAGTGAGTTATGCGGCTGTAGAGAAAGAGTGCCTGGCCCTGGTATGGGCATTGAAAAAACTAACCCCTTATCTCTATGGACAAGAATTCTCTCTGGTAACCGACCACAATCCATTGGTATGGCTTAACCGGGTCGCAGGAGACAATGGCCGATTGCTAAGATGGAGCTTGGCCCTGCAAACATACAATTTCACCATCAGCTACCGACCCGGTAAGCTAAATGGCAACGCCGATGGGCTGTCTCTGCAACTTGACAATTCTCCGGACAAGTGAATTCCGGTCATCCCTAAGTTAATCCGAAAGGATCAAGCCAGGTCTGCCGGAGTGTACCACTAGGAGGGAGCCGTGTGACAGACCCCATTTTGAGTAACCGAGAACCCTCTCAGAGAATTGCCTTTTTGTTTTACTTGGATTATTGTGGGCTTCGGGTATCTCTGGATCTGTACGGTATACGCAGCCACGTGGGGAGAACAATGGGTCGCGGCCATTTTGACCGCACAAACTAATGCCCGAACACTCCCGAACTTTGCACACGACGATTCTCCACCTTGTCGGTGACCTACATCCATGCTGTTCGACAGATCCAGAGTACCGAACTAGAGACATCGGATCCACGAGAGAGTTTTCGTTTATGTTATGTGGTTCCAGGGTAAATGGTGCGAACGTGTATCTAGCGAACGGCCCAACCGATCTGGGGGATTTTCACATATAATGTTCCCCTAGATCTCCGTTCCCTAATACACGTAGCACATTGTATTTTCGTTATATATTGTGTGTGTTATTAACCGTTGTAATAACCGTGAAATATTCTGTCCGGTACAGTGGGAGGGATTCCCACTGTAAATGTATTATCTCCTCCGGATACGGGGAGGAGTTGTTGTACGGCATAAAAGCCCGAGCTGCAGAATAAAGACTATTCCTACTTTTGACCCTCAACACAGAGTCTCGTCTCGTGCTTGGAGGGGATGGTTATTATGCTGATTCGTATTCTCTTTTTGTTTTGTTATAGCTGACTTCGTCTTGGGGGAAAAGAACACCTTCTCAGCGGCGTAAAACCCCTACTACTCCGGGGTGCCGCTACAGTATACATCATGTGCATGTCACATTCCCGTTTTGCGTCCGTCGTTTACAAATGGGGGGGGAAGGGGGGGGGGTTCATATACAAGTGAGGCTCAAGTCGGTCACCCGCATGTGGGCTGAGTACTGCTACGGGCATGCGTGTTCTAGGTAGATAAGGTGATGTCAGGAGGTAATCGTGGCACGTGTGGGCCCAGACCATGAGTCGGCTGCTTGCATACGTGGATGGTGGTGGGAAGGTCCAGCGTGCGTCGGGTAGGACCGTAGTAGCCCGCCCAGTCAGTCTAAGTGATAAGGGACGTGAGACCAGCGGGGCCCAGTTAGGATGCAATCAACGTACTGCCACCGAAAGCATCCCAAGTGGTGGGAGGGGGTGGACTTAGTGGGGGCCGCGGGTCAGTCAGCAAAAGAGAACAATATATATAGCATTAACACTCAATCCGTCCAGCGGGCCCTGTGAGGGGTGCCTCGGGGTCTGGGGCTGCTTCGGGCGTTTAGTGCGCCCCATGAGGTACTGTACGCTGAACTTATAACGCTTTGCGGGGTTCGGTGGAGCGGAGCTCACTCCTTAGGCGGCCATCCCGTTCAGAGCCGAAACCACGCCCCCGTGCAAGACTATTTTGCACACTAGGCAAGACCAGCTACTAGCAACCCCCAGCCAATTTGTGTGTCTCTTTCTCCCCCATATCATTCCCCCTGTCATTTTGTGGTCTCTCCCTCTGTCCCTTTGTGGTCTCCTGCCCCATCCTCTTATGTCCCTCCCAGATCCTTTGTGCCCCATCCACTGTCTTTTAATGCCCCTCCCTCTTTGTGGTTTCTCTCCCACCCCTCCTGTGCCTGCTCATCTTCCTCCTGTGTAGTATGGTGTAGCTTCGGACCGCGCTTGAGGACCCCCTGTAACCTCTATTTGGTCTGACAGGAAGCTGTACTGCGCTCTCAGTGAGCAATTCTTGTCCACCGGTGAAATTTCCCGGTGAGCTGCGGTATTTGGAGGCTGCACAACTCTAATTCCCTATAGAGAGGGAGCCCCGCGGCTGTTTTCAATAATATCTCGGACGCATGTAGTCCGGTGGCACACTCTGAGGGGACCGGTCGCGTCCGATAGATAACTTGCAGCCGGCGGCCTCATCTCATGTTGTGTATGGAGGTGCCGGGTGGACGCCTAACTTACTAATGCTGACAGCCGTGCAGCTGTTAGCACAGGAGGACTGAGGGAGGGGGCAGAGCTGACTATCATGCTCCCTCGCGGTTCCCACAATTCCCAGCACAGCCACATCATAGAGTAGTGATTACTCTATGATGTGTCCATGCTGGGAATTGTGGGAACTACAAGGGAGCATGATAGTCAGGTCTGCCCACTCCCTCAGTCCTCCAGTGACAAGGTCAGCATCAGGGGGTGGACATAGACACAGGGGGAGGGGGGACAAAGAAACAGAGGGGTAAGAGAGAGACACAGGGGGAGGGGGAGACAGAGACAGATGGTAAGAGAGAGACACAAGGGGAGGGGGGACACATGGGGAGGGGGGACAAAGAGACAGAGGGGGAAGAGAGAGACACAGGGGAAGGGGGGACAAAGAGACAGAGGGGGAAGGGAGAGACACAGGGGGAGGGGGAAGAGAGAGACACAGGGGGAGAGGGGACAAAGAGACAGAGGGGGAAGAGAGCTACACAGAGGGAGGGGGGACAAAGAGACAGAGGGGGAAGAGAGAGACACAGGGGAGGGGGAAGAGAGAGACACAATGGGAGGGGGAAGAGAGAGACAGGGGGAAGCGGGGAAAAGAGAGAGAGGGGGAAGAGAGAGACACAGAGGGAGGGGGAGAAAGAGACAAGGGGGATATAGAGACACAGAGGGAGGGGGGACAAAGAGACAGAGGGGGGAGAGAGAGACACAGAGGGAGGGGGGACAAAGAGACATAGGGGGGAGAGAGAGACACAGGGGGAAGGGGGAAGAGAGAGTCACAGGGGGAGGGAGGACAAAGAGACAGAGGGGGAGAGAGACACATGGGAAGGGGGAATAGAGAGACACAGGGGAGGAGGGACAAAGAGACAGAGGGGGAAGAGAGAGACACAGGGGGAGGGGGGGAAGAGAGAGACACAGGAGGAGGGGGGACAAAGAGACTGAGGGTTAATAAAGAGACACAGGGGAGGGGGACAATGAGACAGAGGGGGATGAGAGACACACAGAGGGAGGGGGAGTAAGTGACAGAGGGGGAAGAGAGAGAGATGGTGAGGAGGGGGAAGAGACAGGGGGAAGGAGAGAAGGGAGGGGGAAGAAAGAGAGAGGAGAAGAGAGAGACACAGGGGGAGGGGGAGAAAGAGAGAGAGGAGAAGAGAGAGACACAGGGGGAGGGGGAGAAAGAGACAGAGGAGAAGAGAGAGACACAGGGGGAGAGGGGACAAAGAGACAGAGGGATAGAGAGACAAACAGGGGGAGGGGGAGAATGAGGGGGAAAGAGAGACACAGGGAGGGGGAGAAAGAGACAGAGGGGGAGAGAGATAGAAGGGGAGAGAGACAGGGAGGAGAGAAGGGGAGAGAGACAGGGAGGAGAGAAGGGGAGAGAGACAGGGAGGAGAGAAGGGGAGAGAGACAGGGAGGAGAGAGGGGGAGAGAGACAGGGAGGAGAGAAGGGGAGAGAGACAGGGAGGAGAGAGGGGGAGAGAGACAGGGAGGAGAGAGGGGGAGAGAGACAGGGAGGAGAAGGGGAGAGAGACACAGAGGAGCAGTGAGGGGGAGAAAGAGAAACACAAGGTTTGTGGGCTTCTCTCATGTTTTTACTTTGGTATGTTGTTTGTAGGCCCTTTACATAGCTAGGAGATTTTTTTTAAATTATAGTTTTTCTTAAAAATTATTGTGGATTTTTTTGGAAGAATGGTACTTCATAAGGGGCCCTGTAGAAGAAAATGCTTCTCTGTTCTAATCTTTTACGATTTACAAAAAAATTGTCCACCTCTCTTATTGGCTATTCTCTTCTGTAGTGAAAAAGTATTAAACATTTTATCCTCCTTATCTCTTTTATACTTCCAACTATTTGTTTCTGCAATTTTCTCATCCAAAACTTTTATCTTATTATACATTAATTCTTCTTTTTCTTAATAATCCTCTTCCCCTTTGTCAAAGGAATTAGTGGATTCTAATGAATTTAAGCCTTGTTTTATTTTTTCTTTCATTTCCTTAGAATATTTAATTATTAAATTAATTAACTGAATTGAACAATTGAGTAGGATCTCTTCCCATTTTTAAAAACAAATGTCTCGCTTCCCAAACCATATGCTGGCATCTTGTCAACTCATAATCCCCTTGGAATCCAACCTTCCTTTATATAATTTTGGAGGAATTAAATTTCCCACCACTTCGTTGTCTCATTAGATAACTACTAACTACTCCTAACTACTGCAGCACTGTGCCAAAGGCATTCCTCTTAATGTAATCTGCAGAAGTATGGTGTGAGGCTGCAGTTTGTATGCCAGAGACATGGGGTGGGGAGAGGGGGAAATTACAACCCTACCCCTGCTTGTTGCCACATGCAAAAACATTAGGGGTTACCCCAAACACCTGTATCCATGTGTAGCATTAGAGCATAATCAACGTTGGATAGTGGTAAGTAGCTGTGGACTGTAATGCTCATCATTCTCCTATCAATCAAAATCTTGTCGAGGTGAAAGTGATGGTAGTTACAGTTCACAGCATTTTCTGGGTGCATATTGTGTTGGAGGACTAAGTAAAGGTGTAGAGTGTCAATTGCCCACTTTCAGAGCAGTAAATATCCAAACGTGCATAGAAATATGCACAGAATTGACACTACCTACTACCATGCACCAATAATACTAGGATACAGCATACGGTGCACCACTAAACTCCATGCTCTATTAAGTCCCATTATGAGCAGCTCTGGGACAAAACAATCAACAGCTGAACGTTGCACTGTTTTAGCTTCACTGTGGTTCATTATTTTCTTTAGATGAATCGTATTACACTAGTTACAGTTTGGTTGTTACGATAGTAGTGAAAAACCTTTCCATCAGCTTAGTGTAGTACTCTAAATCACCAGCAGGTGGCATGAATGCACCATTTGGATGTTACTATAGTAGTTATAAACCTTTCCATCAGCTTAGTGTAGTACTCTAAATCACCAGCAGGTGGCATGAATGTACTGTTTTTTTTTTTTTTGTAAATCTCTTTATTTTTGAGGCATATGAGTGAACACTGCCACTGAAGTGTTGCTCGGGATAAGTCCTGGAAGAAGGAAAGATGTGAGTTCTCAAATGTGAGGGGTGTTTTGCCGCGGAGTGCTGTCATAATTTGAGTTTTCTCATACGTTGTGGTGCAGCGGAGGATTACGTCTCTGGCATCGTTGGTAGGTGCATTCGGTGGAGTTGGGAGACGGAATATCCCGTCCAGGGTTATTTTACGGGCTGTTGCCGGGGGCACAATGGTGGCTAGGAGTCTCCTTGTGTAGTGTGGCAGTTCGTCTGCAGTTATGTCACCTGGTATGCCGCGAATTTTAATATGGTTGCGTCGTGCGCGGTCTTCCTGGGTGGACATCTGCAGCGTGAGGGTTTGTTGCACTGCGTGCAGGTGTTGCATGTGGTCTCTCATATTGGACATATTGTTGTGAATATTCGTTAGTTGATCCTCAGTCGCCTTGACACGGTCTGTAATCTTTTGCATGTCAGCTTTGAGGGTCCCTATGTCAGCAGAGAGCATTTGCTGTATGTCTAGCACCCAGTTTTGTACGTCCCTTTTTGTGGCTAAGGAGTTATCATCCGGAGTTACCAGTGATGGTGCTTGGACCTGTGCTGGGTCCGGTATAGGCTGAGCCCCCGAGTGGGGTTGTGATGGTATGGCTGGGGCCTCTGCGGCGGCCATCTTGGGTTGTGGCTGCCGTTGTAGCATGGCTCCAATGTCTGGATGCACAGCTGAGGGGCCTGGTTGTGTTTTTTGCGTGCGGCGCCCCATATTTACCGGTGTCTTGTCGCCGAGAGAGGTAGGTGTGTTCTGTATTGCAGGGCAGCTCTGCTCAGGCGTCCCGCCGAGGAGGAAATCCAGGTCGCGGTAAGCCGCTGGAAGGTAGGCCCGAGTCTGCCGTTTCGTTCTCCCGGACTTCGGGCTCTGAAAGAAAGGCATCTAGCGATGTGGGTATGTGTCCCGGTGCCGGTTCCCCCGGTTACAGGGTCGGATGGTGTCGTGGTAAGGGGATATTCGTGGATTGTCAGCAGCAGTCTCAGGAGTGAATGGATATGGTGGCCATTCAGCTCCGGCTCCAGGCTCCACCCCCCTGTTTTGATGTTACGATAGTAGTGATAAACCTTTCCATCAGCTTAGTGTAGTACTCTAAATCACCAGCAGATGGCATGAATGTACCGTTTGGATGTTACTATAGTAGTTATAAACCTTTCCATCAGCTTAGTGCAGTACTCTAAATCACCAGCAGGTGGCATGAATGTACTGTTTGGATGTTACTGTAGTAGTGCTAAACCTTTCCATCAACTTAGTGTAGTACTCTAAATCACCAGCAGGTGGCATGAATGTAGCGTTTGGATGTTACTGTAGTAGTGCTAAACCTTTCCATCAGCTTAGTGTAGTACTCTAAATCACCAGCAGGTGGCATGAATGTACAGTTTGGATGTTACTATAGTAGTGATAAACCTTTCCATCAGCTTAGTGCAGTACTCTAAATCACCAGCAGGTGGCATGAATGTACCGTTTGGATGTTACTGTAGTAGTGCTAAACCTTTCCATCAACTTAGTGTAGTACTCTAAATCACCAGCAGGTGGCATGAATGTACCATTTGAATGTTACTATAGTAGTGCTAAACCTTTCCATCAGCTTAGTGCAATACTCTAAATCCCCAGCAGATGGCATGAATTTACAGTTTGGATGTTACTATAGTAGAGATAAACCTTTCCATCAGCTTAGTGCAGTACTTCTAAATCACCAGCAGGTGGCATAAATGTACCGTTTGGATGTTACTATAGTAGTAATAAACCTTTCCATCAGTTAGTGTATTACTTCTAAATCACCAGCAGGTGGCATAAATGTACGGTTTGGATGTTACTATATTAGTGATAAACCTTTCCATCAGCTTAGTGTAGTACTCTAAATCACCAGCTGATGGCATGAATTTACAGTTTGGATGTTACTATAGTAGAGATAAACCTTTCCATTAGCTTAGTGTAGTACTCTAAATCACCAGCAGATGGCATAAATTTACGGTTTGGATGTTACTATAGAGTAGTGATAAACCTTTCCATCAGCTTAGTGCAGTACTCTAAATCACCAGCAGGTGGCATAAATGTACCGTTTGGATGTTACTATATTAGTAATAAACCTTTCCATCAGTTAGTGTAGTACTTCTAAATTACCAGCAGGTGGCATAAATGTACGGTTTGGATGTTACTATATTAGTGATAAAGCTTTCCATCAGCTTAGTGTAGTACTCTAAATCACCAGCAGATGGCATGAATTTACAGTTTGGATGTTACTATAGTAGAGATAAACCTTTCCATCAGCTTAGTGTAGTACTCTAAATCACCAGCAGATGGCATAAATTTACGGTTTGAATGTTACTATAGAGTAGTGATAAACCTTTCCATCAGCTTAGTGTAGTACTCTAAATCACCAGCAGATGGCATAAATTTACGGTTTGGATGTTACTATAGAGTAGTGATAAACCTTTCCATCAGCTTAGTGCAGTACTCTAAATCACCAGCAGGTGGCATAAATGTACCGTTTGGATGTTACTATATTAGTAATAAACCTTTCCATCAGTTAGTGTAGTACTTCTAAATTACCAGCAGGTGGCATAAATGTACGGTTTGGATGTTACTATATTAGTGATAAACCTTTCCATCAGCTTAGTGTAGTACTCTAAATCACCAGCAGATGGCATGAATTTACAGTTTGGATGTTACTATAGTAGAGATAAACCTTTCCATCAGCTTAGTGTAGTACTCTAAATCACCAGCAGATGGCATAAATTTACGGTTTGAATGTTACTATAGAGTAGTGATAAACCTTTCCATCAGCTTAGTGTAGTACTCTAAATCACCAGCAGATGGCATAAATTTACGGTTTGGATGTTACTATAGAGTAGTGATAAATCTTTCCATCAGCTTAGTGCAATACTCTAAATCCCCAGCAGATGGCATGAATTTACAGTTTGGATGTTACTATATTAGTAATAAACCTTTCCATCAGTTATTGTAGTACTTCTAAATCACCAGCAGGTGGCATAAATGTACCGTTTGGATGTTACTATATTAGTAATAAACCTTTCCATCAGTTAGTGTAGTACTTCTAAATCACCAGCAGGTGGCATAAATGTACCGTTTGGATGTTACTATAGTAGTTATAAACCTTTCCATCAGTTAGTGTAGTACTTCTAAATCACCAGCAGGTGGCATAAATGTACGGTTTGGATGTTACTATATTAGTGATAAACCTTTCCATCAGCTTAGTGTAGTACTCTAAATCACCAGCAGATGGCATGCATTTACAGTTTGGATGTTACTATAGTAGAGATAAACCTTTCCTTTAGCTTAGTGTAGTACTCTAAATCACCAGCAGATGGCATAAATTTACGGTTTGGATGTTACTATAGAGTAGTGATAAATCTTTCCATCAGCTTAGTGCAGTACTCTAAATCACCAGCAGGTGGCATGAATGTACCGTTTGGATGTTACTATATTAGTGATAAACCTTTCCATCAGCTAAGTGTAGTACTCTAAATCACCAGCAGATGGTAGGAACATTCCTCTAAAGCAGTGGTTCCCTATCCAATCCTCAAGTACCCCCTAACAGTCCAGGATTTAGGGATTACCCTGTTCTGTCTAAAGTGTTTTTTTTTCTAAGAACACCTTAGATGCAACAGGGCAATCCCTAAGTTATGGACTGTTAGGGGGTACTTGAGGACTGGGTTGTGAACCTAAAGTAACATCCTTGTGACTTGCACACTCATATTGTGATAGTAAAAACATCTGGTACAGATTTTCTCCAAGGTAATCAGATTTGTCCCGTAATCCAGCATTGTGACGGAGCTCCCTGTACCCCTGGCTGGATACCTCCGTCATGGAGCAGGGGACAAACCGCAGCACTTCTGCCCACAGACGCCGTGTCTTGACCTGGGCCCTGGAACCGCTTCCTCCTGGAGCTGAATGGGGAACTCGCTCTAGACACCCCCAGGCACTGGACGACACTCAGTCCTGGGAGCTCTAGTCCTTACAAGGACTTTCCCCGCTAAATCCTCCACACTGGAACAGAGAATAAAGAATAGCCATTTCCCCTCCCAGTAACCAGACAACACATAGTTCTGGGAGTACAAACTGGAATACCTCTATTGGCAGTCACAACTGGCCTTATATGCAGGTCCCCGTGCAAGGAGCAACCCCCATATCCCCTGATAGCCCCGATCTGGGAGACCAACATATCCAACAATCACCCAGATATGTTCAGGGGTTCAGGAATTTCCTGGAAGTCATAATTTGACCGACCGCACGCATGGTCCCCTAGCCGAAAATAGTTCCATGGAATCCCAGCTAAATGCTGCTGGGGACTGAGAATCTCTACAAAATGGTGGATTAACCGTCATGTAGTCCACAGACTCCCAACACCTAGAACTTTAATCCATTGTAGTGGTTATGGTGCTTACTGTATTCCTTTAATAATGTGTCCTAGCCGACTCTCACAACACTGGGACAGCGATTACGTTTAACCCTTTCAGTGCCAGAATGGGGGAGAACAGTTATCTAAACACAAATAGGAACCCTTCAATTAAAAATAAATAAAATTAAATATATGCACAAATATATATTATAAATACACAGATATATTATTTGTTTTTAAATGATCCTTTTTAAATGACTTATCTCCACAAACCGTTCACTAAAACATTTGTTTTAACATTCACATTATTCCAGAATGACACAAACTATTGTATACAAATACATCTAAATACATATTTAATTGCAAATATTAGTTGGGAAAACAAACAAACAAAAAAACAACAACCCTCAAACAATAATGGGACATATAAATGTCGTTACAGTAAAGTCATACATGATATCCATAGGGGTGGCAACTACAACACCCATGATACTGCCAGGGATCATAGGAATTGTAGTCCTGTCACACCATGGCTTTACATTTTGGCCATCACTGAGTTCCATTATCCCAGCTTTGTGGAAGGCTGAGCCTCCTCTGTTAGAGCAGTGACAGCTAGGTGTGGCTGTGGGCGCGGTTGGATGTATTTTGACCCTGGCGGGCAGCCGTAGTTAGTGAACTGCAGAGCCGACATGGCGGAGAGCATGGGCCAGCTGCGGTGTACCCGGGAGCACCATGGGCAGGAGCTGCTGCAGGATGACTCGGTGCCCACTGAGACCTCCATAGAGCAGGTACAGGGGCTGGGTATCCATCATGGCAGGGTGTGCATGGCTGGGGCTCCAACACTCTCTGTGTCAGTCTGGGCACCTGATTTAACCTGTCAGTGTCAGCTCATTGAGACCCACTCACACTCAGTGCTTTCTGTGCCAGTCTGGGCCCCTGGTTTAACCTGTCAGTGTCAGCTCATTGAGACCCACTCACACTCAGTGCTTTCTGTGCCATTCTGGGCATCTGATTTAACCTGTCAGTGTCAGCTCATTGAGACCCACTCACACTCAGTGCTTTCTGTGCCAGTCTGGGCACCTGATTTAACCTGTCAGTTTCCGCTCACTGAGACCCACTCACACTCAGTGCTTTCTGTGCCAGTCTGGGCACCTGGTTTAACCTGTCAGTGTCAAATCACTGAGACCCACTCACACTCAGTGCTTTCTGTGCCAGTCTGGGCACCTGGTTTAACCTGTCAGTGTCAAATCACTGAGACCCACTCACACTCAGTGCTTTCTGTGCCAGTCTGGGCACCTGGTTTAACCTGTCAGTGTCAAATCACTGAGACCCACTCACACTCAGTGCTTTCTGTGCCAGTCTGGGCACCTGGTTTAACCCTTCAGTGTCAAATCACTGAGACCCACTCACACTCAGTGATGTCTGGGCACCTGATTTAACCTGTCAGTGTCCGCTCACTGAGACCCACTCACACTCAGTTCTTTCTGTGTCAGTCTGGGCACCTGGTTTAACCTGTCAGTGTCAGCTCATTGAGACCCACTCACACTCAGTGCTTTCTGTGCCTGTCCGGGCACCTGATTTAACCTGTCAGTGTCAGCTCATTGAGACCCACTCACACTCAGTGCTTTCTGTGCCAGTCTGGGCACCTGGTTTAACCTGTCAGTGTCAGCTCATGGAGACCCACTCACACTCAGTGCTTTCTGTGTCAGTCTGGGCACCTGGTTTAACCTGTCAGCTCATCGAGACCCACTCACACTCGGTGCTTTCTGTGCCAATCTGGGCATCTGATTTAACCTGTCAGTGTCAGTTCATTGAGACCCACTCACACTCAGTTCTTTCTGTGTCAGTCTGGGCACCTGGTTTAACCTGTCAGTTCATTGAGACCCACTCACAGGGCTTTCTGTGCCAGTCTGGGCACTAGCTGCCATGGGAGGACAGTCTGAGCGAAGGAGGATGTGATGTGCTGACAACAGATGCCAAATTTGCACAGAATTCACGTTAGCCAGCTTGGAATTCTTGTTTTCTAACAAGCTCATGTTACCCCAGTGACACTGTCGGGATTAGTGTTAATTGTGAAACATTGCATACGGACTTCGTGCACCATGACTACTTAAAATCAGTAAAGTGGTGCTGGTGCGTAGACTAATCCATTAAGCAAGTCCTGCATTAAGGTTGTTGCAATTCTGGCCTGTGGTCACCACTTTTATTGTATGTAAAACAGTGCTTGTGAATGTGTAGCAGAATCTAAACCAAAGTGTTAAAAGCCAGCTGTCATTTTTACAATGTACCTTTCTTGAAACTAGTCTGTTTTAGAATTGCATATATATATATGCAAAATATTTGTCAGTTCATTCTTGGCATACATCGCTATGTGGCTAAAGGGACACACCAATCACCATAACCACTGCAGCCTTGGTGCCTTCCAAGCCCAATCTTTCAAATCTTTTTATCGCAGTTTCACACTTTCCTGGATACTGGCCTATTTGAGCTGGATAAGCCAGAGGCTGATGTACATGTTGATTTAACAAGCTTCCGCTGAGTGCTTTCCTCCAGTGAGTGAGCTAAATGAGCCGATGCATGGTAGGACCTTGTCAAGTGGCAAACTGTGCTAAAATGGCTTGACAAACTGTGATGGGATGAAACCTGGGCACCCCTAGAACCATAAAAACTACAGTGAACTGTAGTGGTTATGGTGCTGTGAGTTTGCCTTTAATTGAGTGATAGGGGAGAGCGAAGAACTCTGCAAGGGTTTGAGTATCCTGCTCTGTCATAACAACTACAGCACATACGTTTGAGTGTCTTGCTGGAAGTAGAATGTAGGAGTAGAAAGACATGTCACTCTGTTCAAATGTAGAATGACTGACAGTTAAAGCAGGATCTTGGGAGGTTTCCGGCATAATACGTGTGCAGCTCCTGAATTTTGTTCAGTTAGAGCGACTTTGTCACTTTTCTGCATTTTATAAAGATAAAATATTTATGAAACACTGATCCTGATTGCGATGGAATTTTACTGAAATTCCAATGCAATCCAGAGATATTACTTTGTCTTATGGTAAATCTGAGGTTGACAAAATGCAGATCTCCGCTGTCAACTTTTGTCCAATCCCAACAGCCATCACGATTGACGGCTGTGGGATAGAGCTCTATGGAGGTTCCGACGGTCTCTCAAGATCCTCCATAGACCTCATTGATGTACTCTCGCAGAAGAAGCTTAGCACTGAACAGGATACGCAGAGAGAAGATGGCAGCGGCCGCAAGGGACAGCTTCAGGTAAGTACAACTACCTTCCCCTGCACCCCACGACTACTAGACCATCAACGTTGCATAAATATGCAAAGACTCACGAAAGTGACAGATCTGCTTTAAGCCAGCATATTGACATCTTGGGGAGGTGTGCTCTTGGTTTGCTAGCGCTGGAGAGCATGTAAGTGGTGTAATAACACAGAAAGCTGTTAAATATATCTTTTATTACTGTGACGTATTTAATTTAGTATTTTCAATTTACTACGGTTCACTTCAAAAGGACAGTTTAAAGGTAATCTCCCGTGCCATCAAAACATATCCGTTTTCCTGGAACGGCAGGACCCTTCCTCCCCCATCCCATGTTGCTGAAGGGGTTAAAACCCCTCCAATGACTTGCCTGAATCCAGCGCTGATGTCCCTAGGCGCTGGGTCAGGCTCCGCCCACTCTCCCCCCCCCCCCCTGCTGACATCCGTCGGCGGGGAAGACCTAATGCGCATGCTCGGCAGTGGTCGCGCACACGCATTAGACCTCCCAATAGGACCGCATTATTTAATGCTTTCCTATGGGAATTCCGGCGACGCTGGAGGTCCTCATGCATAGCGTCCAGCTTAGTTTAAAACACTTTTTTGGGGTTCTCAGAACACAGAAGTCCCTCTAGTGGCTGTCTGATAGACAGCCACGAGAAGAGGACTTAACCATGCAAGGTAATAATACACTTGCGGGGGGCGGGGCCGGACCGCCATGCTGACCGGTCGCATGCTGGAGAGGCTCCTGAGGGAATCAGCCCCATAAGCTGGAAAAATGCGGCTACTAAGCTTAAATTAACCCAAAATAACAACAACAACACTACTTGGCTGTCGGTGATGCAGCAGACCCCGAGATCGGGACTTTTTGGAGCCCGGGAGGGCGAAAAGAAGACTATGGTGTCTGCGGCCTAATCGAGGAAGAGGCAGGGTGTACGGAAGCCATCCTGCTTTCTCCCCCGGCTATCACACACCGGCTCTCTGATGTGGTCCTGGTCCTGTTTCTCCCCCCCCCCCCTGGACCGGTGGGGGTTATCCCGGTCCCCACTGGAGGGCCCATGGCAGCGGGGAAGGGAATGCTACAATTTAATCTCCCGCACTCTGAAGCTAAAATGGCCGCCACCTATACCACCACAAGAAAGCCAGCTTTGAGCAGCCTGCAAGAGGAATCCCTAAAGAGGCTGTGGAAGGACCTCTGCCCTCACTCACGGGGTCCAAGGAGCAGAAAGACCAACAGTTGATTGGCAGCACCCACTCGCACCCCAGCACAGACTCTCCAACGACCACTCACCTAAACTGAGAGCCTCGAGGAGGGAAAAACCTCACATCGCTGCCAGACATCTGGGTGGACACACCTGCGGACTCTGATGCCGAATCCAGATAGAGCATGATCGGAGGACGCCAACAACTAACTGGTGCTGCGAACTAGCTGGGTTTACCACAATACTGGGACACCTTACCTATCACCCTTAGCCAAGCCGATGGAGGGAGGGGGCAGAGGGGTAACCCAGATCAGCTACTATGTAGATGTGCCTTTAGCATTAACCTTTGTCTCCCTGTGTAGCGGGTCCCCGGAGGCATACTCACTAAGTACCTATCTAACCTAGTTGCTACTCCTACATTACTCTATTCCTTAAAACAGGCTTAGGCTCCTACACATGTTTGGGTTAACAAACCAGCATAAAGTATGTAGCAAGCCTGCTAATCGACGTTTACCTGCAATTTGAATTTCCTGTATTTACCGTATGTTTAAACGTACAATACTCTGACATGTTGCGCTCACCCTCTGACAAATTGCTTGTGCAAACTCACTGACATGTTACTGCCCAACTATAAGCTAACGTAAAACATGTGACCACTCTTCTTTAGACATCATGACACATGAATATACTCACTCACTTAAGTGAAAAAAAGTTTTACCAATGCTCCTAATGTTGTATGAAGTAACGCGCTTGAGGACTGCCGTCGGGGCACCACAAGCTACTGTGTTAAAATCAAATATGCACAATAATAAAAAATATTAAATATAAAAAAAAAAAATACAGTTGCAGGGTTAAGGGTGGTGGGAGTTGGCACCCAGACCACTCCGATGGGCAGAAGTGGTCTGGGTGCCTGGAGTGTCCCTTTAACATGCTATTTCCATACCTACAAGTGGCTGTCCGTTGTGCGTCCAATGCTTAGATTCTGTGCTTCTCAGAGAGAGGTGCTAGATGCTTCTCATTAGAAACGTTAAAATTGCATATCACACCAATGGCTGTGAACACCCCTTGTGTTCTCAATGCCATGAGAAGCATCTGATTGGACACAAATCATAGAGCTTGACTATGTCACCTGCGGAGGATTGGGCTTCAGTCATGGCATCGAAATAAAGGCAAGTTTTAGGGACTCTTTTTAAAGTTGTACTTGAAGTGTCAACAGTTTCATCAGTGCCCACTTCCCATTTACTTCCTTCTGAATATCATCTTGGGTGACACTATCTGTCTTTACTTCCTAGAGGCTGGAATACAAGGATTTGGTTGTCTGTTGTCCAACTTGTGTTTCAAAAAACGTTTTGTTAGTGAAAGTGAAACTGATCAGGTGACTTGAAGTTTGTATGTTTTGTACATGCTGTTACCTTACTACTGGATAAAAACTTGTTTTGAGACTCGTAGCTGTTTTTAGGGCAACATTTTACAAGTGGAGCAATCATCATAGTAACTAATCTATTCTTCTGATTGCTTCACTTTTAGGATTTGGTGCTAAAAATGCCTCTTCTCTCACATTGCGGGGCAAGGTGCACATTATATGAGCAGGCATGCACACTTCTTTTGTGTTATTGGTAACTTTTGTTAACTTTTTTTTTTTTTTTTTTTTTCCTCTCATTTCATGATCCAGTTCAGACCAGGCACCGCCAGAGCACAAATTGCAAATGAATAGAATAAATACGGACATTGTTTGTCTTGTCTCTATGCTGACGTTGGTGAATAATACATATTATTAAATGTGTATTCGAAATAGTTGCAGTAATTCTGAGGTTCTTATGTCATAACCATTTAAAGAACTTCTCAAAAGAAAAAGGAGAGGGGAAGGTGTAGGTAGAGAGAATACCTGTATGTGTTAATATCTAATGTAGTCACTGAGCCGGAAGTTGTGGAGTTCTAAAATGCAGCTCCTATTGTAAGAATGTTCCGGGCACTATCTACCTGACATTACTGCGGAAGCTATAGCTGTAATATCAACTTCTAGAAACTGTATGTGCTGAGTTTAACGTATAAAACTAAAAAGCGTGCAAGAACTATGTCCTCCTGACCCCAATTATAATATTGCATTAATAAAATACAGTCTGTTTCTTTTTTTAACAGAAAAGAGTCGAGCAGTGTGTGGGCACAATATTCAATATGTACAAGACTCATATCAAAGAACCGTAAGTACTTTTTTAATCTTGTGTGAATTATCAGGGTTGTTTTTTTATTAGTGAATAATGATCATTTTGTTTGTACTGTTAAAGGGACAATGTAGTCACCAGAACAACTACAGCTTATTGTATTTGTGCATGTGAGCATAATCATTCCCTTCCGGCTTTTTGCAGTGTTTACATTACAGCCTAGTGACACCTCATCTGGCCACTCCTCAAATGGATGCTAGAGGTGCTTCCTGGGGTAGTGCTGCACAGTCTGACTGACATTCAGTGTTTCCACCCTCTGCCTGCAGATTACTGAACTTTCCTCATAGAGATGCATTGATTCAATGCATCCCTATGACGAGATGCTGATTGGCCAGGGTTGTGTTTTTCCTATGGGAAAGCATTGTGATTGGCTCAGTACACCACTTCTGATGATATCAGACAAGCAGGCAAATTAAGGGGAAGAGCCAGCAGCAACAGACTGAAATAAAAGTAAAATTTTGCTTTATTTAGGTGGGCCAGGGGGGCTAGATGGTGGTTTTAAAGGGAAACTCCAGTGCTAGGAAAACAATCTGTTTTCCTGGCACTGCAGGATCCCTCTCCCTCCCACCCCCCAATCCCCGGTTACTGAAGGGGTGAAAACCCCTTCAGTCACTTACCTGGGGCAGCGACGATGTCCCTTGTCGCTGTCTTCTCCTCCGCGCCGCTCCTCCCTCTGATTCCGTCGGCCGGTGGGCGAGACTGATCCCGCCCACTGGCCGGTGAGACCTAATGCGCATGCGCATGCGCATTAGCGCTCCCCATAGGAAAGCATTGAAAAAGATTTTCAATGCTTTCCTATGGGGAAATGAGCGACGCTGGAGAAAAACTGCAATAATTACACTTGCAGGGTTAGGAGTAGTGGGAGTTGGCACCTAGACCACTCCAATGGGCAGAAGTGGTCTGGGTGCCTGGAGTGTCCCTTTAACACTTTAGGGTCAGGAATACATGTTGGTGTTCCTTTTAAGGGTTATTCCAACCAATATCTGGTGTTTTCAGAAAATATTGGCCTTTGTTAGAGTAACCCTTCCTGTGCTGGTCCCTCTTGGTCAAAGTTTAAAACAAAAATGTGTAATATGCACTGAAGTGCAAAGTTCCGGGCTGCCTAATGATGCCCCAATGATGATGATGTAGGTGTAGTTACATCTCTGGTAGCAAAGGGTTTAAACTATTTATGTGCAATGTTTAATAGTGAAACACTGCATATACAGGCACCATAACCACTTCACATCATTGAAGTGGTCCATGGTGTTTGAAATTAACCATTTGAATGATTGGTCACTGTATTCAAATTTTTTATTTATTTATCTTTTCTGCTATAAAGTCACTCAAAATGTAGGGCTTTGTTTCACCTCAACCATTATCACTATGACAACTCACTTTTCAGGTTCTCCTAGGTTTTCTTGATTAGTCCCTTCCAATTGTAAATATATTTAACTCATTATGCTTTATTCATTGTTGAATTGTATTCATCTATCTACCTTTTGAATAAATAAGGAAAATTCATCTTCGATTTATTAGCCAAGGAGTTACTAGTTTACTCCATGTTATATGCATGCGTTCCCATTTCAGAAATGTAAAAATACTCTCAAAAAACAAAACCACTGCAGCTTGCTGTAGTAGTTATATTGCCAGATGTCCACAAAGGCTCAGCATTGCCTCTAGATTCTCTTTAACCCCTTAAGGACCAAACTTCTGGAATAAAAGGGAATTATGACATGTCACACATGTCATGTGTCCTTAAGGGGTTAAAGAGACAAAGAGATTCTTCAATAAGCTGAAGTGCTTTAGGGTTTGGGGTGTTCCTTTAAAAGATCACTGGGTGCAATGGTCCTTTAATTTTTAACCCTGCAATGTAAAACATTGCTGGTTTTATAAATGAAATCCATACTCACGTGGCCTCTAGCAAACTAGAGGCACATCCGCTGTACTGGTAGTGTAAAACTCTGTCACTTGGCACGGAAGCCCCCTTAGGAAAGAATTGATTGATTTCTATGGGGAAGCTTGGATGCGCATGTGGCATTCTTCACACATGCACATCAGGTCTCAATACTCCTCTATGAGGTGCATTGCATCAGACCATCGTGGAGGAGGGATGGCTGCAGGAGGTGGAGGGGTAAGCAGTGCCAAAAAGTACTATACCACCACCAAGTTCTTTGTTCAGTCAGTTATGATAAATCACCCGATCGTTTCAGAAGGCAGTCCTCACAAAAACTACCTTGTTATCCTGCTCTCAGCTCTCCGTCACCTCTTTCACTGCTCCGTGATGAGATGATTGCCTTCTGTGAACCTGATTGGACAATTTAGCAAAACGCTGGTACCCTCTCTTGTTTTGGGGGCATGGTTACCACAATAACGCACCCAACCTATAAAAACTACGGTTTTCCAAGTTCCCTGTTATGGTTTCTCCTTGACTCAACAGCACTTTTATACTGTTTTGAATTATTGTTCCTTACCCAGCTTTCCACTTGACCATTCTGTATTCTGAAACCATGACCTGGCTTTAACTTTCCGTTTATCTGATTTCTGGTGTTCCTTGTTTCTGGCTTGTCTTGACTTTTCTGTCATACTGTTTTACATGAAGCCCGGCCAAGTCTAAGGACCGATTACATGCCTATTAACTGAGGTTATACTCTGCATTCTTGGGTTTAATATACTTATCCTTGACTTACTCCTAGTAAATTCGCTCTTGGACCTTAGTAAAATTGCCCATTGCCTGCACTGGTGGAGGAAGCAGAATTATGGATTCCTCACTGCTGATACCAGACATTGGGATCTAGAGATGTCCCGAACGGTTCGCTGGCGAACATAGCTTGTTCGCCACGGATGGCGAACATATGCGATGTTCGGTCCGCCCCCTATTCGTCATCATTGAGTAAACTTTGACCCTGTACCTCACAGTCAGCAGACACATTCCAGACAATCAGCAGCAGACCCTCCCTCCCACCTCCTGGACAGCATCCATTTTAGATTCATTCGGAAGCTGCATTATTTATTTATTTATTTATTTATTTATTTATTTATTTTTAGACAGAAGTGTTATATTTGAGCATGCTAGGCTGAACGTGCGTATATCATGGCTAGTTGCACTGAGGGTATGAGTATATAGCAGTACATTGTTGTGAAAGATGGCTGTCATGTTTAGGGTGTAGCTTGCACGTTATCAACTGTGTATTTATATCAGCAGCTCCACCACTAGTTATAAATCAAGTGTGAGTCGCCCCATGAGATGAGACTAGTGAATAACATAATACATGAACGGTTAAGGTAAAGGCATGTAAGGAACTACGACAATAAACTCTTTATGGGGTTGAAATAATGATATGTTTAAACGCTTGCTACTTTACGATTAGTTAATGTGCAGAGAGCAGTTCATGTGATCAAAGGCATGGTGTGGAGGATCGGCTATAGTGGGACATGCTTGGCAGGCTGCTGTTTACTGCTTGTGCTCATACGATCCCTTCTGGGCGCCAGGTGCAGACCCTGGGAGTCCCTGATACCTGGAACAACAAAGGCAAGTCTCTGGCTGAGTGCCGGGTTCGTGGCTTGAGGTGGTGGAAGCTTGTTTTGTCGGGTGGTCGGATATGTCCCGGTGGTGCTTCACGTCCGGTGCGGGATTGTGGTGGCTTAAGGTGGAGGCGAGTGCTTGACGTGGGGCAGGCTCTGCATTTCTGTTTGTGCCTCCGGTCCCGTCTTCGACGCCTTTTGCGTTGGTGGATTTTAATGGGGACTGCTTCGCTTAGCTGTGGTGGAGCTTGTTGGGGCTTCCTGCTTGTTATTTGCTTCCAAAATTGATTAAAGAGTCTGTCCAGCTTAGACTCAATATCCTGCCATGCTTTGCTGGTACCAGGAGGACACGCAGCTGCCGCTATATTGGGAGAGTCGCAGATGAGTATGTCAGCCAGGGCGGCTGTGCTCTGTGCATCCATTAGCTCCAGACAGCCTCTCAGGGGTGGACCGGGATAACCCCCACCGGTCCGAGGGGGGGGTAACGGAGCTCCTGCCGGGAAGTAGCTGCTCCTGGGCATCCCAGGATCAGGAGATCGGCCGCCTCTCCCACCCGGTGAGCACCAGGCCACACTTGCCACGCGGAGGTAAGTAAGACTCTGTCGAGTTGCTGACCGCTATTAAGCATGTCGGGTTGGTCAGGTAGGAGCAACATTGCTGGGTCATCCCCTTCTGGGGTGAAATTCGCTTGTTGATAGCTGCTTAAAGTGAGATATTGAGGGAGCTCACACGAAGTGCGTCTTTCCTCCATGACAGCTAGGCCCCGCCCCCCGGAAGCTGCATTCTTAGTGAGAGGAGGGACAGTGTAGCTGCTGCTGATTTAATAGGGAAATCGATAGCTAGGCTAGTGTATTCAGTGTCCACTACAGTCCTGAAGGACTCATCTGATCTCTGCTGTAAGGACAGCACCCCAAAAAACCCTTTTTAGGGCTAGAACATCAGTCTGCTTTTTTTATTTATTTTTTTCCTGTGTAATCTAATTGCAGTTGCCTGCCTGCCAGCGTGTGTGTCAGACTCACAGCGTATACTGTGCCCACTTGCCCAGTGCCACCACTCATATCTGGTGTCACAATAGCTTGAATTTAAAAAAAAATCAAAACTTTTTTGACTGTAATATAATAGCAGTCAGTTTCCTTTACACGTGTGCATTTCAGGGCCTGCCAGGGCACAGTGTCGCGCCAGTGCAACTCATATCTGGTGTAACAGTAGTGTACATTTAAAAAAAATAAATACAGGGGGCTTGTTGTCACCTTTCGGGGACCCTTGGTGTTGTACGTGGCTGGGTGGAGGAAGAGACCTTCAATGACATCAGTGAGGACAAGGAACGGGACATGGCTAGCTTGGTATCCAACCTTGTGCAAATGGGGAGTTTGCGGTTGTGCAAATGGACTGTTTGCGGTGCGTTAAACGGGGAGTTTGATCTGTCACTGTGAAGCGGGCATAACCCTTACACTACCTGATCGATACAACATCATATATGATGTTTTAAAGCACGTTATTCCAAACAATTTAGGAATGTTAGGTGATTTATGCCCTTTATGGATTAAATCCGCACTCTGCATCAACTATGTAATTTTCCATGGGAGTTTTGCCATGGATCCCCCTCCGGCATGCCACAGTCCAGGTGTTAGTCCCCTTGAAACAACTTTTCCATCACTATTGTGGCCAGAAAGAGTCCCTGTGGGTTTTAAAATTCGCCTGCCTATTGAAGTCTTTGGCGGTTCGCCCGTTCGCGAACATTTGCGGAAGTTCGCCGTTTGCGAACGGAAAATTTTATGTTCGCGACATCTCTATTGGGAACACTAAAGAGTGGCTCTGATGATCCAACTCTGTAACACACTCCTTTAGTTGCTTCTTGGAGACACAAAGCAGATATTGCGCTTGAACTCTAATTGAAAGCAGCAACAAATATAATAGTGCATGACACTAGTATTTTGATTGGACGGATACCGGAGGGCATGCCAATTGGGTTCACTCCATAAACCTAAAGCAACTTGAAGTGCTTTATGTATTAGGAGTGTGTTTAATTTCCTTTTTTTTTTTTTTTTTTTTTTTTTCTTTTTTTTTTTTTCAAAAAGTGCGTGTTGTGCAACTTTTCCAAGCTGTTTTAGATATGTCCCCAATGGAAAAACTATGAACACGGGTATATGGACATTATGTATTTGAATTGATTGTATTTTGCTTATATCAATACATAAACAAACTAAGTCAGGAGTTTGTTAGGGTAAGGTCATGTCATCACTAGTTGTCAGGAGTCCTTATAAAAGATATCGTTAGAACTTAATGTTTAATACTATATGCAAATAAAATGTATTTATACAAACACCCATCATACCCAGATTTCCACCATGTGTAAATAAAAAATAATTTAAAAAAAAAAGAGAGAAAAGAAAAAATATAGAAAGGAAAAAGTAATGAAAAAAATAAGTTTTGATAGTTACGTCAGGTAGATGGAGCAGAACGATGCTGTCCTCTACTAGTCAGAGTTTATTATGGTAGATTCTATTGGGTCTGTTATAGCGAAAGAGGGGGGCGCTCAGCTAAACAGTGAAATATAAAACAAGTTTTTAATATATACAATCAATTCACTTGTTATCACTGTTAGTGTTGTTTCACTGTAAGTGGAGGGTTCCTAGTACAGGTAGTTCCCGACTTTACGAACTAATTGGTTCCGAAGCCGAGTTCATAAAGTGAGAACTAATTTCCCATAAACACGGGTTCCGTTCCTGACCGACACATTTTACCATTGAAAACCTAAATTATTAAAGGACCACTCTAGTGCCAGGAAAACCTACTCGTTTTCCTGGCACTATAGTGCCATGAGGGTGCCCCCACCCTCAGGGTCCCCCTCCCGCCCGGCTCTGGAAAGGGGAAAAGGGGTAAAACTTACCTTTTTCCAGCGCTGGGCGGGAGCTCTCTGCCTCCGATCCTCCTCCGTTCCGCCCCGTCGGCTGAATGCGCACGCGCGGCAAGAGTTGCGCGCTCATTCAGCCAGTCGCAACTCTTGCCGCGCGTGCGCATTCAGCCGACGGGGCGGAACGGAGCGTTCCTATGGACGCTTGCATGCTATCACTGTGATTTTCACAGTGAGAATCACGCAAGCGCCTCTAGCGGCTGTCAATGAGACAGCCACTAGAGGATTTGGGGGAAGGCTTAACCCATTAATAAACATAGCGGTTTCTCTTTTAGCTGGACCTGGCACCCAGACCACTTCATTAAGCTGAAGTGGTCTGGGTGCCTAAAGTGGTCCTTTAAGTACAAATACAAAATTAAAGCATAGAAAATACATGTATGTTGTAGGAACATTAAAGGCATGCATACCATATTGAAATCTTCATCAAATTATCATCAATCCTCCTACTATTCAATGGAGAGACATGCTGCACTTGTTGAATTGGGCACCTCTCTTAAGCCCTCCTACTTATTCATTTTCTTCATTATCAGCTCCCCCCTCTCCTTTATCACTTTTCTTTTACTCCTTTTATTTTTACAGCTCTCACTCTCCTCCTTCTCCTCTCTTACTTTCAAGTTTTCATCACTTTTTTAACACTTTTCTGTTACTCCTTTATTTTTACAGCTCTCAAACTTTCTTACTTCTCCCCTTTTCAGGCTTTTCGGCCCTCCTCCTGCTCCTTACTATTGCTGCCGGCCAAAACATGGCACAATGGCAAACACACATAGACACAGACAGCTATGTCGGACACACACAGACAAATCTCTACTCAATAGCACACAGTGCAATAATATTACAGGATCTGTAATGTATGACCATGAAAGCACAAAAAGAATACAGTACAATCTAAATCTGTTTTTTAGACTTCCCTTTATCTTCAGAAACTATGTTCCTGATCCTCATCTCTCTTCTTGTCTACTCCTGACCACAAATTCTTCTTCTTCTCTTTTTGTTTGTGCTCCAAAGCACTCTCCTCGGTCCTGATCCGTGGACCACTGACACAAAATGGCGGCGCATCCAGAAAAAGTTCATAAAGTGAGAAATGCCTGTATTAACAATATTCCGCTTTGCACTGTGTCAGAGAGACACTTGTTGCTATAGTTTATATGTATCAATATTAAGAAAGATTTACATTTGTGCTAGAACCATATACACAAACTGTTACAAAGTAAGACTCATAGTTAGTGCTGTGAGTAAGCTATTTCAGCAAGCAAGTGGTATTTTCAGGGAGGATAGGAATAGGGAGAGCTGAAACAACCTAGTTTCTTTAATGCCTTCAAGGGCACCGCTTACCCCTAAATACCTCTGATTTAGCCTGCCTTTAGCAAGTGGCAGGGCTACCTTGAAGTCCCTGGTGCCAGGGCATGAGAAGTGAGGTCTGCACATCTGACATGTGCAGACATCAGTGATCTCCCTCTTGCGATCTGGCGCTCTCTGGTTAGTCTGAATGCACGCTGGGATATCTAGCACACTATTACAAAAAGAGAGGCTCTGAGAGGATAGAGAGTGGGAGGCTCAGGATAATCAACAAAACTCAAAAGCTTTGCAAAATAAATCCAAACGTCAAAACTGAGGCTAAAATAGCCATGTTGTGACTATAGTGGAGTTAGAGAATTGTTACCTCTATATTTCCAGTCAAATATAATTTCTGAAAGAGATTTTATTCAAGTTACGCATAACTGACGCTTTATTTTATTACTTATCTGAATTCCCTATTTGCCTGTCTTTGGGTGAATGTAATTAGTCCAAAATTAGCTCACCTTTGTGGTTGCGTTTATTGCCCTATGTGGTTTATTCTGTTTCTCTGAACTGAATCTCTATTTGTTTTGCCAGACAGTTTTAAGCTAGATTTCAGGATTTGTGGGAAATAAAAAATCATGGGCATGGCCACCTCTTTTGTTCTATGTGACGCTTGGAGGAGCTGCAGTGCCAATGGAAGCGGCAGAATGAAAAGGATGAGGGAGAAATATAAACCGTTGCCTCCTAGGTGTTGAGTTGGATATAACAGTCATGCTGCTAATCCCACTAATCCCATCATGTGGTCTGCGCTGCCAGTTGTAGTGTGCACCGATATGCCATCAAGTATTTATTTGAAGTAATGATGCGCCAACATTTCAGCCGAAAATGATGTTGGGGTCTAATGCGCATGCATTAGGACTACCCCATAGGAAAGCATCGAATCAATGCTTTACTATGGGGTTTGAGCTGACGCTGGATGTTCTCTGTGCATTTAGTGGCTGTCTAGTAGACAGCTAAAGGTGGGGTTAACCCTGCCAGGTAATTATTGCAGTTTATCAATAACCGCAGTAATTACAATTGCAGGGTTAAAGTGACAGGGACATTGCACCCAGACCACTTTAATAAGCTGAGCCTATAGTGTACCTTTTAATGATTTGTGTAAACTAACAGAACTTTATTCAACAAAAATAGGTGCTTGGTGTTTGGTGGATCTACTGAGTTTCACGTTATACACTGCATAGTGCTCACACACTTGACTAAACACACTCTGAAAAACCAAAAATGTAAAATAGGATTTTCTTTTTCCTAACTGTTAACTAAAAACTCTTAACTGTATATTGGTAACGTAGTATCACATTAGGAACAATGACACACATTTTACACTTTACATATACATTTGCTGGCGCAATGCATACTGACAATATTGTTTTAGCTTGTACCTAGAATTGAACTGTAGTGGATGTTCTCTGCAGACTTGTAGGGTCAGAGTGACAGGTTAACTCTGTTATGAGAAAACATGTGGTGCAGAGTCCCCTGCACAGAGTGGTTTTATAAACACAGATAAATCTGTCTAAGATAGTCCAGTAAAGAGACTAAAAAGCAGCTTTGTTCTTGGGTAGGGGGCAGGGGAAATTCTAATGTATTCATATTTTTCATGAATAAGACCACTTGTGAGTCCAAACTTGCACATCCCATCATCTATGGAAAGTGCAACCTTCCACTAGAAATTTGGGAAGGACCAATATCCAATTAGAAATCGTACCAGTTATTATTTAGTAAAGTAAACTCTCTACTATTAAAAAGGGAATGGGGTCAGATGTCCCTTTTAAAGACTGGTAGAAATGCTGCAAGAGAGATGATTTGCTGGATGGAATGTTTCCATGGAGTTTCGTAGTACATTACTCACAGCTCTCTGGAGCTAAACACAAGTGGTGATGAGTAGTTTGTTCACAAGTATGATCACCGCAGATAATGTTATGGAAAACATCTGCAAGATATCAGCAAAACATTATCATATACAAAATAAATACTCTCTCTCCCTCTCCCTGGATGCATGGGGGGAGGGGGGGTGCCGGTTAATAAATTGCAACCTCTGTGTGTCAGTGTATATTTGTATCTCTTTGTGTAGCCGCATATTTGTATGTGGGCATATATCCCAGCATTCAGATTCAAACTCCAACACTAAATACAAACACACCCCTCCAATCAAACGCCAACGCTACATGCAAACGCACCCCTCCAATCAAACTCCAACACTACATAAAAACGCACCCCTCCAATCAAACTCCAATGCTACATAAAAACGCACCCCTCCAATCAAACTCCAACACTACATAAAAACACACCCCTCCAATCAAACGCCAATGCTACATGCAAACGATCCCCTCCAATCAAACGCCAATGCTACATGCAAACGATCCCCTCCAATCAAACGCCAAGTGCAAACACACTCCTCCTATCAAACGCCAACGCTACATGCAAACACACTTGACAAACTTACTGTGGTATTTATTAATGGGCACCTGGCTTGCATATGCATGTTTTATCTTTTTCTGTGTATGCACTGTATTACTCCTATTTTTATTTGTATTTTTGCTTGGGGTGTACCACAGAATTCTGGGAAGATCTTTGATGTGCCTTCGGTGAGAAAAGGTTGAGGTGCACTGGTGTATATGAATGGCAAATCTGTTTTTAACTTATTCTTGTCATTGCTTTCAATCTATTCAGTAAATATGCCTAATTGTCTTCATTAAAATGTATGTATATATAAAAATGGATTATTTGCATTGTACCCAAGTACTTCATTTCCATATTACATTATGCAATCTGAATATTTTTTTGATTTGGGGATCTAAAAACCCTGGATGTTTAATCAGACTTAAGATAGACTTGCTTTAATAAGGCTCGTGTTTTAAGAGCCTAACCTCTAACAGACAGTATCTGCATACATCCACTCATCGCTTTGCAATGGGTATAAATGTTCTCTTTAGCTGATATCACAGCCCTAACCGTCTTGAAACCTTTATGCTACATAAATACTCCTGTTATTAAAAATGGATCAAGTGCAATAAAATAACCAAAATAGTCCAAAATTTCACTTGTGGTCCCTTATTGAATGTGTATATTTAATAGAGGTGTAATTGCTATATAGCTCATACCCCATTTTATTTTAATTTTTGACACTGTTTCTTTAACTTGCCATCCTATTCCATGAAACGGAATGGCTGGCTGATTTGAAGAATATTTTTTAGTTTGGTCATTTTGGGCTTAAAATGTCAAAATCACTTTGAATTCTCGACGCTTTAAATGGGGTTCTCCAACTTACTTGACCATTTCTGTTTTATAGAAGTTGTGTTAGAGCAGCAATCTGTACTTAGAGTGTTTCTGATTGAAATGCTGCAAAGACAGACAATCTGCAGTTTTTTTGCCGGGGTCCAGTTGTACCCCTTGGCACGCATGACTTGGGCAGAATTGTGTTTCAGGCTGGCTAATGTTAATTCTGTACAAAAAATTACATATGTTGTCAGCACACACTGTGCGTTGTGACAGATGTAATCAGCTTCTATCCTTTCAGGCAAGGTTTTGCGTGTACTAGTAGTGAGAAGCCTCTATGTCTCCTCCCTCTCTGTATCGATCCTTCCCTACCTCCCCTCCTTGGCTCAGACCATACACATGCGCTGTTAGCCTATAAAATAATTCCAATCCGATGCTCCTCTATGAGAACAAGCAGTGGTGCAGTGTGATCAGGGATGGAGCATGGAAAGGAATTGAGGAGAACTGGTGCTTGATTCCATTACTGGTTTTGTTAATTAAAATAAGTCGGTGGGGGACCAAGTTTCTAGTGCTCAATAGACCATCAACAATTTAAAAAATAAAAATAAATTGTGAAAAAGGTTTGGAGTAACATAAGTTGTTAAAGGGACACTCCATGCACAAAAAACATTTAATATTAATGTAGTGGTTTTGGTGCACAAACCATGTGTTTCATTTCTAAGGTTTTCACATACAGCATGACAACGCCAAAGAGGTCCAAAGTGTCTCATAAAGAAGCATTTGGCTTGATGCTCCCTTACGAAGAATATTGCATTATTGAAGTGATTCATGTCCATGTCCTTGCTACTCTATGAGAATTCTTGGATTGGAGATTTCAGACAGAGCAGCTGTTCAGACTCTCATTGGCCTAAAAGTAGTCCCCTCCCCCACCCCCACAATCTTTAAAAGGAAGACTTTGAATCTAAGTAAGAAAATGAACACTTAAAGTTAAAAATATTTATTTTTAACCTTGGGGTGTTCTTATAAAATATCCACCGAGGGCACAGAAAATTCTGGTCACCATCAGAATACATTCAGAATGAACCCAGTGACACTAATTTAGAAAGTGTTGTCCTCTTATCTTCGATCCAAATAGTGGGGTAACGTATTTTGTAGTCAATACGATTTTTAGTTAGGGCCACAAACATGCAGACAAAAACAAATCTCAAATCCTGTCCTGTTTGTAAGTCCCAAGTGTATATCCACACCACACCAAAATCCCTAGTATATGGGATCATAATTATAAAGATAATAATTCATAATGTAATAATAATAATGTTTTTCTATTTAAAGGTAGTTTAATTTTTTTTATCTTGCCCATACATTGGTGTGCAGATTACTTGATATATTAACTCCGTTTTATAATCATGTGTTCAATACATCATTTCTTTTATTTTATTCACCCTCTTTTCTAGACTTGTTCTGGAGCGAGACATACATACTCACTATCTGAGAAAAGGTTTACAGCATCTTTCAGAGGGATATGAGGTAACTGAACAATGTCTGTGATCATGGTCTTTAGGTTTTTATAAATTGCCTTCCCCCCCCCCCCCCCCCCCTCTAAGTATTTAATGACTGGCATCGCAATCCAATGATCTACAGGGAGCCAGGATGGTGGCAATGTGTTTTGGGATAGAGATTTATGCAGTGGTGTGGATTTCTCAATGTAACTTTTTTTCAGACATCACAAACACATTACTTAAATATATGGGAAGTAAACACAATATTAATCTATTACCATAAAGAATAGTTACAATTCTCCTTCCAAAAGTAAATGCATACCTCAAAATTCTAACCGATCCAAATAAGTCTTATTTAAAATCTCTGGACTTGTTAAAGCAAACCATCACTGCTGTGAGCCCCAAGTAGTAGCACACGCGCTGTAGTTGCTGTGCAAACAAACATTTTAAAGCCCGATTTGACCGTTCAAGTGTGCGTTTCACCTTGGGTTAGGTCAAGTACTTCCAAAGCTTTAAACTGGTTGTATAATCTCAGAATATGTATTTATGCTTTGAGAAAGTAGGATAGTGAGAGAGAAATATATGGATGGATGGAGATATAGAATATATATGTATTTATTTATTTTTATTTTTTTACCTTAAATTTCATTTTTCATCTGATTTTGCCCACCATAAAAGCTCTGTTTGTTTATCCCCCCCCCCCCCCCCCCCCCCCTCATGAGTGACTTTGACCAGTTTACTGGTGGAATAGTAGAGGTTAACAAACCCAGGATTCTAATAATTTGTCTTACAGAGTAGCATTTTGCTTTTTGTAAGTTTTGGATTTTCTGGTTTGTTTTACTTGTTTTTCTGTAGGAAGTAGAAGTTTGTTAGTCTAAATGAAGTTGTTATGGTGCTTTATTACCTTAGAGGAATACTATTGGTATCCAAACAGTTATATATATATATTTTTTTTATTTGACACTGTATCAAAAACGTCAAAAAATAAATAAACAACAAGGGGATAGTGTGCAAAAAAGCACTAACATACTTAAACATAGATTAGGAGCTCAAAACACTTGTGTGGGGTTAGCCTTTCTCCCCTCGCCAAAATAAAAAAAAATGCTGATATGTGATAAACACCTATAGAAAATGTGCTAAAATGAGGTGTCTCACCCTTTGATAACAGTGATATTTAGGCAGGAGAGAAGCATATGCTAAATCAAAATATAGTGCTGATGGCATGTCCACAATTGAGGTATAGCTCAAATGACTAGGAGCACTCGCATGAAGCGGTGTCTGGTAACAATAAGGCTAATATTGGCACAGGTTTGCCTTTGAAGGTAGCAACACACCTTTCTTCTAATGAAACACCACATTCAAAAGGGAGAAGGGAAAAAAGGCAGTAATATGGCAGGTGTCTAAACCACTCCAATATAAAGAAACAAGCTGGATGTGCTCACCTGGATAAAAGCCAAATAGGTCCTGGCTCTAGGTGGTTTAGACATCTGCATTGTTCCCACAATAACACAATAATCTTGGCTAATATCTGTGATTAGATCTCATACTTCAAATTAACAAAATTGCTGTTTCTAAAGATAGATATACATGCATATGTGTGTATGTACAATTAGAATATCGTGCAAAAGTTCATTTTTTTTTTCAGTAATGCAATGTAAAAGGGGAAACTAATATATATGAGAGACGCATTACATGCAAAGCAAGATAGTTCAAGCCGTGATTTGTCATAAGTGCGATTATTATGGCTTACAGCGCATGAAAACCCCAAATCCACAATCTCAGTAAATTAGAATATTACATGCAATCAATAAAACAAGGAGTGTACATAGAACAATATCGGACCTCTGAAAAGAAGAAGCATGCATATGGACTCAGTACTTGGTTTGGGCCCCTTTTGCAGCAATTACTGCCTCAATGCGGCATGGCATGGCAGCTATCGGCCTGTGGCACTGCTGAGGTGTTATGGAAGACAAGGATGCTTCAATAGCTGCCTTCAGCTCTTCTGCATTGTTCGGTCTCATGTCTCTCATCTTTCTCTTGGCAAAGCCCCATAGATTCTCTATGGGGTTCAGGTCAGGCGAGTTTGCTAGCCAATCAAGCACAGTAATCCCATGGTCATTGAACCAGGCTTTGGCTCTTTTGGCAGTGTGGGCAGGTGCCAAGTCGTGCTGGAAAATGAAGTCAGCATCCCCATAAAGCTCGTCTGTGGAAGGAAGCACGAAGTGCTCCAAAATCTCCTGGTAGACTTCTGCATTGACCCTGGACTTAATGAAGCACAGTGGACCAACACCAGCAGATGACATGGCTCCCCAAATCAACACAGACTGTGGAAACTTCACACTGGACTTCAAGCGTCTTGCAGTGTGTGCCTCTCCATTCTTCCTGCAGACTCTGGGTCCTTGGTTTCCAAATGAGATGCAAAAGTTCTCATCAGAAAAGAGGACTTTGGACCACTGAGCAACAGACCAGGTCTGTTTTTCTTTAGCCCTGGTAAGACACTTCTGACGTTGTTTGTTGTTCAGGAGCGGCTTGACGAGAGGAATACGACATCTGAAGCCCATGTCCAGGATCCGTCTTTGTGTGGTGGCTCTTGATGCACTGACTCCAGCCTCAGTCCACTCCTTGTGAAAGTCCCCAACACATTTGAATGGCCTTTTCCTGACAATCCTCTCCAGGCTGCGGTCATCCCTGCTGCTTGTGCACTTTTGTCTTCCACACGTTTCCCTTGCACATAATTTTCTATTAATGTGCTTTGATACAGCACTTTGGGAACATCCAACTTCCTTTGCAATTACATTTTGAGGCTTTCCCTCCTTATGGAGGGTGTCAATGATGGGTTTTCTGCACAACTGTCAGGTCAGCAGTCTTCCCCACGATTGGGATTCCTACTGAACCAGACTGAGAGACCATAACCCTTTGTTTGCAGGTGTTATGGCTTACTTAGCTGATTAGAGTGGGACACTGTGAGCCTAGAATATTGCACCTTTTCATGATATTCTAATTTACTGAGATTGTGGATTTGGGGTTTTCATGAGCTGTAAGCCATAATCATCGCACTTATGACAAATCACGGCTTGTACAATCTTGCTTTGCATGTAATGCGTCTATCTCATATATTAGTTTCCCCTTTTACGTTACATTACTGAAATAAATTAACTTTAGCACGATATTCTAATTGTATCACCTGTATGTATGTATACATTTTTTTTTGTTTTTTCCTTTAAACATGGATAATCATTTGTTCTGTTTCTTTCTAGTGTCTGGATGCCAGCCGTCCTTGGCTCTGTTATTGGATTGTACATAGTTTGGGGTTGCTAAATGAACCAATTCCTGAATCTGTGGCATCACAGTAAGTTCATTATTTCCTACTGCAGTGTTTGTTTGTGTGTTATTTAAAGGAACACTTTACGCACTTGAACTGCTAAAGAGTGGTCCAGGCACCCCTCCCTCCCAATTATAAGTAATCAACCCATTTTTAGAAAGGTTTGATTTCTTGCATGTGGTCTGCTGGATGCTGCCCCCCCTCTTAGTGCAGTGCTTAGCTTATTGGCTGAGAGCAATGACTGGCTGTCAGGCTTGGTATAGAGTGGAGAGCTTCCAGCTGCAGTAGACGTAGGGAGTGGGGGACAGTAAAGTCTAGATGAGGAGTTAAATAGTTTTGTGGTGTCAGAGGTTTCCTTTAGCTATGTGAGCACAGCACACCTGTCCGTAGGGATGAACAAAATAAATGTACTGAGCAGCAAACTAAGTGATACAAAACACAATCAGAGGGTGGAGCGGGACTGCTGGTCTGATTGGAGGCCACCTATCTTGGCTCAGGGCCTGAGCTCCTGGAAACCAACTGCTCCAAAGTTGGATTATTTGATGGAACTGTAGGCAGTATAACCTCAGCTACAGTTTGATACCCGTGAGTAACCAGTTGCATACTGTGGGCCCAGACACGGACATCCCCAACCTACTCACCACTACGACCCTGGACTTATGTGGCTTTTGAGTGTGGTTCGGCAACACGATTTAATCGGATGAGAAAACCTGATGGAAAGTGGACAATAACAATACACAAGAGATTCCTACCTCAATGGAGAGTCCTGCTGGCTTTGGGTGTTAAAACACTGATGAGGCTTATTCATTAAATGACAGATTGTAGTGCGTTAAAACACAAATTGGAGATGAAGGTGAAGACTGCTATAGCAGAGTTGTATTTTAATTTTTGTTTTTATTTTTCTTCTCTCTTTTTCCTCCCTAACTAGACATTTTGCAGTTTTTACAATTTGGTTTCAGTTCCTTGAAATGTTGACATATAACGTATTGGCTACAATTCTGATGTTTAAATGCGAATGCCTGCTTTATGAGAAATGGACACTTTTTGTTGTGAGGGATGAACTATGGCGCTTACTGACTGTTTTAGCTCTCTTTTTTTTTTTTTTTTTGTTAACAAGTAGCATAGGTTCAAAACCAGCCATCGTTACTGGTTAATTTTTAATGTAGGGATCTGTTTTTGTCTTCTTAAATCACACGTCCCCATTTTAATATGAACAATTGAATGCTGCACATCGTTTTATTTCTGTGTGCAGTATGCCAGCTGTTCACCGATAAGCAAAAACTATAAAACTGAAATAATGGCTCATATTGTTTAGTGTCCTGGGTCAATGCTTGCTCGCTGTGTCCTCATAAATGTTTTGAAACAATGTTCAGAAAGAAAAGATCCCTTTGTCTTTGAACGGGGGAGTACTAGATACAATAATGTACATTGAACAATCAGTCCCTGAGTCCAATTCAGTCTTCTGTTTTTTTTTGTTGTTTTTTTTTATAATTCTTTATTTTTGTAGTGCATGTGAATACAGAAAATGCGGACATTGCCACAACAGCGCATATGTCACACAGTAAGAAACATTCAGAGTATATTGCTGCTAGGCAACCTTAATCTGCACCACAGGGGCCACGGGGTGGGGACCGGGATCACCCCCACCGGTCCAGGGGGGGAGGGGAGGGGAGGGGGAACAGGGCCAGTTCCACTCAGCCTCGTGTTTCTGGCAAGGAGCTGGTAGGCAGGATAGCGGGGCAGCGGCCGTCCACCCCACTCACCGCCAGGGTAATCCTCTTCTTGGGTGACAAGGAGCTCCCCTCCAAGGGACTAGAACCCCTCGGCAAGCCTCATCTCGGTACCAGGGTGCCTTCTTGCAATGGGCCCACCCCTCAGTCTTCTGTTTTAGATGATGTCAGCGATGTTACGACCCAACGTTCTAAATGCTAGAAAGAGTCTGGTAGGAAGTGCGACATATGCAATATTAGAGAGGAGTGAGTTTTATAAAAAATAACCAAAAAAAAATCTATTTTAAATAAAAGCCTTTTTAAAAATGTTCTAATGTATTTACTTTTTTTTTTTTTTTTTGGCTACAGCGTTTGCCAGTTTCTTGCACGATGCCAAGATGTGAATGGAGGCTTTGCTGGGGGTCCTGGCCAACAACCCCACCTTGCTCCTACATATGCCGCTGTTAACGCTCTGTGTAGCATCGGAACAGAAGAGGCGTTTGATGTAATTAATAGGTACATGCATAATCATTTTGCAACAAGATGTAGATCCTTTTTATTATATTAAAAAAAAAAACTGTGTTGCTGCCATAGTGTAGAGTGATTCCACTGACATGCTTTGCATTGCGGGATTTTGTGTGTAGCGTCTCACAATGCTAAGCATTGCTCGTCTTATTTGTAGAATTTAGCTCTTAGGAATTAATGTTATAAAATGTAGTGTGTACATTTGTTGGCCTAAACTATATTTTGCTAGAAGCAGGCAGGATGTGACAGTAGTCGTATGCTGCTTCACTGAATAACCTCTTCCTGGAGTAACAAGTGATCGTGTCTCATTCTACATTCTACATTCTGCACTTTTGGCATGGATTTTTGCATTTTTTTTATGATAGTCCTTACAGGTGAAAAATGATTTTCCAATGTATGCCTTTGTGTTTCCCCAGGGAAAAGCTTCAAGATTTTTTGTATTCATTAAAAAAACCAGATGGCTCTTTCAATATGCACCTTGGTGGAGAAGTTGATGTCAGGTCAGTTCTATAGTGTAATAAAGACACATTAATATAATATAGTTGAACATGTAAAAGAGCACTTGAGGGGCTCTCGACATGTCTGGAAGTCTCTTTCTTCCAGATATTAATAAGTCGTAATGGTTTCAGTTCTTCTATTGGAAGTTTGGAACTCTTGTGTTTAGATATCTCTGGCCTGGGACTGCTAGTTGATGTCAGCTGCAGTGTTTATGGTGCTTAAAGTAACCCTTTAAATATTTTCAATCAATGGAATGTAGGGTTTTCTTCTTCCACGCTGTAAACCAAACCAAATATAATATATATTTTTTTATACATTTCATACTATTTGACATAAAATATGTGCAACATGTTCTAGATATTGAATACTATTAACGGTCACTTGGCTCTTGTTAGGGAGTGATGTGTACTAAAATATGGCTTTATTTCATTATAGAAGTGCTTATTGTGCTGCCTCTGTTGCATCACTTACCAATGTCCTCACTCCTGATCTGTTTGACGGCACCGCTGAGTGGATTGCAAGGTAGGAATACATTTCACGAGCTACTATAAACAAACTATTAGTGGATTCTGGTTCATTGCATTTCATGTGGTTTGTTTGTGTAAAATGTGCTTTTAATTTCTAGTGTCTGAATAGACAAAACACTGGAAGTTGGAAACACTAACACTCACAGATGAGAATTCAAAGCAAACGTCAAATTTAAGGCCAAAGCAGCCATAGTGGAAGCAAACGCTGACTTAGAGAATGTTTCCAGGTCTGCTATTTTTACCTTGAATCTGAAATTCACTTTGACTTGTCACCTTAGTTAGTAGCCCTGTAAAATGTCTATTGATAAAAGTTAAAGAGATAAATAAAGCAAAACTTTCCGCTGCATTCTTTAGGAAGTGGTTGATCAAATGACTCTAATGTTCTCTGTCTTTGCTGTCAGCGGAATGCTAAGTCAATTGTGCGGAGTGGGTCTTGGCTATTTTCTAATTCATTTCATTGCTGCTGTTATGGTGTATTCAATCTAACGCAGCCAAGTTTCACTAGACAACGAGTGTGTGTATATAGTGTGTGGCACACACAGTGAATGTAAAGTGACTTAGTGAATTAAACAATACCCTGTATAGATTCCTCTCACATGCAGCTGAAAGATATAATTATTAATAGAAGGTAGGTAGTATAGTTGGAATACAATATAAGGTGCACCTTTTTTTTTTTTTTTTTATTCAAACTGTACTACCTACCCTATATTAATAATGATATCTTTCAGCTACATTTGAGAGGAATCTATACAGGGTATTGTTTAATTCACTAAGTCACTGTACATACTCTGTGAGTGTGTTTCACTTTGTGCGCCATACACTTTGTCTATTGCATTTAAGGTGAAATTAGGTGATTGATTTCACAGTGGAGATTGGATGCACCTATTTGTTTAGCGCCAATTTGTATTGTTGCACTGAATTTTTGGATATTTGAACCAAATTTCACTGCTAAAGTAAGAGTAAGATTTAGGGATTATTTATGGTTTAGATGTAGTTACATGGTTGGGGGTAATGTTAGAGTGACTTAGGGCTACAAGGCATTGAGTTATGGGAATTAGACTTTGTTAAACTGCTCATTAAGCAATTTGCTATAAAATGGAGTCTTTGTATTGCGAATGGTTGAAATCTTTAACTTTCTTGCAGGTGTCAGAATTGGGAGGGTGGCATTGGAGGTGTTCCAGGCTTGGAAGCCCATGGCGGGTACACGTTTTGCGGCCTGTCTGCTTTGGTCATTTTGAACAGAGTACACCTTTTGGATCTGAAGAGCATGCTGGTAAGTGATGGGAAGAGGTGCTTTTACCATTGTCAAATATTTATCAAGGTATAAATGCTATATATATTTTTTTTTCTTTTAATAAAAAAGTGTGTTGGACTACCAAGAATTAGGGGAAGTAGAGTCCTTCAAGCTTTTTTTTTTGTGTGTGTGTGTGTTTACAATCAATATGTAAATGTGCACAATGTGAATCATTGTATTATGGGAATGTTGTGTATAAATGTCTCAAAAAACCCAAGATGATATTGTTTTTCCATAATGCATGTCTTATTGCCTTTATAAATTCTATTCTTTTTACATTATGTAATAAGAATGTGTCCCATGTTGGGGCATTGCAAAAAAAAGTGTCCCAGTGCAGCCTGAAACTAGTCAGAGTGGAAGATGTCCTTGTTCTTAGGGACTCCAGACTGCACATGAAGTGGGATTATAAAATGATTGCCTGTTAAACGGACACTCCACTGTCCAAATAAAAAATAACCAACTGTTTATATGCATGTTTTTATTGGAGTTATGTCTAGAAAAACAAGATCTGCAGATTTTGTAAGCGGTTATTAAATCCTTTTAACCCTGTCCAGTCAGACTTCCCAATGCAGCTCAACGAGAAGTGTGTGCAAGATAACTTGTCTGCCCCCTTGAGTTTAGCTCCACTGAGCTAAACAACCAGATTGGTTGTCTGGCACATTTTATAAAAATCACGTTGTTGCATACCTAACTGTCAATTTCTATTGAAATTTGCAGTTTTACAAAAAAATGCACATAAAAGTAGTTTACTTTTGGCATCTGGAGCGTCCCTTTTAAATAGGCAGATCATGGAATAACATTAAAAGAATTCAGAAACCTTTCTAATGATATGGACAGTTGCACAGCGAATTATAAGATATTGAAATTTTCTTAAGTTGAACCTGTGCCTTTATTCCAGCTACTATGGGTTGCCCTGGAGTCTATCAAGCCTGATCCTTGAGGGAGTCCTTTTTTTTTTTTTTTAAATGGAAACCTTGCCAGGTCAACCCATGGTGGCTGGAATAAAGGCACATTTTTTAAGTGGTGGTACAAGATTTGATTTCTACTTCTGCAAGGAACTATGCTAAATTTGTGATGAATTCACATTAGCCAGTGCAGAACTCATGTTCCAGGTAGCTAATGACATACAGTGACCTGGCAGGAGGTGGAGTTACACCTCCAGGATTAGTGTGGTTAAACTCCTGTTTGTGCACCTCCACTGAAGTGGTCTTGATGCTCAGAGTAACCGTTAAACACCTAGTTGAAGCATGAAGAGTTGGGTAGGGTTACTTAGCTCATTATCGATCATTGTATGCTTTCTCTATGGGGATATGTTTCTATTTCCTCATTTGCAGGCGTACGCGGGCTTTGCTTTGTCTGAATTGGATTGTTTTGTCTTCTGCTAAATATTTAAAAGGAACACTATAGTGTTAGCAATAAAATCATGTATTAACACTATAGTCCTGGAGTGGCTGTTTAGGCAGCACTGCACTAATCAGCATCTCTTCTTAGATATACATTCAGCACACTGTGCAGCACTAGTCTATAAAGCACCTTCCATGGCCATCAATGTAAACACTGCCATTTCTCTGGAAAAAAAAAAAAAAAAGGCTGAGCCTTCAGGGACATGCTATAACCACCAGAACCACTACATTAAGCTGTTCTGATGATAGTATCCCTTTAAAAGAAAACCGCTCCTCATGAAAAAAAATTGTCAACACAGGTTATAGAAGACTTTCAATGTTTATTAAAATGGTGTAAATGCCAGAGAAGAACCAGTTCACATTTAAACCTCTCTTGATGGGATGTGAGGACCCACCACCCTTATCAATAACTTTTTTTGCTCTCTCTCCCTTTCTGTAAAGCGATGGGTTGCATTCCGACAAATGAGGTTTGAAGGTGGATTCCAAGGCCGCTGCAATAAGCTTGTTGATGGCTGTTACTCTTTCTGGCAAGCTGGGTTAATGCCTCTACTTCATAGAAGTTTACACACTGAAGGTAACTGTTTACAAAAGATATCTTCTAAAATTATATTTTACAGCCTTAAACACAGAGACTTACTGGGACCAACTTTGTTCTTTTTCTCACAGCGGATCCTGCCCTCAGTCTCACCAACTGGATGTTTGATCAGCAAGCAATGCAAGAATATCTTCTCTTGTGCTGTCAGGCACCAACAGGGGGATTACTGGATAAGCCTGGAAAGTAAGTCACTCAAATTCTAAAGGTTTCTTGTTCTAGTGTCCTATATTACCACTGTCCCCCTAACAAATAGTATGAGCTACTAGAAAATAGGGAAGAAGTGTTTGCAAAACTGCTGCACACTGTCTGGAAACATTTAGCTGTTCTTTGTATAGAGAGCCAATCTTTGAGAAGTCAAAGCCCCAAACCATGGGGACATGCTTAACCCCTTAAGGACACATGACATGTCATGATTCCCTTTTATTCCAGAAGTGTGGTCCTTAAGGGGTTAAAAGGGATATTTTAAGCACCAAAACAACTTCAGCTTAATGAAGTGGTTTTGGTGTATAGATCACACCCTTGCAGTCTCACTAATCAGTTATCTGCCATTTTTGTTTGTTTATGCAGCCCTAGTCACACCTCCTATGTTTGTACATACCTTATTGCACACTGTTTTTAATGTATAAGCATTTAGCGCCTGCTTTTTTAATTACCTATTAGAACATAACGTATCCTCCTGTGTAATTAAAGTAATAGATGGGTACAGGAACTTCTAACCTAAACACACAAGTCTATCCTAACTAATTTCACGGAGGCTGCCACACCCAGGGTAGGTGTGGCTAGGTCTCCATTAAAGTAACTTAACACCTAAATAGCAGAAAACTTAGACTGCCAGGGCATTGCCAAAACTGCTTCATTAACCCCTTAATGACACAACTTCTGGAATAAAAGGGAATCATGACGGAATATATCAGTCGTCTGTCCTTAAGGGGTTAAGCTAAAGTTGTTTTTGTGCTTAGAGTATCCCTTTAAAGGACAACTGAACAGATTTTCACTTCTCATTCAAAAGCTTATCAATGTTAACTAACTTTTTTTTTTATTTTAAATCACAATTTAAATAAATGTAACTCTGGCTGAATAGCCATACAGTCAGATTCTGTGGTTATCTGACAGACCCGGTCAATCTAGCTTGTCTGATGCTGCCTCCACCATAGTAGTATTTTGACAACAACCGTGATGGATAATGTGTATATTGTCTTAATAGGGATCTGATTAAATTTCACTGTAAGAGCCATGCTACTTACTTGCTCTCTCTGCATTCTTTTCTCACTTCTGTTTAATTATTCCCTTTACTATCTTTTTGAGCAGCCCAGGAAAGAAGTGACACAAGCAGAACGAGAGAGCGGATAAGCAGCATGGCTCTGAAAGTTTAAACTGGTACATAGGGTCCAAGAGAGCACTCCTGTACTGAAGGGTTCCCAATGTGCTCCCTCCTTACAGACTGAAACAACTGTGTGCGCACGGATCCCTTCCAAATATGTAGCATTTTCATTTCACAGTCCTGCTGCCTAATCTTTCTCTCTCATTCTCTCCCTGTGCAACTCTAACTTATATAAACGGGCAGAGGTGAGCCAGTACTAGGTACTAAGCTGGGAAACTGCTTAATGAACAGAGAGAGCACTTCTATATTGATCTGGTCAGTCAGAAGGGAGCAGACTGGAAACAAACAAATTTAATGGATAATTCAATTACGGTTTTAAAATAGATGAAATCAGAGGAGGAGAGAGCAGGCAGAGATACACACTGACCGGTCTGCCCGGCAGCAATAAGGTACGTACAGAGCCGTGATGTCATTGCACTGTGGGACATGCAGAATCAGGCATTCTAGATTGACCAGCTGTCAATTGGAAAACCGCAGAATCTGACCAAATATAGCTGTGTAGCCAGATAAAGTGAGATTCATTCAAATAAATATAAAATTAAGCTTAATCAATAAAGTAAAAGTTTAACAGTTCTTAACAGTAACTTTGCAGTATTTAAAAGGTTACTCCACAAGCCAGTCCTCACGACCCACAACAGTCCAGGTTTGGTCAGTATCTCCACTGGAGAAAGAAAAATAAAAAAATGCATAAATCCTGGATTGTTGGTTGGCCATGCGGACTGGTTTGGGAACCACTGGGTTACTCTAACCACCATGACCACTTCAGTGACTTGACGTGCTCATGGTGGTAGGAGTCAGTATGTGCAGGGTTGCTGCTTAAAACATTGTACATACAGAGGTAGTTGCACCCCCAGCACACATGACTTGGGCAGCCTGGATCTCCTGTTCCAGTCAATTCTGTGCATAATATACATCTTGTCAGCGCACATTGCATGCTGACAGACGTGGAAATCTTTCCCTTGCAGTCAGAGGGCCTCACTTTCTGTAAGTATAAATGTGTGAATGTTATCTAGCCATTTTATGGTGCTGTAGAATAAGCATGTATTTGTAGAAGAGTCTTAACAGGATTTCAATTTTGTTTCCTCTCGCTTTCTTTATTAGATCCCGTGATTTTTACCATACCTGCTACTGTCTGAGTGGACTGTCAATAGCACAGCATTATGGTGGCGGTGATATCCTACATGAAATCATAACCGGAATCAAAGAAAATAGATTGGTAAGGAAATAATTAAGGCCTTAAATGGGGCACTCTAACTTTAAAACAGGAATAATGAAGTGGTGTATAAATCATATCCCTGCAGACTCGCTGTTCAATTCTCTGCCATTTAGCAATTAAATCCATTTATTTATGCAGCCCCTCAACACTTCCTGAAAAGTTTTGTTTTTTTAATCTCCCCTTAATGCAGTATGTTTTTTTATTTAGAATGTCTTATCTCCTTTTGTAATGAGCAGCACAACAGGCTCAGTTTTTGTTTTAATGTTGTTGGAGATAAGAATTTCTATAAACAAACACTTAAACCCACTGTGCTGTAAGATCAGATTTGAAAATTAAACTCCACACGCAGGCTGTGCGGCTTAGGCTGCATAAATAGAATTAAAAGTGATGCAACTCCTAAATGGTACCTATGGCGTCTGCCACACAGAACACGTTTTATTAAAAAGAAACAACCTTAAATAATCAATGCTAAGGTTTGATCTCCCCCCTGCCCCCACAAGTAGTTAAATCGTTTTACACCCAAAAATTCTCTGCATTGAGCTGACAAGTCAGGCTATTACTAAAGTTTCTCCACTTTCCTAGCACCATAAACACAACTTACTGTAGTTGTGATGCTTTAAGTGCTCCTTTAATAGTCAGGCTCAATATTATGTTTTGAATGTTTTGTAATCTAGACAAGTAAATAGCCTTGCCCATCCCCATCAGATATTTACAATATTTCACTGCAAATAATTCTATAAAAACCAAGAGACCAACCCACTACGCAGCTCTAAAACTAGTTCCGAGGGAACAACAATCCCTTGAGCCATCATCCAAATAAAAAGATTCAATAACACTTTCAAAACAAAATTATTAGTGTCCCTTTAAAAAAAATAAAAACATTATATGCAACCTAAGCACAATAACTTCTACAGCACATTGTAGTGGTTATGGAGAAGATTCTCTGGGGTCAGTAGCAGGTATGGTGGTTAGAGTGCGCTGTCCCACGATCGATAGTTACTGTAAAAGTGGGAGATGTTATAAGTGAACTTTAAACTGCAGATTTACTAAAGCTCATAGTGGTTACTATGGCCCTAAACTTTGTTGGACATGATTAGCTCACATTGTGCTTATAGTCTGAGTTACTGTAATGGTTTTGGTGCTTTACAAAGATCCAGTATCAAATTAGTGTTTCACTCGTGCATATTTGAAGCAGAATATTTAGGTTTACTGAAATTCTCTTTACTTTCATTTAACAGAATCACACTCACCCTGTGTATAACGTTAGCCCGGATAAAGTTGCTGGAGCCATAATGCACTTCAGACAGAAGGAAGTTCCACAAACCTCCAGGAAAAACTAGCACAATCTAAAGGAGAGACCACCCCTCCCCCACAGGCCTACATATTAATACACGGAAAGCCATGATCAGATTCTGAATAGCATTAACTTTGTACTTTCGAGGCTCTGCTGACCAACTAAATGCGTATCCCCACTCCAATGCTAATTTAATACAAGGTAACTAATTTCTGTCACATGTCTGTAATGAGTAGTGTGACTTGCAAAGAAAAAGGGCTATGGACTGGATCAATGTGTATAGGAATAAGGATTGATCCTCCTCAACTTGTAGTTTTACCACCAGTCTCAAACTCTAAATACTACTTGCCTATATTTGTAACTTATTTATGTTCTGTTCAAAGCAGCTGAATGCTATCGCTATTGGACAAATGCTACATGTAGATATTCCAGTGGGCAATGTACAGCTACAAAAGATTCTATCCCAATCTGCTGTGAGTGATGTATGGCTTCTATAAAACCCAGTATTAATTTAACACAGTCTGGGTACGGGAGTTTAATGTTCCTTAACATAATGGCATATTTAAGCTTGCTTTTATATGTATATGACGTATTAAACAGTATTTTAAAGGCACTGTGTTTGCTCACACGATTAGAGGCTACTGTGTAGCTTAAGAGTTTTTGCTTTAAAAAGAACTAACTTGCATTGGAATTTAACGACAGATTGCAAAATGCGGAAATGAAATTGGCATTCAGTAAACTATTCAACATTTTAGCAGAATCTGTAAAGTAGTATTGCATAGCAGTTTGTTGGAGATGTGTGCATCTAACTGGGGGTTGGGGATAGATAATTACTAAGCTCTTATACCCCTAACTTGTATTTAATAAAGATTTTTTTTTCTACAATACTGTATGGGTGAGGTTTATCATTTAATTCACACAGCTGTATTTAAAAAAAAAAAAAAAAAAAAAAAGGCAAAATTGAATACTAAAGAAAAATATTTATTCATACGGTGTCTAAAAAATGGCAATTTATTAACCATCAATATCAGGTTTAACACTTAAAATTCATTGATTGCTTAGGATAACCAGCTTGATCCTTTTTGCCAAGATAAATGTATCTCCCCCCCCTACCCGTACCCTTTTCAGGAATGTATAATAAAAAGAAAAAAAAAAATAGAATATCTTCTTTGTAAAGAGGAACCAAGCTGCAGTTTTTGATTGTAAAACATTTTCAAAATGTAAGCTCACAGTCTCATAATAAAAAAAAAAAGAACCTAAAATTTACAGTACTTTAGTCTCAAGAGATGAAAATGTCCTGAATTTGTTAAAACATTGAGTTAACAAAAACTTGCCGTTTCCCACTCCTTGGATGTTGACTAAACGAGAATCTTGTAGTAATCGTCTCTGTAACTGTACAACACCAGCACTGGCACTCTGTAAAGACATGAGTAGATTAGTTAGTGGGTTTATTGCAGAGCTCTGTAGGTTTTCTGTTCCTAATGATGATATATAACTAGTGATCTGATTGTACAACAGACATAACGGAGAAGTCTGAGGTTTAGCAATCAACAACCTTCCCCTGCAGTTATATGAATTAAACTGCTGCCAAATGGAATTACATAACCCATGAACTCCTAGGTATTCAACAAAATCATTGACCTCCATTTCGTTTTCAAAGAGTGCTGAAGCTGGCTAACCTGTCTAACTTCAGTTTCAGGATCTTTGAGGGCAAGTTTCATTTTATTTATTCACCAATATGTATCTTAAAATGTAAAAATTGTGGTTGTTCAGGATTAAAGGAACACTCCACATTCTCTTAGAATTGAGGGCTTTTCTATGAGAGGCATTCTATTGGTCTGCAGATGATTTATTCACGAAAGAAGAAAGGACCACAGGCACTCCAAATTGAAACCGTATGCAGATTTATTAGGAAAAAATGCAATAAATCTGCATACGGTTTCAATTTGGAGTGCCTGTGGTCCTTTCTTCTTTCGTGTATAATTCTGGGATTGCTGGTCCTGATCCGGAGCACCCTTGGCCGCTGGGATTGAGTGCGGTTCCCACCATCTACTTTGCAGATGATTTATTGGCAGGCAAGGTGGAGAGGAGCTGCTACAGGAACACCTTGACGCTGGATTACAGGTAGGCTAATCAATGATTTTAATTTAAATGGGGACAAGAAAACTACATTGTTATAACTTCAGCATATAACACATTCGTTATTCACTAGCGTTATTTACGAAAGTGAATTTCAAATTAAAAAGGTAAATAGCTGAACTGGAACCGTTCTCTAAATGAGCTATGCTTTCCCTTCGGCTACTTTGGCCTCAAATTTGAAATTTACTTTGAACACTTTATTGAATAATGTGGTATCCCTTCAAGTTTTCCCTTTGTGCCAATAATGCACGTATTAAATGCATTTACATTGGGATTTTAAAATCATAGCTAAGTTATGCATAGAAAACCAACCTTCAGAACAGTTTAAAGTGTCCACACCCCTACCCTCAAATGCAATTTAGAAATGGAGATTACTTGCAGTCACAATCCACATACAGCCTCTGGGTAGAGGGAAAAAGACAGGGGCTTGGCACCTCCACTCATTATGTACAGTGCATGTTTAGCACAGAGAAACACTGCTACCCAGCGACTCGCTCTGCAAGGATTTATAATGACACCTGGCATTCTGCATTACAAGCACGGGAGCCATGCTCTGTGCCGCTCACACTGTACATAACACAAGTGATCTAGAAACGGACACTGGTTCTATTCTTCTACATGTTACTTACCGTGTGGAGGAAGGGTGAGTGCAAATACAAATCACACATTCTAGACACAACATGCTAT